>NC_067400.1:213967747-214582747 GCF_016432865.1 Antechinus flavipes | reverse complement strand
TTTTTCTTTTTAAAAATAAAAATATTTTTTTCTAAAGAGAAGATACATAATTTGAGTTTCACTATCCTTATTCGAAGTATGAGAGAGAAACAGGCAGACAGGCAGACACACATACACACACATAACACACACAAGCGCACATACACAGACAGGGAGAGAGCGCACAATCAGAGCTACAAATAGAAATTCTAGAGCCTGAGACAAGAATTCCAAAACGTTCTCTGGGGAAATCATTTGGGAAGTTTCCTACAATCACTTTATATCTTCTAGGTATAATTGGGAACTAACTCTTTGAGCTAACTATGCTTGCTATATATGTGCTATGGTCAGTTTTTTCCTACCTGCTGAAGAACTATCAGTCAATACTCCCTAAAATATTCTAGACTTTAAGACCAACACATCAAACTCAAATTCCAGTTTTTATTAAGATATTCTCCAGAAGGTATTATTATTCTGGATTTAGGGTGTATTAAATAATCAGTGGATTGACTATTTCTGAATATGTCTATACAATATTAGGTGAACAATATGACAAAGGATATAATTTTGTAACAATAATCTAATTTTGAATATTAATTTGGATATTAAACATTCACTAGACTTTTAAAATTGGTTATATTTAGTATTGAGCAGACATACTCACATAGTGAATTAAGGAGGATTCAAATAAGATGATGCAGTCTCCATGTCCAAGAATTCATTTAATGTTTAATGCTCTTTATTTCATAACTTTATTCTTAAAATTGACAATTTGAGGAATATTTTACAATAAAATTCCACAGGAATAAATTAGTTTATTTTGTAATTATGTAAAATCAATTCAAAGGTTATTGTCTTCTATTCCATTTTAATCATTATCTCATTAGTAATTGCACATTTTCCCATAAGGAAAGAACATTACAAAAAGAAATCTCTTTTTTCGACCAGATAACTATGTATGAGTATACAGTAAATTTTGCCATGTTTACATATTGGTAAAAGACAGAAAAATGGAACTGAGATCTCAATGGTTCCAACTCTAATGTTCTACATTCTAATGTATCAATTCTAATAAAAGAAAACTAACTAAAATTAATTAGAGATATATTACTTCAAGTATTTTTATCTTTAGTCCTATCAAAATTTCTTATGCCTCCAGTTTTCCTGCTTTTGACCATTATATTCCTTCCAATAGAATTAGCATTCTTCCCCTGGGAACTTGAGATCTGATAATTAACCTTTCACTAAACCTTCCCTGGAATCAGGTCTTTACAATACTTCCTTGTCATTTTCCAAACCAAGATGCAGAACATGTACACCTCTCCCACTTCCTGTTTTGTAGTTCCCAATTATAGATTTTCTATCTTCTATTAGAATAAAAACATGTAGTAAATATTTTGATTTCTTGAATTTGTATCATCAGTACTTAGCAGAGTTCTTGGTACATAATAAGAGCACATTAAATGTCTTATTTCTTATTCATTCTCTTCACCAGAACATGTTATCAACACGATAAAAAGCATGTATCCAAGCATTTAATAAATTCCTACTATGTGCCAGACATTGTGCTATATGTTAGCAATAAAAAAAAAGGGAAAAAAATGGTCCCTGCTCCCTCTAATTTAATAAAGGAGACAGAATTTAAATGACCATGAATAACCAATATCTTTACAGGATAAATTAGAGATAATCTCAGAGAAAAGAAGCTATAATTAATGAGTTCTACAAAAGGTTTCTTATAAGCTGTGGGATTTTAGGTGGAACTTCAAGGAAGCAAATGGAGTAGAGGAGGGAGAGATTTCCATGTATAGGGGAAAGCCAGTGAAAATTATCTATATTGGGAGATGTAATACCCTATTCCAGGAAATGCAAGATCTGAATTAAAGAAAACATGGGACAGGGCAGGGCTCAGGGAGAGTATTGAGTGGATAGGGGAAAGAATAAGAAATGAACATTCTGAAAAACTTAAGAAGCCAAATTAGGAAAGGCTTTAAAAATCAAACAGAGGATTTTATATTTAATTCTGTCAGTAATAGGGAGCCACTAAGATTGTGGAAGAACATTTCCTATATCATACTATATCATTCTCTTATAACATCATTTTTCTAAAACTTAAAATCTTAAATTAATATTTCATTAATAATTTTATTCAACTCATTACAAGCCTGAAACTACTGCTAAATTTGCACAGAAAAGACAGAATATAATTTTTCTTCTTTCATATAACTTATGTACAGAATTAATTCAGGTAAATTGAAAACTAATGTCTACAATAAAAATTAGCATTATGCTAGCCAAATGTTATCTCCAAATTTCATTTTAATATATTATCTGGACCACAAATTAAATAAGGGAAAAGCTTTCTGAGAAAGGAAACACTAAAACTAGAAGGTTCACAATTGCTAAGAACATAAATTTAGATAACCTATTTCTAACCAGAAGACATTTTTTTTACCCATCTTTTTAAAATATTTTATTTTTCCAATTACATGTGAAAACACTGTTTAGCATTCATTTTTAAAAAAGCCTTAGTTACATATTCTCTCCTACTTCCTTCCCCTCCACCTTCATTGAAAAAGCAAGCAATATGATACAGGTTACACGTGTGCAGCATGCAAAAATATTTCCATATAATTCATATTGTGACAGATCTCCCAATTAAAAAAAAAGACAAGAAAAAAAGAAAGAATTTTTTAAAAGGCATGCTTCAATCTGCATTCAGATTTCATCACTTCTTTCTCTGGAGATGGATAGCATTTTTTAACTTAAGTTCTTTGGATTGTCTTGGATCATTGTATTGAAAATAACTAAGTCATTCACAGTTGCTCATCTAGTAGTATTACTGTTACTGTGTTCATTGTTTTCCTAGTTTAACTCAGTTCATTTAGCATCAGTTCATGTAAGTCTTTCCAGGTTTTTCTGAAACAATGTTGTTCATATTTTCTTAGAGTACTGTAATATTCCATCATAATTATATATGACAATTTGGTTACTCATTCTTCAATCGATGGGCAACCCTGGAATGGTTAGATTGATTCTTATAATTTGATACATTTCTCTACCTATTTGAGAAATAAAACCTTTCTGGAAAATGAATGGATGCCCATCAATTGGAGAATGGTTGAGTAAATTGTGTTATGTGAATGATATGGAATATTATTGTTCTGTAAGAAATGACCAGCAGGATGAATACAGAGAGGACTGGCGAGATTTACATGAATTGATACTAAGTGAAATGAGCAGAACCAGGAGATCATTATATACCTCAACAACAATACTGTATGAGGATATATTCTGATGGAAGTAGATTTCTTCGACAAAGAGATCTAACAGTTTCAATTGATCAAAGATGGACAGAAGTAGCTATGTCCAAAGAAAGGACACTGGGAAATGAATATAAACTGCATGCATTTTTGTTTTTCTTCCCGGGTTATTTATACCTTCTGAATCCAATTCTCCCTGTGCAACAAGAGAACTGTTCGGTTTTGCACACATATATTGTATCTAGGATATATTGTAACCTATTTAACATGTATAGGACTGCTTGCCATCTGGAGGAGTGGGTGGAGGGAGGGAAGGGAAAAATCGGAACAGAAGAGAGTGCAAGGGATAATGTTGTAAAAAATTACCCCCGCATGGGTTCTGTCAATAAAAAGTTATTTAAAAAATAAATAAATAAATGAATGAATAAATAAATGGGAAAAAAGAGAGAGAGAGAGAGAGAGAGAGAGAAATAAGGCCTTTTTCAGAGAAACTGTTATAAAATTTTTTCATAGTCATGAATTATATTTTCCTCCAACCTATTCCCCTCCATTTATGCTTTCTCTCCCTCTTCATCCTTATTTCTTGACCTTTGCTCCTATCAATTTTTCTCAACTCTTCATTTTATTTTGCTAGATATCATCCCATTATAGACAATTCTAATCCATGCTCTCTATCTATGTATATTCCTTCCAATTCCCCTAATAAAGATAAAGTTCTTAGTAATTACAATTATCATCTTCTCATTTAGGAATATAAATACTTAAACTTTATTGATTCCCCAATGATTTTTCTTTTCTGTTTACCTTCTTACACTTGTTGAAAGTCTTCTATTTGAAAGTCAAATTTTCAATTCAACTCTAATATTTTCAGGAATATTGGAAATTCTTCTATTTCATTAAACATAAAATTCCCCCTCTTTCTTAAAGGATTATACTCAGTTTTTCTAGGTAATTATTTCCTAGCTCTTTTGCCTTCCAGAATATCACATTCCATGTCCTCTGATCTTTTCATGCTAAATTCTGTGTTATCCTAACTGTGATTCCAAAATATGTTGTTTCTTCCTGGTTTCTTGCTATATTTTCTCCTTGATCTGGGAACTGTGGAATTAGTTATTTCCTGAGAGCTTTCATTTTTGGAATTTCTTTCAGGAGGTGATTTACATTTTCCCCATGGTTTTAGAATACAAAGCTATTCCCCCTCAACCTTTTTTATAGAGACTCTCATATAGTCCAACAATTCTTAAATTATTTCTCCTGGATCTATTTATGTTTTGTTTTATTTTTAACACTTGATTTTTTAATTGTTTCTTGATGTTTCTTAAAGTCATTAGTTCCTATTTGCCCAATTCTTTTTTCCCCCCTGAGGCAACTGATGTTAAGTGACTTGCCCAGGTTCATACAGCTAGGAAGTGTTGGGTGTCTGAGGGCAGATTTGAACTCAGGTCCTCTTGACTTCAGGGCTGGTATATCCATGGTGCCATCTCACTGTCCCCTAATACTAATTTTTAAGCAACTATTTGCTTCAGTGAATTTTGATACTTTTTTTTTCATTTCACCAATTTTGTTTGTTAAAGAGTTCATTTCAGAAGAATTTTTTGCTTCTTTTACCACTTAATCAATTCTGTGTTGTTTTTTTTTTTTAATGGTATCGTTTTCTTCAATACTTTCATGCTTTCTTTGCCAAGCTATTGACTTTTTAAATGGTTTTCTTGCATCACTTCTACCTTTTCACAATTATTCTTCTACCTCTACTATTTGATTTTTAAAATTCTTTTTTTTAACTCTTCTAGAAATTGTTTTTTGGGGCTGAAATTAATTCACCTTTTTCTTCTTCAAAGTTTTGAAAGTAATTGTTTTGACTTCATTATGTTCTTTGAACACAATGTTTTGACATTCCTGTCACCATAGCAACCTTCTGCTGTCAGGTTCTCTATTTGTTGTTTGTAGTGGGAGGTTTTTCAGCCTTTCTTGACATTGAACTTTACAGTAAATTTGGACACTTCTCATGGGGTGGAACAGATACTATCTCAAGCTTCAAATTTTTCATGTTATTCTTTTCAGAGCTAATTCTAGAGGTCTGTAAGTGTTTATTTCTTCTAAAGTAGTATAATCTAAGGAGAAATGTGGTCCCCACTCTCTCCTGACCTCTGCTTTGGTCTGCAAATAACCATAAAAGCACTCTTTTCTGCTCTGCAACTGAGCTATGGTGGCGGTCCCCCTAAGACTATACACTCTACTGCTCTAATGGTCCTCCTTGCCTTGTGACTGTGACCTAGAATTGTGTACGGGAAGTACAACAAATAGTGCTGGATCTAGTGCCAGCAAAGGATTTCTGGTAATCTCCTTCTATCCAACCCCTTTATGTCTGTTGGGTGAGAGCTCTAAAAACCATAGCTGCCAATTCAATCAGCCCCAAAGTCTTCTACTGACTTGATAGGGTGAGCTCTGAGCTGATGAGGTCTGTGCTGGCCTAGCTTGTGCTGAACCACACTCTACTCTTTACCCCAGTAAAATAGACCTTTTATGCCAATCTTCCAAATTGTCTTAGGCTAGAAAATTGTTTTGCTTGAACTTGTTCTTGTTCCTGCCTGTCCAAAATATATTTTGAGTCATTGTTATAAAGATTTTTGGAAAAGAATTTGGAAGAACCCAGGGAAGACCCTTCCTTTATTTTACCATTTTAATTCTTCATAGCATTTAAAAAAAAAAGATCAATGTATGTTTCAAAAAATTAGAAGGAATATAAGTACAAAAGCTAAGATCTTTAGATCATTTGATATAGTTACTGTCAGTAGAAAATTATACCTCATGGTATTCTGCCCATAACCAGCACTGAGAGTTTTGAAGGCAGTTTTTAAAATAGATTTACCTGATTGCATAAAAATGAAATGAAATTCTTCTTTGGAGAAAAATATTTTATAGCCCACTATTAAAAGCTATTCTTTTTAATTCATCTAATATTTTATTTGATATGAAGATCCCTTGAACCATGATGGAACCCAACTTACAAAATCAAGAACATCTTTGATGGTCAAGTGACAGTCTCTGACCTGGGCCACATATATCTGAGAATTATGTAACATTTAGGATGTGATATTTGAGAAAGGATACAAAGCAATATGTGTCAAGAATACACATACTATTTAAGATTTTAAAAATATCAACTTCAGAATTATGAGATGGAATGGAAATGGTGAGACAATAGTTCATGCAGGGGGAAATATCTGCAATTTTAAAGACTAAAAACTCTATATGAGTCAATGGCAGTGGCATGTGATGGTAATCAAGAAAGCTAATAAACCTTGGACTCTATTAAGAGAAGCAGTTTTTTATTAACAAAGACTGAGCAAGTGACAGCAACAAGTTCCAGAGTATATTTTTAGCCCAGTCGTGAGAGACAAGAAGAGTGCCAGCAGGCCAAAGCAGCAGTCAAAACAATCCTCCAATAAGGGATTGTCGTGTCTGAACGTAATAGGTCTGAGGCTTTCAAATGCAATGTGCTATGTAAGGAAGAACATCTCCACTAGAGTATAATATTCCAAATTCTCCTTCTGTTTATCAGACAGAGAAAGACAGACAGGGATAGGAAGAGAGAGCAAAGGAGAGAGAAGGAGAGAAAGAGACAGAGAGATAGATAAAGACAAAGAGAGAGGGAAGGAGAAAAAAATATAACATCCCAAACTAAGAACATAATATTTCTTCTGCAGACTGTCATAGTACATAGAGAATATTTTTGTTCAGTTCTGGACAATGTATTTTAGGAAGAACATTGATAAACTGGAAAATGTCTAGTGAACGACATCCAGGAAAAAGAACATTCTCCATGTCATGTCTAATAAGGAAAAAAACAAAAAAATTGTGATTGTGTAGCCAGGATAAGACAGGAGAGGAAGACACAGGGGTATCTTTAAATATTTGAAAGTATATTGTGTAGAAGGGATATTAACTTTATTCTACTGCAACAATTATTAGGAATAAGATTTTGACTTGATACAAAGAAGCTTCATAACACAGTTATTTGGAAGTCAAATGGATTTTCAAAAGATATTTTTTGTTTCCCTTCAAAAGGAAATATTCAAACAAGAACTGAAGGGACAGTTTGCAGGGGAAATTTGGGGTGAAGCATGGCTTGGATTTTATGGAACTTAGCTTCCTCTTCAGACAAGTAATTTGGAGATTTGGTCACTAATCTAAAAAGTAGCAAATTTTAGCACAAGATAACCAGGGTTGCCCAGACTAGTGGTGATTTTGTTTAAATAGAGAGCTCCATTTAACAATTCTGATTATCTATAACATACTTAAAAAAAAAAAAGATGTCTTTTGATAAAATCGAACATCCATTTCTATTAAAAACACTAGAGAATATAGGAATAAATGGATTTTTCCTTAAATAGTATAAAATTTAAAAATAAAACAGGAGCATCTATTTAAAATCCTTAGCAAGCATCATATATAATAGGGATATACTGGAACCATTCCCAATAAAATCAAAGGTGAAACAAGGATGCCCACTGTCACTATTACTATTCAATATCATATTAGAAATGCTAGCTTTGGCAATAAGAGAAGAAAAATAGATTAATGGAATTAAAGGTAATGATATGATGGTATATTTGGAGAAACCTAGAGAATCAACTAATAAACTCTTAGAAATAATCCACAAGTTTAGCAAAGTTGGAGATTACAAAATAAATCCAAATAAATCATCAGTATTTTTATACATCACTAACAAAATCCACAGTAAGAGATACAAAGAGAAATTCCATTTAAAATAACTGTTAATAACAGGATGATTTCAGAAAGGCCTGGAGAGATTTACATGAGCTGATGCTGAGTTAAATGAGCAGGGCCAGGAGATCATTATTTTTACTTTTACAACAATACTATATGATGATCAATTCTGATGGACTTGGCATCTTCAGCAATGAGATGAACCAAATCAGTTCCAATGGAGCAGTAATGAACTGAACCAGCTGCACCCAGCGAAAGAACTCTGGGAGATGAATAAGAATTCCAAATTCCCTATATTATTGCCTGCCTGCATTTTTTATTTCCTTCACAGGCTAATTGTACAATATTTCAGAGTCCAGTTCTTTTCGTACAGTACAATAACGGTTTGGTCATGTATACTTATTTTGTATTTAATTTATACTTTAATATATTTAACATGTATTGTGTCATCCTGCCATCTAGGGGAGGGGATGGGGGGAAGGAGGGGAAAAATTGGAACAAAAGGTTTGGCAATTATCAATGCTGTGAAATTACCCATACATATAACTTGCAAACAAAAAGCTATTTAAAAAAAATAAATAAAAATAAAATAACTGTTGATAGTATAAAATATTTGGGAATCTATATGCCAAGGGAAAGTCAGGAACTACATAAGCAAAACTACAAAACACTTTCCACACAAATAAAATCTGACCGAAACAATTGAGAAAATATCAAGTGCTCTTGGATAGGTCAAGTGAATATAATAAAGATGACAATACTACCTAAACTAATCTATTTATTTAGTACTATACCAATCAAACTCCCAAGAAACTAAACTAATCTATTTATTTAGTACTATATCAATCAAACTCCCAAGAAACTATTTTACTGACCTAAAAAAAAATTCATCTGAAAGAACAAAAGTCCAAGAATTTCAAGGGAATTAATGAAAAAAAAAAAATGCCAATAAAGGTGGACTACCTGTGCCAGATCTAAAATTATATTATAAAGCAGCAATCATCAAAACCATTTGGTACTGGCTAAGAAACATATTAGTCATTTAGTGGAATAGGTTAAATTCACAGGACAAAATAGTCAATGACTTACAGTAATCTAGTATTTGACAAACCCAAAGACTGCAGCTTTGGGGATAAGAATTCACTATTTGATAAAAACTGCTGGGAAAATTGGAAACTCATATGGCAGAAATTAGGCACTGACCCACACCTAATGCCATATATCAAGATAAGATCGAAATGGGTTCATGATCTAGATATAAAGAATGATATTATAAACAAATTAGAAGAATATAGGATAGTTTACTCTCAGATCTGTGGAGGAGGAAAGAATTTGTGACCAAAGAAAAACTAGAGATCATTATTGATCACAAAATAGATAATTTTAATTATATTAAGTTAAAAAGTTTTTGTACAAACAAAACTAATGCAGACAAGATTAGAAGAGAAGCAATAAACTGGGAAAACATTTTCATATTCAAAGATTCTAATAATAGCCTCATTTCTAAAATATAGAGACTTGACTCAAATATATAAAAATTCAAGCCATTCTTCAATTCATAAATGGCCAAATGACATGAACAGACAATTTTCAGATGAAAAAATTGAAACTATTTGTAGCCACATGAAAAGGTGCTCCAAATCACTATTGATCATAGAAATGCAAATTACGACAACTTTGAGATACCTCTGCACACCTCTCAGATTGGCTAAGATGACAGGAAAAAGATAATGACGAATGTTGGAGGGAATGTAGAAAAAGTGGGACACTGATACATTGTTGGTGGAGCTGTGAATGGATCCAACCAATTCTGGGGAGCAATTTGGAACTATTCTCAAAAAGTTATCAAGCTGTGAATACCCTTTGATCCAGCAGTGTTTCTACTGGGCTCATATCCCAAAGAGATATTAAAGGAGAGAAAGGAAGCCACGTGTGCAAAAATGTTTGTGGCAACCCTTTTTGTAGTGACAAGAAACTAGAAATTGAATGGATGCCCATCAATTAGAGAATGGCTGAATGGTCTATGAATGTTGTGGAATGTTATTGTTCTGTAAGAAATGACCAACAGGATGATTTCAGAGAGGCTTGGAGAGACTTATATGAACAGATGCTAAGTGAAATAAGCAGAACCAGAAGATCATTATACATGGCAACAACACAATTATACAATGATCAAATCTAATGGACATGGCTCTTTTCAACAGTGAGATGAATCAAACCAGTTCCAATTGTTCAGTGTTGAAGAGAGCCAACCACACCTAGAGAGAGGGCTGTGGGAACTAAGTTGTTCACAACAAAGCATTTTCACTCTTTTTTTGTTGTTGTTTGCTTCCATTTTATTTTGCTTATCTTTTTTTTTCCTTTTTTTTTACTGGCTTCATTTGATTTTTTTGTGCAGCATGATAATTGTATAAATATGTATTTATATATTGGATTTAACATATATTTCTACTATGTTTAACATTTATTGGACTACTTGCCATCTAGGGGAAAGCATGGGGGGAGGGAAGAGGAAATGGGAACACAAGGTTAATGTTGAAGAATTATCCATTCATATGTTTTATTATTATTAAATTTAATATATATTAAATAAGTTTGTGGGTAGAATAAAGTTAAGTGGAATTACTAATACTTTGAAATACAGAAAAAGAATTCAGTGACATTGATCAAAGGGAACAAACAAATATCTCAATGGGGAAAATCAATGATAATCAGCAAGAACAAGAGGCAAGCAATACTCTTTGGAACTGAATATAATCTAAACATACATGAAGTAAAGAATTGGCTAAATACCAGGATTCAGATTCAATAAACATTGATTAAGTAGTCATTCTAAAGCGACATTATTCTAGGAAATGGTCAGATAGAAAGTTTAGTTAAGATGCTATGCCTATGCTTAATAGAGCTTACAGTTTAATAGGGGGATGTTTCATATATATAAATAACTTCAATAAAAAATAATAATGGATTCAAAAGACAGGTGTAAATGAAATGCTATTTGAACTTAACTGGGGAAATATGGGAGGATGCATGAAAGAAATGACATTGGATTTAGATTTTCAAAAATGAGTTGGAATTAAGCAACCAGCTATAGGAAACAACTATAGCAAAACTAATAAGTTAGAAAAATATGAGGAGTATATAGGAGATAGTAAGAATTCCAGTTTGTCTGAAGGATAAGTATCAAGGTGGTAATATGAGATAAACCTAGGAAGAGAGAATGACACACATTTGTATCAAATTTTGAATGCTTGATGGTTTTGCAAGAAATGAGAAAGTTGGGTAGAAAGGGGGCAGCAGATTACAGTAATTGTCTACTTCAATAGTCCAGGAATGTGATAATGAAGGCCTGCAATAAAGTAGTGTTTGTAGGCATAAAGAATGGGCAGTTGGATTAAAAAGGGTGTATATATTCAAGAAATATCACAGAGAATTCACTATCACAGAAACATGGCTTACATTATTGCAAATGTATTACATATCAGATTATTTTACCATCTCACAGATGAGGGAGGAAAGGGGGAAAAATTTGGAACTCAAAACTTTTTTAAAAATGATAAAATTGTTTTTACAGACAATTGAAGAAAAAATAAAATGCCATTTAAAAAAGAGATAATGCAGAGACAGACAGTAAGACTGAATAAGTGATTAAGTAGAAGAGATGAAGGAAAGGAGTCAAAAATAAAACCAAAAATGTTTACATGGAGAAGTGTATCAGTGATTGCTCAAAAAACAAAAATAATAAAATCAGTTAGTCAGGAGTATTTCTGGAGGGAAGAGAATAATTTTATCTGGGGAAATGTTGAGTCAGTAGAACATCCACATGTACTTTTGGAATTGACAATGTAAATCTAATTCTTTTGGCATTTTCTGAATACCAACAACTACTTATTCCTAGTAACTTATGCAACACTATGCCTGTCCCTAACTTATTCTAAGAAGTGGATGGTAGGATCTGTTAAAAATCCTTTCAAACTCTTTAAAACTATTTGTCATTTTGAAAAGCCTGATGTTTCTATGTGGGATGGATGCTAGACCCCCTCTCTAAATTTACTAATCAGAGACATCTTCAAATCCAAAGAGAAAGTATTTATTCTGTCTTTGCAAGGAGAGGCCCAAGCACACCTGAGCAGACATAGAGCCTCTCAGCTCCCATCTCCCAACATGTGCTTTGGCCTAGCAAGCCAGAAATAGTAATGAAATAGCCCAGGCAATAAAATTCAGGACAGCAAGATGTTTTTAGAAATCATTAATTGTTTATATACTGGCCGCATGGACTCTCAGTAGAGTACCACCCTGAACCTAAATAGAGACTGGCTTATAAGCAATTCTTGTTCTGCCTTGCAGTTACAACAGTGACTCAACTTCTCACTGGAGAAGGGGGATGCTGGGGACTTACAGGATGTCTGACATTGTTAGGCAAGCATTCTGATTGAACATAACACTTCTCTTAATTTAGTTTAAGCAACATTTTCCTATAAGCCTGAGGCCCCTTGACCCAGGGATGAGGAGGCCAGTCGTTTGTCCATTTCAGTAAAAGTGGTTAAATAGCAAAAGACTCAAGTCTTTTCACTGGATGCACTAAAAAAGGAAATAACTATTATTAACCTATGGTCACCAATGTTGTCTGCTTCCTGTGGGTCCCATCACTTGCTGTTATTTCCTGTAGCTTAGATCTAGGGTCTGATCTTTCTTGCCCTAGAGACTTCTAGGCCTAGAGATCATGTGACTCCTAAAACTTGGGCCTAAGGCCTGATCTACTCCATCTCTTAGACTTTTTGAGAAAACTTCACCTGGTCCCATTCACTTCTATTTATTAAACTTTTTGCTGCTAGCAGCCAAGTGTTGAAAGATAAAACATCATGTTATAAACTACAAAGAAAAGATTTTTTTATTGTTTTTTTATTATAATCTCCTCCATATGCTTTTGGAATTTGTTGATTTCTAATACTTGTCTGAGTTTGATTGTTTATGTCTTTGCATACTTTAATTCAGAACTGATAATTTGTATACAAAAACAAAAATAAACAAACCAAAAAAGGGTTGAAGATTTTAATTGTATTTATAAGGCTATTAGTAAAGATTTTCTTCAGTTACCTCAGATAGTTTACTCATAATTTTACAGCCAGCATTCTAATTCAAAAGAAGTTCAATAGAAACAAGAGTTCTTCCTATCAAACAGTTGAATTTGGGAAGATAGGCTGTGGAGTTTTCTCTATAGTTCCCACACCTGGCCTTTCCACTATAGCTAGTGTGCTATACCAGCTTCTTTACAGGCATTGGACTCTATGATTTTTCATTCTCCTAGTTTAAATCCCCTAGGGTGATATTAAAAGGTTTCTTTAAAAGAAGCAGTTTGAATTTCAATAGAAAAAAATAAAGTGTTAACTTCCTGGAAAGTTGCCAGTTTTCAACTCAAAGAATTCAGATATAGTTCATTGGAAGCAAAAACTGAGAAAGGAGAAGAAAGACTGGGAAGAACTTGAATTTTAAAGGTTTTGCAAGAGCCATTCAGACATCTGGAAGAGATAACTAGAGTAATAGGAGACTTTGGTGAGTGACAACCTGGCTTGGTGACCAAGAAGAAAAAACTATTGATAGAAGTACCTAGTGGTGTTCTGACTCCTGAAAAACACAAATATTTTTGGCAGAAATTGGGAATTTTTTGTTATTGAAATAATTTCATCCTTATTTTAAATTGTTCTCTTCCAATAGAAACCTGAAAGAAAAAAAAAGAAGCATTTTTTATAACTAGATGAAGATTTATTCTATGCCCATAGGATTTAGTCAAGTATTGTTTCTTTTTAATTCTGCCTAATATTATATCTTACATTAGACCTTACCAAATCACCCAATGTCTCTCCCTCCTGAAACCGGAATTGCAAATAAACTGGGCCTAAATAAAATAATACAATTTTTTGGAAACCCTTCAACCTTTTCAGAAAATAACTAAGTGGCTCAGTGAATAGCCTCCAGAACTAAAGTCAGGAAGACTCATCAATTCCTCTAAGACTTGTGTCCCAATTTTAGCACATACCCCCTGAACAAGATGGGGTAAGATTTCTCAAGACAGCTGTGAAAATTGAGTAAGGCTTCATCTGCTTCAGAGCTGGAGTGGGCCTGAAGGTCTTTGAGCATTGATTCAAGAGCATACCTAAAAGTCCCTTTTCTGCTATCCTCCCATGACATCATTTTCTCCCTACTTCAATCAAATATGGGCAACTATGTACTTATTGGCCAAAGTTCAATTTCTTGGGTAGTTCCCATGTTTAGAATGTAAGACCCTCAGCCAATGAGGATGATGGTCAGTGGTGGGAAGGGTATTTGCATTAGGGACTATTTACAGTGTAAAACCTGCTCCAAAAAGTATCTCCTCCTTTTGATTGCTTGCTTGACTGGAGGGATGCCCACTTCTCATGAGAATGTACAATAAACTTTTATTTTGTTCCTAGAGATATCTCCAGCTTTTTATTAAATGGTGACCACTCACCATTCTGGGCCACACAGTTTTGGAGGCTAGTCTGGATCACATTACTTGGTGAGTAGGAGAACACTTGGGTGCTAGTGGGCCCATGTTCTCCAGGCTGAAGAGCAGTTGAAAATCCAAACCTTGAAGCCCAGAGAAAACAGATCTCAGGAGCAAATTAAAAATGGGGTTTCATCCAGAGTTGAGATGTTGACATTTGAGAACAGGAAATACATCAGGTCTCATCTGTGGGCTACCTTTAAGAATACTGATAGCCCACCTAACTATACCAAATGCCCCCACTGCCCACAGAGCTCCCCAGCTGAAAGTAGTTTAGGAGCTAATTGCTGACAGGGGCATAAGATGCTGTAATGGGCTGAGGCTTGAGTTGATGCACTGAGGTCCCAAGCACATGAGGCTAAATAGTAATTGGACCATATTCTATTAATATGTAAGCTTGGAGAAAGAATGGCCCCCACCCACTCTTTGTGCAAGTCCTGATGTGTTGTATAGGAAATGACGATTTTGGTGGGTGGAGGCAGGGGAGTGGAAAAGGAAGAGGAGGAGAGGCTTTTGGGATTGCCATTGCCACGGTTGGCTCGGCTCGCATTGCTCTCTGTTAGCTGATTTGTTTCTCTTCTTCTTTTTGCTTTTGCTGCTTTCGACAACTTTTTCTGTTTGTTAAGTGTCTGAGGCTGGATTTGAACTCAGGTCCTCTTGACTTCAAGGCTGGTGCTCTATCCACTGAGCCATCTCCTCCCAGAGAGAGATGTGAGCTGAGCCAACCGTGGAGCCAACCGTGGAGGCAACGGTGGCAATGGCAATCCCAAAAGCCTCTCCTCCCCTTCCTTTTCCACTCCCCTGCCTCCACCCACCAAAATCGTCATTTCCTATACAACACATCAGGACTTGCACAAAGAGTGGGTGGGGGCCATTCTTTCTCCAAGCTTACATATTAATAGAGTATGGTCCAATTACTATTTAGCCTCATGTGCTTGGGACCTCAGTGCATCAACTCAAGCCTCAGCCCATTACAGGATGCCAATTAAAAAAGAGTGGGAGAGAAAAATTCTAGGAGCAAAAAGTTCTCATCTCATCTTAAAAATGTTAAGTGACCTACAGTCTAGGGTATAAACCACACTTTACCTCCAATTTCCAGAAAAGCTAATTTCTCCTGGTTAGGTGGAATCAGGGTAGCAGGGATGAGTGTGGGGGACCCAGAGAGTCAGGCCAGATAGGAGGCCTTGATGTCTAGTAGGTTTCCTACTAAGCCACTGATATCCTTTGGTTTTTAAAAATGCTCTGAACCCCTGGCGTTAATGGCTATCCCAGGATTAATTTTGAGATCTCTTCAATTAAGAGAGCCTTTTCAATTAAAAGCAGCCACTGTTCTTTGTTGTGAGGCAGAGTCTAGAGGATGGGCATAGCCCTTAGGGATGCAAATCAAGAACTCCCCTGAATAGCATAGAAGTCAGGACCTTAAAGAAGGAAATGAGGCCCTTAATAGAAGATCTTACCAGGCTAGCAGAACAATGTGATCAATTCCTGGGTCCTAATCTTTTTACTTGGGGAGAACTTGTGTCTATTTTGAATTTTCTCTTCTCACAAGAGGAGAGGGGACTAATTAAAGGAATAACTATGAAGGAGTGGGACAGGAGACACCCTCCATCAGCAGGAGTAGTGCTACCTGACCAGAAACACTCTTTAGTAGATCTGAATTGGGATCACAATAACCCCAAATATCAGGGAAGTATGAGGGATCTTAGAGAATTGATAATTATAGGCATTTGAAATGCAGTGCCAAAGGCACAGAACATGAAAAAGGCCTTTGGGGTGATTCTAGAAAAGGACTAGTTACCAACTATCTGAATAGACTAAAAGACAGCATGAGGAAGTACTCTGGGTTTGACCCAGGAGTAAAAGATACCTTGAAATTGCACTTTGTGACCAGTGCATGGCCAGATATCAGTAAAAAGTTACAGAAAGTAGAAGAATGGAATAAAAGGAATCTATTAGAGGAGGCCACCAATACGTATGTTAGGAAGGATGATGAGAAACAAAAGCACAAAGCCAAAATATTGGTCCAAAGGGTAGGGGGAATGGCAAGGAATGAAGAAAAGCTGACAGGATAAAGCCCCAAAGAAAGGAGACAGAGCAATTCAGGAAGGAACAAGAGGCTTGCTGTTCCTGATAGTAGAAGGCCTTTGAGATTTGGGAAATGTTAAAAAGTAAAACATATACAAAAAGACTGATTCCAGAAGAGGATGGAACAGCAGATATGTTTCCTTGTTGAGCTTGATGAAGATTAGGGGAGTCAGGGTTTCTTGAAAGACTCCTACCTGGAACCCTTGGTAAATTTAAGGATGGGACCCCATCAGGAAACTCTTGTGTTCTTAGTAGATACCAGGGCATTGAAATCTTCAGTGACTTGCTTGCCTGAGGGTATTAAATTATCTAAGGAGACCCTGATGCTTTCTGCGGTTAAAGGAGGAATTTTTTTTGTACCTATAACCATGCCCTGTAAAATTTACATGGGAAAAAGGGAAACATTGCGCAGATTTCTGTTCATCTCAGAAGCGGGAGTAAACTTGCAGGGAAGAGATTGAATAATTAAACTAGAAATTGTATTGATTCCACATGGATCTAGCATATACTCCCTTAGAATGGCACTAATTAATGAAGAAGAGCAGACTAAGATAAACTCTGAGGTTCAGGCAGGACCTGACAATCCAGGCAGAGCAGACATAGTCCCAATAAAAATCACATTGAAAGACCCTAGGGAGGTGGTAAGAGTCAAATAATACCTAATTTCACTAGAAGGAAGGAGAGGTTTACAGATTATAATACAAGACTTATTGAGAAATGGACTGATGGAACTCTGTATTTCACCCTTAAACACTTCCTGTCAAGAAGAAGGATGGGAAATACAGGTTGTTCAGGATCTAAGGACGATTAACAAAATCATGTTAGCTTCCCACCTGTGATTCCGGACCCATACACCATTCTGTGTCGGATTCCTAGTTCTGCTAAGTGTTTCAGTGTATTGGATCTGAAGTATGCATTGTGGAGCTGCCCTTTAGAGGAGAGTATTAAGAATGCTGATAGCCCACCTAACGATACCAAATGTCCCCACTGCCCACAGAGCTCCCCAGCTGAAGGTAGTTAAGGAGCTTTTGGCTTTCCAATGGAAAGATCCAGACACTGGAAGGAAGCAGCAAATGAAGTGGTGCGTCTTGCCCCAAGGTTATACTGAGTCTCCATATTTGTTTGATGGAATCCTTGAAAATTGCATGGGAGACTTCCAACCACTAATGGGAACTTGGGTGTTACAGTATGTAGATGAAATACTTAGTCGTGGGGGATACAAGGGAACACACCAGTAGTTGTACCATTGATCTATTAAATTTCCTGGGAGGATTGGGGTTTAGAGTATAAAAAGAAAAATTGCAGTTTGTGGAGAGGGAAGGTAAAATATTAAGGGTATTTGATCAGTGATGGCAGCAAGAGATTGGACCCTGCCAGAATTGAGGAAATATTATACATACCCAAACCTAAAACAAAGAAAGAGCTATGCAGATTTCTGGGGCTAAAAGGATATTATCAGGCCTGGACAGATTCTTATGCTGCTATCACTAAATCCTTGTATAAGTGCCTGCTGAAGGAAAGTCCAAATTCTATCATGCGGAATCAAGAGTGATCAGAAGTTTGAGGACTTGAGTTTGTTAATTTCACCAACTGTATTGAGTCTCCCCACCTTGGAAAAACCTTTCCATCTGTTTGTCAATGTTGAGGGAGGGGTGGCTCTGGGACTTCTTGCTAAAATAAGAAGGGGGCAGAGAAGACCAGTGGTTTTCCTTTCTAAAGTAGTAGATCCTGTAGCCAAAGGATGGCCGACTTGTGTACAAGTAGTAGCTGCTACTGCTCTCTTGGTAGAAGAGAGTAGGAAGTCACCTTGGAGGCAGTCTCATAGTAAGTGTCCCACACCAAGTAAGAACAATATTAAAGCAGAGGGCTGGGAGATGGCTCACAGATTCCAGAATTTTGAAATATGAGGCAATACTATTAGAAAAAGATGATTTAGTAATCATCCAAGATCATAATCTTAATCCTGCCTCCTTCTTGTCTCCTTGAACAGAAACATCCCTCAGAAAAGAACATTGTTGCTTAAAACTTAGATTTACAAACAAAAACAAGAGAGGATTTACAAGAATCACCAATACCTGGGGGATTGGCTTACAGATGGCTCTTCTAGGATGGTAGATGAGAAAAGGAAAAAATGTATTTGCTATTGTGGATGGAGATAAAACTTCCACTGTTACCAAGAGCTGTCTACTTGCCCATTTGTTGATGAGATCTAGATTGTGGGGTTCCTGGTCAGGGAACCAAATGATGAGATTAGATTCAGGGTAGTCTCCCCTTGATTCCTGGTCAGGAAACCAAAATGATGAGATTAGGGTTCCTGGTGGTCAGGGAATTAAATGATGAGGTTAGTGACAGAATTGGGATTCAGGGAACCAAATGAAAAGGTTTGGCTCCCCTATAAATGCCCTTGGGATTTGGTGCATAGGTAGGGAGTTTTGGGAACCCCCCTTCTGGTGCAAAGATCCTTCATAAAGGAATTTACAAACCTGAAAAGCCAGACTAATAAAAAGAAGTTTATTATAGTCATTGGGAAGTCAGCCTTTGCTATGCATGAATAGAAAGACTGAATTCCTTAGTGGCAAAGTCCCCACAGAGGGATATAAAGTCTCATTAGGGAAATAGGTGAGAATAAAGAAAGGGTAACGCTGAAAGAGAATATCCCAGTGGGCAGAGTTTGCTATGCCAGGAAGAGAGAATGTTTCCTTGGCATGGCATATTAGCTCCTCTGCAAGGAGAGGGTTTAAGATTAGCTCTTTTTTGGCTACAAGCTGAGGGTAGTTCTTGATAGGGCTGGGTATAGCTTGAGCTGAATTTGAATAGAATTGAATGAGTCTTTAATTCAATAGGAAGCTTAATCAGTAGAGTGTTATCAATGGGGTGGTGCCCATCTCTCAGGATCTTTTACAGAGGCCAGGATTCAAGGAGAATCTGTCCTTCAAGAACTTTTAGAAAGTTTCGAGGCTCCCTTCATGGTCAGCTCAAACTTGTGAATTGTATGCCTTAAATGAAGCATTGAAGTTATTGAGAGACCAAAATGGGAATATATACACTGCTACGAAATATACCTGGGATGCGGTGCGTGTATTTGGAAAAAACTGGGAAGAATGAGGGTTTGTAAATAGTAAGGACAAAGAACTGGTCCACAATACACTAGTCAGAGAGGTGCTGGAAAACATTCTGGCTCCTAGGAATGTAGCAGTAATACATATAAAGGGGCATCAGATGGGAAGCTCTTTTGAGGCAAGGGGAAATAGATTAGCAGATGAGGAGGCCAAGGGAGCTGAAGACCAGGAGATGACTGCTATAATGGCCTTGATACCTATACTTCCCCCTAGTCTGCCCTCTCCCAGTTTTACCCAGAAGGAAAAAGAGAAAGCCTCAACTCTTGGAGCAGTTGAGAACTCAGAAAAATGATGGCTCTTACCTGATGGCAGAGAGGTACGACCAAAGCGAGTATGAAGCAGGTCCTTCAGCAACTGCCCCGGGCAGTCTCTGGTATGTGCAAAACCTGTGTGATGCTGTGCTGACAGGGTATGTTTCCTCCAGCCTATATACTATGGCCTGACAACTGGTGTCTTGTTTGCTGAAGGACCAACAAGGCTGCTCAAGGCCAGTTCCTAAAAGAGGGACAACTCTGGTAATTAGAGCATTCCAAAGCATCCAGGTGGACATCACTGAGCTGCCCACCAGTGGCAGCCTCAAATACTTGCTGATCACAATGGATGATCTGACCTCATGTATAGAGAAATTCCCTTTAGCCTGAGCAACTGCCTCAACAATAAATAAGGTCTTATTAGAACAAATTATTCCCAGACATGGAGTAGTGGACAGGAGAGACTAAGATCAGGGAACACATTTTTTGGCCCAAATATTGCAGATCTGATTAGGGCCTTAGAAATTATTTGGGCTCTCCACACCCCTTGACATCCTCCCTCTTCTGGGAAAGTAGAATAAGATGAATCAAGAAATAAAACAGCAACTGACTAAATTATCTTTAGAGACCCAACTACCTTGGAATAAATACTTCTTCTCACTCTGGTCAGAATCAGAAACAAGCCATGTAGAGATATTGGGCTTTCACCTTATAAATTATTTTACGGTTATCCTTTCCAGGCTTATCATATGGGAAACTAGGACCCTATTTTAGAGACAAAGGATTTATTTCTTTAAAGATTTGTTACCCAAAAAGGGTTAATAACTCAGACTCCTCCTCTAGGTTTCCCTATTCATAGAATTCAGGTCGGAGATTGGGTTTTGATCTGATCCTGGAAGGATGAGAAGCTGCCTCCATGCTGGGACAGACCCTACCAAGTGATACTGACCCCAGACACTGCAATTCAGACCCAAGAATGAAGCTGGACACACCATACAAGAACAAAAGGACCTGTGGTATCACCTTTATAGGAGTGAAAAGTTGAAGATGAGGGAGACCTCAAATTACATGGGTATTCTGAATGGGAACACAATCTCTTAACCCAGCGCATTGTAATTGTCTATGTATGACTTTTTTTTTTTTTTACATTAATTACTTTGGGCCTCTTTGCCTGTTTCCATGGGAATTTCACCTTAACCTCACAGTGTAATAAATAGTTTAACCTCATGGGCTTTCCCTGGGCTTTGGGCTTACTTGTTTCCTCATGATGATTATGGCGGTCATAAAGACCAGACCTTTACCTCCCAGAGATGAGAACCAATTCCTCCTGGTCATGTAGAATATAGGAAGGACTTTTAACTTATCAAATTGCTGGATCTATAATGGATCCCACCAATTGAGGCAATGGCCAATTGTCTCCTTAAGCCCAGCCTGGATCCTCAGTAACTAATCCCAAATTCACAATGGGACTGGTTTCTGGAATTTAGAAGAGAAACACCAGTTGCCATTGACAGACAATAGAAAAGGGAAATACCGCTTATTTCAGACAGGGCAAGATTTGAAGCTGGGAAATAGTGTATGTGAATGGGCTTATTACAGAGCATACTTGAAGCCAAAGACAATTGATCGAATGGAAATGTCTAAATATTGACAAGATATGGGGATGAATCCCCAATTGAAATGTGGGGAGAACTGGAAAAGTTGCATCTTGGATGCTTTCCCAGAAACAGGAGGAGAACAAGGATATTGCTATTGACAGGTTCCTACAGCTGAGTGTAATGAAATAGAGTGGGATGTATTAAGTTGTATAAAGGAGAATAAGAGGAAAGGGAACATATACAGTGGGTACAATTATCATTGGAATGGGTTTAATTATCAATGGGGGTGGTACTATGTTACCCCAGGGGCACCTGGGGAATATGGGACTCTGTTTTCCACATTTTGGAATACTTCTAACCTACCAGATCAATGGCCAGTTGCCAATTGTAGTTGGAAGAAGGAGCAAGGATTATGGAAATGTCACTATGTTACTTTCGTGGGGAGAGGTCCCATGGGATGAGAGACTAACAATATTACCCTTTTACAAGAAATAGTTCAGACACATTTTCAATGGAACAACCTGCTCTAAAGGACCACTACTAGATCTATGGCTTAACTGCCTATACTCACCTTCTGAATACTTCCTAATTAGACAGGAATCGGTTATATTGGATTAATAAAACCAATTTTTTTCTTCCTGAACAGGCAGACAATTTTTAGAGATTCAGTTGTATGATCATCTGGGAAGAGGATTTAGATACTTCCATTACCCAGACTGGAGATGCAAATGGTTGGGGTGATATCTGGCCCCTAAAAGTTAAAGAGTATGGGCCAGCCACCTGCACTCAAGATGGAAGCTGGGGATTTAGAACCCCAATATATATGTTGAACAGGATAATTAGACTTCAAGCAGTTGTAGAATCAGACAGATAAGGCAGTAAATCTTTTTGGCTGACCAAGCTATTCAAACCAGAGAGGCCATTTTACAGCATAGACTTGTGCTGGATTATTTATTAGCTAAAGAAGGGAGGGGAAAGATGTGTGAAACTAAATTCATCAACATATTATACAAGGATTTCTGACCATGGAAATCTAGTAAAAGAAATCACGTTCTTTGTTAAAAAACTTGCTCATGTTCCTGTACAGACATGGACCTCACCGTTTACTACTTCCTGGTGGTCCTGGTTTGGGGAAAGCTGGTGGAAGTAGCATCTTTAGTTTGGCCCTATAGCACTTAGTGGTGTTTTATTACTCTCTACCTGCATACCTTGTTTGAGTCAATTGATAACTAGAATAGTCCAAAACTCATTATCCAGAATGATTAGATTAGAAGAGAAAGCTGAAGGTTCTGTTAGATTGATAGTGTTAAAAAGACAAGGGTGGGAGCCAGTGGCCCAAGAAGACTGACAGGAGCAGAAGGAGATAAGGAATTAGGGAATGTGAAATTATGTTACAAAAATTTGAAGATATCTCAGTGTACAACTAAGAGCAGGGACTGAACAAGATGGGGTGAGATCTCTCAAGACAGTTGTGAAAATCGACTTCATCTACTTCAGAGTTGGAGTAGGCCTGAAGGACTTTGAGCATTGACTCAAAGGCATACCTAAGTTCCCTTCCTGCTATCCTCCCATGACATCATTTTCTCCCTACTTCAATCAAATATGGGCAACTATGTACTTATTGGCCAGAGTTCAATTTCTTGGGTAGTTCCCTCATTTAGAATATAAGACCCTCAGCCAATGAAGGTCTATTGTTGTATTAGGGACTATTTAAAGTGTAAAACCTGTCCTAAAAGATGCCCAAAGGTGCTTGCTTGACTGGAGGGACGCCTGCTTCTCATAAGAATGCATGGTAAACTTTTGTTTTGCTCCTAGAGATATCTCCAGCTTTTTATTAAATGGTGACCACTCACCATTCTAAGTCACACACCCCAACACTTGTCATTTTCCTGTTGTCATGTTAGTATCTAGTTGGTATGAGGACATATCTCAGAGTTGTTTTAATTTGCATTTTTTGGCTCAATACTGAGATATTTTCATATAACAATAGAAAATTAATTTCTTCATCTGAAAATTGCCTGTTAAGATTCTTTGATGATTTATTGATTGAGGAATGAATCAAGCTTGTATAAATTTGAATTAACCAACTTTTAACTCCCTTCCACCCCCAAATGGAAAATTTCCCTTTTAATAAGCATAATTCAAGCAAAACTATTCAATATATTTTCCATGACTATTTTCCAAAAAAATAATTTCTTTTGTTGACACATTTTTTTTTTTGTGATGGGAAATTAAGATTTCATAATCCATTCATGCTTTATGCAATTTTTTCTATGGTTTTGGGTAAAACATCAATAGAAGTTTTGTTGAATACAATAAGGGCTTTCCTCTATTTCTTTTAGACTCTCAGGAACACCAGTACTAACTAGCTCAATCCAAATTCAATAGCTGCTGCATGACAAGTCCATTTCTTTTCCAGGCATGTATGCTCTCTATATTGCCTTTTATACTTCTCTCAACAGTTAATTATTTCCTTAGTAATATGATGGGGGCAACTTATAATCCCTTTTTGTTTCTACTGTTTTTTACTTCTGATTCTGATGAGATCATATTATGTGACTCATGGCCACGTAGCACAGTATTTGCTGGATAAAGAAATTTGGGGACTTAATGAGATAGTCATATGCACTGATACTAAACCAAAAATTGCAAAAACAAAGGAAAAAAAGTATAGACCACTTTTCCTAATGCATATTGAGGCAAAAATTTTAAGTAAAACACTAGGAAGAAAGTTACAACAATATATCACAAAGATCATTCAAAATGATCAGATAGAATTTATACCAAGAATTCAGGAATGTCAAATATATTTTTTAAAACTATCAGCTTAATTAAGCAAATCAATAAGAAAATAAACAAAAATCATATTATTATCTCAATTAGTATACAAAAAGATTTTTAACAAAATCTAACACTCATTTCTATTAAAAACACTAGATAGTTTCTAAAATTCAAAGGAGAGATTAATAAAATAAAACTAAGAAAACAAGTGAACTAAAATAAAACTAAAAGTTGGTTTTATGAAAAAAATAACAAAATTGGTAAACTTTTGGTTAATTTGATAAGAAAAAGGAAAGAAAAAACCAAAGTACCAGTATCAAAAATGAAAATTGTGAACTTATCACCAGTGAAAAAGAAATTAAAGTAATAATCAGTAACTATTTTGTCCAACTGTATGCCAATAAGTTCAACAATCTAATTGAAAGGGGTGAATATTTATAAAAACATAAAGTGCCCAGATTAATGGAAAAGGAAATAAATTACTTAAATAGTCCCATTTTACAAAAAAGAAATTGAACAAGCCATCAATGGAATCAAGAAAAAATCTCCAGGGTCCAATGGATTTACAAGTAAATTCTACCAAATATTTAAAGAACAATTAATTCCAACACCACATAAACTATTTGGAAAAATATGTAATGAAGGGATTCTGCCAAATTCCTTTTATGACATAAATATGTCACTGATGCCTAAATCAGGAAAAGCCAAAACAGAGTAAGAAAATTACAGAACAATTTCCCTAATGAATATTGATGCAAAAATTTCAAATAAAATACTAGCAAAAAAGATTGCACAACTTTTCAGCAGGATAACATCTGACCAAGTGGGATTTATACCAGGAATGCAGGACTGTTTTACTATCAGGAAAAGTATTACCATAATTGACCATATCAATAAGAAAATCAACAGAAATCATTTGATAATCTCAATAGAAGTAGAAAAAAGTTTTTGCCAAAATACAGCACCCATCCCTGTTAAAAAAATATCAGAGAGCATGTGGTAAAGGGATTCTTCCTTAAAATAATAAGCAGCATCTATCTAAAACCATCAGCAAACATTATTTGTAATGAAGAAAATTTCCCAATAAAATTAAGGGTGAAACAAGGATGCCTGTTAGAAATTTATTAGAAATGTTGGCTTTCCTAATAAGAAAACAAAAAAGAAAAGAAATTAGAATATGCAATGAGTAGATAAAACTATCACTCTTTGCAGATAAGATGATGATTTAGTTAGAGAATCCTAGAAAATCACCTAAAAACCTACTTGAAATGATTAACAACATTAGCAAAGTTGCACGATATAAAAAAACCCACACAAATCATTAGTATTTCTCTATATTACTGGTAAAGCTTATCAGCAAGAAATAGAGAGAAATTCCATTTAAAATAACTATTGCAAAATAAAATACTTGGGGGTCTACTTTCCAAGACAAACTCAAGAACTGTACAAACACAATTACAAAACATTTCCCTCACAAATAAGTCAGATCTAAAAAATTGGAAAAATATCAATTGCTCTTGGCCCATGGGTATAAAGGATGTGGACTAGCAGTACCAGACTTAAGACTCTATTATGATGAAGCAGTAGTCATCAAAAGCACTTCATACTTACTAAAGAAATAGAGTAGTGGATCAATGGAATAGGTTAGATAGCTAGGAAAACTTGAAAATACTGTATCAAAACTCAGCATAGACTTACCTCTCCATTCCATACCAAAATGAGGTCAAAATGGGCACATGATTTGAGTGTAAAGGGTGATACCATAAGAAAAATTAGGAGAATAAGGGATAATTTTTCTGTCAGATCTTTGGAGAAGGGAGGAATTTATGACTTAAGAAAAAATAAAAAACATTATTAAAAGCAAAATGGATAACTTTGATTACATTAAATTCAAAATATTTTGCACAAACAAAATCTAACACAAACAAAATTAAAAAGGAAGTACAAAGAGCAGAAAAAAATTTTATAGCCAGTGTTTCTGATAGAGTCCTCATTTTTAAAATATATAAAGAACTATGTCAAATTTATAAGAATATAAGTCATTCCCCAGTTGATAAATGGTCAAAATATATGAACAGACAATTTTAATATGATAAAATTAAAGCCATCTATAGTCAGAAAAAAATGCTCTAAATCACTATTAATTAGAGAAATGCAAATTAAGACAACTCCAATGTACCATTTTCACACCTCTCATATTGGCTAAGAAGACAGTAAAAGATAATGATAAATGTTGGAAGTGATTTGGGAAAACTGAAACACTAATGTAATGTTGATGGAGTTAAATGATCTAACCATTCAAGAAAGCAATTTGAAACTATGCCCAAAGAGCTCTAAAAATGTGTAAACTCTTAGTCCCAGCAGTTCCACTAATGGATCTGTATCTTAAGAAAATGATAAAGAGGGTGAAAGGACTCACATATGCAAAATAGTTAGTAGCAGCTCTTTTAGTGGTGTCAAAGAATTGGGAAATGAGTAGATGCCCATCAATTGGAGAATAGCTGAATAAGTTATGGCATATGAAAATAATGGAATATTGTTTATTAAAAATTTATAAACAAGCTGATTTTAGAAAAGCCTGGAAAGATTTATAAGAACTCATATTCAGCAAAACAAACAGAACCAGGAATACACTGTACACAGTAACAGCAAGAATGTGTGATAATCAACTATGAAAGACTTGGTGCTTCTCAGCAGTTCAGTGACCCAAGGCAATCTCAATGAAATTAGGCTAGAAAATACCATCTGCATCCAGAAAGAGAATTACAGAAATAGAATGTATATCAATACATGCTATGTCCACTTTTTTTCTGTTTTTTTTTTCCTCTTGTGGTTTTTTCTTTTGTTCTGATTTCTCTCTCTTGAAATGATTCATAAAGAAATTTATATTTTAAAAGTTAATATACATGCATAACCAGAAAAAATAAAACAATTAATTTTAAAAAGCACAACATTGGAATAAATTGAACTTTCCTGAAAATATGTTGTACCTATCTAAAACCATAAACAAGCACTATTTCTAATGAAGATGAGCTAGAAATAAGAAAAGCCTTAACAATAAAATCAGGAGTGAAGTTGGGTGTTCATTTTTACTATTATTCTATATTGCACTAGAAATACTGACTATAGTAAACAAGATGTATGAAATAAAGAAATTAGAATAATCAATCTGGAAACAAAATTAATATTCTTTACAGATGATAGGATGTTATAGAGAGAGAATCCTAAAGAATCAAATAAAAACTATAACAACTAAACAAATAAATTGCAACAATTAACAATTTTAGCAAAGATGCAATATATAAAATAAATTCAAAGTAATTGTCATCATTTTAATATATTAACAACAAAATCCAGAAGAAAGACATTTGAAGAGAAATTCCATTTAAAATAATTGGAGACAATATGAAATATTTGCCAATGCAAACTCGTGGTCTATGTGAAAATAGTTATGAAATGCTTCTTACAAATATATAAAACTAAATCTAAGGAATTAGTGATATTAATTGCTTGTAGGCAGTCTGTGCCAATATAATAAAAATGATAATTCTGTTTCAATTAATTTATTAATTCAGTGCAAAAGCCATTTCAATACCCCCAAAATTTTTATAAAGCAAGAAAAAAAAATAACTAAATTTATCTAAAAGGGAAAACAATATCAAGAATATCAAGGGAATTGATTTTTTATGAGGGAAGGCAACCCACTGCAAGATCTCAAACTATACTGCAAAGTAATAACCATAAAAACAATTGGTACTGGCTGTGAAATACAGTGGTAAATTGGTGGAATAGAGTAGAACACATTATGTAATTATAAATGATTTTAGTAATCTGCTGTATGATAAACCCTAAAATCCATACTTTGAAGATTAAGTTCTCATTATTTACCAAAAAAAAAAAAAAAAAGTTGGGAAAAACAGAAAGTGTTTTGGTAGAAACTAGGCATAGTTTGACATCTCACATTGTCTTCCAAGTTCAAAATGGTTACATGATTTAGACTTAAATGGATGGTATCACAAACAAATTAGGGAAGAATTGAAAATATTGCATGTCAAATCTAGGCATAAGGAACAAATTTATCATCAAGTAAAACATGGACAGGAACATGAGAAGTATCACAGTATATTATAAAAATTATTTTCACCAAAAAAACCAATGCAGCCAATTTTAGAGAATTTATTCTAGTAAATTTATTTATTTTTAATACACATTACTTTATGAATCATGTTGGGAAAAAAATATCAGAGCAAAAGAGAACAACTATTGGGGAGAATTAAAAAAAAAAAACCCAAACAAACAGAAAAAAGATAGTGAACATAGCATGTGCTGATTTACATGTAGTCGTCTTAGTTCTTTTTCTGGATGCAAATGGCATTTTCTGTCCAAAGTCTATTGGAATTGTTTTGGATCACTGAGCCATTGAGAAGAACCAATTCTTTCATAGTTGATCATTGCATATTCTTGCTGTTATTGTGTTATACCTGGTTCTGCTTGTTTCATTCAGCATCAGTTCATGTAAATCTTTCCAGGCCTTTCAAAAATCAGCTTGCTCATCAATTTTTATAGAACAATAAAGATATTCCATTATCTTCATATACCACAATTTGTTCAGTCATTCCCCGATTGATGGATATCTATTCATTTTCCACAATCTTAATAAGATGAAAACATGAAACAAAGGGAGGGGGATTTTACAGCGAATTTTTCTGAAAAAGGCCTCATTTCTGCAAAATCCAGAAAACAGAACCAAACTCATAAAAATATGAACTATTACCCAAGTGGCAAATTATAAAGGAAGAAGAGCAATCAGTTTAAAATTCAAAGCTATTTGTAGGCTTATGAAAATCACTGTTTATTAAAGAAATTGAAAAAAATAAAGAACTCTGAGATACCACACACCTATCAGGTTGGTTGAAAAGGAAAATGACAGAAAATGAATGTGACAAATGTTGAAGAAGATGTGGAAAAGTTGGAATACTTATACATTTGCTGATGGAGTTGTGAGCTAGTCTGCCATTTTGGAAAACAATTTGGAAGTATTCCCTGAGGGTTACAAAAATGTGTGTATCCTTTGACCCAACAAGGCCTTTACTGGGTCCGTATCCCAAAGAGAGCAAAGGAAAAGGAAAAGAGCCTATATGTACAAAAACATTCATGGCTTGTATTGGCAAGAAATTGGAAACTTGGGAGGATGCCAATCAATTGTGGAATGTTTGAATAAAGTGTATTATATAATTGTGATGGAATACTATTGTGCCATAAAAAATGATGAGAAGGATGTTCTCAGAAAAATCTGGGAAGACTTAAATGAACTGATACAAAATGAAGAGAATGTTGTACAAAAGAACAGCAATAATGTGTGATGATCAACTGTGAATCCCTTAACTATTTTGATCATTACAATGATGCATGGCAATACCAAAGGATTTATGATGAAAAAATATTATCCCGTTCTAGAAAAAGAACTGATGGAACCTGCATCAAGATTGAAGCATAATTTTTTCACTTATTTTATTTTTCTTGCTTTTCTTTTTTCCCTTTCTTTTAAAGTTTTTTTTTTTCAAAACACATAGATAGATAATCTTCATTTACCTCTGCAAAATTCTATGCTCCAAAAATCTTTTTCCCCTCCTTTCCCTCCCCCAGATGGCAAGCAATTCAGTATATTTCAAACATTTGCAATTCTTCCATACATATTTCTACAATTATCATGCTGCACAAGAAAAAAAAATCACAAAAGAAAAAAATGAGAAAGAATACAAAACACCAGCAAACAACAACAAAAAAGTGAAAATACTATATTGTGATCCACACAAATCTCCACATTCCTCTTCTTTGATTCTTGATTTTATTTTTGAATGTATCTAATATGGAAATATGTTCCCCATGATTTCACCTTCACAACTGATATCACATTTCGTGCCTTTTCAATATATGTGACAGTGGCAGTAGAGAGGGAGAATTTTCATAATTCAAATAAATAAGTGCTAAAAAATAAAATTAAAAAATACTATATAAAACATATGGGAAATGCAAAATATATATTATTACTTTTTTTTGCTCAGAAAGTAAAGTTAAGCAAACCTAGATAGACTCAGAGGATCTCTGTTCAAATCCCTGTTCTGTCACTTATAACATGTATGACCTTGGAGGTAGCTAGATGGCTCAGTGGATAGAGCACTGACTCTGGAAGACCTGAGTTCAAATCCAGCCACAGGTACTTAACACTTCCTAGCTGCATGATCCTGGAAAAAGTCACTTAAACCCCAATTTGCCTCAGAAAAAAAGTGTGACTTTAGGAGAGTAACTAAAACTCAATTAGTTAATCTCAATTCCTTCATCTGTAAAATGAACAGACTTGTACCTGATGGGATCTCATCAATTCTAGATGCAGTCCTGTGATCTCCAGCCAAAAACAAAAAAATCTGAAGAGTATGGGAACTGGTTAGAACAGACATTAGTAATAAATATAATTTAAGAAAATCTGTAGGGACTATGAATTCTTGCTGCTCTATTTCCCCTTCCTATTAGACAGAGGAGCAATGTTCTTTAGATTTCTTCTTGCCTCATTTTTTCTTCCAAGAGAATCTTCCTAGAGAAGTTCTTGGCTCTCTTACTCTTAGAAATTGGTAGTATGTGATATCTTTCTGAGCTTTGTAGAGGTGTCAGATGGTTATACATTTCCATCCTCTTTTCTGACATGTTTATGTGTATTAGTAAGGATTATTTTCCTCATTTATAAGACATTTTTATAGATCTATAAATGCTTTTGAGCTAGAAATTTTCCTTTAAAAATTATGGTCTTCTTAATCTTCTTCAATTATCTCCTTTTCTCTTGAGTAAAATTGCCTGTTGAAGTTGTGAGGATTACGGTACTAATCATCTTATTTCAAATTGGCTAAAAGAGCCTCAAGATACAGAATGCAATGACCCTAAAGAATTTGGGGATATCCTTTAATAGGATGTTGATTGATTATGAAAGGAATGAATAAATGCACCAAGTAATACAGTCAGGAATAGGACCTATTTTGCCAAGTGGTACAATCAACTATTTCATCTGTTTAACTTAATCTTTACTAGCCATTGATTCCAAGCTTTCTTTGTATGGGTGGTCCCTTTATCTGTGTTTTTTGTTGCCATTATTCTTTAGCTAAACTTATAGAATGATAGGATTTAGAGTCTAAAGATATGTAGTTCAACCTCTTCATTTTATATGTAAGGAACCAGAGGGAAAGTGGCTTGGGATGCATTGGATCAAAACAAACAGTTTTTCTGTTTCTGATTCTAACAGCTCTGCATTTTTAAAAAGTTCTTCTTATATTGAGCTGACCTGTAAAGAATGCTTACAATTTTGACCTATCATTTCTAATTTTTCATTCTGGAACAACATAAAACAAACCTGCTTCCCTTTTTTATCTGTAACAGTTTTGCTGTTTAAAGAATCTTTAATGTTTTGACTTCTTCTTTGCTTTGCCAATTAGTCAATAAATACTTAATAATTACATACTATATTCCATAAACTCTGATAGATAATGGGAATACAAGAAACAAAGTGAAACAGACCCTTCCCTCATGGATTTTACATTCTACTGGATAAATAAACAATAGGAGACTTTTTATGTGGAACATATGAATGAGAAAATGACCTGTACCCCCAAAAATGGTGTCTATAGAATCTTGAGAGGAATAGGGATACTAATAAATATATGCAAGGAAGGTGTATATTCAGGTATGTACATTCAGCTAGTACAGAGGCATGAAGATGAGAAAAGTGATGCTATATGTAAGAAACAGTGAGGTCATTTTGATGATAAAGTACATAAATAAAAATGATTTTTAATTAATTTATTTTTAACACACATGCTTTATGAATCACATTAGAAGAGAAAAATCAGAGCAAAAGGGAAAAACCATGGGAAAGATTGAAAAAAAACAAAAACAAAAAAGAAGTGAACATAGCATGGGTTGACTTTCATTCAGTCTCCTTAATTCTTTTTTTGGATGCAGATGGCATTTTCTGTCCAAAGACTATTAGGATTGCTTTGGATCATTGAATCACTGAAAAGAACCTCTCATATTAGCCATTCTGAGAATTGTGAAGTGAGATCTCAGAGCTGTAATTAATTTGCAATGAAAATAATTTTAATAGGGCTTGAAAGGTAGGCTGAGATCAGGTGGTATATATCATTTTTTAATCCAATCAGATAATTTTAAAGTTCATCCCAGTTATAATAGGGAGCTGTTTATTGAAAAGAGAACTACAAATATGCATTTTTGAAATATTTTAAGGAAATCCAAGGATTATGTAGAATTTCTATGCAGTGAATCATATGGTTAGGAATATATGTTTTAGAAATATCACTTTGGTAACTTGTGAAGAATGTATTAGAAACAGTAGAGAACTGAAGCAAAGAAATTAATTGGCTATTATTGTATAGTTCATTTAAGAGATGATAAGGACATAAACTAGTATACTAGTTATATGCACAGTGAAAAGAATATGTATACAAGAAATATTGTGAGGATAGAAATGATAGTATCTGGCAACTAATTATATGACTAAGTGAGACTGAGTAGTAAAAATGACACATAGTTGAGAACCTAGTCTGGTACCAAAATTCCTTTTTAATGTCGTGACCCAGTTTCTCCAATTGTCCTATTTAGTTATTCTGCCTCAAGTTATAACCTTTCCCTCTTAATGTTTGATGAGATAAAGGTCTACCTCAGTTTCTCTGCCCCAAAACCCCAGGCTATAATCATTCCCTCTTAAATGGTTGATGAGATGAAGGTTTGATATCTTTAGGTTATAGACATTCCTTCTTAATGTTTGACAGGATAAAGTTTTATCCATTTTAGATGTCATTAGAATATCAGTAACCTCCCTCCATTGTGTCATCCTAGGGTCCTCCCCCACCATTATATTATCCCCATCTAGGTACCTCCCCATTATGTCACTGTTCTTGTTATTCTATAAAAAAGCTTGCTGTCTCAGTACTTGGGCTGGATTCTTTGAGATAATAGTCTTGTCCAGCCCTGAGACCAAGATCCATTTGGTCCCAGTATCTCTCTCTCCATTTAATAAATTATTGAATTGGTCTCTAACCTCTGTCTTGCTCAGTTTCTTCGACATTACGCTAGATGCCTCAAAGGTTCCCTTAACCAAAATAGAAAAGTTAGAAAGAGGAATGGTTTTAAGGCAGAACATAATGAATTTAATTTTTGTCAGGTTATTAGAGAGAAGGACTGTAAGTCTAATAAGACTTAGTAATCAAGAGTTTTTGGTAACTTTTTGGATAGCAATTTCAGTTTAATGATGAAGTGGGCATCCAGATTGCAATTGAGATTGAGACAATGGCACTTTGGTAACTTAATATTTTAGGTGAGAGAAGAAAAACTCAAAGTAAATTTTTCAAACATTTGATTTTAATTGACAGAATAAAATATAAAATAGGGGAATAGTTTGAGGAAACTATAAGTAGTATAATTTTTAGACATGTTGAATTTTTAGGTGCCTGCAGGGCAATTGGATAGAAATATCCTATATACATAAAAATAAACATCTAGAACTTAAAAGAACATTCAGCTTAAAAGTGATACTTAAGAGTGGATAAGTTTACTAAGGGAGAGAATATAATCAGAAGATAGTGTAGAAAAGTAAAGAACTTTTAAGGAACAGACATTTTAAGGGACTAGAAGAAGCTAAAACAAAATAAAACAAAAAACTAGCCAATTATACTGTTAGAAGGAGAACTATGATATGTCTCTCAAGCCAATGGTGAAAGCAGTTAAGAACAGTATCATAAGTAACAAAGTTATCTGTATCACACTCTCCGAAGAGATTATCCTACATATTTCTTTTATGCTCTTATCTATTAGCTACATTCCCATTGGCATCCTTAATTTGTAAATAGATTGTCTTAACATCTTGAAACGTAGGGAATGACGGAGCCAATCTTCACATTGATAAAAAAAAAATCTCATTATTAAATACTGTGTATGTAATATGTATGTGTGTGTACAGTATGAATTCAGTTTCAATTACTCTGTTTACTAATTACTTCAATTACTTCAATTACTCAATTTACTAAAATTCTAGTTCACAGATAGATAGTCACCATCCAGAACTTTCATTCATGTTCTCACCTAGTTTTTTCTTGACTTTTGCCTTTGTCACTTAACTGAAACTTGACTTGCCAAAGTTAATAATGGTCTCTTTATTGCCAAGTCTAATGACTTTTTCACCAACTTCAACTTCTTTGTGTTCTGTAGCATTTGATATGTTCATCTTCTTCCTGGAATTGATGCTTTCTCCTTTTTGGAGTTTCCTCTGCCCTGGGGAACTCTTTTAGAATTCTTTTTTTTTTCCCTGAAACAATTGGGGTTAAGTGACTTGCCCAGAGTCACACAGCTAGGAAGTATTAAGTGCATGAGACCAAATTTGAACTCAGGTCTTCCTGACTTCAGAGCTGATGCTCTATCCACTGTGCTTTTTTTTTTTTTTTTTTTTTTTTTTAGAATTTTTAGAATTCTTAACCCTTCCCACCATTTCATGAGCTCATTTCCTATCTGGACTTCTTTAGATACTCATTTGGAACTTTGCTCCTTTATACCTATATTCTATCTATTCCCAACCTTTCCATATTTTTATGTGTCTTTCACCATTCAAATGTATAGAGTAAAAGCTTCTTGAAGGCAGGCACTGTCTTGTTTTTTGTATTGTATCCTCAGTGTTTATCAGTTTAGTACAGTTCATAGTTTTCTCTCTCTCTCTCTCTCTCTCTCTCTCTCTCTCTCTCTCTCTCTCTCTCTTTCTCTCTCTCTCTCTCTCTTTGTGTGTGTGTGTATTTATTTGTCTCTGTATCTTTGTCTCTCTCTCTAATTCTATCTCTCTGTCTTTGTCATCTCTCTGGTTTTCTTTTGTCTCTAATATCAAATATAAGTCCTCTGTTTAACAGTTGATTCTCTTTCCAATATGACCCTTTCCACTTTCCATTACATTTCAACTGCCCTCTTTTCTCCAACTATACTGATGTACATGCTGTTCTTCACAAAAGGTACTCCATTCACTTATCTCCCATCCCTGAAATTTTATACTGATTCTCTCCTGTGCCTGGAATTTCTAATATCTTCCTCTTAATTTCTTGGTATTCAAGTCTCAAATAAAAATACATCTTCTGCAGTACATTTTTCCCAATTCTACTTCTCACCCTCAACCACAAATGCTAGTGTACCTTCTATCTATATGAATATACCCTGTATGAATGTAAGTATACATAAGATGATTGCCAGTTCCTTGGGAATAAGGATTATATTTGCCTTACTTTGTATCTGTAGTTCTTTTACAGCCTTCCTAATGCTTTCCAGATAATAAGTAGTTAGACTTGGCAAGGATGATAATTGTTTTTATTATTTCATAATTATTTTTTCATCAAGCCTTTTATGTTTCATGCCACATTACCAATACTAATGTTTTTCTCTCAGGTCTCTGAAATCAGCCAACCAATGCTACCATTCATAATTTAAGGGTGGAATTTTTTTAAAATTCCCAGACTGCAAATAATAATTGCCTTCTAAACCAATAGCTATCCTTGATTTTTTAAAGGAACTCACATCCATTATAATTTCTATAACACAGGTGTCAAAGGCCTCCCTTGGCTCACACCTTTTGCCAGGTAGACAGCTGTCTTCTACACCAGCTGAAGCTTGCTTTATAAGTAGCTCCAGGGTTACATATGTTTTTGGTGAAGTCAGAAATATTACAAATAGATGTATAAAGTCAGAGATAATTGCATAAAAGGAAGAAACTGATCTTGAGGACATTCTAAAAGGATTCTCTAATTAATAAAATATTTTGGTTCATTCTATTTAGTTTGAAATTATCCCAACCATTGGCTGAATCCAATATATGTAGTGTATTCATCTTTTTTTCTTCTCCTTCCTTCTTCCTTCTTTCTTACTTTCCTTCCTGCTTGTCTACCTTCTTCCCTTCCTCCCTTCCTTTCTTCCTACTTTCCTTTTCTTTCCTTTTTATTTTTTTTTCTTTTAAGTCTACAGACTGTTACTCCCACGAGTAAATGTTGCCTGTTTGCTTATGCCATCTTCCTACCATTTGAAACCATCCAAACTGGGGGTGGGGGTGCGGGTGGAATAAAGGATTTCTTTTCAGCCCAAGACCTCTTTTCTTTCCCTAAGCCTCTTTAAAAAGCTATTAGCCAAGCAGAACCTGGCTGGTTCATAAAACCCTGTTAGCTGGCTTAATGACAAAACTATCTTCCCACCCACCTCTCTTGCTAGAGGCGTGATAGAGACACTCCACAGGAGAGGAGGCAGGAGGGCGCCATGCCAGATGAGGCCAGAGGCCTTTAAAAAAGAGAAGCTGCACAGCTGAAGTAGTTTTTCACAGGTTAACAGCTCTGTAGGTCATCCCCTCCATAGGCAATAGTTGAATAAAATATCTTCTCCACACTGAGACCCATTTTTTAAACAGATATGCTCCCTGACTACATAAATCTTTTCAGAACAGAAAGAACAACCCAGCTTCTCCTTGTAGAGTTCTGTTCTTCTCCCCATGCCAGCAATGAACGTGTAACAACTGTGAATGTTGATTTAACTTAATCCCTCCCAACCACCCCCAGTGATTTCTATCACCCTGACATATTCTTTAAAGTCTTAGGAGAACTCAGGCTTTCTTTCTCTTGAAGCACCATGTGTTTGTTGAACTGGTAGGAAATCCAGATCAAGGCAGAAAAACGATTTCAAATATTTGTGACCCCTCCCCCCCAAAAAAACTTATCACTTAAATGTGTAATGTTTCATCAATCTCCTGATAACAGGAAAGAATTGGCAATACTAAGGATGTAAGATGAGAATGAGGGCACTGACACAAAGATAAATTATATTCTTTGTTGTTGGTGGCTATTTGCATATCAGGAACTAACTTGATGCTCTAAAATTACAGGCACAATTATTTTGGTGACAATTGTCTTAGCCACTTTTTTCTTACAAGTTTTAAGGCAGCATAAACAATTAAAATTAAAATAATAGCCACCTATTAAAACACAAGGCATCCATTCTCTCATTCAGTCTTCACAATAGCCCTATAAAATAGATCAGGCAGGTATTCATATCACCATTTACAAAGGGCAAAATTGAGTTATGGATAAAGTGATTTTCTCAAGGTCACATAGCAAGTCATTAGTGGAAGGGATAGAACCCAGCTCCTTTATACCATACTCAGTTTATTAAATAAAACCAGGACTTGTCAACTAGAGAATCTGGCTCAATGCTTATGTATATTGGAGTGGAGGAGGAAGGCAAAATTCTGGAAGTAAAGGGCTGTCTATAACTTGTTTTATATCCCTCCTAACCCCATCAGTTTAGCCCAGAAATTCAGGAGGTTGCTAAAGGCCACAAAAACAGTCGTGAAGAAAGTGAGAAATTACCCCAAAATTCTGATTTTGACAGTGTAATATATTATGTCTCAAAACTCTTTGTGCTTATAACTATAAGCTTCAAAGATTTTTGTGATTTTTGTGTTAGGGACAAAGGCTAATATTTTATGCCTAATATTTTAACGTTGTTATAGTAGATCACATCTACATAGTTTCTTCCCTTCCTTGAAACAATCTTTTAAATTAAGAGGTATAATTATTACTATTTAACAAATAAGACACTGAGGTTGAGAACTGTAACATCTTCATCAAAGTGACACAACTGATAAGTGTCAGAATTTGAATTCAGATCTCCTGACTCTGACTCCATCAGTCTTTGCCACAATACTACACTGCATCTCATAACTCTAATCTAATACTTCCTGATTATTGGCCTCATTGATGCATTCTTATAAGTAAATTTCCTTAGAAATCATCTCTAATACAAACATAAATTTCTAGCTAAAACACACACAAGCATATATACAAACACACACATGTGAAGTGTCTCACTTCTCATTAAAATCTTTCTATTCTTTCCGTAAAATCTTTTTATCTGACAAAGATGCCAGACTTTTATTCCTTTACTTTTTCTGGGTAGCAAAGATAAAATTAATGTCACCCATTCTCTGGTAGGCGGGGAGGGAGTAGGGAAGAAACAAATGACAAAGTACAATGATGAATTTTCCTCCACCTTCTATGGAAGCAACATGATGAAATGCACACTCTTTGGGGAATTTGGGAATCAAAAGGCTTGTTTTTGAATATTGACCTCTTGTCCTTATTCCATATACTACCTTAGAAAAGTTATTTCATTTCTCTTGGTCTTAATTTCTTCAGTGTAAAAATTAAGGAATTGGCTCCTTAAACTGGTCCCTTCCAACTCCAGCTCCTCGCTTGATCTTCTCTCACACTGTACAATATTTTGGCAATTTAGGGGTGGGTCAGGAAAATGGACTTTGTTCTCAGCCATTTGGCTCTAAAGCTCATTTCTCATTCCTTGGCTCCATCAGGATGCAAATCATGTTATTTTACCAGCAGTGGTTTGCAAGACTTGTCTTGAACATGAAACAATCAGTGAATTGTTGCTACTGAACATCATACATGGCTTCCGCCTAGTTTCCAAACCCATGTAGGATGTGGTTCTCACTGGATTCAAAATGCTGTGGTTGGAGTTTTGTCTCCCACCTCCCTCTTAGAATAAGGTTATGGGAACATCTCTCTCTCTCTCTCTTTTTTTTCCTTTTTATAGGATAACTTAGATTTTCTGGCAATAGAGGAAGCAATTACTTATTCCCTGAATGGATCTCCATGCCATCTGCGAACACGTTCAAAATATATCAACCCTCAAGGCTACCATAAATGGGAAAAAATTTTACTGTAGTAATCCCCCTGCCACCAAGAATTTTAGGAACATCTCTTTTTCTGTGTGGATGCAATTAAATTCCAGCATATATACACACACATAGACATATTCATATACACATATATAATATACATATTTTGTATGTATATATAGCATGTATGTAAGCATTTTATATATATGTGTGTATAAACACATATATATATATATATATATTATATTTATTTATATTTATACACACAGACACATATGGAGAGAGAGAGAAAGAGAGAGAGAGAATGCCATATTTCCTTTTAGTTGTGGAATATATGCTGTACTTTTCAGCATTTTCCAAAATAACATTTTCTTAGGGTCTGTGTCTCTGTTGGTGTTCACTTCTTTGACACGAAATAAAATTTAATGATGGGAAATGTCTTCAGTCTCCTGAGTGATCTGTGTTTTCCTGCTTGTCAGCAATTTGTTTTGCTTTGTTTTCTTTTTCAAGGCCTCAAGACTTAACCACACAGGACTATGTTTCTCTTCACAATGGAACATTTTCTTGGGTTGTAATAAGAAAACAGCCACTTCAACAATACATGTAGATTTTAGAAAGGAGAGGAATAGAACTTTCAGCTTCTGAGCATTGAGATATATCTTTGCCCTCTACCCTACTCATCAGCTCAATCTTTTCTAAGATTGTATCAACCAAACTCTCTTCAACATAAACTGACTTCCTGTATATGGGAAAAGATCCCCAGGAGTCTCAGCACATACCAATATTTGCAAGTGAAAGGCAGTGACATTAAATCCCATTTGTATGTTTTCCAGAAATTATATCACATTAGCCTTATAATGGGTCTTTGGAGTAAGAACTCTAGATATTATTATCCCCATTTTGTTGCTATTCAGTTGTTTCAGTCATGTCCAATTCTTCATGAACCCATTTGGGATTTTTTTGGCAAAGATACTAGAGTGGTTTGCCATTTTCTTTTCCAACTCATTTTACAGATGAGGAAACTGAAAAAATAAAAACAGAATTAAGTGACTTTCCCAGGGTCACACAACTAATAAGTGACTGAACTCAGGGAGATGAGATTTATTGACTCCAGACTCAGCATTCTATACACAGTGCCACATATCTTCCCTTATCCCCATTATAGAGAGGAAGAAACTGAAATTCAGAAAAGTGTCTTGTCCAGAAACATATACTCTGAGTCAGAGACAGACTTCAAACATTGGTCTTCTTTACTCTAAGCACACTTACATAAATCATAGGCGATTCTGAGTTTAAATGATCCAAATACACAATAGCCACAACTAAAAAATCTTTTTCATGTGGCTCAAGTCAGAGAAGTTGCCACCAGCTTTAGGATAGGAAGAGACAGATACCCTAGAAGAGTATCTTGTGACAGGGATTCTGATTTTTCCCCAGGGACTAGAACTCTTCTGTGCAGAAATATAAAAAGAAACATTGCTATTCTCAGTCCTACCCTTTGCCATTTTTTCATTGTTGTTATTTCTCTGATAAAAGGGAAAGCCACAATTTATTAGAATAGATTTGGATTTGAATGTCTATTCACTTTGCTCAAAAGGATAGTCATGAACAATATTGCTGAGTCTCAATAATAAAAATAAACAGAGGAGATTCTATTTACCTCAGAAACATGTTTCCAGAATCGAGCTTTCTAATCAAAAATGAGATGTCTCAGCTAGCACCAGCCTTAAGTGTTTCCTGATGTAATTTAAAATTTGAAAGTTAAAGCAATATATCTATAGTATCCTTCTTAGAGAAAGAAAAGTATCTTTCATTTACTGCAAAGAAGAGCAGTAAAATAATTGAGCCTCCTATTAAATGTCTCCCTAGCCCCTGAAAAGATATTTGCTTTGTATCCACTCATATTGCATATATCATCTTTTGTTTCATCTGTATTGTTAGAAATTAAATCACACTGCAAACAGTCTGATCATGATCAAACTTTTATGTAAAGTTCATTTTAAAGGAAACAATAACAGAAATCTGCATCATCCCAACCAGTGTTGAGAAGTGTTCAAATGACAAATACCTGATTAAGATGTTTAATGTTATTATTTCTGTCTTATCAATAAGAATCATCGCAACTCCAGAATTTGGCTTAATCATAACCAATAATCATCAACCTGACAATGAGCAGCACTACTAAAATGAAATCATAAGTTTCTCATGTTTCCTTCTATTGTAATATAAAAGGTGAAGTTTGATGTGAACTTATCAGAGCTACATTTAATTGTTTTGGTTTGCTTTCTTTTTTGGAGTAATTACCCCCTCAGCATCACCATGTTAATAATGATTCATTCTAAATCATCAGAAATAGCAAAAAGAGATACTCACAGAGACAGGTTGACTGATTTATTGTCAGTTATATTTCACAACTCAGTAATGTTTTTTCTCCCTAGGAGATCTCTGCTACTATTTACTTTTGTTTTCCTCCCAAACAATCTTCATTCTATGCATAAACAATAAGCAGAAGGTTAGAGAAAATTGAGGCACTAAGTAAAAGACTGGATCCAATTCAGGTCCAAACTTTATCTTTTGTCTGGCACAGTCAGCCAAATGAAGGAAAAGCAGATTTGGTGAGACTCAAATAATTCCTTCCTTCTTCTCTTTCTATGGGTATGTCTGTATGTGTTCACAGACAGTCCTAGTCAATGTGTTTCTGGGTTTTCTCCCTTCTCTTTTTTTCCCCCTGCCTGACAACATGAAGTTATAACACAACAGCTGGAACCCTGCTGGTTTCTGACTCTTCAGAGTCATGGTGAACACTGCTCTAACCTTTCCACCTCCTAATTAACCAAACACAGAAGGCATGCTGTTTTTTTCTCTTTTATTAGTGAGAAGAGAGATCCTACTGCAACATTTGCATTACACCAAACAACTCAAGTGTAGTAAAAGAGCATTCTGCTAGCTGCTTTCAGTTGGTGTTGAAAAGTTGAAAAATTCAAATAGTTATACTTAACAAATAATTATATCAAATAGTAGAATCCTTTTGGATTCTACCTGTTCCCCAAGTCAATTCCAATATCCTTCAGCCTATTTTCCCTTGGAGCCAATAAATGATGGGGGAAATCAGCAAGAATATCCTAAACACCTTCTATGTGTCCAGCATTATTTTAGCTGCCCTGAAGGATATGGTTGCAACCTATGTCCAATTATTAAATCTCTGGGCACCTCTAGACAACAGCTACCTGTGTGACCCTAAGCAATCTCAGGTAAGTTTAGATTGAAATAGGAAAACAAACCCACTAATTTGTCTGGTACTGACTTTAAGTGAGATGGAAATTCAGAGAAGGGAGAAATAGTCTCCAATGGTCAGAAAAAGAAGAGAGAAGAATATAGACTAAGAAAAGACCCAAAGAGTGACAATGGTCTACTAATCTCCGAGGGAGCACATTCAATGGAGTGGTGGGTGGATTATAGGAAATGATGAGAAGACATTCAGTCTCCATATTTCTCTTTCAGGATGCAGATGGCTCTCTCCATCACAAGTCTATTAGAATTGGCCTGAATCACCTGGTTGTTGAAAAGAGCCAAGTCCATCAAAATTGATCATCACATAGTCTTGTTATTGCTGTGTACAAGTTCTCTTGGCTCAACTCACTTCATTTAGCATCAGTTCATGTAAGTTTCTCCAGGCCTTTTATCCTGCTGGGGAGTGGAGCCAAGATGGTGGAGGCAACACACGTTTCTTTCTGACCTTCTCAAAAATCCTCACGTTAATAATGAAATCCAGCATCTGAATTAGCTCTGGACCAGAACTCACAAATATTGGGAGTACTACAAATTATCAGTAGAAGAAAATTTTGAAAATCACCAGAAAAGATCTGTTTCAATTGGAAACAGGAGGGAGCCAGCCAGCAAAGCAGCTGAGTACCAACTCCAGTGCAGACAGCGCAGAATCCCAGAGTGGTGCAGACTCAACAGGGCAGTGCAGACTCTGTGGAGGTGGTGCAGACTCGGTATGGCAGAGAATCTACTAGGAGAATCTATAGGAATCTACAGCAGTGTTAGCCACTATGCCCTGATTGCAGCAGAGTTATAAAACATCCAACACAAACACAAAAGATCAATAGTTAACCCTGGAATGCCAGAATCTCACGGTATCTGGCCACGCCCACTCCGCACCAGGAGTGAATCATCACTGACCCAGCATAGCCATGGCCACTTGGAAACCCCTTGACCCTCTTCCCTTTCCCCTCTCCTCTTCCCCACCTCCCCTACACCTAAAGCAGGGGTCCTCAAACCAACGGCTCGTGGGCCAGATGCAGCAGCTGAGAACATTTATCCCCCTCACCCAGGGCTATGAAGTTTCTTTATTTAAAGGCCCACAAAACAAAGTTTTTGTTTTTACTGTAGTCTGGCCCTCCAACAGTCTGAGGGACAGTGGACTGGCCCCCTATTTAAAAAGTTGAGGACCCCTGCCCTAAAGGAACATGTTAAGTTTTTTTTTTTTGTTTTTTTTTTAAATGAGTAAAAAAATAAAGAGGACTCTGGTGATAGACAGCTTTTATGGTGAAAGAGAAGAACAAATTTCACACCCTGAGGAGACTAAAGGCAGATTGTTTCCAGATGAAGCCCCAAAAGACAATATAACCTGATCCCCATCACACAAGACTCTCCTAGAAGAAATTTTAAAGGATTTTAGAAGAGAGCTAGAAGAAAAATGGGAAAAGGACATGAAAAATTTGCAAGAGGGTTTGGAAAAAATAGATTTGATAAAATAGAAAAATAAAGCAATGCCCAGAAAAACAGAATTTGTGAAACAGCAAAAGAAAATAATGCCTTACCCTGGCATGAGTTCTATCAATAAAAAGTTATTAAAAAAAAAAAAAAAGAAAAAAAAGAAAGAAAAAAAAAAAAGAAAAGAAAATAATGCCTTAAAAAACAAAATTTGTGAAATGGAAAAAAAAAATCCATAGAACAAAATAACTCATTTAAAAATTCAGTTGGACAAATACAAAAAGAAGTTTAAAAAAAGTAAATGAAGAAATTTATTCACTAAAATTCAGAACTGAACAAATGGAAATAAATGACTGAGTCAATGAGACAACAAGAATCAGTCAAGCAAAACCAAATAAATGAAAATATAGAAAAAAATGTAAAATACTTAATTGGGAAAATAACTAATCTGGAAAATAGATCTAGGAGACACAATCTAAGTACTATTGGATTCCTTGAAATACATGATGAAAAAAAGACCATAGATACTATCATTCAGGAAATCATCAAAGAGAATCAGAAGGTAAAATGACCATTGAAAAAATTCACCAAATGCCTCTTTCAGAGACCCCAAAATTAAAACCCCAAGGAATATTGTGACAAAATTTGAGAACTATGAGACCAAGGAAAAAATATTACAAGCAGTCAAAAAGAAACAATTCAAATACCTAGGAGCCACAATAAGGATTACTTAAGACCTAGCAGCTTCCACTTTAAAGGATCAAAGGGCCTGGAATCTGATATTCTAAAAGGTGAAGGAATTTGGAATGCAGCCAAGAATGAATTACTCTGCTAAACTGAGCATTTTCTTTCAGGGAAGAAGATGAACATTCAATGAAACTGGTGAATTCCATTTACTTTTGATGAAAAGACCAGAGCTAAACAAAAAATTTGACCTCCAAATATAGAACTCAAGAGAAGCATAAAAAGGTAAAAAGAAAAAAAAAAAACTCTTTAGAACTGTCATTCTGTTATGGGTATACATTTAGAATACATGTATAATCTAATTTTACTATTATAATATAAAAAAGAAACAAGAGATGAGAAGGGAATTGTAACAGAATAAAAGGGGGGAAGTGGAGATAAAATGAGGAACATTACATCTCAGGAAGAGGGAAAGAAACATTATAATTGAGAAAAAGAAGGGAGGTTGATGAATAGAAGGGAGGTTGATGAATATTGTGTGAATCTTACTCTCATCAGATTTGGCCCAAAGGAAAAACTATTAAATATATTGGGTTTCATGGAGAAACATCTGTCATCTTACAGAAAAGTAGGAGGGGAAAGGGGAAAGGAAAGGGGTAGGCTAAATAAAAAGAACAATAGAAATAGTTGAGAAAAGGTATAAAAATGGGGGAGGATTGAGGCAAGTAGTGCCAATAAACAAAATACTGGGGAGAAGGAAAAGGGGGAAAAAAGAGGAAAATATAATTTGGGGTAAATAAGATGGCAAAAAATACATAATTAGTAATTTTAACTGTAAATGTGATGGGGTGAACACTCCCAAAAAGTGGAAGCAGATGGCAGACTGGATTAAAAGCCAGAATCTTACAATATGTTGTTTACAAGAAATACATTTAAAGCAGAGTATTAAGTTAAATTAAATTTAATTAATTAAATTCAGAGTAAAGGTAAAAGGCTAGAGCAGAATCTCTTATACTTCAGTTGAAGTCAAAAAAGCGGGGTCAGCCATCATGATCTCAGATCCAGCAAAAGCAAAAATTGATCTAATTAAAAGAGATATCTTGCTAAAGGTACCATAGATAATGAAGTAATATCAATATTAAACATATATGCACCAAGGAGTGTAGCATCTAAATTCCTAAAGGAGAAGTTAAGAAAGTTGCAGGAAGAAATAGACAGCAAAATTATAATAGTGAGAGATCTCAACCTTGCTCTCTTAGAACTAGATAAATCAAAACACAAAATAAATAAGAAAGAAGTTAAAGAGGTAAATAGAATACTAGAAAAATTAGATATAATAGATCTTAGGAGAAAATTGAATGGAGACAGAAAGGAGTACACTTTTTTTCAGCAGTTCCTATTTTTAAAAATTGACCATATATTAGAAAATAAAGACCTCAAAATCAAATACAGGAAGGCACAAAAAATGCATTTTTGTTCAGATCACAATGCAATAAAAATTACATTCAATAAAGGGACAGGGGAAAATAGACCAAAAAGAAATTGGAAACTAAATAATCTCATCCTAAAGAATGAATGGGGTAAAACAGCTAATCATAGACACAATCAATAACTTCGTCCTAAAAAATGACAATAATGAGACAACATACCAAAATTTGTGAGATACAATCAAAGTGGTAATAAGGTGAAATTTTATAACTCTAGATGCTTACTTGCATAAAAAAGAAAAAGAAAAGATCAATAAATTGGGTTTGCAACTAAAAAGCTAGAAAAAGAACAAATTAAAAATCCCCAATCAAATGCTAAACTTGAAATTCTAAAAATAAAAGGAGAGATCAATAAAATTGAAAGTGCAAAAAAAAAACTATTTAATTAATAAATAAAACTAAGAGTTAGTTTTATGAAAAAACCCACAAAATAGATAAACCTTTAGTTAATTGGATTAGAAAAAGGAAAGAGGAAAATCAAATTGTTAATCTCAAAAATGAAAAGGGAGAACTTTCCACCAATGAAAAGGAAATTAGAGCAATAATTAGGAGTTACTTTGCCCAACTTTATGCCAATAAATTTGACAACCTACATGAAATGGAAGAAAACTACAAAAATATAGATTGTCCAGATTAATAGAAGAAAAAATAAATTACTTAAATAGTCCCATTTTAGAAAAAGAAATAGAACAAGCTATTAATCAACTCGCTAAGAAAAAATTCCCAGGACCAGATGGATTTGCATGTGAATTCCACCAAACATTTAAAGAACAATTAACTCCAATACTATATAAACTATTTGAAAAAATAGGGAATGAAGGACTCCTACCAAATTCCTTTTATAATCCAGACATGGTACTGATACCTAAACCAGGTAGTACAAAAACAGAGAAAGAAAATTAGAGACCAATCTCCTTAATGAATATTAATATAAAAATCTTAAATAAAATATTAGCAAAGAGATTACAGAAAATCATCTCCTGCATAATACACCATGACCAAGTAGGATTTATACCAGCAATGTAGGGCTGGTTCAATATTAGGAAAACTGTTAACATAATTGACTATATTGTGATGACCGCGCTAGCACCCAGGACACCCCAGAATCAGCCAAAGTCAGGATAAGCAAAAGTCCTTAGTCTTTATTCTTGGTCTTTAGATGCAGGATTGAACAGGATGGAAGCAGAATCTCCACAACTGCCTTCTCCCTTGTCTACGGCCAAAGTGATTCTGCTAGTCTTACTTCACCCCCTAGTCCCTCCTACAATTCTGTATACACCAATCATTGAGCCAGCACAGGATAGTGGAAAGGACCATTTTCCAAGCATATGACCATAGAATATTGTCCAATCGGTAATTAGCCCTAAGTGCTTGAACCAACCTCAGTGCAACGACTCAAGAGTTTCAGCCCTCTACACTATATCAATAACCAAATTAACAAAAACCATTTGATTATCTCAATAGATGCAGAAAAAGCATTTGATAAAATCCAACACCCATTCCTATAAAAAACGGTAATATAAAATATTTGGAATTTATCTGCCAAGCAGTAGTCAGGAACTATATAAGCAAAACTACAAAACACTTTCCACACAAAGAAATTATTTTATTGACCTAGAAAAAATAACAACAAAATTCATCTGGAAGAACAAAATGTTTTTATTAATTAATTTATTAATGAAGAGAAAAGCAAATGAAGGTGGCCTAGCTGTACCAAATCTAAAACTATATTATAAAGCAGCAATCATGAAAAAGTTTGGTAATGGCTAAGAAATAGAGAAGTTGATCAGTCAAATAGTTTGGGTTCACAGAACAAAATAGCCAATGATTATAACAATCTAATATTTGACAAACCCAAAGCCTCCATCTTTTGGGATAAGAACTCACTATTTGACAAAAACTGCTGGGAAAATAAGAAACTAGTATGGCAGAAAGTAGGCATAGACCACACCTAACACAGTATACCAAGATAAGATCAAAATGGGTTCGTGATCTATATATAAAGAATGATTCTATAAATAAATTAGAAGAACATAGAATGGTTTACCTCTCAGATCATGGAGGAGGAAGGAATTTGTGACGAAAGAAGAACTAGAGATCATTATTGATCATAAAATAGATAATTTTGATTATATTAAATTAAAAAGATTTTGTACAAACAAAACATGCAGACAAGATTAGAAGGAAAGCAATAAACTGGAAAAACATTTTTACATCCAAAAGATCTAATAAAGACCTCATTTCTAAAATATATGAGAATTGACTCAAATTTATAATAGTTCAAGTCATTCTCCAATTGATATATGGTCATATGATATGAACAATTTTCAGATGAAGTAATTGAAACTATTTGTAGCCACATGAAAAGGTGTTCCAAATCACTATTGATCAGATAAATACAAATTAAGACAACTCTGAGATACCACTATACACCTCTCCGATTGACTAAGATGACAAGAAAAGATAATGATGAATATTGGAGGGGATGTGGGAAAACTGGGTCACTGATACATTGTTGGTGGAATTGTGAACAGATCCCACCATTCTGGAGAGCAGTTTGGGACTATGCTCAAAAAGTTATCAAACTGTGCATATCCTTTGATCCAGCAGTGTTTCTACTGGGATTATATTCCAAAGAGACCTTAAAGGAGAGAAAGGGACCCACATGTGCAAAAATGTTTGTGGCAGCCCTTTTTGTAGTGGCTAGAAACTGTAAACTGAGTGGATGCCCATCAATTGGAGAATGGCTGAATAAATCATGGAATCTTGTGGAATGCTATTGTTCTGTAAGAACAAACTAGCAGGATAATTTCAGAAAGGCTTGGAGAGACCTATATGAACCGATGCAAAGTGAAATGAGCAGAACCAGGAGATCATTATACACTGCAACAACAAGACTATACGACTATCAATTCTGATGGACATGGCTCTCTTCAACATTGAGATGATTCAAACCTCTTTCACTTGTGCAGTGATGAAAAGAGCCATCTACACCCATAGAAAGAACCATGGGAACAGAGTGTGGAACACAACATAACATTCTCATTCTGTTGTTATTTGCTTGCATTTTGCTTTCTTTCTCAGTTTTTCTTTTTCTTTCTTCTTGATCTGATTTTTCTTGTGCAACAACTGTATAAATATGTATACGTATATTGGATCTAACATGTATTTCAACATATTTAACATGTATTGGACTACCTAGCATCTAGGGGAAGGGGTGGGAGGAAGGAGGGAAAAATTTGGAACAAAAGTTATGCAAAAGTCAATGTTTGAAAAAATTACACATGCATATGCTTTGTAAATAAAAAGTTTTAACAAAAAAATAATTCTTTGCTGATTGTTTCTTAAAGAACAATAATATTCCATAACTTTCATGTACCATAACTTATTCAGCCATTTCTCAACTGAAGGTCATCTACTCAGTTTCTAGTTCCTTGTCACAAAAAAAGGGGTTGCTACAAACATTTTTCACATGTGGGTCCCTTTCTCTTCATTAAGATTTCTTTGGGACACAGTCCCAGCAGAGACACTGCTGGATCAAATGGTATGCCCATTTGACAGTCAATTGGGCATAGTTCCAAATTGCTCTCCAGCATGGTTGGATCAGTTCACAACCCCACCAACAATGCATTAGTATCCCAATTGTTCCATATCCCCTCCAATATTTATCATTTTCTTTTCCTGTCATCTTAGCCAATCTCAGAGGTATAAGGTAGTACCTCAGTTGTTTTAATTTGTATTTCCCTAATCAAGAGTAATTTAGAGCATTTTTTTCCATATGGCTATAGATGGCTTTAATTATATCATCTGAAAATTGTTCCTATACTTTGACCACTTATCAGTTGGGGAATAATTTGTATTCTTATAAATTTGACATGTTTTTATGTTTTAGAAATAAGATTTCTCTCTAAAGATTTTTATCTAAAATTATCTGATAGAGCTAGAAGGTATAATAAAAAATTCATCTGGAAGAACAAAGGAATTAATTTTTTTAAATGTAAGTATGGTTTAGCCATACTAGATCTCAAACTATATCATTAAGCATTGATCATGAAAACTATCTGTTACTGGCTAAGAAATACGGTGGTGGACCAAATAGATTTGATACACAAGATATAGTTGTCAATCATCATAGTAATCTAATGTTTGATAAACCCAAAGACCCCAACTTTGGGGATAAGAATTCATTTTTTGATAAAAACTCCTGAGAAATCTGGAAATAATAGAATAACAAGTTGGTATAGACCAACATCTCACACCATGTACCAAAATAAACTTAAAATGAATATATAACTTAGAAATAAAGGGTGACATACACTGTAATCAAATTATAAAGGCAAGGAATATGCTACCTTTCAGATCTATGGGGAGGGGAAGAATATAATTTTAATTATATTAAATTAAAAAGCTTTGTACAAGCAAAAACAATGCATTCAAGATTAGAAGAAAAACAGAAAGCTGGGAAACAATCTTTATAATGTTTTTTCTGATAAAGGCTTCATTTTTCAAATTTATAGGGAATTGAATCAGATTTATTAGACATTTACTAGTATTTCAGATTTACTAGTTACTCTCCAATTAATGAATTGTCAAAGGATATGAACAGAAAGTTTTTAGATGAAGAAATGAAAGTTTTCTGTAGGCAAATGAAGAAGTGCTTCAAATTACTTCTGATTAGAGAAATGCAAATTAAACCAACTTTGAGATACCATCTCTCATATATCAGATTGTCTAATATGACACACATACACACACACACAAAAAAAATTGAAATTGATTGATAGATGTTGGAGACATTGTGAGAAAATTGGAATATTAATGCATTGTTGGTGGAGGTGTGATTTTGGAGAGCAATTTTGAACTATGCCCAAAGGGCAACCAAACTGTACATTCCTTTTGATCCAGCAATATCACAACTATCTCTTTATCCCAAGGAGATCATAAATAGGAGGAAAAGATCTACATGTTCAAAATATTGCCATAAATATTTTTTGTAGTGGTAAAATATTGGAAATTAAGATCCAGTCATCAACTGGGAAATGGCTGAATGAGCTGTGGTATATGAATGTAATGGAATATGCAATAAAAAATGATGAACAGGCAGAATTCAGAAAAACCTGGAAAGACTTTCATGAATTGATACTGAATGAAGGGAACAGAACCAAGAGAATATTGTTCACAATAAGAACAACATTGTCTGATGATCAACTACAAAAGACTCAGTTCTTCTTAGCTCAAGATAAGTACAAAGAAGTCATGAATATACAGACCAAGAACTGATGTCACACTGAATGGAGATCAAAGTATATTTTTTCACTTACTTTATTCTCTTACTTATTTTTTCTCCTTTTGATCTATTCATTCTTTCTATTTGATCTATTCATTATGACTAATATGGAAATATGTTTTATATGTTAGCATATTATAAACTATATCAAATTGCCTATCTCTGGAAGTGGGGTGGGAATAAGGAAAAGAGAAAAATTGGGAACTAAAAAATCTTGTAAAAAAAATGAATACTAAATTTTTTTTTGACATCTAATTGGGGGAAAATAAGACTATTTTTCTAATCCTGTAAATTGGGTGTTATTATTTTCCTACTTTTACAAACTAGAAAACTGAGATTACATAATTTGCCAGTGATCACATAATTAGTAAGTGTCTGAGGATGGAATGGAATTCAGGTTACCTAACTCCAAGTCCAATAACCTAGCCACTATAATTACTTGGCTTCATAGCTATAACTGAAAGAATATGTTACCAAGAATACCTGGGCCCTGACAGAGCCTGAAGTTGCCTTTTTTAAATTTTTTTTCCTTTCAACAATGTACCAGCACAGATTAATATTTAGGTTAGCTCATTTGGGAAGCATGGAAAATCTGATTATGAGGCAGTTAGATATTTTCCAGTGAGAGAATAGAATGTATGGTATAACAAGACTCCAAAATTTTCATAAGTACCTAGGAATGGCAAACATGGGTACTAGTTTAGATGAAATATGCCAGAAAGGGAAGATTGAAGGAGTGAGGGAGAGAACTGTACCAGAGAGCTACAAGGAATGCCTGAGTCAACTAGACATGGAAAGAAAAGCCAGATGGATATCAGAATACAGATCATTAGAAAAGAGAATGACAACTGGGAAGAACACTAAAGGGAGATGGGAGCCAGAAAAGTAATGAAGAAAAAATTAAAGAGAGGAAATGAAAAAAAAAAAAATTAGCACCACTTCTGTGTTAAAAATAATAGTATCAATTCTGTAAAAATTGATTTTTCTTTGCAGCATCAAAGTAAATTTGTATCATTAGCTTTTTCTCCTTTTAAAAATAACTCCTATTTACCAGGTGCAGATATGTACAAAAGTTGGAAAAAATTACACTCAATATAAAAAATGCAGTATCTTCTCCTTTACAAAGATTCCCTGCTGAAAAAAAAAAAAAAACCCTACAAAGAAAAGTAATCAATATTAATTAAGAGTCCCTAATGTGCTGAGTATCCCAAAATGAATACTAAGTAGCATCCTCAGTATCTTTAATTGCACAGAACAGCAAATTATGGACTTTTTCAGTGGCTGAGGAAGCAAGAATTAGAACTATTGGTCGTGTCAGTGATTATTTTGCTTCTTTTTGATTTTTTTTTGTTCTTGCATTATGCTTTATAATATGTAAATAAACATAGTAAGAGTTTCCCCTGCTGCTGCTGAGTAAAAAATCAGAAGTTTATAATATTCTTTCTAAAGCAGGCTGATGAGCACATATTCAGTAGTCTTTTTAAAACTCTTCACAATTTTCTTTTCAATTAAGTGTTTAGACATTAAACTGATGGTGTTTTAACAGGTGAAAATTTTAACCAATTAAAGAGTTTTGATCTTCAATTTTAGACTGACCTGATATCATATTGTAAAACAGAGTGTTTTCAACTTTTCAGCTTAAGATAAGCTGGTATTTTCCTCAATGAACAACATTGTTCATATTAAACGTTCACATTATTGATTCAGTTTTTATAGATGTTTTTCAATCATCCATCCATTCAAAAGCCTGTGATTTTCATTATTTTAGTGTTCTCATTAAATTAAGAAGTCATATTTTGGTTTTGTTCTAGACCTGTGAGTTCTTTGCTCTAGATTATATCCAGGAACAAAATTCCCTCTACCAGGGATAATATTTGTAAACTACTAATCACATAGTAAGTACTTGTTTCCTTCCCCTTTAGGGAATTTGTGTGATTTATTATTATACCATTCTTTGTTCTTTTTACAAATTATGTCACACTGTAGTTGTAATTTTAATTTAAATTTTACTAAATATATTATAAACTAAAAAAAATTTTTTTTAATTTTTAAGATAAAATCTCAAATATTTTATCATTATTTGATATCTTATCTTATATATCTTATATTACATACTCTTTCAATAACCTCCTGTACATGTATATAAATATACATAAATGTATATAAATATGTATACATAAATATATATAAATATATATATTTATATATAAATATAAAAATGTATACATAAATATATATAAATGTATATTTATAGGAACACCTGTATTATCCAGTCTATGAATTTTATTAGGTCATTCCTAAACAAGGCAAGTAAAAAAGTTGGAGGAATGCTTAGACTAGAAAATAGAATATAAAAGCAAGCCAACATTTCCCTTCTTTCCTCCTTATAACTATATCAGAGTTTGAAGGCTGGTACATTCCATTTTGGTCCTTTCGTTGTGAACCCATATGTATTTTGGTTGATAGGTTTAGCTCATTGTGACCTAACTTACATATTAGTTTCCATGTCCTTCCCTTTTCCTTAGCTTTGGCATATCAATTATCTTCTTTCCAATTAGACTTCCTAGTTATAGATATCAGTATAGTCTTATTGCTACTCCCCCATTCTCTGCCATGAACAGACACCAATTCTGAATCCTGAAGACTGAGGCAAACAGGGTTAATTTTTTCTAATGCCCAGGATCATACAGTTTATAAGTGTCTGAGACCAGATTTGAACTCAAGAAAAAGTATCAGGACTGGCACTCTATTCACTGTACTACCCAGAAACCCCAAAAGAGATTATTGACACTGAGGACTGGAGTAGGTAGTGAAGGTTTTCTTCAAAATGGGGGAGTTTGAGTTGGACATTGAAAGATGGAAAGATTATGGAAATATTACTGAGGAAAGGGAAAGATTTCCAGGAAGAGGAAGCAGTATCTTCTTCAGGAGATCTTCTTTGTCCCTACAACTGTTATTGTCTTTCCCCCACAGATTTGTATGTGTTCAGTTGCTTTAGTCATGTCTGACTCTTTATGACCCCCTTCAAAACTTGAAAAAAGGTACTGGAGTGGTTTGCCATTTCCTTCCCCAAGTGTATTAAGGAAAAGACAAGTTAAGTGACTTTCCTAGGGACACACAGCCAGTAAATGTCTGAAGCTAAATTTAAACTCATATCTTCCTGATTCCATATTCAGCACTATACCCACTCAGCCATTTAGCTACCACAAAATGGAGTATAAATTCAAATTTTTCCCAGGAGAATAAAGAAAAACTAGAGTTAAGAAATGGTGATTGACAGTTTAAAATGCAAAAAATTTAATTTGTATTTAATTACTTAAAGTTCTTCAAATCTTAATCTTTATTTTTTTTGTTTTATTCTTAGGAAAAATAAGGACAATAGAGCATGTGTAGAATAATAAATAAAATGTAAACTTTGGAGTCAGAACACTTCTGTTTAAATTCTGCCCTAATATATACTGGCTATATGACCATGGTTAAATCATTTAACTTCTAAGCACCGTTAGGTGACTTTTTAAAACTATCGTTATACCCTAGGTGTCCCTCTGTGTCAGTGGAAAGAATTTTCATAAAGGGTCTTTACAGTGATGAAACCTCAAATCCAATCCTAATTGTAAGAATTACAAGAAGTGGGAATATCCAAGTAGATATCAATGAAATGAAAACAATTTAGTTGGGGAAATAAGTGATTAAATTTATCATGTACTAAATATTGAGACTCATATAATCCTAGATAAGAATCTCATAGTTTTGACTATACAACCCAATCCCTTAATACACATCTTATATATTACTCTGATGAAACCACAGAGTAGGTAGAGTATTCTAGAAAGAAAAAGACCTTTAAAAAACTAACCTTGCATTAAAATTTATTCATCATTATTAAAATATTAAATGAATTGTTCATATATACAGGTGAAATAAAGCTGAACCAGGTAATCTGAAATGAATTTTCTACAACAAATTAAAAATACTACAAGTAAATCTGTATATGTGAGTTCTACTATGTAGATTTTAAATCACAAGCTTTGAAAGTACTACAAGAGATCACTGTTTTTGATAAGTTATTAGTACTCCCATTTTGGGTAACTGAGGCTTAGGAGCATTAAATAACTTGCCTAAGATCATTATTTATTGATGTTAAGATGACCTGGAACCCAGATTTCCTGTCTCCTCTGTACAATAATTTTTGGTGTGTTCTTTTCTTTTGTTTTTGCTGCTATGTCCCAGTGCTCCCCACCCTGAGAGTTTAAGAACAGTGAAAAATAATTTCTGTACAGAACAGCAGAGTAGTGATTATCCAATAAGATGAGACAAGAACAAGTTATGAACACATGCATCTGATGAAATGAGATTAGTTTCTGTGATACAAATAGCTCAGCCTTCCCAGTATGTGTCCAAAAAATATAGCCTTTAATCCATTTAATCAGCATAACAATATATTGCTTCAGCAGCCTGCCATCTCAGCATATAATTTTCACTATAAGGAACATTTTGCAAACACTATAAAACCCAAAGTGCTCCATAAGTCTCTAAAACATAAACAGGGTTCTTAATAGGCTATGTCAGCAAGCCCAGAACAAATCATGGAAATGTAATGAAGAAACTGATTTTCCCCAAAGGTTTCTTCTATTGAACTTGAAGGAGAATCTAGTTACATTGCATATTCTTGTAGGGTGGTAGCATTTAACCTTGATTTATTGTCTCCTCTTCAAGCTCTCTCTTCTTTTTATGCTTGGTAACAACTTATCTTAAGCTTCATTAGCTCAAAGAGGATGCTAAAATCAACCACAGCTAATTCCAGAAAGATAAAGATGCAAGCACTATCACACAATAGGCAACTAAGCTACTAAAAAGGAGAAGGAACAAAAGAAACTTAATATCAAATCCCTACCATAAACAGTCATAGAGAATCATTATACAATCAGTGAAATACAGCTGTGTATAAAGGAACTATTTGAATATTTATTAATTTAGGGGGAATTTATTTAATTTTTTTCAAGGAACAATTATTTAATTTCTCTGTCTCTCCTTCATTGTCCCATATTCAAAGAAATAAAGAAAATCAAAGTCCTTGGAGCAAATAAACAATCAGGCAAAACAAAGTCATGTATTGGCCATATCCAAAAATATATGTTGCATTTTACATATTGAGCCCATTACTTCTAAATTCTGTAATTGCATGTTTCCAAAGAGAAAACAAAAAAATGAAATATGTAGGATAAAGTTATTCAAGTTAACAATTTCTTAAACCCTCTATTGAAGTACTACTCTTATCTTTAGCTTGTGTGGAAATGATGATTCTTAGCTATATAAAACTACAGCAGCCCTAAGCAAGCTAGAGACAGGCCTTACAAACTAAAAACATGTCAAGTACCAACCATGGGATTGTACAAGAATCAAAATAGCTAGGATCAGAAAGTCTTATCATAAAATGGCTTAGGAACTTTGTAGGAATTTTTTTTCAACCACTGTAACTCATTCAGGCCATTTATTATAAATCAATCAATAAACATTTATTAAGCGCTTATTATGCTCTAAGCATTGGACTAAGTTATGTATACAAGAGAAAAAAACAGATCTTGTTCTCAAGGAGTTCACATTATAAAGGCAAAGGCTTTGAAGTCAGGCTCCATGAATTTGCATTTTAAAAATATACAATTATTTAAATTTTAAAAACAAAAAAATATATAAAAAAAGAAAAACAGAGAAATTTCGATGTTTACCATAGAACCTGAGAGGATTCAAAATATGAGAAAATAAATACCCATTTTAAGAAAGTCTATCTAATAAAAAGTACACATTGTGTTCAGTTGTCCACCTTTTCTTTGCTTCCTTGTAGGTTTTCTTTTGTTTTCTGTTGTGAATTTTTGTTTTTTTCTTTTTTTGTCTTTCCTCCTTACCATATCACACAGGAAGCTTGAGTCATGCCAAATGTTTCAAAATCTGTGGCCCCAGCAGAGCCTTATTAGTCTTAATGAGTCTTCAACTAATAGTTGAAGAGTAACCTTTCCTAAGAGGAGATAACCATTTTCATATAATTATCCCTCACAAGTAATCTTTTCTGACCAACTAGTTCCCTGATGCTGTTTGGTTCTATTGGCTTTTATGACAATAAAGCCCCTTCCTTTGAGAAACAAGTCCAGTCTTTTGATAATTCTTACCTACAAAATCTGAAATTCCACTGTACATATACATACATATATACAGATATGTGTATGTTTGATATGTGTATGCATGGGTGTTTGTAATATGTGGGTACTTACATTTGCATACATAGGAACACATTTGTATGTACATATATACCTATATGCACGTGTGTGTGTGTGTAAGGTTATATCACACTTGTTTGTCCTCTATTTCCCCAAAGGTAGATAACATAATCCTTCATAAATCCAAGTCTTTCCATATTTTTCTAAACCCAATTCATGCTTTCCTATATTATAATAATATTTCCAACTTTATACTATCTAGTTATTTTAAATAGCCATGTGAAAAAATATTTTAAATCACTCAATTTGATTAGAGAAATGCAAATTAAAGCAGATTTACGTGAACTGATGCTGAGTGAAACAAGCAGAACCAGGAATATATTATACACAATAACAGCAAGAATATGTGATGATTAAGTATGAAAAATTTGGTTCTCTTCAGTAGGTTCAGTGATTCAAGGCAATCCCAATAGATTTTGGACAGAAAATACCATCTGTCCAGAAAGAGAACTATGGATATTGAATATAAATCAACACATGCTATGTTCACTTCTTTTTTTCTGTTTTTTTTATCCCTCCTATGGTTTTTCCCTTTTAGTCTGATTTTTCTCTCCTAATTCGTAAAGCAATGTGCATTAAAAATAAATATTTTTTTAAAAAAAGAGGAACTAGCCTAGAGTTGTTCAATATAATTATCAATTTATTTGGGAAGATGGCAGAAAACACCAAGCTCTCCAGATCTTCCCCACAAACAAGACAAACTTGTTTCTTAAGGTGAAGGTAAAGTGTTAAAAACAAAGACTTAGAATAGCAATCATCTTGGGACAATTGGAGATGATCTGAAGAAAGATACCAGAAGTTTATCCTGTTTAGTGTTAACAACTCTAGGTTACATAGACCAAGATAAGGTTGAAATGGGTTCATGATCTAGACATAAAAAATATTATAAGCAAATTAGAAGAACATAGGATAGTTTACCTCTCAGATCTGTGGAAGAGGAGGGAATTTTCAATGATGTTGAAAGTTCAATGATGAGACAATTTTCAGATGAAGAAATTGAAACTATTTGTACCCACATGAAAAGGTGCTCCAAATCACTATTGAATAGAGAAATGCAAATTAAGACAACTCTGGAATACCACTACAGACTTCTTCAATTGGCTAAGATTACAGAAAAAGATAATGATAAATGTTGGAGGGGATGTGGGAAAACTGGGACACTGATACATTGTTGGTGGAACTGTGAATGGATCCAACCATTCCAGAAAACAATTTGGAACTATGCTCAAAAAGTTATCAAATTGTGCATATCCTTTGATCCAGCTGTGTTACTACTGGGATATATACTACTGGGGATTTTAACATCCCCAAAGAGATGTTAAAAGAGGGAAAGGGACTCACCTGTGCAAAAATGTTTGTGGCAGCCCTTTTTTGTAGTAGCAAGAAACTGGAAAATGAATGGATATCCATCAATTGGAGAATGGCTGAGTACGTTATGGTTTGAATGTTATGAAATATTATTGGTCTGTAAGAAACAACCAACAGGATGATTTCAGTGAGGCCCAGAGAGACTTACACGAACTGATGCTGAGTGAAATGAGCAGGACCAGGAAGTCATTATACACGGCAACAAGACTATATGATGATCAATTCTGATGAATGTGGCTTTCTTCAATGAGATGATTCAAACCAATTCCAAGTGTACAGTAATGAAAAGATTCATCTACACCCAGAGAAAGGCCTATGGAACTGAGTGTCGACCACAACATAGAATTTTCACTCTTTCTATTATCTTTTGCTTGCATTTTTGTTTTCCTTCTCAGGTTTTTTTCTTTCTTTTTAAATAAGATTTTTCTTGTGCAGCAAGATAACTGTATCAATATGTATACATATATTGGATTTAACACATTTTTTAAAACATATTTAACATGTATTGAACTACTTCCCATCTAGGGGATGGAGTGGGGGGAAGGAGGGGAAAATTTGGAACAGAAGGTTTTGCAAGGGTCAATGTTGAAAAATTACCCATGCATATGTTTTGTAAATAAAGAGCTATAATAATTTTTTAAAAGAAAGATGAATATTAAAATTCTAATACACCTGAAAAAAAAGAAACACACAAACTGACTTGCCTTAGAATTTTAAAACATAGATTAGAAATGAGACTATCTAGAAATATCAAATATTGAATTAGCAAGGAAAACATTTAAGGAAAAGTTATTCATTTTTTGTGTATGTAATGGAAACTTTTATGGCAGTCTAATTAAGCCAATGGACCCCTTCTTAGAACAATGTTATTAAATGCATAAAATAACATACAGAGCATTACAAAAGAAAACAATTACATTGAAACATTTATGAAAAAATAAGAACAAATTTAGAAATTAAATGAAATCTTTGAGAAATATATATATATATATAATGATAGTTTAAAACACACAAATATATTTGAAAAATAATATGAGTCTATTGGATGCTATTGTTCTATGTATATATTGTATACATTATATATTGTATTATATAACTGAATATAATGAAATCAATATAAATATCTCTCTATATATATATATGATAGTGAATTTTTATGAATTTTATGTTTGCTTATTTTCTACTATGCTCCTCTATAGCCTCAACAATCTTTCTTCTGTACTCAATTTCTCTCCAATCCAAAGTACATATAAATAAATAAATCCCCAGTATCATATCCATTGAAATACAGTTTGTGACTATGAGGCATTTATGGGAAGAAATAAGTGATACAATCTCCTCATTGTTTTTGATATAGTAATTTTCTCTTTAGTTTTTCTCCATTCTCTTAATTTTCTTCCATTCTCTTAATTTTCTCCATTCTGCTTCATTGAAATAAAATGCAAACTCTAGTTCATAAAATATTAACTTTAGCGATGGAAGGAACCATTAGACAGTTAATTTCTTAAGGGCAGGGACTGCCACTTATCTCTCTTTGTATATCCAATGCTTTGTGTAATATTTAGCATATATTAAATGCTTAATAAATGGTTGCTGACTGATTATTTGATCTTAAGAGATAATTTAGTCTAAGTTCCTCTTTTTACATAGAGGGAAACTAAGGGTCTGAAAGATTTAAATGGATTTTATAGTAAATGGATCATATAGTAAAAGTTAGAAAGTATCCTAGGATGTCTCATAGGATAACATATCCATTGTCAAATGTCATATATGTAGGAAGGCAAAAAAAAAATTTGAACTTGGGGCCTTCTATTACAAATTCAGGCATTCTTAGTCAAGGACAGTGAGGTAGTAAAAGATTCATCTATTGAATTAGGTTATCTTGCCTCCAAAATCAGGACTCTTTTTTGTATCACCAGTACTTAATTCAGTGCCTAGCATATAGTTGACACTATATAAATGCTTATTTCCTCTTTCTAGTGTAAAATCTAAAAATAATGATAATACCTTTCAATTATATACCCCTTTGAGTTTTATGAAGTATTTTACATACAAGAACTTGACTTGTAATATTACCAAAATATGCTTATAGGACTAATCAAGTAAAGCACTACTACACAAATGCTTCCTGTTGTATTCTTTTACATAAACACTCTGCTAGACTAATTCAATAAAAAATTATTATTTGTCACTACTCACTTTAACACAAACTTCCACTAACTCTTTAGATCACTTTAACCTTAGAAATTCTTTTCTGCCCCTCACTTTCTCTACTCTGAAAACAGAAACTCATTGCCTTATTGCAGATGAAATATTGTTAGTGTTTTTCAAACTCAAAAAAAAATAAGCTGCATGATTTTTAAAACATGTTTTAATGAAAACAAATGCAATATAAACTCTCCTGTTACCTTTTATATAATTATGATTTTTTTCAGAGTAAAAACTTTTAAAAACACACAATTTATATACATTAGAAACCAACCCTTTGTTTTCACAAGTCAACATTCTTCATGTAATCTGTCAAAGAAGAGCCCAGTAAATTGCTCTGCTAAACATGCCAACTCAATATCTTTTACCTGTGAAGAGAGGGAAAAATAACTTTAAACTTTTGTGTAAGAGGAAAAAAAATGAAAATAAACAAAACAGGTCTAGACTTTGCTGCATATTTTTGCTACCAAAGTGGAAAATAATTTGACTCAATCTTGACAAGAGACAGAATTCTGCCTCAAAATTTGCAATGCAAAGTCAAGAATAGCTTCTAACTTTGACAGACATGAACTATTAATTTCAAATTCTTCCACACCTAGTCACTCAATAACAAATTCAAAGCATGTACAAACTTGACATCAGTTTTAATGCAAAAATAGCAAAAAGAGCCATAGTTTTAGCAAATCTCCAGCCCTTACAAAGACTAAGTGAGCATCTCGATTTCCTATTGGGCTTATTAAATCAATGAGTAAGTTAAGGAGTTATTAAGTACCTGCTTTGTTAAATCCTGAAAATGCAAAAATTAAAGGTAAGGGGTAATTCCTGACCTTGAAAAACTCATATAACAGATAAACATATTTGGAAGATGACAAACACCTAGGCCTTCTTTGGTTGTAAAATAGTATTATTATTTTTTTTTGGTATTCAAGGGTAAATGGAAGAAATTTAATGTGAATGAAATATTGTCTATAAATGTCCGTTATTATGGATAGAAACTAGACCTGAGATTTCATTAATATAAGAAACTTCTGAATTTGGAAATTGCATCGACAAATCTAATTTGTTGACTTTCTTAAAATGTATCATTTTAGAGAGTTGCCTATGATACTGAGAAGTTTAACAATTTGTTCACAGTGATACAGGTGGTATATGTCAAGATAGGATTTGAATTCAGGTCTCCCTGGTTGTAAAGTTGACATTGGTACCCAGACTTTTAGAAATTTATTTTAATGTATTGGGCAAACTCATATATTGGGCAAACTTATAAGCCTGAGAAGTGTTGAGTTGACAGAAATCCTCTAGGATCTTTAAATAGGATTTTTCAATAGGAGAGGCAATATAATATAGTGAAAAGTGCCTCTATCACTGTGACAATCTGACACCTATATGATCATGGGCAAGTCACTTCACTTTTCTATACTTCAGGACATAGGCAAATTTGTCTGTATGTACTAAAACTTTGAAACTATTCTGCCATTCTACCCTCTTATCAAACTTCTAGAGTAAACCTACATTTCCCATTTAGGGTTGGAAGAGTACCTCTGAAGGATTAGGAATTTCCTTTTCTCACACTTTAATCACACAAATTTCACTGTTTTCTTTCCAAATATCAATCATTAAGTACAATTAATAACTCTTTTAACCACTGTCATATTCAATGATCAGGGTTTCAATATCAGTTTATCTATTTGTTTTCTCTCCCAGTATAATAGATAAGTAATTAACATCAATTAGCTTTCCAAAAGGATATTTATTGAGATGTAGAACAAACCAAAGTATAAGCCAGGAAACATTCTTCCCTCTATCATCACAGTACTAAGTACAGAGGGCTTAACTTTTAATTAGTTGTTTCAATATATTTGCTCCATCAAATTCACATTTGAATGCAAGTTGCAAAACTGGTCTTTCCAAAGTTGCTATGATCTTTCAGTCACCAAATCCAATGATCTTTTCTCAGTCCTCATTCTCCATGACCTTTCTGTAGACTTTGACACTACTGATTGCTCTTTCCTCAATGATACTCTCTTTTCTCTAGGATGCTAGTCCAGATCATGGTTTTACTCCTGTCTATCTGACTGCTCCTTTTCTATCTCTTTTGCTGGACCTTCCTTTATATCATGTCCTCTAACATATCTTCAGAATTCTGTTCTGGGGACCTCTTCTCTTCTTCTTACCTTTAGCTGACAATTCTCAGATCTATCTATTCTACTTCAATCTCACATTACCAACTGCCTTTCAGGTATCTTGAACTAGATGTCCAGTAGACATTTCAACCTCAATATATCAAAAACAGAATTCATTATCTTTCCCTCTAATACTTTCTCTTTCTTACTTTTCTTATTGCTGTAAAAAAACATTCTCTCATTTCCACAGGCTGGCAACCTAGGAATTATGCTATATTTCTCATTATCTCTTATTTTATATGTACAATCTTTCCAAGGACTTTTGGTTTCATACTTCAAAATCTTTAAACTACTTTCCTCCTCTCATATTGCCTCCACTGTAATTCAGGCTGTCATCACCACATGTCTCAATTCCTGTTATAGCCTCCTAGTGGGTCTACTTTCCTCAATATTCTTCCTATTACAATCCATTTTCCATTTAAAGCCACTAAATTCTCCTAAAATATAAGTCTGATCATATCACTCCTCTAATCAATAAACTGCAGGGGATTCCTACTGCCTCTAGGTATTAATGCAAAATTCTCTGGCATTCAAAGACCTTCATAACTTAGGTATCTTCTACATTTCCACCTTACTCTTAAACCTTACTCTTTGATTCAGTGACACTGGTCTGGTTCTTCCATTAATAAGGCATTTCATTCCTTTACTCTGGGATTCTCTGTTCCGCATCCCTAAAATGCTCTCCATCCTTCACACTGACTACTGAGGATTTTAGGAAGATAACAGAGTAGGTCAGAAAATTATAAGCTCACCAGATTTTCCTTCCAAACAAAAAAAATTGCTCTTCACAATAAACATAGAATGATGAAAAATAAATAAGACATATCAACAATTTTCAGATGATAATATTAAATCCATCTATAGTTATAAGAAAAGGTATTACCTCACACCTCTCAGATTGGCTAAGATGACAGGAAAAGTTGATATTGATAAATGATAATGATAAATGTTGCAGGGGACATGGGAAAACCGGGACAGTAATACATTGTTGGTGGAGCTGTGAAAAGATCCAATCATTCTGGAGAGCAACTATGCCCAAAAGGCTATCAAACTGTACATACCCTTTGACCCAACAGTGCCATTACTGGCTCTATATCCCAAGGAAATCATAAAGGAAGGAAAAGGACCCACATGTGCAAAACTGTTTGTGGCAGCTCTTTTTGTGATAGCAAAGAATTGGAAAATGAGTATACGACCATCAGTTGGGGAATGGCTGAACAAGTTGTGGTATATGAATGCAATATTACTGTTCTATAAAATACTACTATTCTATAAAAACAAGTTGATTTTAGGAAGGCCTGGAAAGATTTATATGAACTAATGCTGAGCAAAACAAAAGAACCAGAAATACATTGTATACACTAACAGCAAGAATGTTCAATGATCAACTATGAAAGGCTTGGTTCTTTTCAGTGATTCAGAGATACAAAGCAATTCCAATAGACTTTGGACAGAAAGTGCCATCTGCGTCCAAAAAAAGATCTAAGGAGACTGAATGTAAATCAACACATGCTAAGTTAATTTCTTTTTTTTTAAATCTCCACCATGGTTTTCCACTTTTGTTCTGATTTTTCTCTCCCAACATGATTCATAAAGCAATGTACATTACATTAAAATTGCTATTAAATTTATTTATATTATTAAATAAATAAATTTGCTAGAAAAACACATGAAAAAAATAAGATGAGACACAACAGGTGTCTTCCTGAGGCAACCTAAGAAAGACCCTAAGACCAAACTTTTATTAGTATGAAGTGTAAATACTTTCAGGCCAGCTCTGTAGAAAAAGCAAATGGGGAGCTTTAGGGCTACCTTGCATTCTGAAGGTTGCCTCAGCCCAAACCACAAGAACTTTCACCTTCTGGACAACATGGGAAGTCAGGAATTTCAGAGTATCTCCCCAAATAAGAAATGCCAAGCCCAGCTCTGCTGAGACGATGCAACCCTGGACAAGAAGGAACCAACAGACCCTGTGAGTGCAGAAGCAGTGGGGCAGGGATGTTGTTTGCTACAGGCACTTGCAGGAGGTGGAGATCTTGATTTGGGGTGCCAGGTCATATCGGAGAGCTGAAGTGTTTATTCTATTTACCCATTTCATTCCCCCCCCCCCCGCCACGCAAGCTATAATTAAGCACAAATACAGTTGTTTGGAGGGGAATATAAGGAGAATGTTTGACTAAATGCTTCTTCTGCATTGTCATATTGGTTTTCCACTATAGACTTCTCTTTACATTTCTACTTCCATATCACCCCAGGAGAACTTTTTGCTCATTTGAAATTTTAATTGAGTTTACTTATTTAATTGAATAAAAAAATTAAAGTACAGAATTACAATATATAATTATTTATGTTAGAATCTGAGTTTTCCAACTTCCTTTCACCTACTTCGGATCTCTGCCTCTCACTGTCATATCACTGAAACAAGCAGTTCCACAAATCCCTCACTTAGGTCTGCTTAGTTTTCTTGGTTGCCACTATATCTTTGGCTTCTCTAGTATCTGGCATCTCCTGTCAAGTATAGCCATTTTCTTTTTTAAAAGTTCCACCATTACTGGAAAATTAGAACTATTTTAGACCATTCTATTTACTTTTTATTGTAATTATTTGGAGATCATCCCAAAACCAAATTTCCAATTCTTTAAAATAGACACAACAAAAATAAAAATCAAGGAGAAAAATGTTACTATGCCAAAGGGTTGAAACAGAAATGACAGAAATGATAACAACAAAAACAGCAATAACAAAAAAGGACAAACTAACAACAATAACAAAAAGGACAAACTTAATGCCTTACCATGGCATAATTTAGCCAGGATTCCTAAAGGCTGGACCAGAAGGTTATAAATTCTGGAAAATTTTATACTGCTGGAAATCATCAAGGTACTGTCAGGGCTACAAATTATCCATGATTTTCTAGGATTTGTCAAGTTAAGTATGAGGAAATTAGTAACCAATAGGTCAGATATCTGGGGATAAAGTTTTTGGTTACAGTAGCCCATGAAACAAGGAAATATACAAGTGGCTCTCTTCAACTATTATAGTAATGAAGGAAAAGTGATTGAAAAAGGATAGAAAGATGTATCATATATTTTAAACAATTTGTTCTCAGTAATTCAGCTATTATTATTATTTTAAATATCAAACCTTGATCACTAAACAGATTTACAATTGGAAGAAGTGAATCAAACCAAACTTAAAAACTTTGTTATAAATAAAACCAAAAGACAAAAAGAAATTGGAGAAAAATAGAAGGATGGTGGAAAGGTTTTCTTTGGAAAGGCAAATAAAGAGTTGGCAGAGATAGTATTTTTTACATCCAAATGAAATTATAATCATCATATTATGGAACATTTGATATTGCATAATTCTTAAGTACATTCAAAAGACCACCATGAACATAGTGATAGCTTATATGCCAATATTGGTTATAAAGATTTAGAAAGTAGAGAAATTCTAGGGGAAAATATGATAACATGCATCAAATTGAAACAACATGTATATTTCAATATGCAATAATTTTGATGAAAAGATAGGGATAGGTGAAGATGGCAAAATATAGATTGGAAATATAGTTTAGAAATAAAAATTGGATATGACAAGAAATTTTGGAATATGCAGACACTTTATTACAAAATAACTTGGAGAAAAGAATTGTTAAGTTCTGGATATACTAGGCAACTTATAACAAAGTGAAATTGATTACATTTTTGCTGATATGAAAATCATTCCAAAATCAGCTATTATGCACAGTTGATGAACTTGTTAGAGTTAAAATAATAAAAATAATTAATATTTGTACTATGATAAGTTATACTAAGCACATTGCAATTCTCTCATTTGACCTGTACAAAATTCCTGAGAAGTAGGTACCCCATTTTACAACTGAAGAAACTGAGGCAAACACAAGTTAAGTGACTTGCATGGAATAACACATGTTTTATGTGGGATTTAAATTCAGGTTTTCTTGACTCTAGTTTCAGTGCTGTATTCATTACACCATATAGCTATTTATATAGAATGTATAGAAGAATAAAAATAAGAAAATATATGGCCCTCAATTAAAACAATTTAATGCTATGTATTTAAACAAATCACTGATGCTGAAAATGGGAAATAAATAGAAGAATGAATATCATAATCATCGATGACACTCAATAAACAATTTTAAACAGTGGAATTCAATCACTGTTAATCAAACCAAAGTGTCTAGATAAATCCTTAATATAAATATGTAGATAGAAAAATAGATAGATAGATATAGGTAGATATGATCCCAGTGTGAAGCAGATAACTATGCTATTCAGAGAAAATTGCATTAGAATAAAAATGTCATTTTATAGATTTATCGAGGAAGATTATAGATATTAATTTTAAAAGCATCACCTCACAAAAAAAAAAAAAAAAAAAAAAACCAAGAAAGATTAGAGAGAGGACAAGTAATTTTAAAGGTAACAATGAGAAACCCATATAAACAAAGCCATCTCCAGGGCATGGAAAATAGAAGAAGGAAAAGAGATAAAAATAATAAAGTTATGTAAATATAATTATGCAGCATCAGAATAAAAAGAGCCACCATATTTGGACTTTGGCTTCCCACTCCCATATCATAGTCTGATAGAATAATAGACATGGTATTAAAGAAAATAAAGCTAGAATAGATCCAGTGCTTAAAGAGGAAATTCATAATGGCTACAACAAAATTTGGTGAGTATTAAGATAGCAAAAATCAGGGCATTTTAAAGAGGATAAAATATAAAAATATTAGCAAAAAAAGATTTTATTATTATCTTTAAAGAAGGGAACTAAGAGACACATATAAATGCTTTCTCATTTATTTAAAAAAAGAATAAATTGAACATCTTTTATGAAAGAGAACAGGGAAACTTTATATCATTGTTAGAAATGTAGAGAGAATAAAGGATCTTACTGTTATTATCTTTTGTTGACTAGAAAAAATGCATTTATTTGATAGGATAAAATACTACCTTTTAGCAATTTCTCCAACAAGATATATCTATTGCATATGTCAAAATTAAACAAAAATTTCTAAAAGATATTAAAAAAAAGAGATGTTTATTCTGTGACCCTCTGATTATGCATATCAAATATTGCATGAAACAGAAAGCTAAACAAAGGTGTTTATTTTTTTATTTATTTTATAATAACTTTTTATTGTCAGAACCCATGCCAGGGTAATTTTTTACACCATTATCCCAACAAAGGTGTTTATGCTCAATATAGATGTTCAACGTATTGTTGAAGACATCCAATACATTGGCCAGAAGGAAAAGGATTCCCTGTTGATGGTAAGGTCATTCATATATTGTAGTTTGTAGGTTACATTGTGCTGATTGTGTTAAGTTTTGAAATATTGTAAAGCATTCTAAAGGAAGTACATGATCCCTCAAAAGAATATTAATTGTGTGCATGGGAAAAAAAAACAAATTAATGAAGAGTTACTGTTGTTTATACCATCATAGTCTGACTAAAAGATCTTTTTTTTAATCTCTATGTTTTTTATAACTATTATCAGATCATTCCTAAATGAAATTACAGTAATCTAGTGTTAGAATCCTTACAAGCTGTTAAGTCATTAGAATTGATAGAGACAATAATTATGTAATTTAGCATGGTTCAATATGATTGATCTCATCTTACAAGGAGATGTTATGGGCCAGAAGAAACAAGGTACTAAGTGGAGCTGATAGAAACAATGCTTGTGTTCATATGTTTAGAGAGCTCATATAAGCAAGAAGCAATCAGGGCCACAGAGCACTCTGGGACAGACACAGGAGCACTCTGAGAGATTGAAAGCCCGAAGCCTTCTCTTGGAGGCAAGACAGATTCATTCCAACTTTCACCTTGGTGCTGGCTGGAGATATTTGGAAGAAGAGAAGCTGAAGCTGGCAGAGACTCTGGGAGATACAGAAGCCTACAAGCCCACTCTCGGAGGTGGAATCAGATTCATTTTGTCTTCCACCTTTGTGCTGGCTGGAGGCTGAAGAAAGCAGAGGCAAAGGACAAGCTGCAAGAGCTCTTAGAACCAAGGAGAAAGAGAGGCCTCTAAGAAAAAAGATAAGAAATAAACATTTGGATTTTATCAGCTGGCTGTATTTGAAGTGATTATTACTTTTAACTGAAACTAAGGCTACTTCCAGAAAATCTCCCCAAGAAACCTGCTCCCAGAGAGAACCATTATATTTTAAAGAAGAGAACACCACAATCTAGAGAAATCTATAAAATGGTAATCTAGCAAAATCTACCAGCATATATATCTTGTATATATCCTGCAAATTTCAGATAGCTTATAACTGAATAGTAACTGAATGGAAAGAAGAGAGAGAGCTAAAGTGTTTTTGAGACATTAAATTCCTTTTAAATGACCAAAAATTTCTCCTTTAAAAAAAGTCCAACCCAAAACATCAATATTTAGTTAAAAATAATGGAATACTGTACTTTAGTTTCCAAATAATTTAGGTGATCTTTGATCACCTAAAGGACAATGCAAAGCAAATAGTTTGTATGAACAGGATGCAATAGATTAAAAACAAATGTAAAACTCCTACAAAATATATCATTAATCAAATATATGATGGAAGAAAATATGGACAGATCTTTAGCAAAAGCATAGACTAATAAATCTTTATGTTCTATTACTATGCACACAGTTTCAAGAGGATGCATCTATCCTCCAACACATGATGAATTTTTGAAGGGAAACAGAAGTGAGTCACACAGAATGGGCAGACACATACATTTAGGCTATCTAGTTGGAGGAATCTACATTGATTAGATGATATATTCACCAGTGATTATTATAATACTAACACAGCAAAAATAAGAATAGCAGATATTGATTTGGAAATTTAAATGTTACAAAATACTTTTCATATTATATAATTTGAGTACCTTGAATAGTCAATAAAAGTCCTATGAAATGTTGCCTGTTTTATATTTAAGTATCACAACTTAAAATATCATGATTAAGTACTATTAAATATGCTAGCACCAAGGATGGAATTTTAAAGTGCAAATGATTTGTTATCAATGTATTATGTTTTTTAGCAAATGATTAATTTATATTTGTGTTTTCAATATTTTTGGTTTTTTATTTGTTTCACTTTATAATGTTATGTATATTTTCATGTGTTTATTTTTTATATTATTGAGATCCCAAATCAATTTGAGTATTGACCTGGTTCCAAACTAACTTGTAGAATTTTAAATGTATTATTCTTAGAAAAGCATATATAGACCCATGTCTTTTATTTCTCTGTATCTCTCATAATACTGAGCTCATGGCTTTGTCTATGGTAATGTTTAGCAAATATGTAATTTGCTTGGAATGATTTCAGTAAATCACATCAGCATGCATTCTGTCTTGTAATATAGTTATTTATCTAGATTTTTGTTTTTCAGTCCTGGATAACTGTAACTCCATTAGGGGTTTTCTTGGTAAAGTTACTGAAGTGGTTTATCATTTCCTTCTTCAGCTCATTTTACAAATAAAGAAACTAAGGCAAAGAGAGTTAATTGATTTGTTTAGTTTCACACAGCTAGTAAATATATGAGACCAATTTTGAATTCTGGGTAAGGAGTCTTTCTGATTCCAGTCCTGGCACTCTTTCCACTGTGCCACCTAGCTATTTCTCTTCTAGGTTTTAAGTACCTTTTGTTTTAGATTTCCTACTTTTGGGGTGTTTGTCATTGTACTTCTGTTTAATTAGCATCCTGACAGATTGCCTTGAACATAAGAGGTATCTACTAAAGATTTGATGGATTGAATTAAATTCAATTGAGGTTTTTTAGGACATTTGGGGGATGGAGTAGAGCCAAGATGGCAGAGAGGACACATGCTTCTTTCTGAGCTCCCCTACTATCCTCAAACTATTTATGAAATTCAGCCTCTGAAGTAGTGTTGGACTGTCAGAACCCATGAATATTGGAAGTACAACATGTTACCAAAAGAAGATAATCTCAAAGATCGCCAGAAAAGATCTGTTTTGATCACGTGCATGAGCACAGGAGGAGGCCAGGCCTGGCATAGGCATAGGCAGGCAAGTAGGCAGAGCATGGAGGATAGCACACGCTGAGCAAACCAGGGGCAGGATGTGATCTCCTGGGGCAGAAAATCTGCGGGGAGAACTCTATTGCAGTGTCAGCTACTCTGATGTGGTTACAAGTCAGTAGATCAGCAAAGAAGTTATAAAACTTTCAACATAAACACAGAGGGTAAAAAGTGTACCCCAAAGTGCCAGAGTCTCATGGGACCTGGCCACATCCACCCAACACCGGAGTAACTCAGCAGTATCCAAGCAGTGCAGCCTCTGATCCCAGCGCACTCCTGCTGTCCTGATGCTGCTTCACTGCCACTTCCTGTTGCCTGTTGAGGAGTTTGGAAAGCCCTCACTGTTCCAAAAGCAGACCCTGCCATTTTTTTTTAAATGAGTAAAAAGGCAAAGCAGGCTCTAACTATAGATAGCTTCTAGATAGAGTAAAAGAGAGTGGATTTCAAACCCTAAGGAGACTAAAAGCAGATTGTCTTCAAAGGAGTATATGACCAGATCTCCACCATACAAGTCTCTCATAAAAGAAATTAAAAAGAATCTTAAAAGAGAGCTAGAAGAAGAATGAGAAAAGGAAAGGAAAACCTTGAAAGAGGATATGGATAATGCAAATAACTCATTAAAAGATAGAGTGGAAAAAGAAAACAACTCCTTGAAAAACAGAATTTGTGAATTGGAAAAATAAAATGATTCCTTAAAAAAAAATTAGTGAAATTGTTGGCATATAGGAGCCACCTGACAGTGGTTGCTGGAGATCCACCCCGGACCTGCAGAATAGATCTCCTTGTGTGAGAGAATGATGCAAGGAGACTGAGAGGCAATTGCTGTTTTCTGACCTGACTGAGAGGCTGTTGCGTTGTCTGACCTCTCTTCTCTTCCCTCTGCCTCCAAGTTATTTCATTCTCAGTCCGCAACACTGGTGTCAGCAAAAGCTGACCTGCAACTCCTTCAGATGCTATGATCCACAGCTGTGGAGGCTCTCAGAGAATTGACCTGCCCCTTAACATGAAATGGAAAAAAAATCCATAGAACAAAACAACTTATTTAAAAACTCAATTGGACAAATACAAAAAGAAGTAAAGGAAGAAAAAAAAATTCATTAAAAATCCAAACTGAACAAATTGAAATAAATGACTCAATAAGACATCAAGAATCAGTCAAACAAAACCAAAAAATGAAAAAATAGAAAAAAATGTTAAATACCTACTTGGGAAAACAACAGACCTGGAAAATAGATCTGGGAGAGAGAATCTAAGGTTTATTGAACTCCCTGAAAATCATGATGAACTAAAAAGAGCCTAGACACTATTTTTCAGGAAATCATCAAAGGGAACTGCCCAGATGTCATAGAATGAGAAGATAAAATAGCCATTAAAAGAATTCATTGATCACTTGCTGAAAGAGAGCCCAAAATTAAAACCCCAACAAATATTGTGGCTAAATTCCAGAACTATCAGACCAAGGAAAAAATATTACAAGCAGCCAGAAAAAAACAATCCAAATACCGAGGAGCCAAAATAAGAATCTAGCAAAGTCCACATTAAAGGATCGAAGGGCTGGAATCTGATATTCTGAAATGCAAATAAACTTGGAATGCAGCCAAGAATAAATTACCCAATTAAACTGAGCACTTTCTTTCAGGGAAGAAGATGAACATTCAATGAAACAGATGAATTCCGTTTATTTCTGATGAAAAAACCAGAACTGAACAAAAAATTTGACCTCCAAATATTGGACTCAAGAGAAGCATAACAAGATAAAAAGAACTCTTGAAAACTCTTTCTGTTATGAGTATACATAAAGAGTACATGTATAATTTGACTTTACTGTTATAATATAAAAAAGGAAATAGAGGTGAAAAGGAGATTGTACCAGAAAAAGGGAAAGTGGAGAAGGAAACTACATTTCACAAAGAGACAAAGGAAACCTATTGTGTCTGAGGGAAAGAAGGTAGGGGGATGAACATGGTGAAAATCTTACTTTCATCAGATTTGGCTCAAAGAGAAAATATTAAACATATTTGGTTTACAGAGAAACTTCTCCCATCTCATTGAAAAGTGGGAGGGGGTAAAAAGCTATAATAAAAAAGAAAAAGAAAAGTGGGAGGGAAAAAGCAAAAAGGGAACAAGCAGGCTAAATAGAAGGGAATACAGAAATAATAGAGGAAAGGTTAATGAAAGAGGGAGAGACTCTAAGAAGGAGGGAGGGATTCTAAAGAGGGAAGTCGAGTGAGGCAAATGGTGCCAATAAATTTAATACTGGGGAGGGGGTAAGGGGGAAAGAAAAGAGAAAAACATAATGTGGGGATAATAAAATAGCAGGAAATGCAGAATTAGTAGTTTTAACCATAAATGTGAATGGGATGAACTCTCCCATAAAACATAAGCAGATAGCAGACTGGATTAAAAGCCAGAATCCTATAATATGTTTTTTACAGGAAACACATTTAAAGCAGGGTGATATATACAGAGTAAAGGTAAAAGGCTGGAGCAGTATCTATTATGCTTCAGGTGAAGTCAAAAAAGCAGGGATAGACATCATGATCTCAGATCAAGCAAAAGCAAAAATTGATCTAATTAAAAGAGATAAGGAAGGAAACTATCTTACTAAAGGATAGCATAGATAAAGAAGCAATATCAATATTAAACATATATTCACCAAGTGGTATAGCATCTAAATTCCTAAAGGAGAAGTTAAGAGAGCTGCAAGAAGAAATAGACAGCAAAACTATAATAGTGGGATATCTCAACTTTGCATTCTCAGAACTAGATAAATCAAACCACAAAATAAATAAGAAAGAAGTTGAAGAGATAAATAGAACACTAGAAAAGTTAGGTATGATAGATCTTTGGAGAAAATTGAATGGAGACAGAAAGGAGTACACTTTCTTCTTGGCAGGTCATGGAACTTATACAAAAACTGATCATATATTAGGACATAAAGACCTCAAATTCAAATGCACAAAGGCAGAAAGAGTAAGTGCATTTCTTTTCAGATGACGATGCAATAAAAACTACGTTCAATAAAAAGTTGGGGGAAAATAGATCAAAAAAAAATTGGAAACTAAATAATCTGATCCTAAAGAATGAGTAGGTGAAATAGCAAATCATAGACACAATTAATAATTTCATCCAAGAGAATGACAATAATGACACAACATACCAAAATTTGTGGGATGAAGTCAAAGCAGTAATAAAGGGTGGAAGAAGGGAAGGAAATTTACAGATTTTATATTTACATATTTTAACACTTTTAAAATGCCATTGATCATAGCAAGAACTGTATTCCTTTAACCAAAGCAGATTCCAACCTGTCACATCACAGACTGCTTATAGCCAAAAGAATTCTTTACCTTTTGCTGTCTATTTCTGGGGATAACTTTTCTAAACTAAGTTACACTGATGTAGAAGACACAAAGGCCATTGCCTTCAAAGAAAACTTTATAGCTCTGTAAAAACTGATAGAATTAACTTTTTACTGAGAAAACATTCAAGAATCTTAAGGATTTTTGTTTTGTTTTGTTCTCTGTTTTTTTTCTCCCTTCTTCCAGTGGATGGAAGAAGGAAAAAAAATGAATGCTGGACAATTAAAAAAATAAAGTTGAATTTAAAAATCAGAGAACTCAGAGATGTATCCATGTCAAAATAAAGGAATATAAGTATTTTTTAAAATAACCTTAAAATATCCCATCTTAGTTTTTATTTTTCACTGTAATTTTGACTAAGTTTAGTTAAAGACAGACAGGTTCACATTAAGGCTGAATTTAACCCAGACTTAACCTAAAAGTTTGATGGTTTCTTAACAGACTATCTCTAAATAACTTTTCAATAGACTTATTAGTATTTTATACAATTCTCACATGTAGCATTTCAGAGCTTATAAATTAGACTTTGAGGAAAAACAGAAATTAAGATGGTCTAAGTTGTACAAGAAGATTTCTAAAACATTTGTCCTTTGACTTCTTTTAAAGGTTTGGGCAATACTTTCTACCTTACTTGACTTCTGGGGCAAGTGAGGATAATATTTATCTTCCTAATGTTATGCTACCCCAAGTGCTTTTCATACTTAAATTTAATTAATATTTGCAACATACTTTGAGTTCCTTAGATTCTTGTGCATAGAAGAAGTGTTGCTAAGAATAAAATATCTGCACTTGGCAAATATGAAAACAATATGTTTCATAATCATGATCATAACTGTACCCTTATGTGACCTCTTTGTGTGATTTTCTTGGGGGTAAAAAAAAAGTATATTTTTAGGGAAAGGTCTTGTTACACTCTTCAATTTGATATTTGTGTAGACCTTAATAAAGTACACATTTATTAAATTAAAATGATTTAATAATTGTTTTCATAAAATAATCAAATTAAAATAAAATGTTCTTGTTCGTGCAGTCTGCCTTATCTTACAGGGGCCTCAGTTTCCTCAACTATAAAATGAAGGGATAGAATTCAGTGACCTCTAAAGCCTCTAGTTGATAGAATTTTCATTGAGTCTTTGCCACATTTGTGATTCCCAGGCAAGAAGTCTTTTCTTCCCTTCCAATTGTGTATGAGGAGTCAAGAAATGCAGCAATAGGAGAATTCAGTACTGTACTACTATGTTCCCTCTCTTCTGATGCATCAAGGGCACATTCTATATCAACTGAGTAATGCCTGGGGTCACAATAGAAGAGGAGGAGGAAGAAGAAGAAGAGGAGGAAGAAAAGGAGGAGGAGGAGGAGGAGAAAAAGGAGAAGGAGGAAAAGAAGAAAAAGAAGAAGAAGAAGAGGAGGAGGAGGAGGAGGAAGAGGAGAAACAGGAGGAGGAGGAAGAGGAGAAACAGGAGGAGGAGGAGGAGGAGGAGGAGGAGGAGGAGGAGGAGGAGGAACAAGAGGAAGAGGAGGAGAAAGAGGAGGAAGAAAGGAGGAAGAAGAAGAGGAAGAGGAAGAAGAAAAAGAAGAAGAAGAAGAAGAAGAAGAAGAAGAAGAAGAAGAAGAAACACTATGTAGTGTTCTGACAACACATAATTTAAAAGTCAGAAGTAATTTCAAAGACTTTTTGCAAGCCATATGAACTATTAGCCTCATGGCAAACAACATGATAGAATAGCTAATTAAAATTGTTGTTGGCTAGCCTGCTAATGATTGACAGGGAAACACAGATTATATAATCATAGCTTCTCTATTTCATCACTTCATTTTAAAAAGGGGTAAGCAGATGCTATGATACCCATTTGAGTCAGAATCAAGATTTGAACTCACCTAAACAGACCTCAAATATTGCTTCCACTTCACAGTTTCTACAAGGAGATAAGAAATAACTACTCCTGCATTTTTGTATGTCCCCAACTATTTAGTACAAAATTCCTACCTGCTACTCTGCTTTCAGCTCAGTTAATTTTATAAATCTATGCTCTCTATATAAAAGGCAATTTTAAAAATTTCTCTCATCAAATTTCACATGTTATAAAATTTTTATTACAGTACTAATGCTCTGTTTTAACTCATATGGAAACCTAAATTGTCTCCTACTATACACTATAAAAACCAAAGGAGGTATAAATAATATAGTAATATTACTAATTTTGTTTCTGTCACACTAAAGTCATAGATTGGTTAAAAAAAAAAGTTGGAGATTGTAATTGGAATTAAGAAAATACATTAAAATATCCCAGTTGTATACATTCAGTAAGTGATACTCTGTAATGATATCTGGAAAATTTGAAATCAACATGTTATCTTAGATATTTTACCACCTACATAAGATGACTGACTGAGGCTTGAATATTTTCTAAAACAAATATTTAGCTTGGATAGAATAAATTTTTAAAATTTTTCTTAAGGATGAAAAACATTTTCAGTGAAGACTAAAGCAAACACTAAACATTCATGCCCTTATCCATTGGAAAAGCTGTGTGCTCCAAGACTTGGCAAATGAAATTGCCAGGAAATATAACTACATTCCAGAAGACTATCTACAGTATGATTTCATTATGAATGTAGTTTCTTTTCCTTCTTCAAAATCTTACAATGGGATGCCAAAACCACAAGGAACAAGACCAGGGACATGTTTATACTCCTCATATGCACAAAATTGGAACAAAATCAGATCTACACAAAGAAAGTTTTTTTTTTCTTCTCCAGATGACCTAAATTATTTGGCTGTAAACATTGGCTGTGTCTACATGATATACAATGGAATGGACCAAGTTGACAACAAATGTTTTCTATAGATCACCTTTGATACTCAAACACCTCATTGACACATCCATAATACTATATAGTATTTAAATAGAGTGATGGATTGTTTTGCAGTATACTGCCATGCCATGAAAATAAATGTTGGAAACATGGAAAAAGCATCTTTTGATAGGAAGAAGAAAAAATAACTCCCCCTATAAAATGATTCAGTAAAACATTTACTTCCTGCAGGAAGACAGAAATAGTAAATGCTTTCTTTTCAGATCACTATGCAATGAAAACTACATTCAAGAAAAAGTTAGGGGTAAATAGACCAAAAAGTAATTGGAAACTAAATAATCTCATCTTAAAGAATGATTGGGTGAAACAGCAAATTATAGACACAATTAATAATTTCACTCAAGACAATAACAATGATTAGACATCATATCAAAATTTGTGGGATACAGCCAAAGGGGTAATAAGGGGAAATTTTATATCCTTAGAGGCTTACTTGAATAAAATAGAAAAAGAGAAGATCAATGAATTGAGCTTGCAACTTAAAAAGCTAGAAAAAGACCAAATTAAAAACCCCCAATCAATAACGAAACTTGAAATTCTAAAATTAAAAGGAGAAATTAATAATATTGAAAGTAAAAAAAAGTGAACTAATAAATAAAACTAATCAAATTATTAATCTTAAAAATGAAAAGAGAGAACTTTCCACCAATGAAGAAGAAATTAAAGAAATAATAAGAGATTATTTTGCCCAACTTTATGCCAATAAAGTTGATAACCTAAGTGAAACAGATGACTACCTCCAAAAATATAGGCTTCCCAGATTAACAGAGGAAGAAGTAAATTGCTTAAATAGTCCCATTTCAGAAAAAGAAATAGAACAAGCTATTAATCAGCTCCCTAAAAAAAAATCCCCAGGACCAGATGGATTTACATGTGAATTCTACCAAACATTTAAAGAACAATTAGCCCCAATGCTATATAAACTATTTGAAAAAACAGGGAATGAAGGAGTCCCTCCAAATTCCTTTTATGACACACACATGGTACTGATACCTAAACCAGGTAGATTGAAAACAGAGAAAGAAAATTATAGACCAATCTCCCTAATGAATATTGATGCTAAAATCTTAAATAAGATATTAGCAAAAAGACTACAGAAAATCATCTCTAGGATAATACATCATGATCAAGTAGGATTTATACCAGGAATGCAGGGCTGGTTCAATATTAGGAAAACTATCGGTATAATTGGCCATATTAATAACCAAATGAACAAAAACCATATGATCATCTCAATAGATGCAGAAAAAGCATTTGATAAAATCTAACATCCATTCCTATTAAAAACACTTGAAAGTATAGGAATAAATGGACTTTTCCTTAAAATAATCAGCAGCATCTATTTAATAGCATCAGTAAGCATCATATGTAATGGGGACAAACTGCAACCATTTCCAATAAGATCAGAAGTAAAACAAGGTTGCCCACTATCACCATTACTATTCAATATTGTATTAGAAAAGCTAGCTTTGGCAATAAGAATTGAGAAAGAGATTAAAGGAATTAGAGTAGGCAATGAGGAAACCAAATTATCACTCTTTGCTAATGATATGATATGATATTTAGAGATATTTAGAGAACCCCAGAGGTTAGAAATAATCCACACCTTTAGGAAAGTTGCAAGATACAAAATAAACTCTCATAAATCATCAGCATTCTTATATATCATCAACAAAATCCAACAGTTGGAGTTACAAAGAGAAATTCCATTTAAAGTAACTACTGATAGTATAAAATATTTAGGAATCTATCTGCCAAGGGAAAATCACAAACTTTATGAGCAAAACTACAAAACACTTTCCACAGAAATTAAGTCTGATCTAATCAACTGGAAAAATATTAAATGCTCTTGGATAGGGCAAGCAAATATAATAAAGATGGCAATATTACCTAAACTAATCTATATTTAGTGCTATACCAATAAGACTCCCAAAAAACTATTTTAATGACCTAGAAAAAATAGCAACAAAGTTCATATGGGAAAACAAAAGATCAAGAATTTCAAGGGAATTAATGAAAAAAAAATCAAATGAAGGTGGCTTAGTTGTACCAGATCTAAAATTATATTATAAAGCAGTGGTTACCAAAACCATTTGGTATTGGCTAAGAAATAGACTAGTTAATCAATGGAATAGGTTAGGTTCAAAGGATAAAACAGCCAATAACTTTAATAATCTAGCATTTGACAAACTCAAAGACCCCAGTTTGAGGAATAAGAACTCACTATTTGACAAAAATTGCTGGGAAAATTGGAAATTAGTATGGCAGAAACTAAGCATTGACCCACACTTAACACCATACACCAAGATAAGGTCAAAATGGGTTCATGACCTAGGCATAAAGAATGAGATTATAAATAAATTGAAAGAGCATAGGATAGTTTATCTTTCAGACCTGTGGAAGAGGAAGGAATTTATGACCAAAGAAGAACTAGAGATCATTATTGATCACAAAATAGAAAATTTTGATTATATCAAATTGAAAAGTTTTTGTACAAACTAAACTAATGCAGACAAGATTAGAAAGGAAGCAATAAACTGGGAAAACATTTTTACAATCAAAAGTTCTGATAAAGGGCTCATTTTCAAAATATATAGAGAATTGACTCTAATTTATAAGAAATCAAGCCATTCTCCAATTGATAAATGGTCAAAGGATATGAATAGACAATTCTTAGAGGAAGAAATTGAAACTATTTCTAGCCATATGAAAAGATGCTCCAAGTCATTATTAATCAGAGAAATGCAAATTAAAATGACTCTGAGATACCACTATATATCTGTCAGACTGGCTAGAATGATAGGGAAAGATAATGCAGAATATTGGAGGGGATGTGGGAAAACTAGCACACTGATACATTGTTGGTGTAATTGTGAATACATCCAACCATTCTGGAGAGCAATTTGGAACTATGGTCAAAAAGTTATCAAACTGTGCATACCTTTTGATCCAGCAATGTTACTACTGGGCCTATATCTCAAAGAGATCATAAAGAAGGGAAAGTGCACGAATGTTTGTGGCAGCCTTCTTTGTAGTGGCCAGAAACTGGAAACTGAGTATATGCCCATCAATTGGAGAATGGATGAATAAATTGTGGTATATGAATATTATGGAATATTATTGTTCGTTAAGAAATGACCAACAGGATGATTTTAGAAAGACCTGGAGAGACTTACATGAACTGATGCTGAGTGAAAGGAGCAGGGTCAGGAGATCATTATATACTTCAACAACAATTGATGATCAATTCTGATAGACCTGGCCATCTTCAGCAATGAGATGAACCAAATCAGTTCCAATAGAGCAGTAATGAAGTGAACCAGCTACACCCAGTGAAAGAACTCTGGGAGACGACTAAGATCTATTACATTGAATTCCCAATTCCTATCTTTTTGCCTGCCGGCATTTTGGATTTCCTACACAGGCTAATTGTACAATATTTCAGAGTCCGATTCTTTTTGTACAGCAAAATAATGGTTTGGTCATGTATACTTATTGTGTATTTAATTTATACTTTAATATATTTAACATCTACTGGTCATCCTGCCATCTAGGGGAGAGGATGGGGGGAAGGAGGGGAAAAATTGGAACAAAAGGTTTGGCAATTGTCAATGCTGTAAAAATACCCAGGCATATGTTTTGTAAATAAAAAGCTATTTAAATTAAAAAATAAAGAACAAAATAAAAAAAAATCAATTTTTAGGGAAAGGCTTCCATCAGCAGATTACATTGACTTTGATCACATCCCCTAGTCTTTCTTATTACCTGTTAGCTAACATCTAGCTACCCATTCCTCTTAATTCTATTCTGATTTCCTTATGATGAAGCAATGGGGAAAGAGCTAAGATGTAATGGTTCATCCCCTTTTGCAGATTTGTGTCTTGCCCTTATTACAAAAAGTTGCCTTTAAAAGCAATCTAGTTTGAATTCCTGGTCTCTCGTGGCCATTCTGACAATGCCTTTAGACTTCATTTTTTAAATAAAATCCTTTAAATTTTGTCTAGCTGAGTTTTGTCTTTTTGATCAGGACAGAAGGCCAAACAAAGATGATATTTTAATAATTTTTATGAGCACAGCCAAGATGACATTTCACCCAGGGGTTCCTTTTGGAGAATCCTATTCTGAACTTCAGCTTGCAAACCAAGTCTTTTGCCCCACAGCAGATAGGAATAGACTTCTTGGGCAATTAGTCAATAATGCCATAATCAGAGAATTTAACTCTCCTAAATCAGGTAGGGTAAAAAAATGAGTAAGTTCCAAAATCCAAATTTTTTTTTTCTCATATCATTGGTGCCCAAAGAACAGATGAGGTAAGTAAGATGCTTCCAGAATGGGCTAGTAAGGATCTCTCAATGCAGGTAATACTGATATTAAAATTTATGTAGAAATAAGGAGACAGCCTTCCCCCGACCCTTACTCTCAGGGAGACAAATATAGAGACAGATGACAAGTGCTAAAGCTTGGGAAAAGAGGACCCTGCCAATTTTTGTGTATTGAGCTTCACAAGTCTGTATGTTCTAAGAAAGTTGTGAAAAAATAATAAGGGAAAAAATAAAAATTGGCCAGATTTTAAAATGGAATCTAGAGAATTATAATCAGTTAGAGACACGGTCTAAATATTACTTAAAGATCAATAGCTTAGGCAAAATGGGATTTTAATGTAGTTGAGAGGGGCTTTTGAAACTAAAACTGCCTTCCTTGTCAATACAAAATGAAGACTAGTGTAATTTGGAGGGAAGTTTGGGAAAATGAAGTTTCAAAACAGTTCTCAAACCAATGGATAATATCAAGCAAAGACTTCCTCTCACAGACTTTTTAATTAAATTTACAATGGAAGATAAAAAGAAAAATTTTGCCAAAAAAATTCTGTGTGTCTGTATTGTTTTTATTTAAGTTGTTGTATTTTTGTAACATCTAGTGTGTTGCTAGCATTGTCTATGATTTATATACTGGTAAATCTGGCTGATAAATCATGTGATTTCACAACCAGGGAAAAAGAGGGGTAGTAAAAATTTTTCTTCAAAACTTTCATAATTTCAAAAGAAGAAAAAAAAATTCCCTCTGCTTTTCTTAGTCTAGTCAAGATACAAATAAAAGATAATGCAGATAAAAGGAAAGGTAATTCTTTTCCTCAGTCTGCTAGAATTTATAGTATTGTCCAGTAATTAGGGACTAAATTTAGACTCAATCATTTCTCTACGTGAACTTCCAAAATGTGTTTTGAATGATTGCATAAATGCTGAAATATTTTAGGGAGTTTAAGGGTATCACTCTACAGAATTTGTTTTAAGGAAAAATAAGAATAAAATTGTGGAACATCTCTTATATCTTTTATCACTCTTTTCCTGAAAAGTGAGCAAGTTATTGTTTAGTGATTTCACTGATTAGAGACCATGAAAACTAGAGAAGCTCATTTAACTCAGAGAGCAACTTGTTCACCCTTAATTTTAAAGAGGATCAATGTGCAGAACACTGATCCTTACTCAAATTAAAATCAGAGATTCTCAAGGTCAAAAACAAAAAAGGATTTAATACGAATCCACAAGAAAAGGCAATTTCCAACAAGGTATTAGTAAAGGAGTGCAAAGTGCAAACTGAAAAATATAGTATGTATTCTCTAATCTGAATGGCCTGGGCTGTTAACAAATCCAGTGTCTTTGTCATCTAGTTATTAATTATTTCCACCTTAACCTGGAGTCTAATTAATGAGCCTATTCAGCATACAAATTGAGTTTCTGTACTCCCAACTCTCATCTGGGACCAACTATTACCCCAACCATTTGTGTCCCTAATAATTCACAAATGAAGATACCTATAAGGAAATTCAGCAACAACAAAATGCTAAAAGAAACAGATAGATATATGCATCTAGCAACAGATAGATCACTAGGTCAAATACTCATCTACCTACTTATTTAGGATATAATGAGAATTCCTATGTGACAGTTAAAAACATCAGTTTGACTTTAGGTAATTGTATGCAATAACAATTCCAATAATTGTTTATATACTTTATAAACAGATTCAGGAATAATCAGGTGGGTTCTTATTCAAAGGAACACCATTGAGAAAGTGAGTCAGAAGAATCCCACCCTAAGGCAAGGCCAAGGTTGTCCTCCCTGTTCTAGCCCAGATGGTAACATCCACTTGTAACAATTCAAGACCATATTCCTCTGAGTAGCTTGTGGTATATTCCTTTCAGATGGTGGCTTACTGGCTTGACATCAGACAATCATACCTGAATTCAAAACTCCAAATAATATCAGTTATAGTCCCAAGAGATTTTTTCTCAAATAGCAAGTCTCATTAATCTAATCTTCAGGTGAATTTAGCTCTGAAAGATCACATATCCTAAATAAGGATTGATTATAATTTTTACACTGATAAATAGTAAGAGAGTTATCCTACAAAGCTAACTGCTTGTCTTCATATCTAAGTAGCTAGGTTTTAAATTCAACATTATATTTAAAGATGTCAATAACTCCAATATATCAAAACATGTTCAGGAATAGAACCAATTAAAACATATAGAATATAGAATATACTGTCCTAATTTCATATTAAAAAGCCCTAACAAAATTAACATTAATAATTTCTTCATCCTAAAAATGTTAATTCAACTTCCTTCAATTGAGAAATCTCTATAAACTTTTCTGGAAATATAAATAACAGAATATAACACCAATATCATTAAAATTTCTCTAAACACAATCTCCCCTATCACTAAAATATTCCTAATTCCAAAGTCAATTTTAGAGGTTATAAATTGTCTTTAACAATCCATTCTTGAGGTTCTTCCACAGGTCCTTTAACCCTGGTGTTCTCAGCCTCCAGAGTGCAGTTCCAGTCATCTGCAACATCTCATAAGGTCCTTCCCACTCTGTTTCTTCCAAGACTTAGTAAGCACCCGCTGTCCTGGAACAGCAAGCTCCAAAGGTGTTTTCTGGGCAATCATCAATCCTTGCTTCCTAAAGGATAAAATGGATAAGGACACTGCCAGTATATAATTCCTTAAAAATCTGTCTTTTGTTTCAAAAGAGGGTCTTTCCCTTTCTCCTTCCAAATAAAATAAAGCAATCTCATATGGGGAAAGTCACAGATTACTTCAGGGGACAATCTAATTCTATAACAAAGCAATAGGCTAACATTTGATCCAGGGCAATTTAATCTCTAATGTCAATATAATAATCCATTTCTTAAGAATCTGATTCACTTTCCATTTTCCCTAATGAGGGCACATGGTCAGGTATATGGAATTGCCACTCAAATTTGCAATGTATCCCCATTATTTCTTAGAAGTAAAGTTATGTTCCATTATCAGAATCATTGTTCTCTACCAATCCATTCTTATGTACAATTTAATCCAATGATATTCCTCTTATAGCAGCAGAGCTCAGGGAAAAGCTTCCACCTCTCCTAACAAAGGGCCAACTGTATTTTAGTTTCCTCACTGGTGTTATTTCATTAAAACCTAACATGAATATTTTGAAACCAGGCTCCCTCCCTCCAAAGGGACACTTCCTCAATATTTATTTTTGGACATATTACACATTTTCCAGATATAACTTGTTTTGCAATTAAACATATTCCCATACACCAAATTTTCTTTCTTTTACTTCTTTGTTAAAGGGAGAAAGCAAGACAAACCTTAAGATTCAGAATATAGGTAAGATCTAAATAACTTTGGACCAAATTTCACAAAATTTATACCATATCCAGCAGAACTGACAAAATGTTATAGCACAGTTCATTTTTTAAACTTCAAATCAACTACAGATTTAAACTTCTAGTATCAATACTTCAATAGTAACATATACATATTTCTAAAATCTTATATTAGAATAAATAAGCTCAATAGTTAATAGTAATTATCTCATAAAATTTTGGAATCAGAATTCCAGTTCAAACACACAGCCCCAAAATTTAAAGTGGCAGAAAACTGCCCTTTCAAGGCCATCTATAAGACTTTAAGAAATTGGAGTGATATAATGTGATTGTGTGGTCTCCTGACCTTAGGGCGTCAGTGGTCCTGAGTCTTCTGGCTTTGGAATCTCCCTCAGAAAACTCTCACATCGAATCTATCTGATTCTGACCATTCCTTATCCACTTAGCTTCTGGACTCAGGAAACTCCCACAGACCAAACTCCTGAGACAAAAATGAATAAGACCACTCCAATTCATTGATGACTGGTAATCACCCTTTCCCGAAACCATTCCTTCCTACTATGAGCCATAGAATTAGCATCTCTATGATTGAAAGCTGTGTAAGTATATCTCCTTGCTTCAGTTTCTTTACTGGATTGCCTTAGAATCCAGTATCATTACTTTCAATAAAATGTTCAAGTCTGCAACTTCTTTTGAGACACCTTGTGACACTATTCTGGGACTTTTGGGGTCCCTCCTTTTGATGCAGGTGTGGTCCCTTTAAGATTCCTTTCTTTCTGATTCCCAACCCCTCCTAGTTGATGTAATTATCAATCAAGGACCTTTTGATTCACAAATCCTGGTCCCTTTGAATTCCAATAGAAGATCCGGACCTGTCCCAGGCCCCGCCTGGATTTAAGCCAACTTGGGACTACACCCACAGGCCCCTTTAGCTAAATCTCCCATTATAAAAGGGGCCAAGTTGGGACCCCCTCTTTGCAGAGGTCCCAAACATGCCAATCTTACACCTGGCGTGTCAAGACCCTCTGTCCACTGGATCCACTGTCCAGTGCCCTTCTTATCTCTACCTTCACCTATTTTCTTAACTATACTTTAACCTTACCTCCAAACCCCATAATAAACCTCTTTTATCAATCTAGCTTTTCGGGCCAATAAATGCTTTTACTGGGGATTTGGGCCACCACTAGACTTCATTTAGCTCCGTATCCTTGCTCTGAATCCAAAGGGGTTGCAGGGGAGCTCTATTTGACTCCCTGTACCCCAAACCTGCCACTAGACCTTAATTAAACCCTAATTTCATTGAGGTACCCCATATCTAGACCTCATCACTTTCCCAATCTTAACTGAAAGACTTTAGGACCCTGGAGGAGAGGTTTCAAAGAAATTTGGACCCAGGTGTCCTATTGCAGGTCTCTGGTCTAGTGAGTAGCTCACTTTCTATGCCAGAAATGCTGAGGAGGGGATGGCAATGGGGGCTAGGGAGAGAGGAGAGGGAGGGGAGGGAGGAGGGCATGTTGAAGATGATGGGGCACCAGCACAAAGCCCAAAATAATCCAGGCTAGTCAGGGACACTAGCCTAGGCAGAAGAGTCTACAAGCTTTTCCAAGGGAGAGAAGCATGGAAAATCCCAGATAGGACTGTGATTTTTTTTCTTTTGCAGTTTTTCTATAAGCCCTGGGTTCAGGCCCTCAGAACCTTCATGTTCTTCAAGGTTTCAGAAAGCCTTCATGGCTTTTAGTCATGTAAATTAGGCCTACTTAAAAATACAATAGACTCAAATTAGTTGACAGGGATAGTGCCAAGCAAGTTAAACTTAGACTCAAAAATCCCAGAATCTGCTAAAATGTTTTAGCAGTTTTATAACTTTTAACTATTTCTACAGATTCAAATTGGGAACCAAAGTCTTAGGAGCCAGTTGCTGGGTATTCAAATCTGCTTTGAATTTACACCCAGCACTTGGGGAATCAATAATTTCTCCCCTTGGGGCACCTGCCCATACAAAAGAACAGTAATTAATATCTATACATTATGGTACTTCATCCCAATTTTTCCTAAATGGTCATCTTCCAGGGACACTAGATTGGTTTTCAGAGTCAGCTACCTTAGATTGTTCCTTTTTCAAGAGTCATAATATTTTGTCCTCTTTGATGGATGACTCACCGGATCTTACCAAAGGAAAGTAGATGCCAAACATGGATGAGCATCCTGGAAAAGGGCATGCCAGTCTCTCACACCAGAAGTGCTAGTTCCTCCTTAAATAATTTTTTGGTAAGAATTTTTTTCTATTGTTACCAGGATATTTATTTCCTATGACTGATACAACAGAATTTAATTGCTTAGATAAACTAGAAGCAAATTCATCGAAAGATATTTGAATAAACTTCATGTTTGTAAACTTTAAGAATCTGAAAGACAACAATTGAATTAATTTGTGTTGTGTAGCAAAACACTTGTGCTGAATTAAAAAAGAAAAATTTGGTGGCATAAAGATCAATTCTACTAATGGCCTGGGATGGGATTTGGAGAATGTGAATGGCTAGTTTAATTAAGCGAATGCAAGAAAATAAGAGAAGGGATAATATGAAACATGGTATATGCAGTTTTGAAGAGCTTTATAAAATAAAAACAAAGAAAAAGATTAAGCATGTAGGAATAAAGGGAAAATGGACAGAAAGTTAAGAAAGTTGAAGTTGTACTGACAATATAAATAGAAGGCTTGTAAGTAAAAGGTCTGGAGATTTTGGAAAGAGGTTTGAAGAAGAGTTTTGATGTCATTCAGACAAGAAAGATAAAAGAAATTTTATTTAATATGAAATATTGATATGAAAATATGTAGTTGTAATATGAAAAATTGTAGTGTTCTCTTCTTCTGTATAATATATGATGGTTCTCTGAGAGCAGGTCTCTTGGGAAGGTTCTCTGGAGGCAGCCTTAGTTTCAGTTCAGAGTAATAATCACCTCAAATAGAGCCAGGAGTTAAAATCTAATCTTTTATTGTCTCTTCCAAAATAGCCCAGTTAGTTTTCTTAGAGACCTATCTCCCTCCTTGATTCCAAGAGCCCTTGCAGCTTGTCTGCCAGCTTCAGCCTCCAGTTCTCTCTGAATCTTGGTTCTACTCCTCCAACTCCTTTGTTCTTCCCGACTGCAGTCTCTAGCTTGTCAATCTCTCAAACTCACTGACTTCTGGCTTTCAATCTTTTTTCAACTGAATTCTCCTGACTGAGCTCAGCAATTTTTATGCTCTTTTAGAGGTGTAAACTCAAAGGTTGACTCCTCCTCTGAGAGTGGGATTATGGGAGGTGTGAATTCACAAAGTTACAAAGTTAACTTTGTGTATCTCCCATACTTGTGAACTCCAATGTGTGAGCTCTAATGTGTGACCTCCTCTTAAAAGTGTAAACACAAGCATTGTTTCTATCAATTCCAGTGAGTTATCACCTTGTATCAAATTCTGGCTCATAACAAAAAATATAGAAATATATTAAATATATATTGAGCTAGCTCTATAATTAAAAGTATTAGCAATAAATGGCCTTTGGGAAAATTGAGGTTTAAAAATATTTCCATTTGAGAATGTAAATCTAAGCCTGATTGAATTAAAATTGTCCTGAAATTATGTGATCTCATTAATAATGAGATGTGTTCTCAGTAGATCAGAAGGAAAATACATTTACTATTTGGCACTAAGACACTATATTTCTGGCAAGTAGGTTGAATTTTAATTAATTGTCATATATCCCTGTATTGTGGAACTTCAGAATGTGATTACTCTAAATTTATCCATGAAAGATAAATGAAATTATCTATATTTGCTCATAGGTAACTGTAAGAGAAATATAATACAATTAATAATATTTTAGCCCTAAATTGTGACTAGTGAAATATTGCTATTTGAGGGAAAATATGGGGCTGTAATTTGATGCTTCTCACTTTTGATTTTAGACATTAGTGTTTGGATTGTCATTAAGCCAATAGTCTACCAATTAGGAGAATGCCATATGCTTTTCAAAAAGAGTGCAGTCTGAGAATTGCTACTGGTGGATATCTGTATTTCAAAAGTTGCAGGGATGACCTTGCATAAGCATTTTTGATTCAGTTTCACTATTAGGCTATTTCTTTCCTGAACAGGAACTTTTCCGACCTGTTAATATGAGCTGATTTTGGACACATGGATAACATGTCTAAAGTGAATAACTTGGAACTGTGCTGTATGATTAGCTATTAACTATGATTCTTGTCTGGAATAAAAGGGAGTTTTTTTCTCCTGTTATGACTTCTCAAATCATTCTGTACCTTTGATGGAACAGTCTTACTGGCATAACTATTTCCCCTCCCTTTTTCTTTCATTGCTTTTATTACAAATTTTCTAAAATCAGGACAAGCAAACAGTAGAAATTTATCATTGCAATATTAGTTCTATTAATTAATAAATTGGTTCTGAAATATTTGAGGTGTTTTGGTAAGGCACAAGTATAAAAGCTTTTATTATTGTTAATCTATATTTATGATCAACTCCATATCCTATGTAACTAAGTATATAAGTTATTAGGCTAGCCATCCTCTTGCTAAAATATATTCAAGTATAAGATTAGGTCCTTAATGTACCTTATTCTTATAAGATGATATAAGATCTGTATCTATGCATTATATTTTTCTGGATATAGATAGACATATGGATATAAATAGATACGGGGAGATAGATGGATGTTAGGTAAATGATAGAGGTAGGTAGGTAGGTAAGTAGAAAATAGATCGATAGATAGATAGATAGATAGATAGATGGATATAAAGACATATTTCTCCAAAAGAGGGGATAAAACTGAGATACAAAAGTTTTTTGTTTTTTTTTTTAGTTTGATGGAGAGTAAACTTTGGGAAAGCAATAAGCTTAGACTGCTTTTTTCTAAGAACTAGGATATCTATTTTTTTTTAATTTAATTTTATTTAATAATAACTTTGTATTGACAGAATCCATGCCAGGATAATTTTTACACGACATTATCCCTTGCATTCACTTATGTTTCGTTTTTTTCCCCTCCCTCCCTCCTCCCCCCCCCCCAGGATGGCAAGCAGTCCTATATATGTTAAATATGTTGCAGTATATCCTAGATACAATACATATTTGCAGAACCGAACAGTTCTCTTGTTGCACAGGAAGAATTGGATTCAGAAGGTAAAAATAACTCGGGAAGAAAATCAAAAATGCAAATACTTCACATTCATTTCCCAGTATTCCTTCTTTGAGTGTAGCTGTTTCTGTCCATCATTTCTCCAATGAAACTCAGTTAAGTCTCTTTGTCAGAGAAGTCCACTTCCATCAGAATACATCCTCATACAATATCGTTGTCGAAGTGTATAATGATCTCCTGGTTCTGCTCATCTCACTTAGCATCAGTCCATGTAGGTCTCTCCAAGCCTCTCTGTATTCATCCTGCTGGTCATTCCTTACAGAGCAATAATATTCCATAACATTCATATACCACAATTTACCCAGCCATTCTCCAATTGATGGGCATCCATTCATTTTCCAGTTTCTAGCCACTACAAACAGGGCTGCTACAAACATTTTGGCACATACAGGTCCCCTTCCCTTTTTTAGTATCTCTTTGGGGTATAAGCCCAATAGAAACACTGCTGGATCAAAGGGTATGCACAGTTTGATAACTTTTTGGGCATAATTCCAGATCGCTCTCCAGAATGGCTGGATTCGTTCACAACTCCACCAACAATGCATCAGTGTCCCCGTTTTCCCGCATCCCCTCCAACATTCCTCATTATTTTTTCCTGTCATCTTAGCCAATCTGACAGGTGTGTAGTGATATCTCAGAGTTGTCTTAATTTGCATTTCTCTGATCAATAGTGATTTGGAACATTCTTTCATGTGAGTGGTAATAGTTTCAATTTCTTCATCTGAAAATTGCCTAGAACTAGGATATCTATTTAGATAATACATATGTATCATATGTACTTGTGGTATGTGCATGCACACACATACATGTGATGGGTTTCAAATGTTTCTAATGGGACATGAGCCTTAAAGATATTTTGGAATAAGTTCTCAACATTTGATTATGACTTTTACATATAAACTTGCATTAATCATTGTAAAGAATTTAAATCTCTTAGCCATACAAATTGATTTAATTTTCTTACCATATGAATTAATTACTAGAAAGCCAATCCAATTAAATCTTGTTATGATTTATTGAATTATACAGTCTTATTGTTTATACATATTTAATAGAATTGCCTAGGATATTTAACATGATTTGTCTCCTTAAGGAATGTATGAGGTTATGATTGAATTTGTTCAACCTTTAAAACACTGAAACATGGAATTATGATTTTGTAATATACATAGTTCACAGTGTTTGTGTATAGGCCTTTCATATTTCTAGATGCTTTTCTTGTCAAGACTATAATTCCTCATGGAAGGAAACTATGATAAAAGGATGGTAAAAGTGGGTGGCCTATCATTTGGACATCCCCAGAATGACTATATTGAATTGTCAGAGCATTTGGGCTACACTTGGGGGTACAAGATTTTCATTGACTAAGGTATATATTTGTAGTTTTCTCTTGTGCATCTTCATGGGAATTGTATGCTATTTATGTTTACAATGTCTTCCGTGGTACAAGAATTGATCCTCAAACCAACTCTCACATTTATAAACAACAGAGATTAGGCTGTTGTAGTTTAGGATAAAGAATAAATATAGGTCTAATTGTGGTGTAGTACTGTACCATGTGTATAGCTAGCAACATGGAAATGGGGGAAGTTATTGAAATGTGTGCCCTAAGTGACCCCATTGTTCCCAATCTGGCTTGTCTTTAAAGCTATTCATAATGTAACATTTAGCAGTCAGGTGGGAATGGCTGCAGTCAGTCTGTGCTTTTCCACTCCCCTGCCTCCACTCACCAAAATCGTCATTTCCTATACAACACATCAGGACTTGCACAAAGAGTGGGTGGGGGCCATTCTTTCTCCATACTCTATTAATAGAGTATGGTCCAATTACTATTTAGCCTCATGTGCTTGGGACCTCAGTGCATCAACTCAAGCCTCAGCCCATTACATCTCCCGCTTTCTTTTGTTTTTGAACACAGGTGATCATGCCATCCCTGACTCCTCAGGGAGGTCAGAGCCCCCAAGGGGAGGTGATCACATCCTCCCTGACTTCTCAGGAAAGGAGGTGAAAGCACCGAAAAGGAGGTGATCACACCCTCCCTGACATCTCAGGAAGGGAGATGAAAAGCACCAAAGGGAAGTGGGGGTTGCTAGCATGTTTCTGGGATCAAGGGTCTTATTATGCATAAACCCATCAGCATGGGAAGTATTACACAAGAACATAGCAACAACGCAGAGGCTATTAGTGATGACTCTCCCCACAGTCAGTGCAAGCTTGATGTGGTGTAACAAACATGAATTATTCACTCAATTAACGGTATAACAAACAATATGAATCAACATTGTGTTGTAAAAGATTGCCAGAAGTCCTAGAAGGAGAGTATGTAAACAGCAATCACACATAACATCTTCTTTAGCAGCCAAGAGATAGTCCAAAACCAATCTATATCAGGGAATCCAATGATCCCCCCACGTTTTTGAAGTCCAGCAAAAGTTTTTTTTATGTCTTAGGGAATCCAATGATTTCAGCAGATTTTGAAGTCCTGTAAGAGTCATATCATTTCTCAGAGAATCCAATGATTCCTGAGCACTTTCAAGTCTTATGTCTCAAAGAATCCAATGATTCCTGAGGGATTTAAAGTCCTACAACAATTTAATGTCTCAGAGAATCCAATGATTTCTGAAGGTTTTGAAGTCCAATGATTTTCTATGTCCATGAGTCAAACGCCATAACTGCCACACTCTTTCAATGGTGAGCACAATCAGCAACAGAACCACCCGATGTTTCTTGGGTCTTCTCCTTTGTTTCTCCTAGCCAGCAAATGGTAAGCCATCTCCCTTGTCTCTCCCTAAGATGCTACAGCAGAATAGGAGTTGATCTGTACTGGCCCCTTCCCTTTTGCAGACATGTTTATATCAGAATTACCTTACTCTTATTAAGAAAAGTTGCCTTTGAAAGTAATCTGGTTTTAATGCCCAAAACAGGTCCCTTGTGATTAATCTATCAATATGATTCTGTCTTGTTGTGTTTTTAATAAATTCCTTGTATTTTTCTTTACCTGAATTTTGCTTCTCTAATCAGGGCAAAAAACAAAACAAATCTTTTTTAAATGATTTTTTAGATCATTTATTGAGAATCCACAGAATCTTTTCCCCCCATTTTCCTGGAGTCGATATAAAAGATAGCAGTCTTTAAAGAGCTCCCTGTCTTGGTGGGAGCAAGTATAGTCCAATGGGAATACTTTCTGCTAAACCTCTAGGCACAGACTCTAAAATCAAACTAAGATTCTTCACTTCCTACCTGTATAACCTCAGAAAGGTAACAACTTCTTTGAATCTCGATTCCTTCATTTGTAAAATGTGGTGCTAAGACTAGATAATCTCTAAGGTCCCTTCCAACTCTAAAGCTATCATCTCATGATCTTAGGCAAAAAGAGCAACAAGCACAAATTTGTGTAACTGGAAGTGACAAAAACACATACCCTGCCAACTCTAGCTATATACTCATGCACAGATGTTAAACATCTGGGCCAGAGGGAACACAGTGATCACAACAAGAGAGAGATAGCATGAAAATGCTCTAGTGGATATGGATTATCTTAATATCTTGAAGACAGTTTTAAAGAAGAATAGGGATATGATTTGAGAGAGAAGCACAGGATGTGATCAGGGAGAAAAGGTGGTTCTAGGACCAAAATGAATTATTTTGTGTCTCAAAAACAAAAGAAGGTAAAGCGTTGCAGAATGCAATTAGGCTTACCTTATTATAGGCATAAATACAAGTAGGTTTATATCAAGAAATAAGAAAAGACAGGTTCAAAATACATCAGTGAAAGCCAATACATAGTGGATAAAGTGTTACACTTACTTTCAGGACAAATGGAGCCAAAATCCTACTTCAGATACTCACTTATCAGCTTGTGACCAAGGTTAAATTACTTAGTCTTGAAATTCAGGTTCTTCATCTGTGAAATGGGGATAATAATATCTATGGAACTTAATTCATATTTTTGATTTAAAATTCAGATAACTATAAATCACTTGACAAATTTCAAAGTGTCACTTGTTAAACAGATGGCAATAATTTCAAATACTATAGTTGTTTTTCAATTTACAAATTCTTTGCCTTCCTTATAAGGAAGGCATTATTAAAAATAATGAGAAAAGGCAAAAGCAAATACAAACAACAGAGAAAAAACAAAAACAAAATAACGACAACCCCCCCCAAAAAAAAACAGTGAATACATTAATTCCCAAAGAAGATTGTCCAGGCTGGATAAAAGGAAAAGGCATATTCATTCAATTCATTAAGTACATGCTATGTGCAAGGCACTGTGAAAATACAATTTCAGAAGATCACAGGAATACACCATTGCTCATCCTAAACCAGTTTGTGGTCCCCTAGTTTTGAGATTTTTTTCAAAGACATCAAACATGCAGATCAAAGGCCATACAATGATCCACAGAACTGATGAATGTGTCCCAAACCAAATTAAAATGCAATTGGAAAATATTTAACAAAATAAATAAAAATTTAGAAAATTTAAATTAAATGACAAAAACATAGATAATATTACATTTTAATGTATGCCACAGGAATTATTATATATAAATCAGTGGCAGCATTTCTATTTGAGTTTAATATCACTGTCCTAGTGTAATGCCAAAGAAACTGAGCAAGACAGAGATTAGAGACCAATTCAATAGTTTATTAAATTGAGAGATATACTGGGACCAATGGATCCATGTTTGGTCCCAGGGCTGGACGATATCATCCCAAAGAGTCCAGCCTCAAGTATTGGGACAGCAAGCTTTTTTATAGGATAACAAGAACAATGGCATAATGGGGGAGGTTCCTAGGTGGGGATAACCTAATGGTGAGGGAGCCTCTAGGATGACACAATGGAAGGAGGTTACTGATATTCTAATGACATCTAAAATGGATAAACCTTTATCCTGTCAAACATTAAAAAGGAATGTCTATAACCTAAAGATATAAAATCTTCATCTAATCAACCATTTAAGAGGGAATGATTATAGCCTGGGATTTTGGGGCAGAGCAACTGAGGTTGACCTTTATCTCATCAAACATTAAGAGGGAAAGGTTATAACCTGAGGCAGAATAACTAAATAGGACAATTGAGAAACTGGGTCATGACATTAAAAAGAGAACTTTGGCACAATAATCTGACTCTTTGTGACCCCATCCAAAGTTTTCTTGGCAGAGATACTAGGACGATTTTTCATTTTTTTTTTCTAGTTTATTGTCAGGAAATGGAGGCAAAGATTAAGTGATTTGCTCAGGGTCATGCAGGTACTAAATATTTGAACTATGGAAGATGATTCTTCCTAATGTCAGGCTTGAAACGCTTATCTAGTGTGTCACTTAGCTATGAGCCCCCTTTTTATCCCCCCCAAAATTCTAGTGTTCAATACTTGTTATTAAAGGACCTTTTTTAAAGTCAGAAAACCTTGGTACCAATCTTAAGTACTTTACTATTACTCTGAGACTGTTTCTTCTGTAAATAACAAGGTAAGATTAAGTGGATGTCTAAAGTTATTTTTACTTCTTTCTTTATCCTATGATCTTGTAACATAAATATATTAATAAACTCAAGAATAATTCCTAAGATCTCTTTCAAGAATTTAGAGTTATTATACAAAGTCAAAAAAGCTAATGCAATAAGACAATTGGAATGAGATATAGACATAGAGAGACAGAGGCTGAAAGAGAAAATTGCAAATACATTTTTAAAAATATACTTTAAAACATATGCCCCTCCACAAGCTGTGGAAACAATAAGGCAAGAACTCTCAGCCAAAGCAAAATTCATTGGCTATATTTAATGATTTGAAATCTGAAACAAGCTAACAAAATACAATTTATATAGATGAAGTCAGGGAAAACACAGAAATATGATCACTGCTATTTGAAAGATTGGAACTTTTAATGAATGTCTTCAGACATGTTTCTCTTTTGTTCAAAATTACATCTTTGAGATATATCATCATCTAGAGAAAAGTAGCCAAGAAAAGGGGACAACATAATGCATGATCACCATAACTTGAACATTTTCTTTTTTATGTCAGAATCATAAAATATTGAAATATATTGCCCCATTATTCAAATTTTTTCATTAAATGTAGAGAGAGAAAGCTTCTTTTCATTGGCTATGAGGAAAACAGGGAAAATTAAGGCAATGCAGCCCTCCTATAGAAGAAAATTAACATTTTGTGTGTCTGTTTTCCTCTCATGTTCTAGCAATAAGTAGCTGGCTTTGTTTTAGAAAGATATATACAAATCTCACTCAGAAAAAAAAATGCAATCTCTATGATTTTGAGCAAATCTAATCTTTCAATGCCCTGCCAATTTTTCTAAGACTGCTTCAAAGGTGCCAATTGTATGACCCAAAAGTCTTTATCAGTAATTCCAAAAATCATAGGTATTTTCCCATTTATCTGTGGATTGGACATTTTTCTAGAGACAAAGCAAAAGATCCTTAAGGATCTTTTCTGACACTAACATATATCTTAGAGTTGTATAGCAAATTCTAAACGTAATATAATTTAAATAATCTAAATTTATTTTAAAAGCACTTCATTATTACACAGTAATTCTTTGATATTCAATTTCATTTAGAGTCTCATTTCAATAACTATGAGGTGCTAATAGAAGTAATATTATCCCTCCAGCAAATCACTGATGGGGTCCTAACCTGGAAGTTCCATCAAATGAATGTTCTTAAATAAATCTGGACCTTTTCCATCAGCATTTCTGCTTACCAATACCTTCTTTTCCTTGTGGCCATGATGTTCCATGTACTAATTTCCAAACTTTCTTCTCTTTAAATCTATGTATAACATGTTCTAGAATTGCTCTTTCAATTTCCAATCACATTGAAAGATTGAAGCTCTGAAACAAGGTTGCTATGTTCCCTCAAGGGTCCAAGGATAACCCTGATAGGGTATAGGGTACCTTTCTAGTACTTTACATCTTAAGCTCTCACAACTGATTTTTCACCAAAATTAAAAATTATTCAGTAAAGTAGAGTTGATTAGCTTTTGTTGTTTTTGTTGTTCAGTCAGTCATTTCAATGACTAGAATCTTCATGACCCTATTTGGGGTTTTCTTGACAAAAATATGAAAGTGGTTTTCCATTTCTCTTTTTGGCTCATTTTACAGATGAGGAAAGTAAGGTAAACAGAGTTATGGAACTTATCCAGGGTCACACAACTAGTAAGTATTTGAAGCTGGCTTTGAACTTGTTTTCCTAAGTTAAAGCCCACTATCCTATCTAGTCAGCCACCTAACTGATTGGATTACCTTTTGGAAAGGTGTATTTATTATGTTAATATAGTAAGAATAGTTCATAGAAAATATTCTACCCTAAAGTCTGTGACTTTTCTCCCACAAGTACATGCACAATTCAACACAAAGTAGTGTCTAGCTTAAAGAGTTCATGTTTCAAAGGAATAACTGACAGCACTTGGTTGTTAGAAGTCTTTTCCTCCCACATTGTTAGGTACTCAAGAATTTTTCCTTAGATTTACTTTAGCTTCATAGATGAATTCTTAGTAAAATGTTGAAGGTTTCTTTCCTCACTGGATCCAGTGTGTTCTCAGTTCCCAGCACTGGAAGAACATCAGCTGCTCTTTAAAAAAGCTAAAATTCCTAAAATTAAGTGGTCAATGAAAAAGTCCAAATTGTCTCATCCTTTGTAGTTTGTGAAATCTTTCTTCTGCCAAGGGGATGAAGACTGAGGCATTTTCCTCGTCAAGGATTTCACCAGAATATTTCTTTCTTGGCTCACCACTCATTGAACTTCCTGGTTGACGCACTATTTTATAAAATGGTCATGACCAAGCAAACACCTATTACATATCAGATACTGTGCTAAGTACTAGAGATACAGAAAGAAGCAAAAGATAGTTCCTGACTGCCTTAAGGGGCTTCTAATTCAATGACAGAGTGAAATAAATATATACAAAGCAAGATATTTATAGGATAAATGGGAAGTATTTTTTTTTAAAGGAAGGTATTAGAATTAAGAGAGGTTGGAGAAAGCTTTCAATAAATGAAGGAATTTTAGTTAGGATAGGTATAGCAGAGAAGGGAAAGAATTGCAGTCCTGAGGAAAAACAAGAAAAAATACCCAGAGTCAAGAGTTAGTGTCCTGTTAGTAGAATAGCCAGGATGTCAGTATCACTGGATCAAACATTAAATGTCAGAGAGTAGAGTATATGAAGAATGGAAAGATAAGAGAGTGGTCATAAAGAGCCTTGAATGGGAACCAAACATTGTCTACAAATTTGAATGTATTTCTTTACTCTAGTTTATCAAATGGCTTTTAAAAATATCCACACTTATAAAAAACTTTTTGGACTTAGTCCATAGTGATTAATTGATTGAATAAAGAAGTATTCTTATATATGTAAAGCAATAAAGCATGGTATTCTGCCATTTTATTGTAATTTGATGAAATAATTAATGAACCAACTCAGCATCTTAGTGAGTGGACTCTGATTTTTAACCCCAATTTTATTTCTACTTCTTTCCTAAAAATTTTCACCTCTGTATATGAATGTTGTGGAATATTATTGTTCTGTAAGAAATGACCAGCAGGATGAATACAGAAAAGACTGGCGAGACTTACATGAACTGATGCTAAGTGAAATGAGCAGAACCAGGAGATCATTATATAGTTCAACAACGATATTGTTTGAGGATGTATTCTGATGGAAGTGGATCTCTTCAATAAAGAGAGCTAATTCAGTTTCATTTGATCAAGGATGGACAGAAGCAGCTACACCCAAAGAAAGAACACTGGGAAATGAATATAAACTGCTTGCATTTTTGTTTTTCTTCCCCGGTTATTTATACCTTCTGAATCCAATTCTCCCTGAGCAACAGGAGAACTATTCGGTTCTGCACACATATATTGTATCTAGGATATACTGTAACCTATTTAACATATAAAGGACTGCTTGCCATCTGGGGGAGGGGGTGGAGGGAGGGAGAAGAAAAATCGGAACAAAAGTGAGTGCAAGGGATAATGCTGTAAAAAATTACCCAGGCATATGTTCTGTCAATAAAAAGTTTTAAAAAAAATAAATAAATAAATAGAAATTTTCACCTCTCTTAAAATTAGTCTTTTTTTCTCCCCTGGCTTAGAGGTCTGTTTCTGCCTCTATGTCTTTTGGAAATTTTACTGCATATATAAACAACTCTTACCCACCCAATTTCTTTCTTTCTTTCTTTCTTTTTTTTAATAATTATGACTTTTTATTGACAGAATCCATGCCTGGGTAATTTTTTACAACATTATCCCTTGCACTCACTTCTGTTCCGACTTTTCCCCTCCCTCCCTTCACCCCCTCCCCTAGATGGCAAGCAGTCGTATATATGTTAGATATGTTGCAGTATATCCTAGATACAATATATGTTTGCAGAACAGAACAGTTCTCTTGTTGCACAGAGAGAATTGGATTCAGAAGGTAAAAATAACCTGGGAAGAAAAACAAAAATGCAAATAGATTACATTCATTTCCCAGTGTTCTTTCTTTGGGTGTAGCAGCTTCTGTCCATCCTTGATCAATTGAAACTGAGTTAGATCTCTTTATCCAAGAAATCCACTTCCATCAGAATACATCCTCACACAGTATCGTTGTTGAGGTATATAATGATCTCCTGATTCTGCTCATTTCACTTAGCATCAGTTCATGTAAGTCTCGCCAGTCCTGTCTGTATTCCTCCTGCTGGTCATTTCTTACAGAACAATAATATTCCATAACATTCATATACCACAATTTACCCAACCATTCTCCAATTGATGGGCATCCATTCATTTTCCAGTTTCTAGCCACTACAAACAGGGCCACCAAAAACATTTTGGCACATACAGGTCCCTTTCCCTTCTTTATTTTTTAGTATTTCTTTGGGATATAAGCCCAGAAGTAACACTGCTGGATCAAAGGGTATGCACAGTTTGATAACTTTTGGGGCCTAATTCCAGATTGCTCTCCAGAATGGTTGGATTCGTTCACAACTCCACCAACAATGCATCAGTACCCCAGTTTTCCCACATCCCCTCCAACATTCATCATTATTTTTTCCTGTCATCTTAGCCAATCTGACAGGTGTGTAGTGGTATCTCAGAGTTGTCTTAATTTGCATTTCTCTGAGCAATAGTGATTTTACCCACCCAATTTCAGTCTAAATCTTTCTCCTACAATGATTCTATTCTTATTAATTGAAACATGATTTTCCTCCCAGGACTCCACATCTCTAGTCATCTTCTTTAATATTGTCTTCAGTTTGCCACTGGGTTCCTTGATCATGACAGTCACTTCTGGATTCTTAGTTTGTCTCCAGCACTCAACAAATTCTTATTTGAAAGGAATGATTGTTTAATTCTTTATGTTTATATCCCTAATGCTTAGGACCTTTGGCATAAAGTAAGTGCTTAAATGCTTGATGAGTGATTAAAGAGGCCTGTGGAATTTGATTCCACTCCCTTTTCTCAATTCTTGTTATCATCAGTTCTGATCTCTCTACTATTTATGTCCATTTTCCTGGAAAAAAACTGACTTTGGGATAGGGACAATTTGTTGAAAAAGGATTTTGCAAAGGGATACACTTCCTAGATTCAGAGAACATTCAATTAGATGTCTGAGGGAATTTCAGGAACTTGCTTAGTAGATAGAGCCCTGAATATGATATGAGTAAGATCCAAGTTCAAATTTAGACACACACATTTACTAGCTGTAGGACCTTAGGCAAGTCACTTAATTTATATCTGTCTGATCTGTAAATGAAATACTTCTAGGCAATTTTCAAACCTTGAAGTGTTATATAAATGGAAGTTATTATTAATAATATTTTATTATTAATTTATACCCAAAATCATTCTGGTAAGATTTGACACAGTTGTGGATGCATGAAGCGAGAAGGGGGGTTGTATTTTGATGTCCATTCTATTCCCTTCATATCCCCTTACCATACAGTAATACCAACATTAGGAAGGCAGAATGAGTACCTAAAGCACAGGCCACAAATGAAAGAAGCATGACTATGAACAACAGATTATGAATGACTTCAACCTTCTCTTACTTCCACTGCTTCTCATTCAGAGACCTTATGTAAGGAACTAGCTTACACACACACACACATACACACACACACACACACACACACACACACACACGCATGCACACACATATTGTAGATAGCTTCCCTTTTGTCAAAGTTCAGGCCAAATGTTACCTTCTCCATGACTTTTTCCCAAACTGGAAGCTTTTTCTCCCAGTCACCTGTCCCAGGTGATACTGTTTTCTCCTCAAATTTTGTAACACTTTACACATATATTTTTTAGTTTATCTCCCCCTCTCCAATATCATATAAATATATATGAGATATATATTTACATATATTTTGTTCTCTTAAAAGATATTAAGTTTATTGAGAGCATGTTCTGAGTTATTAGCAGTTAGAGGTCTTGTGCTGTGTCCTTCCTGTCATACCATCAAATCTAAAGTTCTTAAGAGATATCTTGAGAGTGTCCTTGTTCCTCTTTTTCTGACCATCTTGTGAGCACTTGCTCTGGGTGAGTTCTCCATAAAATAATTTTTTTGGCGTTCAAACTCTGTGACCAATCCAATGGAGTTGTGCTTTCTGTAGTAGAGTTGGAATGCTTAGCAGTTTAGTTTGAGAAAGGAACTTACTATCTGGTATTTTATCCTGCCAGGTGATCTTCAGAATCTTCCTAAGATGATTCAAATGGAAGAGATTCAGTTTCCTTAAAGCACTGGCATACTTTCCAAGTTTCACAGACAAACAACAATAAGATCAACCCAACATCTCTGTAGCCCTTCAGTTTGGATGCTGTGTTCTCTGAGCAGAGCAGAATTGAATTAGCTCAGAAGAAAACAAGATACACAAAATTAGAAAAGCTGCCCCAAATATTCATGGCGACTATTTGTATCTGATCTGTGGCAGAGCATTCTGAGCTCATATTGGTCTGAACAGTCACAATCAGGACACTATAATTTGATTCTAATGTAGTGATGTCATTTTAGTCCTTTTCGAGAATGAAGAACAACAACCAACCAACCATCAAGGAGCCCATTATGGAGGCTTAATAAATGTTTGTTGAATTCAATTGAATCATCATTTTAGAGTTGATATTCAGAAAGAAAAATACGTGCATGTGATCAAACCATCCAAAAAGATATAGTAAGATTTGAAGCCAGCTAATCTGACTCTGGGTTTAGGATTCTTTCTACCATAATGCACCTTTTATACAAATAATGTAGGTTTATGACTATAGCTGAATGATTCACTACCACATGATCATACTAGGAGTTTCTTTTTCTTAGAGTCATCATAACTGAAGATACAGATTTGCTTCCTCTGGTTCATCCCTGGCTGTATTATTCCAAACACATCCTTTTCCGACCATTGTAAAGAGTCTAAGTATAGCATATGTAAGAAACGTGTTGAAAGCTTTCAGAAAGACTTCTTACATGGATAGTTATCCTAGTGGCAAAAATCTTGTGAGGGTACCTTTAAATCATATGTCTAAGTCAGCCTTTGAGACTTACTTCTTCATAATATGATTCTCCATATAGCTGAGATTAATCAAATCCAGCAGGCTATTTGTCCAAATAGCCCACACTGGGAAATGGGACATTTTGAATTACTGCTGGACAATTTGTGGTTAAAGGTAAATTATTCATGTTGATAGCAGCTGTTTTGTGTTAGATTGTTCATATGGAAAAAAGGTTTCCACTGACAAAAAGGTAGGACTCAGAGTTTGGAGTTTATCATTGAGTCCCTTGAGTATTAACTCATTTATCCTATTATTTTACCAAATGTATTTGCTTAACAATGGGGAATTTTCTCAATCTGGACACCCCAAAGGGGTTAAGAAGGAAAAGATTACCCCTCCAGCTGGGTTGAATTGACTAGATATTGGACAAAGAGAGACAACTTAAAGTGAAATAAACCACATTTATTCAAGGCTATCCAGAGAAGTCTACAATCAATCTATTCCTCTTTATGGGCCTGCTGGAACTAGTTTCCATCTTTCTATTGGGGTACAAAGACAATAAGTAGCATGTTATGGCAATTTCCTATCTCTGGAAGATTAAAATAGCAAGAGGTTGAAGAAGTTTGTAATTATTCAGATTCTGCAGTTAGAAAGGTGTTTGTTAAGCATGGGACTTGCTCTAAATAGGCTTGTAGCAATTTTCATCAACACTTCTGTTGTCTTCTCCCCAGAGGAATTAGGTCAAATGACACAGGGGCAATCTTGTAGCTGGCAGTCAAGATCTGAGTTCAAGCCCTAATTCTCCCACTAAGGGATTTTGTAACTTTGAACATTTCATGTCCCTGAGTCTCAGTAACAAGGAAAGGTTAGACTAAATCATCTCAAAAGTTCCTTCCAACAGTAAAATTCTATGGTTTATTCTAATTCTGATAGTTTTGAGAAAAAGTATTGTCTGTTGACTTTCTTTGTAACCTGGCAGCTTAGCATAGTGTCTGACATATAGTATGTACTTAATAAATGCTAGTTGATTGATTAATGATGGTATAATAGTTGAAAATATGGTACTTGCTTTGTGAGCAAATCCATGCCTTTTAAGCATTTCTTGTCTTGATATCTTCAAGAACATTTTTTTCAGGCTATTTTCAGATTTTTTTTTTTTTGAAAGAATAGCTAGGGAGAAAATGTTAAAAACAATAAATGAAACATAAGAAAATTTTCAATTTACAAACTGCTGTCTTCACAACTCTGTAAAATATTTAATATATAACTCTTTTTGTCTCAGTCTTACAGATATAGAAGTTGAGGTTCAGAGGGAACTGAGTAACTAGTCATAGTCATCTATTAAGTAAGCATCAGATTCCAGTTTTCAACCCAAACCCCTTTGCTGTGATGACTACGTTAGCACCCTGGATACCTTAGAATTTTAACCGGAGTCAGGATAAGCAAAAGTCCTTGGTCTTTATTCTTGGTCTTTAGAGACAGGATTGAATTAGATGGATGCAGAATCTCCAAGACCTCCTTCTTCCTTGTCTACCGCCAAAGTGATCCTGGCTAGTCTTTCTCCATCCCCAGTTCCTCCTACAATTCTCTTTATACACCAGTCATTGAGCCAGCACAGAATAGTGAGAAGGGCCATTTTCCAAGTATATGTTTATAGAATATTATCCAATCGGTAGATAGCCTTAAGCACTCGGTTGTCTGGACCTCAATGCATGAACTCAAGAGTTTCAGCCTTATACACTTTGTTTCATACATTATGCTCTTTCTGTTAAGTATGAAGTGGACTAAACTTAGAAGAACTAAATATGTAAATTAATTCAATATAGAAAATAAAAGGGCAAGAGTGAAATCTCTTACTCCTTTTTTTTTTCTTTTGTAGGCAATCAGAATTAAGTGATTTGCCCAGGATCATATAACTAGTATGTTTCAAAGGCTGGATTAGAATGCAAGTTCCTCCTTTCTCCCGAACCTGTGCTCTATCCACTATACCGCCTAGCTGCTGTATATTTTAACAAGTTATCTTAGCCTTATCCTCTTGCCTAAATTCTCCAGAAAACAGCCTATGGTGGTTCTTTAAACCTTGTTATATTTTCAATATTATGTAGAATTTTTTTTGTTGTTCAGTCTTATTCAACTCTTTATGACCCCATGGATGCCAAGCAATATTGTTCATGAGGTTTTCTCGGCAAGAATACTACAGTGGTTTGCCATTTCTTTCTCCAGTAGATCATTTTTGTCAGAACTCTCCATTATTCCCTATTCAGCATAGTTCATAGTTTCATTGAGGTACGCAAGCCCCTGTGCCACAAGGGAGTGATCCAGAAAGGATATGTTAGAACTAGTTTGGAGAAAGTAAGACTGGTTTTAAGCTACAACAACAAAAGACAAGTCTGGGAAATGTTATCATCAGAAAGAAGACTCTCTTCTTTTAGCATAGTAGACATTAGATTCTCAAAACAAAAACTGAAGTTTATGGGTGGCCATTTCTTGAGCTGCTGGAAGAGCAGTTTCCAAACTGCTTTTTTAGTCCTTAGTGTCACTGTAAATACGTGTTGAAACATTCGGGGACAAATAACACAGTACAATGGGAAAGCATTGATGCTTGGAAATACAGCATACAAAGGCTATATTTACTAAGTCATTTGTTGTTGTCTTATGAGTAATCTTTTCTGTATTTTTTAAAAGCATGGGATTTTTTTTTTTTTTTTAAGAAAAACATCTCTTCCACCCAACATTCTTTATTCAGGGAAATTTAGCCCCAGATTCTGACTAACAATGCTGGCTCCATGAAGTGATTAAAAGTTAACTTTAATAACAGGCGGTTGACTTGTTTTATTATTTTCCTCAGTCTCTTCATTGATCTTTGGAGGGAGCAACAGCATGGAGCTAATGTAATGTATTAAATCAACACTTTTGTTTGTTTGAGACTTTTCTGTTGTTCAATCCTCAAGGAAATTGGAAAAGCAGAATGCTTTATGAGTTTAGTCGTTCTGTTTAGTTCAATCCAAATTGAATCAATCACACCAGGGCCTGAAACCATGCTGGAAGCTATTGAAAGTCTTTAACTACAGTAGCAGTGGCCAAAGGCCTCTATAATTGTGTCAGTCAAATAGATGGATAAGCATATCAGCAGGATTGTATGCAGAGAACATTACTGGCTGAGTATTAAAAGTTGGTGGTTTGCATAACAACTAAACTACACTTTTTTTTTCTCTATAAATAACATTCAGAAAACTTTTGCTATTAGAATTAGAAATAATGACAATAATGAAAATAACTGATGGAAAGGGAGAAATTTCCTATTTAGAAGTACAACAATTTTTTTCAAATCTAATATTTAAAATTTCATTAGTTTAATCATGATTAATTGACCATTAAATAACCAGTAATTTATCACATACTTTTTTATTTTTTGGGGTGGCAGGGCAGGGAGGAAAGAGGTAAAGTACAAAGAGGAAAAGATGTGATATTGAAACAAACATATGCTGGAAAGAATAAAATATAAAATCATTTTCTTATTTTGAAATATTGATTGAAATATTGAATTCATATAGAAAATAAAATAAGTCCCAATTACTTTCAAGAAAATGTAGTAGGCTCCGGGGAGATACTAAAATAAATAAGAAATAATTTCAACCTTCAAGAAGCTTACAAATTAATAGCAGAGATTGAACACATATAAATTCATATGATGCAAAAAAAAAAAGGCAAAAAAAAAAAGCTCTCCCAGTTTTATTCATGGCTGTAAGTTTATATTATATCCTTTAATAAATTATTGAAAAATGAGGAGAGGGATATTTTTGCAGAAGACCAAGTCTTACCTACCTAATAATACAAAAAATTAAATGTTTTTTTTTATTTCCCCTGCCAAAAATTATTTATTGTTGCTCTGAACTTATATTTATATATGTGTATCTTGCCTTGTCATATTTTATTTTTATTACAGTTACATATATATGTGTTTTGTGCCCCTTATTTGACTGTAAACTCCTTGAGAAGAAGAATTTTATTTTATATGTTTCTTTCTCCCTTAGAGCCTAGCATAGCACTTGAATAGAATAGATTTATCATAAATATTTTGTAAGACTCCCATGACCTTAATTCTCAAGAGTTGCCTGATAATGTTACAGACACACCCTAAGGGAGAGGAAATGATTATGAAGAGCTGTCACAAATCTCATGACCTAGATTTATCATAGCCAAATAAAGTGGATATGTCTTGTGCCTCAGACCTTGAGCAGAAATGGAAGCAAGGTCTAGAAGCCCAGAAGACCACATCCACAGTGGTGCTGAGAAAGTTATCTGGGAGCATTGAGTTATTGCTTCAGTCCTGCTTCACTATAGCCAAGTCCCACATCTTTTCCTCTCTTCCACAATATGCTATATAAGGCATTAAGTTGAGAATCAGGTTCCAAAATATTAGCAGTGAAAATTTATGTCCAGCCTAATGTATTTTAGGGGGCAATTGATTATCATCTTATAGAAACCATAGTTCAGCAGACCTGACTTTGTACAATGATTTTTGCAGAATCATAACTTATAATACCAAATATTTCTACATGTCCTCCTACTGTGATTCTTAGAGTTGAAGCCTTAAATAAAATCAATTTATTTTTCTTCACACATTATATCAACTCTTTTTTTTTTTTTTTTATCTTCAGGTTATGGCATGAAGCCTGTTTAAAATGTAATCTTTTCATGAATATTGGAAAAGTTCAAATGGATAGAGTTCTCATGCTTTCGATTTTTAAAAAAAGAATTTTATTTCTGTAAAAATTCAGAGCCAAGTCTTTAGTAGGGAGCAAAAACATTTATGTTTAAAATAAATGTTTGCTTATATTAACAATACTTTGTTATTTATTGCTGGCTATTTATAATGGTTTAAACAGGCTTTAAAGAAATTCCACAGTGACTTAAACATTGGAGAATTTTTGCCAGGCAACTAATTATTTTGAAAGAACCCTTTTATGCTGAGAAATTCAAAAGCCAAGGCCAATGGACTTCACTAATATAAATATTCCATTTCAACACAAGCTTGTCGCTGTCAAAGAAGTGTCAATAAGCAAAAAATGACCATCATATTTTATCCTCCATTTCTTGTCTATAGTGAAAAACCAACCATCCTGTTTCCTTATTTGTGGTTTTAGATATTTAAGTCTTAAGCAGTATTTGACTGATATTACACATGTGGACTGATTATAAGTTCAGAGTCTGATTTAAGCTCCACAACAGCATAGATCTTGCCAACCACAATTCCATTAGCAGAACCAGAGGCAGTAATTCACAAAGTTTGACTGCTTTCGCTCTGATCAGCTTCCAATGTCCTGTCATACATATTTGTGATCAATCTCTTTTGCTGAAAGCACCATTCTACCTTGAAGATATGTGGTTTTGGCAGTCAAGGAAAAGCAGTCTTCCCACCTAATACTTTTTAAAATGTGTCCCTTTCAGGTCATTGTATTATGGGTGTTTTGGGTGGTAGTGTCATTTCATGGGATCTTTAAACACAATTTATGCTTCTTCTTTAAAACATGTTGTACAAACCACAGAGGTGAAGGCAAATATAAGAATACTATATATGGCAAAAGGAAGTATAGCAAAGGGTACATATAGAAGAATAAAGGGGACATTACACAAACACACATATACAAACAATAACATCAAAAAATGAAGGAGAAATTATGTTTCCCAGAAATTATATATTTTAGATAAAATAACATTTTAATAAAATTTGAGAACAGCTCTCTCATGCTTAAATTTTTCAGATAGTAGTTTCCTTTTTTTAGTTCATATACCCAATAAACTACCTTCTCCCTTTTTATGAAGGGACTCCCATAGCAATTACAAAAATAGTCCCATTATATCTTTAAAGAGATCACTGAAGTTGGTATGAAATATTATGAGACTCCATAGGCTTCAAAATAATCTAATGGATCAGTAACCCCTATGTATTTAAATATTTACTTCACCTGTCAACTCAGAGACAGGTATAGAGACATTATTTAGTAATTACCCTATTCCAGACAATGTATTAAGTTAATTGGTGGGGATACAAATATAAGGAGAAAGATTATCCCACACTCAGGGAGTTTATATTCTAAAGAGTAAAGATAACACATAAAAGGGAACTGATAATCAGAAAGGGACAAGTATGCTGAAAAGGAGGAGGAGATGTTTAGAGTATTGGAAATGGAGATGGGAATGGAGTACATGGCCTGGGTACCTCATGAAATAGTGCCTCTTCACCTATCCCCCATTCTCTCAGCTGCATACTAGTTTCATTTCACTGGGGGAAAATGAAACCATTCAACAAGAATGTCCTCTTTCATCTCCTCATCTCATAACACCCATCTTTTACCACTTCTTCTTTTTCTTCCCTATTTAACATAAAACGATGACCCTTCTTACAAAAGAAAAATTCTCTAATAGATAAGTGGTCTCATTCTATCCAATCTTCTGCAAGAAAATTTCTCCTCCATCATTCTCACTTTAATACTTAGTCCCTCCCTATCTACCAGTTGTCCCCTACTACCAACATATCTAGGTCTCCTCCATTCTCCCTAAAATCCTACTTGATTTATCTATTTCCACTTGCTCTCATTTTATATTTCTCCATTTTGTAGCTAAACTACTTGAAAATACCTTCTACAATTGGTGTGTGCAATTCCTTTTTTTTCATTCTCTACTGCTGTCTTCTGGCTTCTGACCTTACCATTTAACCAAAACTGTTTTCTTAAAAATTACCAATGACCTCTGTATTTCCAATTCTAAGGACTTTTTCTCAATCCTCACCCTCCTTGATTTCTGCAGGCCTTGACTGTCAAAAATCTTCTTATCTTTGATACTTCTTCCAATTTAAGTTTTCGAGATACTTTTGTCTCCTGGTTTTTCTTCTATATGTCAGACTATTTCTTCTCAATGCCTTCATTGGATCTTCATCCATTACAGTCCTGATAACCATGAATGTGCCACAGGGATCTGTATCTTTTCTTCTCTATATATACATTAGTTCACTTGATAATCTCATCAGCTCTCATGGATTTAATTTTCAATTCTATGTTGATAATTCTTATTCATCTCTAAACTCTCCCCTTACAAATTAACCTTGCACCTCCAACTGCTCTCCCTAGGAAAGGGATATTTATCAAATGAAAAAAAAAAAAAGGAACCAAAATGTATCTGTTGATGGAGTCCTTTATTAATGAATGCAAACACTAACAGTTTTAAGATACTAAGAAAATAATCTGTGATCTGTTCTAAAGTTAAAGATGACTCAATAAGGAATGTCTAACATTTCAAAGATAATTTTAAAAGGATAAGCCAAGGTGTTGGAGAACATTTTTGAGAATTCATTGGACAGCAAGAAGATCACATCAGTCAATATTTTTTAAAAAATAAAAAAGGCTATTAATTGAAAAGTCAAATTCTGAAGCCAAAGGAAGTTTAATTACTTTGACCATATAATGAGAAGACAGGTTTCATTGGAAAAAAAAAAAAAAAAAAAAAACCCTGATGTTGGGAAAGTTTGAAAACAAAAGGGGAAGATGATGACAGTATACAAGATGGGTGGATAGTGTCATGGAAGCAACAAACATGAGCTTGGATAGACTTTGGAAGACAATAGAAGATGAGAGGGTCACAAAGACTCCAACATGACTAAGTGATGAACGAAAACAACAAAAAACTGAAATATATAAACATGAAGAAGAGTGTCATCGAAGAAAACTATTCTACTCCTCTTGGAAGTAATTCCAATGGGGGGGAGGGGGAATGCCTTATTATTGGAAGCCCTTGCAATGAATGAGCATTTAGTTGATGAGATTTGTCAATACTAGGGGTCATATTTCTTGAGAATTCACTCCTTTCATATCATTGGGATTTTGCATGAAATAGACTTTTTTTTTTCAAAACAAACTTTTATCAAAATAAACTTATTTGATCACCAAAAGGGAAAGGGAACCACATGTACAAAAAAAGTTTGTAGCAACCCTTTTTGTAATGGCAAAGAACTGAAAATTGAATGGATACCCATCATTTGGGGAGTGGCTGAATAAGTTATATTATATGAATATAATGTAATATTGTTCTATAAGAAATGAGAGTCAGGCTGATTTCAGAAAAGCCTGGAAAGACACATGAACTGATGCAGAGTGAAGTGAGTATATCCAAGAGAACATTGTATATAATAACATCAAGATGATATGATGATTAACTATGATGGATCTGGTTCTTCTTAACAATGCAGTGATTCAAGACAATTCCAAAACTAGTGATGGAAAGAGCCATCCTTATTCAGAGAGAGAACTATGGAGACTGAATGTGGATCAAAGCATACTATTTTCACCTATTCTTGGTGGTGGTGGTCTTTGTTGTGTTTTTTTCTTTCCTGTGTTTTTTCTTTTCCTTTTTGACTTTTCTTGTGCAGCATGATGAATATGAAGATATGTTTAAAAGAATTGCACATGTTTAACTTAAAGTGGAATCCTTGCTGTCTATGAGAGGGAGAGAGAGGGAGAAAAATCTTTGCAAGATTTTGCAAAGGGTGAATGTTGAAAACTATCTTTGCTGAACATACATTTTTCAGATGACAAAATTAAGTTATATGAAAAAATTCTCTAACTCACTATTGATTAGAGAAATGAAAATTAAAACAACTTTGAGGTACCACTTCAAACCTCTCAGATTGGCTAAGATGACAGGAAAAAATAATAAATGTTGGAGGGGATGTGGGAAAACTGGAACACTAATGCATTGTTGGTGGATTGTGAAATGATCCAACCATTCTGGAGAACAATCTGGATTTATGCCCAAAGAGTTATAAAACTGTGCATAGCCTTTGACCCAACAGTGCCATTACTGGGTCTGCGTCCCAAAGAAATCATAAAGGAAGGGAAAGGACCCATATGTGCAAAAATGATTGTAGCATCTCTTTTTTGTGGTAACAGTGATGATCAAACTGATTACAGAAAGACCTAAAAAGATTTATGTGAACTGATACTGAGTGAAACAAGCAAAACCAGGAATATATTAATACATAATTATAGCAAAAATGCGTGATGATTAACTATGAAAGACTTGGTTCATCTCAGAGGTTCAGTGACCAAAACAATCCCAATAGATTTTGGAAAGAAAATGCCATCTACATCCAGAAAAAGATCTTAGGAGACTTAATGTAAATCAACACATGCTATGTTCACTTCTTTTTATTGTTTTTTTTTAAATCTTTCCCATGGTTTTTCTCTTTTTCTCTGATTTTTCTTACCCATCATGATTCATAAACCAATGTTTTTAAAAATAAATAAACTTAATACAATAAAGAAAAGAAAGCTATCTTTGCAAATATTTGGAAAAATAAAAAGTTATTATAGAAAAAAGAATAAGTTTCTTGTACATTTAGCTATTAAAATAGAATCTCTAAGGCAGTTTTGTTGAATTGAATTTAAATTAACACAGAAAATAACACTTGGTCAACCAGAGCTCAGAAAAAAAATAATTTTTATGAACTCACATATTGTTCTGTGTCATTTAACTTCTCTTCTATTACAGAGGGAGAGAGATAACATAGTATGGTAGATAGAAGGTCAGTCTTGAATTCTCAAAAAAATTGTGTTCAAGGTTAATCTCTGACATGACTGAATTACCATGCATGAATAACTTAAACTCAGTGCTCCTGGCATGAATAGTCCAACAAATTGATAGAGGCAGTTTCCATACTGTGAATTTTCCCATGCCTCCCTAATATTAATAGGGATAATAATAATAAGAATATACAAATACACTAGTAATGATAATTTTATCAATTTTGTTAAAAATAAAAGATGGAACTTTGGGGGTAACACTCTAGACCAGGAGGAACTATTGGCAAATTGTTTTCCAAGTTCTAGCCAGATTGAAAAGCCTTCTTTCAATCATCTGCTTAGGCAGCACACCTCTGATATATTACAAATCCCTTTGGGACTCCCGCATGCTTCTCATTCAGAACTTAAAGAGAGTTGACTTTCCTTTTCCTAGCAATAAACCTCACCTGTTTTTAATATGAACAACTAAATGCAGGTGCAGTTATCTTTTGCAGTACATAAATTTTCATGAAGACAGCATTCTTTTTTTTTTTTTTTCTTTTTTCCCTCTCCCTAACAAAGATTCTTCCGCATATGGGACTTTGCTATTGAGGTCTAACCTCTGACCCGCAGCAAGAAGAAAGTTACCACCATGACTGAACACACCTGTCTGAAGCATCTGCAGTGTCCAAATTTGATTACTTAATGACTTTAACTTACATACCACATTATTCAGATCCGTTTTTATAGCTTTCTAAAGGGAGTTCCTGTAAGGAAGGTTTTCATGGTTCTAGAAAAACAGGGAGAGAGAAGCCCAAGGTTGATGGACTAACCCTGTCAATGTCACCTATACTGATTATATTTTCTAGGAGCATTAATTACAGAGACAGGCGAAGACCTATTCGCTTTCTTCAATAGGACTTCAAATTAACCATCATACTTTAAAATTTATTTGCAAATTGAAGAAGGCATAAGGTAGCTTTGTTCATTTTTGTATCTTTCAAATATGATTGCAGATAAAAATTAGACAGTGGCTAGAAGTCAGTACCCTTAAAGATAATTTGTAATTTTATGAGGAAATTAATAATTTCTGTATCTGTTCATCTTTAATTACAGCCTATTAAATTCAAATTTTGCCAAATTAGTTAAACACAAGAAAACTGTCCTTATTTTAAATATAGTAACAAAACTTAGTTTTCAATGTGAATTTTCTACATTGCTTTTGTTAATATTTTAAAAGCACAGTGCTTTATCTATGGTATTCTCTAGTTTATTAACTCTCCTTGCTTATCTGACTTGGGGCTTATCATTTCCATCTTGCCTTACTTTCACTACTTTTCTGTCTGGAGGAAGATAAACAATCCTTTTTAGGCCTTTTACTCTAGGCTGTTAAGCTTTTTAATTGAAAACTGTAAACTAGAAGTTCTACATTGTTCTAGATGAGTTTGAGTCTTCACAAGTTGATGACAATGTTGCTATATTTGGAGTAGATTTTTTTTTGATATTATGGAAATGTGACTTTTGGTTGTCAAATTAATCTCCTATATTCTGAACAAAAAAAAAAGTTTTTGATGCTATACATAGTTATGTCTAATAAAAAGGAAGGAAGCCAATTTACTGAAGTAGATAGCTCCCTCTTTTTAAAAATCAGGAAAATAGTAGTTCCAATTGTGGTTCTGATGCATACTGGCTATGTGACCTGGGATAAATTATTTTACTTCTCAGTGACCTACTATAATTGTAAGTTAAAACTGTACAAGAATAAGTTTTTGAAAAGTGCTAATCCAGCCTAGAGGCAGAGGCAAGATGGCAGAAAAAAGGCAGAAACTTGTCTGAGCTCATCCACAAACACCTCCAAACATCTTTAAATAATACCACAAGACAGTTCTTAAAAGGATAGGACCCACAAAAGGATAGGGTAAAACAATATGGAAAAAAAAAGTTTCTGAAGACAACTTAGAAAGTAGACAGAAAAAGTATAGCTCACCTTAAGTGAGACTGTACAGTATAGGCCAAGTCAGCACAGAATAGGCACCAAAATTAGGAGCAGGAATTGAGAAGAACTAAATCAGCAGTTTCACATCTACTTCTAAACTCTCAGGGCACAGGCAGTAAAAAATTTGAAGAACTGATGAGAAGAAGATTATAGGATTCTCTTTCCTGGCACTGTGGACAGGACTCAGTTGCCTTTGCCTATACTATCTGAGTCACAATCCTGGATGGCAGACCCAGGGCAAGGAGGAGCCTCAGTATCTCAGAGGTTGCACATGCAGTAGAGCAAAAACCCTTATCACAGGGCAGAAAAGAGTATTTCTGATCATTCACAAACCAGAGCATAAGCCAGGAGAGTAGTTAACACACATCTTCCTCCGTTACATTACCTTGGAAGAATTGAAAACATGCAGGTCCCTAGAAGGAGTATGAAAACAAATACAAAAAACCTTAAAGAATGCTACAGTATACCCTATATCCTGAAGCAGAACCTCACCTTAACAAAAATTGCAAGTAAAAAAAAATTAGAAAAATAAGCAAACCACAGGAAAATATAATCCTCCAGGAATAAAAATGAATTGATCTCAGGACATGGAAGAATTCAAAAAGGATTATAAAAACAAATCATAGAGGTAGAAAAAATTGAGAAGAGAAATGAGAGTGATGACAGGAAAATCAGAGAGGGAAAAAGCCAACAGCTTAGTAAAGAAGACAAAAAATTCTGAAGAAAATAGCACCTTTAAAAATAGAATAGGTCAAATGATAAAGGAGGCATAAAAATTCACTGAAGAAAAAATTTCTTAAAAATTAGAATTGAAGAAGTGGAGACTTTAAGAGAAATCAAAAACAATAAAATAAAATCAAAAGAATTAAAAATTTAAAAAATGTGAAATATCTCACTGGAAAAACAACTGGACTGGAAATTAGATCCAGGAGAGACATTCTAAAAATTATTGGTCTACCTGAAAGCTGTGATCAAAAAAACAGTCTACACATTATCTTTCAAGATAAATATCAAGGAAAACTGTCATGATATTCTATAAGCAAAGGGTAAAATAGATATTGAAAGAATCCACCAATCACCCCTGAGAGAGATTCTAAAATGGAAACTTCAAGGAATATTATAGCCAAATTCTATAGCTACCAAGATACAGAGAGAATATTGAAAGCAGCCATAAAGAATCAATAAACATAAAGAAACAAAAGTCAGAATAATACAAAATTTAACTGCTTCTACTAATTGAACTGAAGAGCTTGGAATATAATATTCTGGAGAGTAAAGGAGCTAGGATTACTAATCTAGAATCATTTACCCAACAAAACTGAGCATAATCCTTCAGGGAGAAAATGGATATTAATGAAATAGATGATTTTCAAGCATTTTTGATTTAAAAAAAAAAAAAAGATCAGAGCTGAATAGAAAATTTTATTTTAAAATACAAAACTCAAGAGAAAGATAAGAAGATAGACAGAAAAGGGAAATTATAAGAGACAGTAAGAAGATACTTTTAATTCATAAGAATTTTCTCATTATTAGAGCATTTAGGAGGGCATAGGAATGGATTGAATAAGAAAAATGATAAATTTTCAAAAATCAAATTAAGGGATGAAGAAGAGGAATGCACTGGAAAAAGGGAAAGTGAAGGGTAAAATGGGGTATCTCACACAAAAGAGGCAAAAAAAAATCTTTTGCAGAAAAGATGGAGGAGATAGAAAGGGAAAGTGAATGAACCTTATTCTCATCAGAATTAACTTAAAGAAGAATAAATCCATCTTACCCTACAGGAAAATAAGAGAGAGGAAGGGAATGATTCAAGGAAGAATAGATTGTGGGAGGGTATAGTAGATTGTGGGATAGGGAATTGTTTGAGGAGAGAAAAGGTGGAAGAAGTGAGAATGTAGTAAATAGGGAAAAATAAAATTAGCGAGAATAATTGTGAGGAAAAAAAATTTTAAACAGCTTTCTCTGATTAAGACCTTATTTCTCAAATTTATAGAAAGCTGAGTCAATTTTATAAAAGAACCATTCCCCAATTGATAAATGATCAGGGAATTTGGATTGTTTGGATGAAGTGATCATAGCTATCTATGACCACATGAAGAATGTTGTAACTCAGTGTTCATTGGAGTGCTGCAAATTAAAACAATTCTGAGGTGCTGTCTCATACTTACTAGATTGATTAATAGAAGAGAAAAGGAGAATGACAAATGAGGGAGAGAATATGAGAAAAATATGACATTAATGAATTAGGTGTGAACTGATTCAAACATTCCTTAGAATAATCTGGAATTATTCTGGAAAGGCTATAAAATCTTGTATAACTATTGATCTAGCAGTGCCACTATTAGATCTGTAACCAAAAAGAGATTAAGTGGAAGAGGGGAGGAAGATCTATATGTATGAATACTTTTATAATAGATTCTTTCTGGTGTCAAGGAGTTGGAAATTGGGAGTATTTCTATCAATTAGGGAGTGGCTGAACAAATTGTATTTCATTTTGTTTTGTTTTGTTATGGTGGAATATTATTGTCCTATAAGAAATGGTGAGCAGGATAATCTCAGATAAACCTGGAAAGACTTATTTGAGCTGATATGTACAATATACACAGTAACATCAATGTTGTAAGATGATTAGCCATGAATGACTTAGCTATTCTCAGCAATATAATAATGATCCAAGACTATTCTGAAGGAGTTTTGATGGAAAATGCCATCTATCACCAGACAAAGAACTGATTGTGTCTGAAATCAGATTGAATTATACTTTTTTTAAAACTTTACTTTTCTTGAGATTATTTTTGGGAGGAGTGTATGTTTTCTTTCACAATATGATTAAAATGGAAAAAAGGAAAGGAAAGAATTCTGAACTCAATTTAAAAACAAATGTTAAAATTATTCTTACATGTAATTTGCAAAAAAAAAAAATAATAAATATTTAATAGGGAAAAAAATCTTTAAAAATGCTAATTCCAAAGAGGAAATTTCTACACTAGGAAGTTCCCATGCTGATGAAATAAATATTCTGGATTTTTAAACAGACTACTAGGTCTGTTTCCCAAAGTAGTTAGGGATAAAGGGGGGAGGGGGGAAAGAGGGCAGAAGGGGAAACCTAAATATTCTAAAATCTTCATGATTGCAAAGAACTGAACATTTTTAGGGATGCCCATGCTCTGGAAAATGGCTGAATAAATAGTGGTATACTATGCTATAAGAAATAATAAACTTGATTATCAGAAAAACATGGATTGACTTGCACAAAATAATGAAGAGGGAAATGAAAACCAAGAGAATCTTGTATAGAGAAACAATATTGTTTTAAGAATAACTTTGAGTGATTGTCATTTTTTCTGTTATAAATGTCCAAACTAATGATAAAGGTCATATGGAAGAAGCCATTCTCTGTATCCAAATAAAGAACTGATAAATAGAAATATGCAAAGAATGATTTTATATATATATATATATATATATATATATATATATATAGTATGTATCTGTGTCTAACTGTAGTCATCTCCAATATGGAAAGGTAGAGAAAAAAAAAAGGAAAACAGTCACATGATAACTTTATTAATTACAACAATATATATAATATGATATAAATAACAATATATATAATATGATAATATTTAAAAGAAATATCATTTTGTACATAAAAGATTTGCAGTTTGATGTACCATCTTTTTTCTATTCTATTATGTTATAGAGTTGCTTGGTTTAATTTTTAAGTTCAGAATAAGATAAACATGTAAAAAAAAATAGGGCATAATTTGTGTAAAATCTTCTTTCTTCAAAATTTGCCTGATGGTTGAAACCTATATTTTAAAAAATCATTTGGAGACCATATGAGATTTATAAAAAGTATCTTATTCTAACTATCTTTCATTAGAATGTTATGCTACTGAATATAAGAAAATACAAAAAGTTAAAACATATATGCTTGAACAGGGAGTAGTGTCATAAAAATAGATTTGGGCTTGAAATTAGAAGGCCTTGATATTGGAAGGCCCAGATTTGAATAGTTATCTTATGACTTTTTAACTATCATTTCTAGGTTGCTTTTATTGTGGAATAGAAATAATGTGATAACTGTCCATTCAATTTCACAGTATTATTATGAAAATCAAATGAGCTCATGTAAATGAAAGAGGTTTATAAATAAAAAGTTCATACAAATATAGAGAATCTTTAATATCAATCAATTTTAAACATTTACTAAGCATCTAAAAAGTAATTTAGGGATATAAAGAGGTGTTTGATAAGACCTTTCCCTCAAGAATATTTGAGGGAATAATATTTATTGATAATACATAAATATTACATATTATATATTTAATATATACATACACATATATTTAATATATATATACATAAAAACATATATACACATATAAACATATATGTGTGTTTGTGGAAAGGGGTGCATGAAGGGGGTGGTTGTATCTTAGTATGCACAAAGTACTTTGCTAGCACTTTAAAATAATTAAAATCCTGAGAGGTAGTTATTATTATCCCAATTTTACAAAGGAGTGATGGATCCCAGAGCCCTCACCCAGATGCTCTTAAATCAGAGCCCCTTTCTAAGCTAACTAGGGGCCTTGTGACACATTCTTGCAACACCCTAGGGTGTAAGGAAATATCCCTTTCAGCAAGCAACAAGCTATTTTATGCACCCTGATCCCCCCCCCCCCCCCCCCCCGCCAACTATTCCTTTGACCTTATTACATACCTCACTCTTGAAAGCAGACATAGACCCATATCTTCATTTCCTATCTGTTCCGTAAGTCAGCCAACTTGGCTGTCTTACAAAAATCCACTTAAAAGCTTTACCACCCTCTCAGCTATTTTACTAGACCTCAATTGGACTTTCTCCTCTGAGACTAGTCTGCTTCTCTTTTGCATTAATAAAGTTTTGTAGCTACAAGAGAATTTCCTTGAATTCTTTCATGCCATCTCTGAACCATTTGGAGGGTACATTGGAAGAAAATTAAGGCAGATTAAGATTAAATAACTTGTTCTGGATCATGGAGTTAGCAAGTGTCTGAAGCTGCATTTGAATCCTGGTCTCAAGGCTCAATGCACTATTCATTATGACTTCTAACTACCCCAGTTCCTTTGCAATTTAATTGTGTGTGTGTGTGTGTGTGTGTGTGTGTGTGTGTGTGTGTGTGTTTGATAAAAGTAAAATTATTAATTACCAAATAAGGTACAATAGAGACAACTGGGTGGTTGAGTAGATAGAGTACCAGGTCTGGAATCAGGAAGATTAATCTTCCTGAATTCAAAACTGGCCTCAGATCTATACTACCTGTGTGATCCTATGCAAGTCATTTAATCATATTTGATTCAGTTTTCTCATCTATAATATGAGGTGGAGAAGGAAATGGCAATCACTTTAGTATCTTTGCCAAGAAAAGCCCAAATGGGGTCATGAAGAGTTGGACAAGACTGAAAAATGACTAAATAACAAACAACAAAAAGGTTCAATAGATGATAGAAGTTCAGCTAAGAAAGAAATAATTGTGAACTTATTTGGAAGTACTAGGTGAGTTAAGTTTACATGTTTTAATATTTCAGTACTCCAAAAAGGAGAAATGAAGTTAGCACAGACACCACTTTCAGCAACACAGACTGCAATATCTCCATCTCCATAGTGATCATAGACTTACAGACATAGAATAGGAAGGGACTTCAGAAATGATTTAGTCCAAATGCATTCTTTTTCCAGGTAAGAAAACTGAAATCCATAGGGTCAAAGTCTTGTTAAAAAGTCACACTTGTAACTAGTGTCTGAGTCTTGCTTCCTAACTCCAGGCCCAGTGCTCTATCCACTGAATTGCCTAGCTTTATGAGCAATGAGACAGAAAATGTCTAATAGGTGGTTGATAATAAAACCAAATCATGGTAGAGAAATGAGAACAGGGTTTGTAAATTTTTGATGCATTAGAATAAAGAAGATAATTTAGCCCTTGACATATGATTTTAGCACTTAATGGTTAGCACTTATAGAGAGATTACTATGTTCCAGACTCTCTGCTGAGCACTTTACAAGCCTTATATCATTTGAACGTATTGTTATCCTCATTTTACAGATGAGGAAACTGAAACTGGCATATACTGTAAATTTTCCAAAGTCACTTGTTACTAAGTGTCTGATACTATATTTGAATTCAGACCTTCTTGACTCTATCCTCTAAAACACTTAAGATTGTGTAGGGGAAAAATGAGAAGAAGGATTAGAATAAAGCATTAGAGTAAACTTCAACTAAAGTGGAACATGAATAAAATTTCCACAAAGTAGGTCAAAAAGAAGTAATATTGATAGAAAGACAGCAAAGAGAACATCTAGACATGGAACCAGAAATCACAAAGAGATAAAAATGTACCTTCATAATGAAAATGTCACATCAGATTAATCTAAATTTGTTAGATTAGATTTTGTAGGTTTAAATTAATGTATCAGGAGAATTCTATAGAAGTAATCTGTCTACCTTTATAGGCTGTAGCAAAAGATTTAACATAATATTTTCTAGACAAGATTATGTGGACTAAACCAGAGCTTCTGAAACTTTTTCCACTCACAATTCCTATTTGTCTAAGAAATTTTTATATGACCCTGGGCATATAGATATATAAAATAGGTATACAGAGCTAACATTAACTGATAGTAAATAATAAAAAAATTTATCTTGAAACAGTTTTTGGTATACATATAATTTTACCATTTATTGAAGATGAAAGCAAATTTGCATTCTAAAGAGATATTTATGCTTGTTATTTTTACAGAAAGAATTAAATCTTGACAGGATATTTGATACCTTTTACTGTTGCCAAATATTTGGTAACTTTACAGTTAGTTACATGACCCCATATGGGATAATGACGAACAGTTTAAAAAACTTTGTACTCAGTAATGAATTGAACCAGCTACACCCAGCGAAAGAACTCTGGGAGATGACTATGAATCACTACGCAGAATTCCCAATCCCTCTATTTTTGTCTGCCTGCATTTTTGACTTCCTTCACAGGCTAATAGTACACTATTTCAAAGTCCGATTCTTTTTGTACAGCAAAATAACTGTTTGGACATGTATACTTATATTATATTTAATTTATGCTTTAACATATTTAACATGTATTTGTCAACCAGCCATCTTGGGAAGGAGATGGAGGGAAGGAGGGAAAAAATTGGAACAAAAGGTTTGGCAATTGTCAGTGCTGTAAAATTATCCATGCATATAAATTGTAAATAAAAAGATATATATATATAAAGCTTTGTACTAAACAATAAGACAAGGTAGATTTGGAATCAATTACATTATCATCTTAGAGTAATTGTTGAGGCTTTAATGTCAGTTCCATAGAATTTATCTAATAGAATTCCAAAAACTTGCTGAAGTTTTTTAAAGTATTGATCTCATGCTCCTTAAACTTGCAAATGACACAAATCTAGGAGGGAAAATTAACACATCAGATAACAGAGTGAAGATTGAAAAAAAAAATTGATAGGCTAGTTCACTGAACTAAATCTAATAAGAAAAATATATAATAACAGTATGTGTGAACTTTTACATGGTTCCCAATTGTAGGATGGGGAAAGCATGATTAAGTGGCAATTTATCTTGGGGAAAAAAACTGGGTATTTCAACCACAAGCTCAGTATGAGATAGTAATGTGTGATTGAGGGATGTGATGAGAGGTCAGGAATATGTTAGTGAGAATTCTCTGTTGTCTGCTTAGATCAAACCACACTGAGAGCATTGAATTCAGTTCTAAGTGAATAATTTTTTGAGAAAAAATATTGTTGATTAATTACGGGCTTCCAGAATAGGTGTATTAGACTTATGAAGGAGCTCAAGATTGTTCATAGTCTAAAAATAAGTTGACAGAACTAGGAATCTGCAGTTTTGAAAAGAGATTTTTGAAGGACATGATAGCTGTCTTGAAGCATTTGAAAATGGGAGTGAAAGAGAAAATGTACTTCTTATTCTCAGAATGAAGTACTAAAAGCCATAGAAGGGTGCAGAGAAATTAATTTAAGACATAAACAAACGCCTTTTAATAATTAGAGCTATCTAAAATTGGAATGAACTACTTTGAGTTCATTTTTATTCCCTCAAGGTTTTCAAGCAAAGCTTGAATGCAAACTTCATTAGCATTCTTATACAGGGATGAGTCGGGGCAATTGACCACTGAGAACTTTTGCAATTTTAAGATTCTGTGATACTTTGAGCAAAATTATATTTTGGGGAGGATGGTTTCATAAAGCATTATGAAAATGATTGTTCCATAAAAAACCAAAGGAGTTGACAATTATCTTTCTAAAAATTCCAAAATAGCATCTATTATTACCTTAACATCAAATAAGTAACAGAAAAATGAATCATGTATTATTACCAAAGAATGGGTGGGACAGGATGCTTTTAGATCTTCTCTGAATTTTTTCCCAAGAAAAATGAAATGAGATTTAATTTAAAAGTTTAATGGAAGTGAATCAATGCTTACTGAATCACATAGAAGTTTACAGGAAAAGCTTAAGCTATTTGGTGAAATGACAAAAAGCAAAAAAAATTCTAAAATGTTGTTGCCACTTATTTGGATTCTAGAAATTTCAATGGCATTAAAGTTCACCATACTTTTTTAGTAAAAAATAAGAAAATTCATCAAGGAACTATGTCTGAAATCTGAGAAATGACACAAAACTGTGTTATGCCCTTTAAAAAGGAAAATATTGGATACTTTACATCAAAGGAGAGGTAATTATAAATAAAACTGGAAGATCTATTTTGAGTATATGATAGTGATATAGATAGTTATGTCAGATAATTTTGCATGAGACTATATGCTTTCCTCATTAAATCAAATGATTATGACTATATGGCTATAGCTTGAGAAATACATTTGTTTTTGTTTTTTTTTCTTCCCTTATTTTATCATTCAACAAAAAAAATGTGAATTTTTTTTGTAAAAATGTCTGATTTATACATTAGAGTTGCTTATTCAAACACAATATGAAGTTTAAAAGCCTTTCAATTCATGGTAAAGTACTGCCTGATGAAGATATAGATATAGATATATATCAAAGAAGCACATTAAAAAGAATATTCCTGTTGAATATTGAGAATATATTCTCAATTTCAAAAGAAAAAATTATATTTTTCATTAAGTTTTTTAAGAGAAATGTTACACACTCTATTTCAGCATCTAATTCTCTAAAAACACTAAAGCAAAATCTTTAAGACTAGATGTAATAGTATACTTTATGCTGAGCTTAACAACATCCATGTTGATTTTTAAAGCAACCATTTATTCATACTTGATTGCTTTTCTATGGAAATTGTTCTTCAGATGTAGTTGAAATACAGAGCAATATTCATCTTTTGAACTAATTATATTATATCAGAATTTTAAACAATATTTTAGAAGATATTGTATTACCTGTCCATTTGTGTACAAAAGCAAGCCATATTGCAATAGGTTTCTTATATCACATATTTTCCATGAACTATCCTGACCAAAAGAGCATGGAGCTTGTCAAGGAAATTGTTTCACTTAATAGCTCCTATTTCATTAAAGATATACTACCTATATGTGCAAAAAATGTTTGTAGAAGCTTATTTTGTAGTGGCAAGGAACTGAGAATTAAGTGAATACCCATTAATTGGGGAATAGCTGAGTAGTATGGTATATGAATGTAATAGAATATTATTGTTCTATAAGAAATGATGAGCAAACTTATTACAGAAAAGCCTGGAAAGACTTACATGAATTGATGTTAAGTGAATTGATTAGAACTAAGAGAACATACAGCAACAAAATTATGTTATGATCAACTGTGATGGAGTTGGCTCTTTTTAGAAACAAGGTGATTCAAAGGAATTCAAATAGACTTGTGATGGAGAGAACCATCTGCATCTAGAGAGAAAACTATGGAGATTGATTATGGATTAAAGCATAGTGTTTTCATTTGTTGTTGGTGGTGGTGGTTATTTTTTTTGTTTGTAATTTTTTTTCTTTTTCACGTCTTTATCCCTTTTGATCTGATCTTTATTGCCCAGCATGATGAAAATGTATTTAAAAGAATCGCACATGTTTAACCTGTATTGTATTACTTGCTGACTAAGGGAGAAGGGCAGTGGGGAGTGAGGGAGAAAATTTTGGAACACAAAGTTTTGTAAAGATGGATGTTGAAAACTATCTTTGCATGATTTGGAAAAATAAAAAGCTATTATAAAAATGAAAAAATATATCATCCTAGAGCAAGAAAATAATTATATGTATCATCCAATATTGAAGTTTCTGGTGGTTTTTGTTTGGGAAGAATACCATATTTGACTTCAGAAAAGCTAGATTTATTTCCTAGATCTACTACTGATAAAGACTTTGGTTTGTTCATTGGTACAATGACATATATCCTGACTCAAGAGTCAAAGGTACTTAAATTCAAATTCCACCACCCTGAGTCTTACCACCTGTATGACTTCATTCAAGTCTCTTACTTTCCCTTTGTCACAATTTTTTTAATTTATAAAATGAGGTAATAGGACTTGGTCTATGAGGCCATTTAGAGTTCTAAATCTGTGATTAAAAGTCCTAAATTTACTGAGCTACAATCTTTTTATATGCAAAAATTGGACTAATACTACTTCTAATATCTGCTTCACAGATTTTTCTAAGGAAATTACTTTGTACAGCATTACAACTATCAACAGAATGACATTTGGAAGTTTGGGCAAAAACATATATAATGGTGCAACATTTTAAATCTATTTTCATTACCCTAACTAATGCTTTTTTGTGCCCATTTTTTTTCCTCTTCTGTCTATTCAAATTATATTTAGAATGATTAATCTCAAGAAGAAAAATGATGAATTGACACAAAATGAATTAGTGACAGGCTAGAGTGTGGAGATTAAGCAGGCTGTAGAGTTTCAGAAAACTAGGCTTAATGGCTCCTAAGAGACTTGGGCAAAATGACTATTGAAAAGATTTTTGAAAGACTTTGGGAAACATCCATACACACTTTACTGACAGGGTAGAGATCTAGTAGTACACACAGGGGAAGGCATGTTCCCATAACTTTCATCTCTACTTTTCTATAAAGGTCTCCCTAATTAGAAAATCTTTATCTGGAGGTGGATAAAAATATCTGCAGATTTAATCCACAAACTCTATGGCAAAATACAATATCTCTGTGATTATATACCACATATAGCTAGAAAATGAGAAATTTAAAGGAGCACAAAGTTAATTCCATCATCATACCTTAGTGAAGAAAAATTCACATATACATATCAACTATATTGTGAAATAAAGGAAAAAAAATAGAGTTAATAACTCAACATGTTAGTAAAAGAGAATATCAGTATTAGAAACACAATAAAAGCTTCTTATCTAGAAACTTCTATGAAATTTAAAGCTAAATGCATAGAAAAGTTTCAAATTTTTTTTTAAATGGGAAGAAAGTATTCGATAGTGATCCTGATAAATGCCAATAATACTATATATACAGCAATAGAATGTTTAATTGTGTGTATTCATAGACATATGTATGTATATTTCATTTAGATATATTTTTTGTTGTCATTTATCCTTTGTTTTCATGAGTAACAATCACATTACTAGTTGCTTTCTTGACTCATAAATGAATTGTATTTAAGTGAATCAGAGTTGCAGAAAGTGATCAGCCTCATTTCTCTTCCAGAGTAATCCAAATCTACTAGCAAGAGAAAAGTCAGAGAGGACAGCAGATGACTTAGATGCAGTGGATAATCTTGGTGTCTTCAATGTCTGATCAAGCTCTAAATCAAGCAGGGACTGCTTGAATTGCCTTCATGGCTGCAGGAACAAAATGTTCTCATTTATTCATTACACCTTGAGAAGTCTTCATATTCATGGCATAGACCCCCCCTCAACTCACGGATTGCTTTGAGGTCATCTGTTACCCTCAACCTGGTTTAATCCATCTACCAAGATAGTTTATCATGGTGTGGCCACTGTGCATGCTATAGATAATTGGAAGCACAGGTACGAGTTGAATGCCAGGTGGACACCAAAGGTGGATAAGCATCCCTGAAAAGGCCTCAGCAAGCCTTCATACCTGAGGGGGGTATATTTGTGTGTGTTATGAGAGAGTTTATTATAAGAGACAGTTCTTTAATTAGAGAAGTAATAAAAGGCATAATAATGTTAAGAAAAACAAAAGTATTTGAAAAATTTTTAAAAGAAAGTATGTTTTTATCTTAATGCAAATTGGTATGTATTCTGAAGACATAATTTTAAAAGTTAATTAATTATTATTATACCAATTATTGTGATACTAACCTACCAATACAATCTTTTTTCCTGATACCTCCAAGCCCAAAGAGAATCATCAGTGTCCCCAAAGGCCACCATATCCACTTATTTTTCTGCTTTTGGTTGTAACAATACCTCATATTTATAACTTTATGTCTTATAGAGCTTGTTCCATATCACAATCCCATGAGGCAGATAGTCCAAATAGAATCACTGGATGGGACCAAGAATTCAAAATCTCATTTTACAGTTATCAAAATGCCTTTCATTTCATTTTCTATTCCTACACCCCAGCATCATCATAATCACCACTGAATGCATTTTGACTCTATCCTACTTTGTTCAGTCATTTTCAGTCATGTCTGAACTCCATATTCCCATCTGAGGTTTTCTTGGCAAAGAAACTGGAATACTGCTGTTGTTTTTTTCATTTTCTTCTCTAGCTAATTTTTACAAATAAGGAAACTAAAGCAAACAAGGTTAAGTGACTTGCCTAGGATCACAAAGTTAGCAAGTATGTAAAACCAGATTTGAACTCTGGCAGATGAATCTTTCTGATTCTAGGTCCAGTTACTCTATCCATTATATCATATCCAATCTGTCTACCATCTAGTACTTAGTTCAAATCCTATATGTTCTAGAATGCTTTTCCTAACTACTCCCTTCCACACTGGGCTCTCACTTTTCTGATTTCCTCTGGAAATTATTTTCTAAAGCCTTCATTTCAATCTATAATCATTTTATATTTTAGTCTGTTGTTATTCTACTGTTTCATTTTGTTTTGTTTCACTTTTTTGCTGAGGCAATTGGGGTCAAGTGGCTTGCCAAGGGTCAAACAGCTAGAAAGTGTTAAGGATCTGGGTAAATTTTAGCTCAAGTCCTCCTGATTCAGGGCTGGTGCTCTATCCACTGCACTACCTAGCTGGTCCTGTTTCATCTTTTGGAATGCTCTATTTTCCCCAATAAGAGAGTTCATTGAACATGATGACTATATTTTATATCTCTCTTATATTTTTCAAAACATATAATATAGTTTTGGACCCCAGCACATAAAGAAACAATAAACATAATCTTGAAAGTTATTAAGTGTCTGAGACAGATTTGAACTCAGGTCCTCCTGACTTCAGGGCTGGTGCTCTATCTACTGCACCACCTAGTTACCCCTAAACATAATCTTTTTATTTTAATTGGAAAACTTTGTAAAAAGCTTTATGTAAGAAAAATGTTTATCCAACAATTAGAGCTGTCCAAGAATGAATTGGGCTGTCTTAGATAGTAACAGGTTCTATTTTACTGAGGGAATACTGAATTTTTGTCTGTCAGATAAGTTGTAGCTGGGATTCATGTTCAGATCTAACATAACAAGATAACTTTGGAATTCCTTCAAACTTAGAGATTTTTGCTAAAATCTGTATGTTGTTGCTATTGATTTTACTCCTTAGAATCCACATAATGCTTGGTTTTATGACACTCTAATGTTTTTAGTAGGCAATATTGTATATTGTAGTTGTTTTTGTTTGACTTTTTTCCTCTACAAAATTGAAAGTATCATAGAGGTGAACTGATTGTTCTATATTATATATAACACACATTGTAACTCTTTCAGTACCAGCCCAATGTTTTGTACACTTACTGCATATTTATTAAATCAACAATTCAATGATAGAATGCACTAAAACAAATTAAAATCTACAGAAAATTCATGTTTCATTTTACAGCCAAGTATCATGGTACAGAAGTTGAGGGTGGAAGATTTCTTGAGTTCAGAAGTACTGAGATTCAGTGAAGTAAATCAATTGGATGACTGCAATAATATTGGTATTAATATGACAGGTTAACAGATTACCAAAGGAAGAGCAAAATGTTCAGATTGGAAATTGAACAGAACAAAAGCTCTCAGACTTATCAAAATAGGATTAGCTCATAAGGAGTTCTCAAACTTTCAATTTGAACAAAATAGAGGAACCTAGTTTTGTTTTTTGTTTTTTTAAATTCATTTTAGCCAACAGATTAAACCTCTTACAATAGGAAAATTTTCACTGGGCTATGCTATAATCAGGATATAATTGACTGAATTGCAATCCTGAAATAGGTAGCGATAAGAAACCAATAACAAAAAGAGTTTAATTAAATAAACCTAAAGTTGAGAGTTAGGAATGGCCTACATATGTGGGGGAGAGTGGGAGCTGGGAAGAAAGAGAACACTTATGTGTGAAAAGTTTGCCAAGATTTCTAAGAATGGGAATACTTATCAACTCTCTATTTGTCCAGCTGGTAGAGAGTGCTACTAAATTGGTATCAGACCAAGGGGCTAATTAATGTTTACAATTAAAAAAAAAAAAAACTATAAGGTACCTTCCATCAGAAAATGTCAGAGATGATCATTTTAATTCTTTTAAAACAAATACATTTCCAAACAGTTAATATTTATATAAACCAAGGGCTCTATACTTGTCAGTCTTAAGAAATAGATATCAGACATTGGTACAATGCATAAGTTCTCTGAATTATAATATCCATAAGATTGCCAGTGATTTGGAATGTTATTAATTTTTTAAAAAAATTTATAGGCAGTTTAGGTTTGATAATAAGCTAATAATAAATATAAAAAGTTACCAGAACAGTTTAGAGACATTTTAATCATTCTTTTAGAAATACTTTTGTACTTTTTTATCTTTACTTAGTATTTTTATCTGCAACAAATACTAATTCAGCAAGAAAAGCTAGGATTTTCTTAATTAAATATTAATGTTTCTCATCAATTCTGTCAACATTTTAGCTATTTTAATGAAAAATGGGGAAATTAATATGGAGAAGTATTTCTTCACTATGTTAATTTTTTTCCAATTAAGGATGTATTTTTGATATATATTTATGATTTCATATATAAATGATTAATGTAGGGAATTCCCATGATTTCATCAGTATTGGAAATTCCCAGTGAAAAAGAGGGAAAAAACTCTCCACCAGTACAGACAAATAGTTGTTCTGCAACTTATGATCTTAAACAATTGCCTAAGGCATTGAAAGCTTAAAGGACTCATCCATGGTTACATAGCTAGTATGTATTAGTGCAGGTCTTCCTAACTCAGAGAGCAATTCTTTATCCACTAAGCTAAAATGTCACTAATCTATAGGATACTAAAACAATCATGAATGTTTTCTATGAGATTCTAAAACAGTAAGATTTGTGTGTTAAACAATGATGCCATATACATGAATTGAATGGGTAGATTTCAATCCATATCTGAGGACTGAAAATGATAAATCCAGGATGTAAATGTTCAGATGTGTAAGAATGTAAATGTCCAGGATGTATAAGAATATTATACACATGTATTGGATTTTTAAATTTTTCCAGTGATACTATATGTTTATGAATGATGGAACATCACAGTCTCCAAAGAATCAAATTTGCAAGACATCTAAGGGAAAAAAATAAAGAAATACAGTGAGTTTAAGTGGACTATAGCCCATTCCCTAAGAAATAAATGAGGGAAATGGCACAATCAAGGATCTGTTTCATTAGAAAAGTAGCTAAATTGGTCATACAGTAAGGCAAGGAATGGCAGGTGAATAAGCCAAATGCTATATCAATATATCAACATTAAAAAAAAGAGAGAGAAAGACTTCCTATATGTTTCTGTCTTATTTATGAGAATGTGAGGATCTAGAAATCTAAGAAGATATATGTATATATATATACATATATATGTTTATGTGAAAACAATATATGTTCATAGATTGCTTAGATAGATACAGTTAACATAGATACATATCTAATGATACTAATCCAGTCATCCTGAGTTATATGTATAAATATGTAATTTTCACATCAGAACATACATTATAAAACTTTTTTTTTTTTACAAAACATATGCTATGATATATATTGTGTAGAACATACACATATTCACACATATATGTATGTAGTTTGCAACATAAGAAGCATTCTTAAATAATGGAAATGAATTAGCAAATAGAAGAACGTAAGTTTCTGAGAATAGTCTTTTGCTCTGCTTTGTATATTCCTTTGGACTTTTCCTACTTTTTTTTTTCAGAAGACTATGATGGGTTTTTTTTTTTAATTAATTTCTTGTATGTATTCCTTTTAATATCATCATTTTGTTCTCCTTTCTTACTCAAATCTCTGAGCCATTAAGCTCTTTAATTAGAAGTCTGCAGTTTTTCCAAACTAACAGAAACTCCTTATTATGCACTTCATACTTAACAAATGTTAATTAGTGATAACAAAGAAGTCCTTGCCCTGGTACTCCTAATTTCTTATCAAAAGTTCACTTTCTTTTCATTGCTAACATCCTCAATTTGCCAGGGTACATACCCTCCTCCAAAGCCTATTAGAACTCCAATTCCATTTATATTTACATACTACATTCTTAAAAGCAAAAATGAAGCAAAGGGTTTTTTTTTTTCCTAATCACAAAATATTGTTTTTCTTAAACATCATTGTTGTTATTACAGTTATTGTTTGCTTCAGTATTTCAGTAGTGGCTTCCAAAATGATTTTCCTAAAGCTCCTTAACACTTGCCTATCCATTAAACTCTACAAAGAACCTATGATATTTCTGATCAAATATAAAACCTTCTTCAGCATTCAAAGCCTTTCACAACTTCTCTTGAACTATCTTTCCAATATTTTTATATATTACTCCACTAGCAGTACTCCCAATGAACTGGTCAGCTTGCTTTTTCTACACACCACATTTTATAGACCATCTTCATGCATTTGCACAGATGGTCTCCCCAAATGCTAGAATTTACGCCCTCACAACATCTGTCTCTTAGCATATTTATTTTCCTTGAAAACTGATTCAAGTAATCTACATAAAGAATATCCTAATTCTGCTTTTGCCAAAGATAAGAAAGAACATTGTTAAAGTAAAATTGAAGAGATTTTTGCCATTATTTGGTAAAAGTTATTTTTTCTTGAAACACACACACACACACACACACACGCACACGCACACGCACACATGCATACACATACACAGAAATTGGATATGTTAGTATGTCTGTGTGAAGAGCAGGTGAGTGTTATAGTGAATTGAGCATTGGGCCTTGTTTTAGGAAGACCTGAGTTCAAATCTAGCTTCACACTTACTAATTGTGTGACCCTCGTCAAGTCTCTTAAATCTGTTTGCCAAAGTTTTCTCTCTGTATTCCAATAGAATTAATTATTGTAAAAATTTTAATTAATCATTATTCCATATATTCTTGCATATCCATGAAACTTTTTAGAAATTATCTAGATGTATAATTAGTTTATATAATTTTGCTTAGTAAAGCATTTTATGAAAGAAAAATTCAAAGTTTGTATATTTTAATTTTATCTCCTTACTAATTATTTATTTTATAAAATTTATAAAATAATTTTTATTATCTTCCACTGAAAACTAAATTGTCAGTGGCTTGGTTTTTTGAGGGGTTTTTGGTAGGGGGCTTTTTGTTTGTGGTTATTTTTTTTGTGGAAGAATGTATAGCAATCTTGAAAATATGATAACTAATTTATGCCCAACATCATCCATTGACTTCAATTACATAGACCATTAAGTTTCTGCTTAATTAATAAGCAGCTGGCTTGACATTGATTTCAAATGCAAATAATATGCTATTATTTGGTTTAGAAAATAAAGAACTGCATGTGGCCCATGGTCAATGATTGGTAAATTGACAGCAAGAGATTTTTGCCTTGGTTCCAAATAACTGGCCAGAATTGCTAGGGCACTGGGGTCAAACCCTGCTTTAATTAACCTAATATCATCTGTTTCTTAATAGATTGTTGCAGTGGTTACTGTCATCCTGGGTTTATTTATGACCTATTACTTCTCAGAAATTCTCAATGTGATCACATCAATACTCCCATATGTCAATTGATTTGACCCTCTGCTAATGGCTATGACCAAAACCTCTATTCTACTTCAATTGCACTTGCATTTAATTGCACTTAATCTTGGGCTATATCTGCATGTCATTCAAACAAGTGGTTGATTCAGTCAAAAAGGCCTTTAGATTGGTTATCATAACTTATTTGTTGAAAGATTCACTTTTCAAAGAATTATTTCTATATTAATTAAGGAAATATTTAATAAAAATTAGTATGTATAGGCCATTGTCTAAGGTCCTGATGATATGCAAAGTTTAGTTACAAAGTGCATGGGGCAACTAGATGATGAAATAGAAAGAACACCAGGACTGGAGTCAGAAAAACCTGAGTTCACATTTGGTTCACACTTACTAGCAGTGTGACTTGAGACAAGTTACTTAATATTTGTCTGCCTCAGTTTTCTCATCTATAAAATGAGTAAACCACACCAGTATCTTTGCTAAGAAAACTTCAAAATGGGGTCATGGGTCAATAATAATGTACCATAGGAATAAAACCCAGGACTTTCTTGCTCCAAGGCTTACCCCTATCAACTACACTAGCCTTCTTAAAAAATTATGTGTTGAAAAGGGAAGAGGCAAGCTAATATTACCTTGAGAAGAATAAATATTCTAGTTTCTACTATAAATATACTTTTATCTCTAAAATGAATATCTACATGCAAATTTTTAATCATAATTTTTCACTATGCCAATTATTATCTGCTTTGGGAAATTTCCTAATTAAAAACAGAATACTATGATATAGGAACTAAAATATTCCATCTGGAAATATAACATTGTGGCCATGTACCTTATGGGTGAGAAATCCAATTTGTCTTTGCTAAAGTTGATGTGTCCTCTGTGAGACTTCAGGAAATTATATATCAAACCCTAGGCTTAATGTTAGGGGATGATAAAAAAAAATGTCTAAGGAATGATTCAGTCAGGCAAAAACTTCATGAGAAATATAGTAGAATAATCATTTTTTAAAAGGTAGAGGAATCAGTGACAGAATTACTCTTCTGATTGTCATATTTGGTAAGAAGTAGATACTGATTGCTAGAATGGGTATGAAGGAAAGCTTGAAAGAAAATGATCATTCCCTTTTGAAACTTATGAAAGGGAAGAGCAAAGTTTGCTATAAGCTAATATGTACCCTAAGTTTAAGGAAAGAAGATTTCCAAGTAGTTCCCATGATCTAAAATTCCAAAACAAAAATCATCCCAAGTAAAATTGTAAGATCTCAGAAATTCATGCTCAAAGAGGATCAAAATAACATCATTATGTTGGAGTCAGTATATATTGTGTCCAACTATGGGTAATTAGACTAAAACTAGCTTATAAGGATCTACCAGAAGTCAGGAATAAATAGTCTGCACAAATGTTTGGAATGGAGATACCTAAATTTATGTGTCATATTTTTGGTCCCTGCAATTCTGCATTGCTCATAGAACATAGTGTCTTCTGTAATGCAAGCATTCTATTCCATGACAAATATAATTCAAATGAAGAGGAAATTTATTCTCTAGAAAAAAATTTACTTTTTTATTTTTTTTACCCTATTTCTTTAGAGACACAGAGAACTTATGAAAGGGTTAAATTTTTAAACCATTATATACAGGAAAAATAGAAGCTAATAAGCATAACGAAATAAACATGGCACTATTTCATAGGTCAGAAATCTTATTCAGGATTGAATTCAGATAAGGAACTTCCCAGTCACAGGACTAGATATTTCTTTTCTAACTCTGACAACTACTTGCATCTCTCCAAAATAGAAATTGTGTGCAGAGAAAAGCCATTTTACTTTTCTTCCTGGTCTAGAAGTCCAAAACCCTAGGGACATAAAAAATGTTGATAAACTAGCAATGGAAAAGTCCATTCCCTAAGTGTTCATTCAACACTCTGATATTTACTGCCAGTCATGCTCCAGAAAGGCTGCATAAGTCAATTCAGTAGTTTGCAATAGATCTCAACTATAAATTCCCATATCCTGCCATGAAAAACAAAAATCATATGCTTACTATCTGGAAATGGTACAACAGAGATATCTGTGTTACAACATATCTCAACCAGAGATCCAATGAAGAGAGGAAACAGTACTCTGTCATGTTTGGTTTTATGATGGCCTAGTAAGCCTGAAGAAAAGAACTCTGTATCAAGGTAGGACCAGTTCTGTTTCCTCACTTATGGCAGAGTCTAAAGCCATTGAATGTGAATTGCCCAGTATAAAAAGAGGCTGAAACCGATTTGAGGTTGGCCTTCGATGAGACTGCAGTCAAAGGAAAGAGTCAAAAAGTGAACCATAGGGAAAAAATATGGAAATTTTCCAAAATCTTAAGAGCAACTTAGCAATCTCAGCACAAGACCTTGAACATATGCAGATAAATCATTAGAGAAGACACCATAACAGAAGGAAATGTAACTTCCAGATAAGTTAAATAAGTCTGGACAGCTATGAATAAATATTTCAACAAAAGAAAATTAATCAATACCAAAATGAGGTAGAGAACCCTGTAGATTCTTAAGAGAATCTGAAGCCACACCACATTCCCCAAATGGTTTAAAATACAGAAAATAATTAGGAAACTATAATTTATGGCTTGCACAACAGATAAAGTTGACCAAAAGAGAAAATGTTAATTCACTGTTGTAAGTCTTACCAAAGGGGAAAAAAGGAGAATAACTTGTTGAGAATATATATGCACAGAAATAAAGGACAATCTATCTAGAAGAATAGATTTAAAAGACATTAACAGTAAAAGAAACCATGATCTCCATACAAGCATAATAACCTCAAACACAGGATGCTTCGAGACAAGTTAAGTATTATTGTTTCCCAGAAAGACCAATCTCTCTCTCTCTCTCTCTTTCTCTCTCTCTCTCTCTCTCTCTCTCCCTCTCCCCTAGTAATTGCTACAAAATTATAAATAATAATTGACTTACAAGAGTCATAAAGAGATATCATCACTCCACCCCTCTGCAGTTGTACCAGAGGCAAAGAGATATGGAAGATGTAAAAAGAAAGGAGGGAATAATGGAGTAAGGTATTGTGATATCAAGAAACTAAGAAAACATTAATAAAAACATATTCATAAATAATAAATTTAAGCATGGTGTAGCTCATAAGAGTGTTAGAAAATTAATGAAGACTGGTAAGAAAAACCAATAACAACAAAAAGGGATTATTTTTAAAACTACTGGAGGAATGAGGATGAAAGAAATGGTTACACCATTCTTCAGGGTGGATGGAATACTGATTGTAATCAAATGGAGAAAAGACAGAACTGATCAGCTGTTATTTTGATTTTATTTTGCCTTCCTAAGAAAACTAAGGAAAAGACAGAAATAACTAAATGTGCACTGAAATGAAAGATAAATAGATTGATCATAAGTAAAGCACTGAGATTCTCTTGATGAGTTTACCATCAGGTGCAGAGCAACTAAATCCTCAAGAAATCAATGAAATTGACTATTGAGTCACTGTAAGTGATCTTTCAAATATCCTGATGAGTGGAAGGAGGAACCACAGCATTGGAAAGGGGCAAATTTTCTCATTTCTTTTTTAAAAAATAGTCTGTAAGCTATCAGCAATTAACTTTTTAATTCCTAAAGGGGAAGAATATATAATTAATGAATAATTATAGTGAATAAGATCCAGCATGATTTCACTGAAAAATAGGTCATGCCCAAATAACAATTCTTTACTAGACTGGAAGATGAGGTAAATAATATAGAAATTTTATCTGCTAAACTACCATCCTTTGTATTTTTTTTTCATTAATTCCCTTGATATTCTTAACCTTTTTTTGTCTTCCAGATGAATTTTGTTATTATTTTTTCTAGTTCTATAAAATAATTTTTTGGCAGTTTAATTGGTATGGCACTGAACAAGTAGACCCATTTAGGCAGAATTTCCTAATGAGCAATTGATATTTTTCCAATTGTTTAAATGTAACTTTATTTGTGTGAGAAGTGCTTTGTACTAATGTTCATATAATCTTGGGTTTGTCTCGGCAGATAGACCCTCCAAGTAATTTATTTTGTCTGTAATAAGTTTAAATGGAATTTCTCTATCTATCTCTTGATGACAGGCTTTGTCAGTAATATATAAAAATGTTGATGGTTTGTGTGGGTTTATTTTATATCCTACAACTTTACTAATGCTTTTAATTGTTTCCAATAGGTTTTTGGATGATTTTCTAGAATTCTCGAAGCATATCATCATATCATCAGCAAAGAGTGATAGTTTTATTTCCTCATTGCCTATTCTAATTTCTTTAATTTCTTTTCCTTTTCTTATTGCTAAAGCCAATATTTCCAATACAATGTTGAATAATAGTGGTGAAACATTCTTGTTTCACCCCTGATTTTTTTGGGAATGCATCCAGCTTCCCTCCATTGCAAATAATGTTTGCTGTTGATTTTAGATAGATACTTCTTATTATTTTCAAGAAAAGTTCCCTTTATTCCTATGCTTTCTAACGTTTTTAATAGGAATGAGTATTGTATTTTGGCAAAAGCTTTTTCTGCAACTATTGAGATTATCATATGATTTCTGTTGGTTTTATTATTGATATGGTCAATTATGATAATAGTTTTCCTGATACTGAACTAACACTGCATTCCTGATATGAATTCCACTTGGTCATAGTGAATTATCCTGTTGACCAGTTGCTATAATCTCTTTGCCAATATTATATTTAAAATTTTTGCATCAATATTCATTAGGGAGATTAATATTTTCTTTTCTTCAGACAATTTTTTCCTTCCTTTTCCAAGCTGTTGACTTTATTTCCTTTCTTGTTTTTTCTTCTACATCTCTTATTTGCCTTTTAAAGTCATTTATGAGCACTCCCAAGAAGTCTCTTTGGACTTGAGATCAGGTACAGCTGATGTTCTTTCTAAATTTTCAGATAAAAAACAAACTATATTTTGAAATATTCATTGATATCACTTCAAATGTTAATTTAGAAGGAGATATCAAACAGTGTCTTTGTGATCTATGATCCTTTACAAAACATGATATGTTTATCTGTAATAAAAAATAGCATCTTTGAAAGGTAAATAAACTAAAACTAAGAGGAAAGCCTTACATACTAAAATATGAAGCAAAATCCAAAAAGGTCTAATAGATTAGCATATTTGAACAAATCTAATAGCATGAAAATCACAAAAAATAAATAAGCCCTGTTCCTGGGTTCCAAAAAGTCAGTTTCACAAATCCAAGAGGGTGGAAACATAATTAAACAGATGTTTATCTTAAGCTTCATTAAGAAAGTTGCAACATCAGAATGCAAAACTCTCATTATATTATGACCTCTTTAGACTACATTTAGATCATTGTGTTCTGTTCTGAACATCATATTTTACATAGGATGTAGATGAATTGGAGAATAACCGAAAGAAGAGAACAACAATGTGCAGGACTTGTATATATAATATATGAGTATCAAGTGAGGAAGCCAGACAGGTCAAGTTTGGAGCATAAGAGACTTAGAAAGCCTAGAATATATCTCTTTCAGCATTTCAAAAACTGTCATATGGAAGAAGTATTAGATATGTTCCACTTAGCTCTGTTGCTAATATCAATTAGGATCAATGAGTGGAAATGGAAGAGACAAATTTAGGCTTGCCACAAGATCAAGCTTAATAATTCCAGTTGGAACTGTTCAAATATGGAATGCTCCCCCTCAGTAGGTTGTCTTTACCCTTTACCTGGGGTTTTTGGTCAGAAGTCAGAACCACAGAATAAATCCTGGAACAGAAACAAAAACAGAAGTCCAAGGGGGAAAAAAAAAAAAAAAAAAAAAAAAGAACACTAACTTTCCAAGACAGCCAGCTACTGGAAATCCTGTTGGGCAGTAAGTAAGAAGAGATTAGCTTCATTACACTCTCCCCCAACTTCCTGTGTTTATAGTCCATTATCCTGAGTTGTGCTGTGAAAATAACTTTCCTTTTTCTTTTTCACAAGACCTATAGGTATATTGTTGGGGCTTTCCCAAGCAACACATAAAAGTCTGGGAGGAATATTTATGTGCAATCTAGGAAATACTTAAAAGCAAATGTCTTTGTATAGATGTCCTTGATCTGTTCTTTTGCACTATACCCTATTTATAATTAATTTTCTGAGAAAAACAGTGTGCTAACTATTTTTTAGTATTATTTTTATTTATGGAATAAAACAAACATTTCCATAACATAGGACAATAAAAAGATGATTGCACATTAATCTGTAAATTTACTATGCACAATTTGCTATTCCTTTCAAATATACAACCAAATTATCATGGAAATTTCTATTTTTCCCTTTTTTATTTCTCTACTCACCTGCCCTAGAGATGGCTATCATAAGATAGTGTCTTTCTTCATCTTATATTTCATAGTTAATTTGAGTATTTATAATTAAAATAACTTATTCACTTAAAGTCATTCCTTTAAAAATCTGGCTGTTATTATATGCAATTATTGTATACAATGTTATCTTGGTTCTCATGTGGTCTCAATCTGTGTACTGGAGGGGGTGATTTAAAAAAAAAAAAAAGATCTATGTGTGTTTATATGCAACATTAAAGGAAAGAACAATGATTATCTAGAAAATGAGGATAATAAAGGAGAAAGTCTGGAGAAGACAATGGAATGGGATCACATGTATACTTCTAAATATTTTAACCTTACAAGGATAATGGCTTTGTCTTGTTGAGAAAGGGGGATTAAAAAAAAAAAAAAGGATAGAGGGAGAAAACATCTGACATATCAGATGAAGATAAAAGAAGAAAAGAAAGCTCTTTTCAAAAGACATAAGTTTGGCAGTACATGATAAGAAGATTCTCAACTGACACAGTAAAGGGAAGGATTACTATGGGAACCTTGAGGACAGATTAAGTAGTCTGAAATAGAAGCTGTGATGAGTGGAAGACTAAAAAGAAAGTGATAAGGCCCTTGGGCCAGTGGATCCACTAGAAAATAGAAAACTTAGATATTGTACAACCAAACTAGATAATTATTAGAGTTTTACACTATCTTCTTATAGGACTAAGAAGAACATCAAAGTGACAAGAGTTTACAAATATTCTCAAGTGACACAAACAAAAGCTTTGTGCAAAACAAAACAAAACAAAAAAGCCTATGTTGCATATTTTAATATCAACTAGGGTGTATTATAGCACAGTTGAGCTTTAACTTTATTTAGTAAATTGAATGCTTAAACACACTTTACGCTGTTCTTCTGTTAATTCAGGTTAATCATATGACCGTGGTAGCTGGTCCCACTAGGCCCCAACAGATAAAAACAATATATGATAGAAAACTGCTGTGAAGTGAAATTCTGAATATCAAACTCTATTTTATCACATAATCCCATTTTTACTTTCAATATTATTAAAGTAAATGTCCATCTTCTTCCATGTTAAAAAAAATGCTCAGCTTAGCTGGGTAGTTTATTCTTGGCTGCATTCCAAGTTCGTTTGCCTTTCGGAATATCAGATTCCAGACCTTTCAATCCTTTAATGTTGAGGCAGCCAGATCTTAAGTGACCTTTATTGTGGCACCTCGGTATTTGAATTGTTTTTTCCTGGCTCTTGTAATATTTTTTCTTTAGTCTGATAGTTCCTTGGAGTTTTTATTTTAGGGTCTTTTTCAGAAGGTGTTTGATGAATTCTTTCAACGCCTATTTGACCTTCTGGTTCTATTATTTCTGGCCAGTTCTCTTTGAATGATTTTCTGTAAAATAGTATCTAGGCTCTTTTTTTCATCATAATTTTCAGGAAGTCCAATAATCCTCAGGTTATCTCTCCTACATCTATTTTCCAGGTCTGTTTTTTTCCAAGTAAGTATTTGACGTTTTTTCCTAGTCTTTCATTTTTTTAGTTTTGCTTGACTGATTCTTGATGTCTCAATGAATCAGTCATTTCTATTTGTTCAGTTCTGATTTTTAGTGAGTTATTTTCTTCATTAGCTTTTTTTTATTTCTTTTTGTATATGTCCAATTGAGTTTTTAAATGAGTTGTTTTGCTCTATGGAATTTTTTTTCCATGTCACTATTTTTTTTTTTTTTCGTGAGTTATTTTCTTTTTCCAATTCACAAATCCTATTTTCTTGGGAATTCTTTCCCTTTTCCAATTCATAAATTCTGTTTCCCTGCACTTTTTGGGAGTTTTTTTACCTTTTCTAATTGACATTTCAGGAAGTTGTTGCTCTTTTGCATAGCTTCTCTTTCCTTTCCCCATTTTTCTTCTAGTTCTCTTTTAAGGTTTTTAATAGTCTCTTCTAGGAGAGCTTTTTGTGTTGGGGACCAGCAATTGTCTGGAGACTGTCTGCTATTAGTCTCCTCGGGGTTGAAAACCTGCTCTCTTTCTGTATAAAAGCTATTGATTGTCCTTTTGATTTTTTAAACTCATTTTGTTAAGGCCTGTAGGGTCTGCCTTCAGGGCCAGGAGATTATCAGCTTCCTCTGCAGAGCAAGGATAGGTGTATGGACGGGTAGCTGTCCTGCCAACCAGCTACAAAGAGCAGCGAAGTAGAGCAGCAAGGTATGGGAGTGCTCTGGGAAATAGCTTCCCACCCAGAAATAACTCAGGCCTGCAGGGCCAAGCTGCAGAAGTGCTCTGCAAAGAACACTGCAGTGCGAATTAAGGACTGCCCTGGGTCTAGAAGCTGAGCAGTGAAAGTGTCACTACTCCAGGCCAAAGCTGGGGGTCGGGGAGGATTATTAGCGGCTGACCAGTGAATAGTCCCACACAAATCAGAAGTATTCCTGCCCAGGGAAGAATGGTCACTCTGCGAAAGTTCTATTGCCCCAGGCCGAGCCCCCATTGCGCAGATTCTCAGAGGCTGCCCTGGGCTGTGCCCCTGTACTGTGCAGATTTGAAACTGCCCCCGCAAAAGCCCCATACTGCAGGATGTGGCTGCAGGGCTGTGTTATGGGTCTGCCTGATTCACTTCTGGTTTTGGGTGGTATAGCCAGATCTTGTTAGGTTCTGGCACTTTTTAGAGTACCCTCTGCTTTGGCTTTAATTTCTCTGCTGGTTTACTGCTTTATAATTAAGGCAGAGCAGTTAGCCTATGGGAGAGTCATTTCTAGCTGCAGAGGTCATCCTGCCCCTGGTCTGCTCCAGACGCTAGTCTCTCCCTGCCTGTCTGTTCCTGGCCCCTCAGGACAAACCTTTCCTGGAGATCTTCCAGATTATCTTCGCCTGGCAAGTTATTGTGCTTCTAAATTTTGAGGGTTTTACCACTGAAGTGCTATTTTTGAGGCTGAATTTAATAGTTGGTTGTGAGGGCATGAGAGGAGCTCAGAAAGTCACATGTGACTTCTTTACCATCTTGGCTCCCCATGTATTTGGTTTTGACAATAACATATTAATCTATAATGTGTATATATATATATATATATATATATATATATATATAATTAAAACTTAAAAAGCACTATTTTGAAAAAAAAATTTTGCAGTGATTTTTTTTTAAATTTTTGAAGTTAGAGTCTAACTTTGAAGTTAAAGATTTGATACTACCAATCTAGCAGGGTATATGCAAACCAAAAGAATATTATTTGTAAATAATATAGGAAGCAATTTTCAAGTAGTATTATCTCAGAGGATCATGGAATGTGGAGAAGACAATTTATCTCATCCAGTTACCTCATTTTATTGATGAGAAAAGTTTGTCCAAATTCACAGATAGCAAGTGTCTAAATTTGATCTTAAGTTCTGTGAGTTTTCTTATTTTTTTTATATTTCTTATATTTTCTATTTTCTATATTCTTCTATTTTCTATAGCACAATGCCTTAATTCCTGTGATTTTTTTCACAGAATTTTTCAGGAAATTCCTAAATTAATAATCTTAACTATGTCCCAGAGACAAAGTCTTATGTTATAATACCAATATTCTAATAGTTACTATAATCTTGTGACAAAAAGAACACAATAATGGCAGAAGAACTGAAAAAATATCAAGCAGAGTGAATGTAGGTGCTTAATTTGATTATGAACAGATTTTTCCATGCAGGGAAGGGGGAGAAGAAGGGGGCAGGAATGGGATTTTAGTTGAAGAAATCCAGGAGGCAGAGATGAAGGAGAGAATTATAGGCATCAGAAATAGCCAGTAAAATTACATTGTAGGGAGATGGAGTGTCTTGTGGGAAGAATTGTAAGGAGGTTGGTTTCACTGAATTGCAGAGTATTTGGATGAAAGTAAAATATGATAATACTAGAAAGGTATTAAAGACCCAGGTTATTAAAGGCTTTAAAAGTCAAAGAAAGAATTTAATATTTTATACTGGAATTTAGGGGAAGGAATTTAGAGGAGTTTATTTGAATTAAGGGAAGGAGTGAAATGATCAGATCCTTGCTTAAGGAAGATCAATTTGATAACTGAATAAAGGATAAATGGGAGTAGGGAGAGATATGAGTAAATAACTCATTCCAATTAGCACATTACTTCAGTAATACAGTTAAGTGGTGATAAGGATCTGAACCAGGGTTAAGCAGTGTCAGAAGAAATAAGGGAACATATATGAGAGATGTTATGAAGAAAGAAATGACAGGATATTAGTCCTGCTAGTTAGCATTTCTTGAATGAAAATCCAGTGGTATCTAACTCTCTGATAATCATAGAAAACATTGCAATTATTTGATACTACCAATCCAGCAGGGTATATGCAAACCAAAAGAATGTGTAGGGTAATTACTGGGGAGTAACTGTTAATACTACTTGGTGTTTAATAAAGTTATCAGGTCAAGGAAATTAAAAGAGGAACTGGGAAGGAATGTTGGAAAAGATCTGAAAAGATTTTTTTTCTAAATAACACTATTAAGGACAATTTGGGAACTCTTCCTCAGCTGCTATTCAGTTCCAACTGAATGAGAAAATTGAATCTTCCATAGTTATAGATCTTGAGGGAAAGAAAAAACATAAAAAAGCAAAGACAAGCTTGCATAGTTGGAGTCACATTCTATTTAGGGAGTAGTGGTGAGGTCACTATTATATCAATGTAGAGAAAGAAGAGAATAATCCTTCCCCATACATCACTAGGATCACATGATAGCACCTGGAGAGCCACAACTGAGAGATTCCAAATAGGAGCTGTATCCTCTTTTTAAAAGTCCACTGGGATATCAATTCTTTCTACTCAGTTGTCAATTAGCTTTTGTTATCTTAACAGCATTTTTGCTCTGAGTCATATATAACTGGATGCTTGCCTCAGGCAGGGAATATTTGTGAATTCCCTAACAGATATAGTAATTCAGACTCTCTACATGAACAGCACTTTATTTTGAATCAGAAATTACATATAAACTCTTGGGTTCAGGGTTCTTAACCTGGGTTTCATGAATTTTATATATATAATATATATTACAGAGAGAGAGTTACACACACTTATTACATACACACACAGTTGTTAATAACAGCCTTCCAATATAATTGGTTTCCTTTGTAATCCTATATATTTTATGAATTTAAGAAAATTATTACAAGAAACAGTTCATAATCCTCCAATTTCCAAAGGGATCATTGCAAGTAAGTAATTAACAACTCCTGTGAGTGAATAAATTATTAATTCAATAAATATTTATTGAATAACTACTTCATGTACATTGTGATACATGAGGATGAAATAAATGAAATAAAAAATTAAAAAATTGAATAAATTATGAATAAAAAATAAATGCAACATAGGACACAGACCTGACCTTTTGGGTTGAAACAAGCAGCAGGCCACACAGGACACAATATACATGATTCAAGAAATAGGAATACCTCAACACTTTTTATAATAGTGTAAGGGACAAATTACCATTTCCATTCAGTTGATGTAATCATGGAAATCTGGAATGTTCAAAGTATTAGCAGAAAATGACAAATAGCAAAATGAGGCTCAATGCTTTAGAAAAATGTGAGGTTAAAGAACACATTTTACATTGAAGGGGGAGGAAAGAAGGGGATTACAGCGGTGGAGCAAAGTACAGAGAAATGTTACAGAGAGCATGTTTTGAAGGTTAGAGAATGTTGAAGCTATTGATAAAAATGGGAAGGTTTAATGGGGAGCTGATCAAGAACACAGATATAAAGCAAAAAGCCTTTAGAAGCACAGTTCTCCCATTTTACAAATTTAGCAATTGAGGCACAGAGAAATTAAGTGACAGAATCAACCAAATAACTTCTGAGGTTCTTACACAGGATCTTGCTCCTATAGCACCTTGTTGCCTCTAAATTCAATATGGAAGATGAATTTGTTTCTAGATGTGTTGAGTTTTAGATAACTGTAGGACCTTTAAACACAGAAGTCCTGAATATTGCAGACATATAATGTGTGTATATATATATATACATATATATATATACACACATATATATGTATCTATATAAACACATACATAGATATATAATTAAGATAATATAATATTATATTGTATTACATTACATTTATTATATATTATATTATATTATATTATATTTCTTATTTTGAATGTTTATAGTTTAGTGGTAGGAATAGGAATAGGAAGAAAAATTTTCAATAACTGATGTCAAAGGAGTTAACAGAGAGTGAGAGAATTGGAAAAATATCAGTGAAGCCAAAGGATGATCAAAATTATTAAGTACTATAAAGCAAGCCAAAATAATTAGAAGTCAGAAAACCAGTCATTGTATTTGACAAGGAAACCTTTTGATTTAAGTAGTCTGCTGAGGGTAAAAACCTAATTATATGGAAGTTAAAGAAGAATTAGAAATGGCACAAGCTGATATCTAAAAAAAAGTCCTAAAGGATTATGGGAAACTATGTGTAACCAGTTCATCAGAAAAGGAAAGAAGAAAGAAAAAAAGAAGTTATTTGCTTCTACATTCTGCTTATAAACAAGGAAAGCAAACATCACTGTTAATACACACTAGCATGGGGATGACCTAGTCTGGTAGACTAATAATTTTCTGACTCATGAATGTCCTTTAAAGTAAGTTAAGGTCCCACAAGGATTAATTTGCCCTCTAAATGGAAAGAATCATTTTTTTTTCAATCCCAAGCTCTAGCCTGATCTGTCTCCTGGGCCACACACATAGTCACAGATGCCTGAGGAATATTTATTCCCTCTGTGTATAAAGTGGCAATGCTTGAAGTACAGCTGTTTGTAACAGCTGCTAGGAAGAAAAAAAAATGGATGAGTGGAGAGTAGAGTGGTAGGGCCAGTCTTTGCTTAGAAAATAGAATGAAGCAGCATTTTCATTAAAAAATAAAATAAACTTTATGAAAATTTCATAATACCTTTCTTGTCTGTGGGTCATATTTAGTAGAGTGTTAATTTAGATCCTTGAATGACATCCTGAAGGAGTTCATGAAGCTTCCAAAGATCTTTAAATTTGGGTACTTCGCAAATGATCACCATCCAATATCCAAAGATAGAAAAGAACTATGTATTGAGTGTCTTTAGTCACTGGGAACTTCCAATGTAGACAGACTGCTTAGCATGGAACAATTGCAATAAGCATCTGACAATTTGGTCTAAATCCCTGAGATACTTATGAGCTTTATGTTTATGCACACGTCTTCCAAACTCTCAGAACCTATTTCTTCAAGTATAAAATGGAGGTTTATTAGCACTGCCTCCCACATAGAGTTGCAGTAAATATTTTTTTCAAATTTTAAGCTTTATATTGAGTTTTATTATTATTATTATTACTATACCTAAGAATAAACTTGAAATCATAAAAATGATTAAAAATAAGTTAGGATAGAATATGTAGTGGTGTAGATAATGAGTGATGTAGATAATATGCTTACGGAGGTCAGGAAGAGCAACAAGAGCCCAACTTGCTCCTCACATGTCACTTGTACACAAGGCCCATCTGGATGACTGAATGTTTTTATTTAAATCATGGATTGAAATTCATACTGGACAGATGTAGCTACATAGATTGCTCTATGATCCTTCTCCCAGAAAAAAAAAAAAAAAAAAAAAAAAGGCATAGGCCTATTCTATTTAAACTGGAATTTTCCATCATAGTTACTATTGACTGGCTATCATTTTAGAGGAATATAGAGAAGATCCAAACATGTCCTCATGGATAATTTCATCAGCTGGAATTCTAACATGATGTTCCGGGGAAGAATCACTGTTATTCTTTTGTTTTGAAATGTAGCAACTGTTATGAAATACAACATTTTAAGTGCCAAAATGTTTTCCCTACCTACCCACATTTCAGAGTTATGATGTAACAAGAAACTGACAGCTACATTGTGACAATTTCAAGGATGGAGAAAAAAAGATCAATGTATATTTGTACATATTTATATGTGTATATGTGAATAATGTATGTGTGCATATTTATATTTTGTATACATACACATATATAAATATGTGCGCACATATACTTATATACATATATTTGCATATGTGTATGTATGCATGTGTATATACATTTTAAACTTTAACATTGTTTTTAAATGTAAACTGAATGCAAGAATAGTCTGATACTATTTTGAGACCCCTCTTTCTCCAGAAAAGAGTGAAATTAAATTATTCCTGTTTGTTCTATATAGTTTAATCATAATTTTAAAAAAATACAAAAAAAGAGGACAGAATGATAAATCAAGAAGGATAATAGAGCTAAGTGAAAAGGAAACTGGAATCGTTGCACATAAGTAACAAAATTCACTGAAGCCTGAAAATATGCTTTTTAGGAGATGAACTAATTTTATGAAACATGATATCACCAAACTGAGTTCCAAGATGATATATGTATAGCAGAAGCTTAGATATCATCTGTATGCCTTATAAATTTGATCTCAGTTATATATTTTTAAATTGAGTGCAAATTAGTCCCCTCTAGTCACTTCATGTGCTATATTTTCTTCTTATATGCTGAAAATGAAATAACAGAGTTTCTATTAAAAGTAATTGTTGTTCTTCCTGGTAACATGGTGAAATGGGCAGAGAACTACACTATCAGACAGGGCTCAGTGAAGTATAGGGTCACCTTTGACACTGACTATCTACTTGACCTTAAGCGTAATATCTTTAGTTCTCTGGACCATGATTTCATCATCATATGAGAGATTTTGACATTAGTGGGAAATTTGTTTTTATCTGTCCTAGCTAGTCTTCTGCCTCTAAGGATTGTATAACTATGACTCAGGTACCCTCTTATTCTAGAAGTTCCTTCATTACTTGGGGCTTGCTAACCCTGCAATAAGCCTCCATCTTACTAGTTTCTTCCTTTGTTGATGAATTCTGATGGAGACTCGATTTAGAGGAAAAGGTCAGACTGGCCATTCTTCTTTCCCTTCCCAGTTGTGCTTCTGACTCTCCATGTTTTAATACCATAACTGAACTGCCATCTCATGGTGGATCTTCCTTTATGACCTAACTTCTTCATTGATTAGTTCTTTTCGGAATCTCTATTTTGAGGGTATTCTCAAGCCAACTATATTTTATTCTCCTCTTAGATACACATCTATTCATGGTTAACCCTTATACCCTGTCACTTCCTTTCCAACTCCATTTTATGTATTGTCCTCCTAATTAGATAGTAAAATCCTGGAGAGCAGAAACTTTTATTTTTCTCCTTACATTTGTATCTTCAGAACTTGCACAGTACCTGGCATTTTATAAGTACTTAGTAAACTAAACATCTATGTCTACTGAAATGTGAAAGAAGAAAAAGAATAATTATTGTTCTGGAAATGGTTCTAATCTAAAAAGAGTAAGCTTGTGATTAGATTAGAAATGATATGAATCTTTGGAGGAAAATGACTATTCCATATAGGAATTTGCGAGAAAAGATGAAAATGAGGTATGATTTTACATGCTCCTTGAATTAGGGGGAACTGGATTTCAAATGATTCAGAGAAAACAAATACGTAGGATTCCATTGTATAAAATGGTACCAGTCTGGAAAGATTAAGAGACTTTTCAGAATGAAAATTTAAAGATAGAAAAATTTTGAGAAGGAAAAAATATGAATTGTGAAAAGGATAAATGAGTATGCACAAAGAATCCCCTAAATAACTTCAAAATTTTAATAATGCATTTGAAAGATAGAAAAAAGTTTAAGTAATGAAAGACAGAAGCATAGCATGATCCTGTAATGAGTGCAAAAGCTCCAAAGAACTGAGATTGGAAAGAAATTCTAAGGATAAAAAGGGGAAGGTAGTGCATTGGGGAAAGAGGAAGAACTTCCTTTGAAATGGATAGGATATTGATAAAGGGAGAGGAGAAAAAAGACAGTGTTTTCAAGACATTGTTTCTCTGATAAGGAGAATGTCCTTTTTTTTTTTTTTTTTTTTTTTTAAGATTGAACAACAATAACAACAAAAAAATTTAACTCATGGTGAATAGGGAAATGATGGAAGGGAAACTTACTTCCCTTGAAGATAAGTCACCAGACTCACATTCAATAAGAAGATCTGACTGCTGAGCCACAAAATGACAGTTAGAAAAATGCAAAAAGAAAAAGATACTCCAGAGTCAGAGAAGCAAAAATATCTTGATTGTCAAATATAAGAAAGGTACAGAATCTGCAAGCCATAAGCCAGTAAGCTTTAATCCTAGGGTATATGGTTAAAGGAATTTTTAGTGAGTATTGAACAAATGAAGCAGTAATGCAAAAATGATGATGATAGAATGTATATAGTACTTTAAGGCTTATAACATGCTTTACAAATATTATCTCCTTTTATCCTCATGACAACTTTGCGAGCTAGGTGCTATTATTATCCCTTTTTACAACTGAAGAACTGAAGCAGAGATGAAGAAACTCGTTCATTATGACAAGAGTGAGTTAACCCAAAGAGTTAGCAAATTTTCAAGGCAAGACTTGAACCCAGGCTTTCATGATTTCAGGTACAGATCTTTATCCACTGTACTACTTAGCTGCCAAAAGATGCCATCAATACTATAACAAAATACTTTGTGGTAAGAGAGATATGAAAACCAAATGGGTGTCATTAGTAGAAGAACTGCTGAACAAACTATGGCAAATCAATGAATGAAGTTATTACTAATATGGATAATTCTAGAGACATGTGAGAAGCTTTTTATTAAATGATACATAGTGAGGTAAACAAAACCAGGAATACAATTTACATAATCAGTGCAAAAATAGAAATAAAAATAGCATTAAGTTAAATTATGAATAGTTATGATCATTTCCAAGAACAATTGGTTAGAAAAGACATGAACTGTAATGGACAAAAATAAAAATTAAAAAAAAAAAAACTAGACTATATTTTTTTCTTTTGCTTCTTTTCTTCTTTCCCTCTACATCTCTTTCTTTTACCTCTCCCTTTTTTTTCCCTCCCCCTCCTTTCTTTCCTTTCTTTTTCTCTCTTTCTCTCCTTTCTTTTTTCTTTCTTTGTTTCTTTTGAGTCATTCTTTCTTTTTTTTTTCTTTTTTCCTTCTCTCTTTCTTTCTGTCAGAGTAACTAGATTAAAGAACCAGGGAAATGCTGTAGCCATTTTTAATCTAAATTTTAACAAAACAAAGTTTCTCCGGTTATTCTTGTAGACTAAATAAAGAAAGGTGGACTAAATGATAGTATTATTAAGTGGATTCACGATTCATGTGATGTCATAACCTAACTAACAGTCATTAAACATTCCATGTCAACTTCAAAGGTTTTAATGGAATGTCCTATAAACTTATGTGTTTGTCCCTGTATTGTGTAACATTCTTATGAATGACTTGGGAAAAGACACATATATTATACTTATCAGATTTGTGATGATATAAAATTAGGAGTGATGAAAACATGAGGATTCAAAAATATTTTAAAAGATTATAATAATGAAACATTACATGATAGGAGGGAAAATTAAAAGAGATAACTATAAAACCTTATACATGATCAGGAAAGTTGATCTGAAAAATATAAGGGGATTTTAATAACTTATAAGCTTTCTATTGGTCAAGAGTATACAGTTAAGACAAGAAAAACTAAGAGGTAGAGCCAAGATTGGCTGAGTAAAAGCAGGAACTTGCCCAATATCTCCTTCAAAATGATCCAAATTCCTTTAAATAATGACTCCAAACAAATTTTAGAGTTTCAGAATATCTCAAAAGATGGAGTAGAACATTTTCCAACCAAAAGCAACTTAGAAGCTTCCACCAGAGTGAGAGTCCTGGGACAGGACATGTTAGCACAGTTCTAATTCCAGCCCCAGCCTGGGCCAGCCCAATCTCTGAATCAGCAGCAGTATTCGTGACTTCCAGATTTCTTGGCCCAGAGACACCAAAAAAGAACTGGAAGGTCAATATAAAAGATCTGTGGAACCAGAATGGGAGGCCAGGGCACAATCCCAAGGCTGGCCACATCCCAGCCTCAACTCCAATCCTGATCCCAGCATCATCTAGGCAGGACCTCTGAATCAGTAGCAATGCTGGAAGCTTTTGGACCTCTTAGCCCAGAGACACTAGGGAGAACTCAGAAGATCAGTGGAGAGGTTCTGTGGCAATGAGGTGGGAGTCTGGTGTGCAGTCCTAGTGCAACTCTAGTCATAGGAATCTCAGCCTTGACCAGCACACTAGATCTTACAGCTACAGTAAGACAGGTAAACATCTAACAACTCCAGGGCAGAAAAGAGTGCTTGTGCTCAGATTCCAAGAAGGATTTCTGAAAACAGCTGCACAAAACTCCTAAAGTATACCCTCCACCCTGAAAAACAGCCCTATTTTAACAAAGATTTAAAAGCAGAGTGATAGGCTAGGAAAATGAGTAGAAAACAAAAAAAAGTTTCTGATCATTGAAACTTATTATGGTGACAAGAAAGATCAAAACACATGCAGATGATAACAAAGTTGAAGCTCCTACATCCAAAGTCTTCAAGAAAAATGACAAGAAAAACTGTAAGTAAGATTCAAGGGCACATTGAAAGGCAAAATATCCAGAAAACTTTACTCTTCTGACTGTACTATTTTCTGTTCAGAATATCATATCAAAAGGGATATGACTAGTTCTGTTTGTCTCTTTTAAGGAAAGATAATGTTAAACTAAAATTGTGAGAAAGAGGGTGACTAGGATGCTGATAGCTTTTTAGAATATTCCTTGTTAGGCTCAAATTAAGAAGTTAAATTTAAAAGAAGAGAACATCAAGGGAAGAAATGACAGCTAAATTCTTTTTGAAGAGTTCTAATGTTCTGACTTGGTCTTAGAGGACAGAAGTAAAGGACTGAATGGACATTTGAAAAGAGAAAAACATAGACTGACTCTTTTCAACATAGACTGTGGGAAAGTGAAAGCATCATACTTATGAGGGATTTTTTTTTTATTAAAACTTCTTATTTTTCAAAACATATGCATGGATAATTCTGCATCATTAGCCCTTTCAAAACCTTGTATTCCAATTTTCTCTCCCTTCTACTTCTCTGCCCTAGATGGCAAGTAGTCCAATAAATGTTAAACATCATAGAAATATGTGTCAAATACAATATATGCATACATATTTATACAATTATCTTACTGTACAAGAAAAATTGGGTCAAACCAGAAAAAAATGAAGAAAATAAATGCAAGCAAAAAACAACAAAAAGAGTGAGAATGCTATGTTGTGAACCACATTCAGTTCCCTCAGTCTTCTCTATGGGTGTAGATGGCTCTTTTGATCACAAAACCAGTGGAACTGGTTTGAATCATCTCATTATTGTAGAAAGCCACATTCATCAGAATTGATCATTGTATATATTGTTGTTGCTGTGTACAATGATCTCCTGGTTCTGCTCATTTCATTTAGCATCAGTTCATGCAAATCTTATGAGGGCTATTTAACAAAGGATTAACTACCTCCAAAATAATGAATTTCTCATCAATGGGTATTTTTAAGCAAATGATGAATAATCACTTGTTAAATATGCTGTCAAAGTTATTCTCACTCAGATATTGGTTGGGATAAGTCAATAAATCAATCATAAAATGTATTTCTATATTGCAGTCAGATTTTTAAAAAGTGTTTTGCAAGTGTAATTTCATTTGAAAATCAAAATAACACTTTGAGGTGGGTCATGTTATAAATGATGATATTAAGGTACAAAGAGGTTAAGTGGCTTAGCGAAAGGTCACATAGCTCAAGAGTTTGTGAGGGAGGATTAAACTTAAGTCTTCCTGACTCCAAGTCACTGGACCACACTGGACCAGTACTCTAGTCACTGAACCACACAATTATCTCTCAAATAACCAATCACTCAAATTTAGTAAGTACATACAATGTGCCTGATGCTCCACTAGTCAATGGAGATACAAGTACAAAGAATGAAACAACTCCTATTTTCAAAATTAAAATAAAATCCATCTTTCAAAAAAATCATCCATTAAAACTTATGCAAGCAACCCAGTCATAATGGATCTCTTTTGCCTAAATGCTGTGGCACTTAATTTCTGTACCTATTATATAGCATTGATAAATCTTATTTGTCTAAGTACTTTCATAAATTCTCTATATTGTAAATTCCTAGGTAACCTTTGGAGAAAAATTACCATGACATTTGAGAATTTGTGATAGGAAAAGGAATAAAACTAAAAAGACTTTGCACTCTAGATTTTAAACATTTTTAAATATTTAGAAAAAAGGTCAAAAGGATGCTTTGTGATACAAGATTTGCCATCTTGCTGCTCATCATCCCAGGATTCTCTTGTCTCTTGACCATTTGTGTATGTGGGTGTTTGTATGTGGGTATGAGTGCATTTTATTTTTGTTTTGTTTTGTTTTGGTTTCATTTTTTGCAAATTCAAATAAACAAGAATTTTATGAATCATCTATTATATCCAAGTATATGCACTAATCACTGGCGATTCAAAGACAAATAAGAAGCTATCCAGAATTTACTTTTTTACTGCAAGGGAGGTAAAACACACACATGTATGTGTATGTATGTGTGTAAACAATGTACACATTTAAGTTAAAAATAATAGTTTTTAAGAAAAAGAAAGAAACTGAAAGAATTAGGGAAGATATGAGGTGATTAAAAGTTCTGGTCTGTATCCACTACTAATTTGGATAATGCAAGCCAGCCAGAAGTAATCATTTCTGAATCAGCTCTACACCAATTTTCCTTCTGGGGATGATCTCAGACATTTAGTACTTTGACACTGTAGGACTCTACTTTTTCCTTGGGATCTCTAACACATCCAAGTTCATTTTTCTTTTAAGGTAAAATTTAAACACTAGGGTGGCACTATAGGCCTGAAGAAATATGGGTAATAAGAGAAAGATGAGACTTCATAGGAAAAAAATAGAATTATGTAGATTACTTATGCTTTAGTGAGAATACTTTATGTTTTTTCTGAATTTTCTGTGGGGTAAAATAAAGGTTTCTATATATTATATATGCATTATTGCTTTGATTTCTTGCATGTGTGTGGACGGGAGGGATCATTTATACTAAATATTCTTTTGCTCACATTACTAAAGAGCTGGACACAAGTTATTTTCTAAGATTCCCCAAAAACAAATTTAAATGATAACAAAAATGGTAAAAAAAAAAAAAAGTTATGATTTTTTAAGAAACTATTCAGATTGGCTCTGATCTATAACTCCAGCTTTTAGAGCTAGGCCACAATCTATATTTATCAGTGATTTAACTGAAGAACTAGATGGCTTGTTTATTAAATTTCAAGAAATAGCAAATAGTTGACTTTAAAAAGAAGCAACAGCCTACAGTGGGATGAATCCAATAGGATAAAATTTAACAACTATAAATTCAAAGAAAGGTGGTACAGTGGACAAAACATTGGTCTTGGGATTATGAAGACTCATCTTCATGAGTTGAAATCTGGTCTCAGACACTTTTACTAGCTGTGTGATTTGGGACAAGTTATTTAACCCTGTTTATTTCAATTCATCAGCTATAAAATGAACTGGAGAAGGAAATTACAAACTACACTACTAGCTTTCTCAAGAAAAATCGAAAATGGGGTCATGAAAAGTCAGACATAATTGAAAGAACAATATAGTCCACAGGCTTATATTTGGTTTTCAAAAGTTATTCTATAAAAATTGAAAAAGATGTTATCTGAACAAAGCAGTTCATCTGAAAAGTATCTGAGTGTTTTAGTGGACTGAATGCTGATAATTATTGAATATGTATCATTAGAATGACAACAGGTCAGTTTCAAAAGCTTAATATGATCCATGAGTCTTCCTGTAGCAATGTATGACTGTGAAAGTGGATTATAAGGAAAGCTATGTGTCACAGAATCGACCTTCCAAATTGTACTTCTAGAGAATAGACTAAATCAGTCAATACTTTAAAAAAATTAATTCAGATTATTCACTGGAAAGTCAAATACTAAAGCTAAAGTTTAAATACTTTGGCCACATAATGAGAAAGTAGGATTCGTTGGCAAAGACTAATGTCAGGAAAGATTGAAAGCAAAAGGAAAAGTAATCAACAGGGTTAAGATGGATAGACATTGTCATGAAAACAATGCTTATGAACTTGCACAGATTTCTAAAGATAATATGGGACAGAATGGTTTGCTATGCTATGGCTCATGGGATAAAAAAAAAAGATTTGGACATCATTGAAGGACTAAAACACAATACAATATTACAGATCATTTTAAAAGGATTTGTTCAGCATTAGAAAGGTGATGCTATTATTCTGTTCTACCCTAGTTAGACTATCTTTAGATGATTGTACTCAGTTTTGAAGATTACATTTTGAGAAAAGCATACAGGAGAATATTCAGAATATTCAGCTATCTAACCAGGATGATTAGGAAACTTGAAGTAACTGAAATGTTTAGTATGAAAAAGAAAAAATTTATTAGGAGACAGATTTGCCATCTTCAAAGTCTTCAAAGAATTGTCAAATGCTTTGAAGTATTCAAATTCTTTAAAGTATTCAAAGCATTGTCAACTAGAAGAAAGATTCAAATTCTTTTGCTTGTCCATATAATGCAGAACTGTGAGGAGGTGTGGGAAAGTTACAAAAAGGCACATATAAGTACACTACAAAGCAAAATGTATTAATAATTAGAACTGTCTAAAATAGAAGAACTACTTCAACAAAGAGTACAGTTTTTCATTACTGGAGTTTTTCAAGCAAAGACCAGTTGATTGCTTGTTGAGCATGTCATAAAAGAAATTCTTGCACAAAGAGGAATGCGACTATATGGTTTTTGAGATCCTTCAAACTCTGAAATTGTGTTTACATTATTTTATAATTGTGGAACTATCACCTACATAGCCAAGGCTACCGTGAGTCACAAGATGGTAAAAAAGGATTGTATCCCAAAAAATTTCCTGGTTGTGAGTCAATTCTCAGTCTGTTTCTGATATTCTTTTCTACAATGTTTCTTGGATTATTTTAATGCCTCTAGAGATTACATCTGTGAAGATACATAATGTCAAGTGTCCAAATCTTAGTCAATTTGGCTCTTCTTTCATTAAACAAGTGTTTAATGTTTTTCATTTACTTACTGTTTAGGTGACTAAAATTAATAAATTGTTTTGCCATGTAAGTGTAGAGGTACATATCATTTTCTCTGTTAAAATTGGCCACAGGGACAGGGATTTTGTAGTGGGGTTTTAGCTGCTGAGAAACTTAAGTTAAGCCAGTTTAGTTCAAAGAGCAGACATCAAAGTCTTCATTTTGTTCCTATTTAAAACTATGGAGGTGGGGCTAGCCCACTTTGAACTATGCTTTCAGAAGAAAGTATGTGTCTCTTCAGGCTTTTCAATTTAGGTCTCTTTTCATTGTAATGACACATGAACTTAGATTCACTGTATCTGAGTTTTCTTTTTCTACTTAGAAAAAGATCACAGATTAAAGCAGTGAAATATAATCATGGCTTTCTTCTGTTTTCACATGCATCTAAAAGTAATAAAGATTTTCATGAGTAAAAAAGAATTTTGTAAATATTAACTTCAAAGTGACATGAGATGATGAAAGAACCTCCAAAATAACAGAAGGTGTAGATCATGAAATAGGAAAAGAAAGAAATGTGAGAGATGTCTTGCTTTTTTTAAAGGACACATTTGAAAAATATTCATTTGAAATTCACTTATGTTGGTTTATTGCTGTTGTTGCTGCTCAGTCATTTCAATTGTGTCTTAATCTTTATGACTTGGGGTTTTCTTGGCAAAGATAGTAGTTTGCCATTTCCTTTTATAGCTTTACAATTGAGGAATTTAGGCAAATATCTTGCCTCAAATCACACAGTGAATCGATGTCTGAGGTCAGATTTGAACTCAGAAGAGTGAGACTGCCTGACTTGGCCCAGCATTTAATCCACTATATCACCTACTTATGTTCCCTTACTTATGTTGTTAGCATGTTTTTATTAACATGAAATGCCCCTAGAAGAATAATTAATAAAGTCTATGTGATACAGATCTAGTGAAACTGAAATCAAAATAGTACTAATAAAGAGCTGTGAACAGCAATGGTTTCATATACCCCAAACATTTGGCCTGAAGTTTTGAGGTAAGGAAGCACAATTATAAATTTATTTATGTAACTTCATCAAACTAGCTAAGAGTATTCAAAGACCTGACATTAAATCAAAAATTTAAATTAAAAGTCCTGTCTCTGAATAGTTGTGTTGTCTTGGGCAATCATTTCATCCATAAAATGAGAGAGCTTCCATCACCTCTTCCAGCTTTCTCTATGATTCTATAATCTTGTTATCTCTCTGTCAATGACCCTGTTCTACATTTGGGAATCATTTGAAAGGTCTTAAAATAGGTACCCTGCTAGAACTAATAAGTCATTATTGACTATGATGCATGGTGAGAAAAAGATTCTCATAATATGTAACTAGTTTGAAAACTATTTAAAAAAAGATATATATATATATATATATATATATACATATATATATATATATATATATATATATATATATTTGTGAATGTTTATATTTTAGAACTAACTGAAGGTGATATCTGAATTTCTAGTGAAACTAAAATTTATTGTCAACAAGTTTAATCTTTACTTGACAGAAGAGCAATTTCAAATATATATATATCCTCTCCTCTAGAATTTTCAAATGTTTCATTTAGAATCTTCAGTCTATTCTTCTATGGAGTCCTAAAAACATAAATATCCTAGAAATCCTTAAATTAAAAAAAAAGAATAACAGGAAATCCCTCCCCTTTATAACACAAATGTAGTTCAATCAAAGCATTGCATAGTTGTTCCTGGCAATCTAGAACATTTTCTGTATTCTGGGTTACTGCATTTTAACAGATATTTATTAAATACCTTCTATGAGCAAAACACCATGACATTCAAAAATATCAGTAAAAAAGACATATTTTATAGTCTTAAATATCTCCTTTTTTAGTAAAGAAGAACAGGCTAAATCACAAATATAAATTTGCAAATTAGAAATTGAGACATAGAAGAGGTCAAGTGCTTAAATATCCAATGAGGAAGAAATCTTAGCTCTTTGAAACATAATAAAGGGTTGGCATTAATAAAACTTTTTTAAGGAAATGGTAATAGCTGAACTGGACTCTAAAATATGGGAAATCTTACATTCCAGATATATGGGATAACATAAGGAAAAGGAATAGAGGTGGAAAGGGTAAAATAAATTCAGAGAATATCAAAGAATAGTATAGTTTAACAAGAGCAATCAGGAAGTGTAACCAACTAGGAATGCTGGACTATTTTCTGTCAGCTAGAGAAACTGGCATGTTTTAAAGTTGAATACAAAAATTTATCCTGAAATGCATTCTGTTTTATAGGTACAGACTCTCTATAAGAAAAGAATGACACACACAAAAGAGAAAACTAAACAAGGAGAGGAAGAGGAAATCTACATGGATAACTGAAATAAAAAAGTAAAAATGAAATAATCATATAAAAGCAGGGGGGGAAAGGACATAATAAGAAAAACAAGTTACAAACAAGAAAAAAATAATGGTTATCTGGAAAAGAGAGCCAGTGAGAGCAGTGCCACCTTAAAAATTATTAAAATAAAGCAGTTGAAGAAAGATGGTACTTTGTTTACAGAAAATGCAAAAATTATAACTTGAAAAAATTACAGATTTTACATATTATGATGTAATGCTGGAGAAACTGAGGCAAGATACAGATTAGAGAGTATTTAATAATTTACTAAAAGGGAGAGATTTACTGGAACCAAATGGATCCATGGTTTGGTCCCAGGGCTGAATGAGACTATCATCTCCAACAATCTAGCAAACAATGTGAGTTGTCAATGACAGATATTCACCTGGTTCAGACTCGGGAGTAGACTGAGGCAGGGGCAGAATCAGAGTGCTGAGAGCGGGAACGGGACTCTGAGAAGATGGGATGAGCCACTGGAGATTGGGGGGAGGCACTCTGGAGATGGGGAGAGGCATCTTGATAAGACAGTATCTGATATTCTAATAGTTGGGATGGGAAGAAGCATTCTGATATTCTAAAACGTAAGATCTTTTGGCCTTATCAAATATTCTGATTAAGAGGGAGGAGTGGTTTCACAGGACTGAGCAGACAATTATAAGCAGAACAATTAGGGAAACTGAGTCAGGACTGAGTCAGGATAATTAGGGAAACTGAGTCAGGACAATAAAAGAGAACTGTGGCATAACATTCCACACACTCTCTCTTTTGAATATTCAAATATCATTGAATTACCTTCCTCTAGAAGGTCTTAGCACCATAATTTTGGCCAACCATATGTAAAGCAAGTAAACCAAAATAAAACTAGAAAAATGCAAGGACTTATGGTAAGAACAAGTCTCTCCCTGATAACCCTAGAGTTATTAGCATAAAAACAGCATTCCTCATTTAGGGAGACACACAGGCCTCCCTGTTCAGGTCCTCTGTAGTTGGAGAACATCTCAGCCAGAGAATCCAGTTTGAGATGGACAGTTCACTGTGAGTTAGGTCTGTGGTCATTTGTGCATTTAACTCAGCCTCTGCTGAGTAGCAGTGCTCAAGACAGTCCTACTGTCCTTACTAAGAGGGGTACCCCAAGTCTGTCAGGGAGTCCAAAGGGGGAAAAAGTGGGACCTTGAGTAGCTCTACCTGTCCCCTTTCAACAGAATGGGAGCTGCTACTAGGATCCAGATTTCTGAGCAAATTATGCATTTAGACCAAGGCAGGCAACCTCAAACTATTAGAGGCCTGATACCAACCTTTGAAATACTAATTAAGGAACTGGGGTAACAGGAGTGGAGAAAGAGATCAGAGAGACTGCCAGTCCCAAGACAGGTGTCTGATTTCTGGTTGTTTCTAAAAAATAATCCCCCAAACTGAGTCTGCCAAGGCAATTCCAGCAGAATAAGGGATTTCAAAGTTAAAACATAACCAGCAAATTTTAGTTCAATAAATTTTAAGCAAGGAGTAAAAATGAAAAGAATTGTTTAAATCATTTCCAACTAAATCTAAACTAATGCTATAGGGGGCAGGATAGAGGTGCCTAAGAAAAATACATCAGTTTTCCCAATTTACTAACCCAGTTTCTTTCTCCCTTTTTTTCTCACAGAAAGGAATTATCAAATAACCATTTCACATATAAATCCCAAAATTCCTATATCTATACATAACAGACTAAAAATCCCTCAAACGTACAGCAATAGTTAAACACTTAAGATTTTAAGATTTAACAATAATTCAACCACTTTCCCACTCCCCTATATTACATCAGGAGTAGTGGTTTCTTCAAAAACTGCTTCATGCTGAGGATGGTCCCAGATGCTCAGTCCAAGGAGGAGATGGATGTGGCCATGCTGCCTGCTACCAAAGCTTCAGATGAACTTCGATCCATGTCTCAGAAGCGAGTCAATACCTGTAAGTTGACCAAAATCTAGAACAAAAAACACAAATCTAACAAATGAAGGTTAGAACAGACTGATACAAAATGTGAAGAGGCCAGTATGAATTGGCCAGCAGCTTAAGAGATTTTTCTTCATAGGACAGGCCCCATAAATAAATAGAAGTTAGGTCTCACTGTGCTAACTGTTCTCTCATTATTTAGAAACCTTTAAAAACCTGAATGTCCACAGAGACAAATATTCAGTAACAGATAGATGACCATTTAAAGACACTCATTTGCCAAGTATTCGGGATATAATGATTACATATAACCAGATTGGAAACAGCAAGGTATGACATAATTGAATTGCATTAGCAGTTTTTTGACCATTGCTCTGATCATAGAAATTAGTTAAAAGAGGAAAAAATGCAGGGACACAACCATAACATAAGCAGTTAAAACTTAACTTTCAGCAAAACAGGATAAAATAGTTTTAATTCATTTTTACTCCAGTTAATTGTCCCACTAACTGTCAGGGGGTAGAGCTTTTCCCAAATAGCATTAACTATAAGCCCAAGGAACTTTACTTCCAATAACAAATTCCATTAGCTGAAGTTTCAGATAAATCCTAAACAGATATTTACCATAACCTTATATTTATAACAGTAAGAATTTGTTTCAGTAAGCTCACTTCTTTCATATTTAAGTAGATGTTTACGTAAGTGAACATTATACATACAAATCAGTTTGCTTTTAAAAATACCTAATACATAGATAAATATCCCAAATTACATATTGTCTATAACAGAAACATTTTCAAAAGGAAGAAAAATTATTATTTTCAGAGGCCCTTTAAATGACCCCAGGATGACCCAATACAATCAATTAAAACTTAAAATATCCTATACAGAATATCCTAATACCACATAAAAGAATCCAAGAAGTTCTTAAAACTGTTAAACTTTTAGAAATAAATACCATAACCTCATATTGATAACAGTAATAAATTTGTTTCAATAAGTTCACAAGTTATCTTTCATATTTAATAGAAACATTTTCAAAAGGACAAGGAAAAACTATTATTTTCAGAAGCTCTTTAAATGATGGGCATAACCTCAGGACAAAATTAATTAAATTTATACAGAATATCCAATTCTACATACAAGAATCTGAAGGAGTTTTAAAAATATTCTTTAAACTTTTAGAAATAGCCCTACCAAATTATACATCAGTCAATTTACTTAAAAGTGGACCTGTCTCTTGAAATCTTTTGCCAAACCCAAGCCTCTGTAGAAAAAGGCTGGAATATACTTAGTGGGGGGGAATTCCACATGGCCGCCCTTCCCTCCACTCCACCTCCAAGGAGGCAGGGGGGAGGGAAGGTGAGCTAAGCTGCACCCCCCCCCCCCAGGCTTAACTAGGTACTCCATAGCTGAAGTAGCAGAGAACAGTAGGGGTGAGTTTAATCTTCACCTTTGGAGACAAAAAATCCCTCCCCACCCAACCTTCAAAGTAGCAGAAAGCAGTAGAGGGGTAAGGGTGAGGATTCCACGAGGCAACCCTTCCCAATGGACTTTTCCTAAGCTCCAACTTTGGCCAAAGTTGGAGTCTTTAGAAAAGTCAGACCCTTATTTATCCTAATTAGAGGCATGTGACCCCTTTCAGGTAAGTTAACAGAACTTCACTGCAACAAGTTCTTAAGATCTTACATTCAAAGATAACTAAATCTAGCATACATAGGTAACAGTAAAATTATTTCCCATAATTTAAAACTGCCCAAAAGAATACTCAGAACAAATCTGGTATGCAAAGGCAATAGTAAAATTATTTCCCACAATTTAAAAACCATCCTTAAATCCTAATCAGATGTTTCTCCAGCCAGAGTTCAAAGCAATTAGCATAAACTCCTTTTGTTCTCCAGAGGCCTTATCTAGGGTAATTCAAGCCAAGCCACACCTAAGTTTAAACTACTTTGAGTGCCAGTTTTTAAAAGTTTAAAATCACAAGCAAATTTTTTACTAAGTACACTTGCAACACTGAAATAAACAATTCCCAAATTTCTTAATTTAGCAGAGCTCTGAACCAACAAGACAGACAAATAAGTCACACAGAATACACAGACACAGATTGCACAGTTACAACGTCAAACAAAACATTTAACACACAGACCAAGGGCTATGTGGAAATTTTAGAATAGCCCTGAGGGAAGTTGTCAGCTTGAGAGTCTTCCCTCCCAGTTTGGTGCATTTCTTTGCCTTCACAGAGAATGCCCATATTAAAACCAGATAGCACCAGAAGGTTCTCAGAACCAGATAATGCCATGTAGCATCCTACTGGCATTTCCCAGAGTTGTATGGTTTGTCAGCCCAACTTTTTCTGGGGACCAGATTTGCTAGCAATCAGAACAGACAGAAAACTTACCCTGCAGGGGTTTCAGACCAGATTCTCTCATGGCCAAATGGAGGTGTCTACACCGTCAGGTGTCAGGCACAGTTGTAGCTGGAAACTGCTCTTTCCTGGAGGCTCTGGAAAAAAATCCAGAGGGCCGGCCTCTCCAAGCAAAGAACCCAGATCCCTAGTCACCCTGAGACTTAAGGAGGAGAACCAAGGTCTCTATTTTCTAATCTTGCTCTCATTTTCTAACATCTTGCTGGGGCTTCCAAAATGTAATGCCAAAGAAACTGAGACAAGATAGAGATTAGAGAGTGTTGAAAAGGGAGAGAGTTACTGGGACCAAATGATCCATGGTTTGGTCCCAGGGCTGAATGAGACTATCATCTCCAAGAATCTCATAAACAATGTGAGTTCTCAATGACATATATACACATGGGTCAGACTCAGGGGGTAGACTGAGGCAGGGGAGGAGTCAGGGTGCTGAAAGCGGGAATGTGGTTTTGACAGGGTGGGGTGAGCCACTAGAGATGGGGGGAGGCACCCCGGAGATGGGAAGAGGCATCTTGATAAGACAGTATCTGATATTCTGATAGTTTGGGATTGAGAGAGGCATTTTGATATTCTAAAACATAAGATCTTTTGTCTTTATCAAATACTCTGATTAAGAGGAAGAGGTGGTTTTGTGGGACTGAGCAGACAATTATAAGCAGAAGAATTAAGGAAACTGAGTCAGGACTGGGTCAGGATAATTAGGGAAACTGAGTCTGGACTGGGTCAGGATAATTAGGGAAACTGAGTCAGGACAATAAAAGAGAAATGTGACATAACAATGGATGTTAGAGACAGATGGCGGAAAGTATAAATCAAACTATCATAAATGTTAGTAGATTAAACAATTCTGTAGAATGAAAAGGAGTGACAGAAAATAAAACTATGTAATCTTTTGTTTACAAAAAACACATTTATACAAAGACAAAATAACTTAAAGAATGAGGAAAAATTACTATGCACAAAGTGAATCTAAAAAGTCAGGAGCTGCAATTATTTATCTGACAAAGCAAAAATACTCAAAAGTAAGAAAGACAAGAAAACTATTCTGTAAAGACCAAGTTAGCACCCTGGATACCTTAGAATCAGCTGGAGTTAGGATAAGCAAAAGTCCTTGGTCTTTATTCTTGGTCTTTAGGGGTAGAAGTGAATTGGATGGACGCAGGATTTTCACGACCTCCCTTCTCCTCGTCTATCGCCAAAGTGACCCTCGCTTGTCTTACTCCACCCCCTAATCCCTCCTACAATTCTCTGTATACACCAAAAGATCGAGCCAGCACAGAATAGTGAGAAGGGCTATTTTCCAAGCATATGGTAATGGAGTATTGCCCAGTTGGTAATTAGCCTTAAGTGCCCAGTTGTCTGATTCCAGTGCATTAACTCAGTTTCAGACCTTTACACCATTCTAGCAAAAGAAACTGCAGATAACAAAGCAATATCAGTAATCAATTTTTATGCATCAAATATCTAAGCATCCAAATTCATTAAGGAAGCATTATTTATTTGAGCTACAAAAAGATGTAGATAATAACTCAGAAATAAGAAGAAGCTTCTCCTTCTCCTCCCTCTTCCTTTTCCCTCTCCTTCTCAATATCTCTCTGTCTCTCCATCTATCTCTGTTTTGAATATGTTTAACAGAAAGAAAAAGAAAAAAAAAGTGGAACAGAATAAATTTACTGAAAGAACAAGAATTAAAAGATATGCTATCTTCTAAATGGGACGACAGAAGAAGACACAACCACATGAAACTTTTATAAAAACTGTCAGTGCACTGGAGCCAGAGATATTGCAAACAAATACAAAAAGGCAAGAATATATAATATATTCTTTATATATTATAGCATAATAAAACAGTAATTGATTCAGAGACTACAGATAAAAGAATGGATTTCAATTAAAGACTTAAAAATAAAAATTTAAATAATGACTGGGCCAAAAAACAAATCATAGAAACAATTGATAACCATATAAAAGAAAATTATAACAATTGAACAATATACCCAAATTACTAGGATACTTGTTAAAGCAATCTTTAGCAGAGGGAGGGGAAGAGAGCAGGAAGAATCATATCCTTACAAACAGACATTAACAAAAAAAGGGGAAAAAAGAGCACTAATGAACTGAATATGCATTTTTAAAAATAATAAATGAAATAAGTAAATCTATTGTGCTTCAATAAATGTGGTCAATGGATATGAAAAAAACAATTTTCAAAATAACTTCATGGTATTCACAATCTTGTGAATGAATGTTCCAAATCACTACTAAAAAAGAGAAATGTAAATCAAAATAACCCTGAATTTTCTTCACAACTTACAAATTGGAAAAAAAAAAAAAAGACAGCAATGTTAAAGGGCTTATGGAATTATAGGCAATAAAAAGACCACCAAAGTTCGAGTCAGGACGACCTGAGTTCAAATTTGATCTCTCACACTTGCTAGCTATGTGACTCTGTACAAGTCTCTTAGCCTATGTTAACCTCAGTTATTCCATCTGTAAAATGAAGATTATAATAACATTTACCTCCTAAGGCTGTTGTGAGGAACATACAGTACCTGATACATAGCAAGTACTATACAAATATTATCATTGTTTTATTGCCATTACCATCATCATTATTGTCATTATTGTCATTATTATTAATCCATTTTTATGGAACTATGAAATGATACAACCATTTCAGAAATAAGGTGATCAAAATATCTGCATCTTTGGAATGAGAAATTCCATTATTGATCTAGCCCTCAAAAGCCATCTATAACAAGAAGGTCTCCATACCCTCCAAAATATAGTAAAATTTTGGGGGCATATCTAAGAATCAAAAACAAAGTTTTGGTCCACTAATTAGGGAATGCCCAAATTGTGATAATAAATCTAATGGAATAAATTCAGCTGTAAGAAATTATGTGTGATAAAGAGAATCATGGAAAGAACTATGTGAACTGATACAGAATGAAATAAAAAGAGTCAAGAAAAGTACATATACAATAACTATAACAATGTAAATAGGATGAGTGACATCAAAAAATTGAAAGTAAATATAATAAAATTATAAAAATCAAGTTAGACTCAACTAAAGATTGATAAGAGACTCTAAACTCACTCATTCAAGGAGATAGGAAGTCAAGAATTATTACATATTGCAGGTATTTGGGGATTTTTAAAAAGTATTGATCAGTTATGATAATTTTTTTTGTAAGAAATAGGTTTTTTTAATATATGGGATGGTTCTTTAGGAAGGGAAGGAAGAAAAATACTTGGCATAATTATAATAATATAAATAAGAGAAGGTATCAATAAAAAACTCATTTTAAAAAAGAAATGACTTGATACTTAAAGCAAATCAGAAAGCTATATCTAAGGGGAATTTCCTGAGAATTTCATTTAAAATTTAAAAAAAGATTTCCAGGTCAAGGAGTCAGGAGATATCCCTTAGCCACACACATTTTCTGAATATGTGCCTTACTACTATTGTACTTTAAGTTTGATCGCACTCTCCCAAATGATCTTATAGATAGATGCAAAGAGAGAATATGCCTCTAGTTTGTGGAACTTTTTTTTTTTATCTATTTGGTTTTGCTATAGCCTTTATTAATAGCTAAATTATATCACCTCGGTGATTGATAATGAAAAGGACACAATTCAGGAGCAGCAACACTAGCAACAACAACAATCTTCAAGGATACCTTTGAGCCACCTACCAGTCTAGAGACTTAGTAATCCTAAGTAAAAGTTTAGACAATAATCTTGGAAGAAGGGCTGCATGAGAAAACAAAGCTAAGCTCACCAGCTATTTGAGTGAAAAAATAAAGTTATTTTGTTTTGGGTTTTGCAACCAGAATGCTTCTTGCCCAACTACATTCTTATAGAAATTCCCTTGTTCTTAATGATTTTTCAAAGATAATCAAAAACTTCTCACTAGGTTTTTTTACCCACTAGCTTTCTATGTAGTTTTCCAGTGTTATAATCACTAATGGAAGTTAGGTGTTCTCTTATTATAATTTTTTTAATTTTATTATTTTTTAAATTTTAATATTTATTATTTAATTTTATTATTTTTTTCAAGGCTAAATATTATTCTATTTGGTACAGTAAACAAAAGTAAAAAAAAAAAAAAGAATTAATTAACGCTGTTTTCTTTCAGTCAGGTATTCTACTAAGCACTGCAGATCCAAAGATATAAATTAAGAAGTCTCCAGTCTCTATACTTATATGCAGTCAGTAAGATAGTACATACCATAGAAGATTATAGAGAGCTACTTAAGTGCTTGACAGGGAATCAGAATAAAAACTAGAGTGATTCTTGAAGGGAATAGGCATTCCATAAGGTAAAAGTGAGGAAGGAGTGCATTACAAATATTGGCAATAGTCAGACAAAAGGTATGGAGATGGGAGATAGTGTCTAAATTGAATTAGTGTAGGAAGAAGAGCAATGTAAAATGAAAATGGGAAGAGTAGGCTTGGGGCAGATCATGATTTTTAAATGGTAGCAAAGTTTATAGTTTATTCTAGAAGTAATAATGAAGCACTGGATTTCATTGAGTAAAATGACATGGTTAGAACTACATTTAAGGAAGATCATATAGACAGCTATGTGCAGAATGCATTAGAATAGGCCAATTAATAGTTTATTTCAACAATCCTGAGAGAGATGATAAGGAACTGAATTAAAGTGATGACTTGTGAATATATGGGCATGGATAAAATATATGTTTTAGATATATAGATGAAAAGATTTGGCAATTAATCTCCCCCTCCCCTCCTATCCCTCTTCCTTCTCTTTCCCTTCCTCCCCCTCCAATGCTTAGAAAAATTTCTGTTATTAAGTTAAAGTTGACATTAAGTTAAAAAAATAAGCTTCCAAATTTAGAACAAAAAATTACTGAATTGTAATTATTTTTATTTTGTCCTTGTGTTTGAAATAAGGAAAATAATTAGTTTAATTTGTTCTCCTTCATTGATGAGTGTATGCATTGCATAAGTGAAATTCATAATCCCTCCATAACTTAGGACATGATTTTTGATCATAATTGTAGCCATAATCACCCTATGACAAATCTGAAAATGTGTCCAAGTCTAAACTATAGCCTATCATCAGACAAAAGACACACAATATATAATTTGATTCAAACGCTAAGTATTTTCTCCACTAATAGTTTTTCCAAAGCCAGAGTCACCTTTGCCTATAATAAGACATCTGAGTAAGACTTTCAATGAAGGAAATTAAAATCTTCAGATTTAAAACATGGAAAGGGATCATAACCTTTCTTATATCATACCGGGTAAAAGTGTTTTATTTAAATCTCAGAAGTCATCTGCAACTTTGTCCCCTTTTTATGCTGGTGTTAATTCAGAAAAGAACATTTCATCTTAAAAGTTTTTTTTTTTTTTTAATAAAGTTATGAGTAAGTGAAAACAGTGATTTTATTTAAAATTTTAAAAAATAATAATATGTGTGGTTGCATTCATATTGAAGTTTCAGTCAGTTTAACATGAAGACAAATGGGACAACAGCAAAAAAAAAAAAAGAAAGAAAAAAAAGAAAGGAAGGGAGAAAGGGAGGAAAGAAGGGAGGGAGGGAGGAAGGAAGGAAGGAAGGAAGGAAGGAAGGAAGGAAGGAAGGAAGGAAGGAAGGAAGAAGGAAGGAAGGAAGGAAGGAAGGAGGGAAGGAAGGAAGGAAGGAAGGAAGGAAGGAAGGAGGGAAGGAAGGAAGGAAGGAAGAAGGAAGGAAGGAGGGAAGGAAGGAAGGAAGGAAGGAAGGAAGGAGGGAAGGAAGGAAGGAAGGAAGGAAGGAAGAGGGAAGGAAGGAAGGAAGGAAGGAAGAAAGGAAGGAAGGAAGAAGGAAGGAAGAAGGAAGGAGGGAAGGAAGAAGAAAGAAAGAAAGAAAGAAAGAAAGAAAGAAAGAAAGAGAGAGAAAGAAAGTTAGTTTTACCTAGCTATCAAGGCAGAAAAATAGTGCTATAAATCCCCTTATGTTCCAGAAATTCTTGGTTACATATTACACACAGATGTGTGATGAATTTTTAAAGCATACAAGAATTGGCTTCTCATGAAATCTTCACACAAAAATTTTAAGCTTGTTTGAGATTTATTGCTGCATGAAGTCAAAGATAGCAATAAAAGTCTTTTTGCTCTTGTTACTTCTGTAAAACAATACCAAGTAAGTCATCTCATTGGTGTAAACAAGCACCAAATGGATATAGAACCTTGAGATCTTTAAAAAGGATTAGTACATCCCAAGGGGGAAGCATTGAAAAATCACCTGGGAATTGTTTTTCACAACAATTTCATAAGAGTCTTTGGAAAAATATAGGAAGGAAAATCTAGATATAAAAACAGAATATGAAATATTTTGTTCAATAAGCATCAGGCAAAATATTAACATATTACCATTTGGAATTTGGCAATCCTCCTTAAGTCAAGGAAGAGTATGCAATATTCTTATATTACATTATATTACATCAAAACCAAGGAATATTCTTTCACAGGAACCATATTTGAGACAATCTATGCCTTATCCAGTCATGCTATAAGATATGTTTTATGAATTGAAAATGTCCTCACTTATAAATATGACTTAGTTTTTAATACAGTGTACATATTAAAGCATAAAGTATGTTACCCCATTTGTCTCTATCTGGAAAACCACTTACCTACCACCACAACTAATTATAACAGCCTATTTAAGGTATTTATTTTCAGTATTAAAGAATGGTCCTGCCTTGGGCCAAGTATACTGAAAAATATTTCTGTTGTAACTACCCTAGCTTTGTTCTACTTGGCAAGTTCTATTTTTTTAATCAATTCAGTTTTAAAACATATTTTATGGCCCAAGGAGTACATTGGACAAAAGGCCATATACAGATCTGATCTTCCAAAGATCAGGAATGATAGTACCATATAGCAGGAGAACCTTATAGGTCTCTGGAGAAACATGTGCCTACTAGCCAGAAGGGTTATTTAACTCCAGGAACCAGATTTCTTGCCTCTTATTATAAAGAAATATGGGTGAAAAGGTCATTACCTAGGATAACATTATAAATATACCATAGTATATACATATCTGAGAGGCAGAAATAACTTGTGAGCTTTTAGCATGAGACCCTCATATTTTCTGTATTATAGTTAATGTTGGAGAGTCTGATTGCTTGAATGAGGACTAGAGTTTTTTTCTTGTGAAGACTTAGACCAAGGCAAATTCTGATGCTTACAAGAGGATTCTTTGGTGGAACATAAGACAAGATATAAAAGCCACCAAAACTGAATGCAAACAAAGTGAGCTTAAACAAACCCATACAACATTATATCATAGTACACAGTATATAAGTGAAGCAAAGGCTATTTCATAAAGCATATTTGTCCTTCATAACACTAATTGACTGCATGATCAATTTGGGAGTCTATTTCTGGTCATATATGATTAATATTGAAAAACTTGTACTTTGAAGATAAGGAAGTTCTATCCACTGAACAGGAAGAACAAATGACTAACCATATATTTATATAAGCATTGTACATTACCTTCAAAACTATCTTCCCTGCATATTATATTAGGACTATTATGAACTGCTTCCATGAGAAGTAAATAAAATCTCTTTTCCTATTTTCAAACAAAGCTTCCATGTAGCTATAAGTGTGTGTCTTACCTAAGTAAAACTATGCCTGAGCTCTGCATTATTTCTTTTATGTTTATTCTTTCATGTATTGGTGAAGGAGTGTGTAGAGGGCTTTAACTCTGAAAAAATATACTTGAAACAAGGATACTTACAACAAGGTCTTTACTCAATGGAATGGTTCTCTAGTTCACATATACTCAGTATACTGTAATAATATAATCATACTGAGGTATTTAAGGGCTGAGAGGACTGGAAATGAGACATTCCATCTTTGACCATCCTCCTGGTGGCTCTCCTGCCTCCTGCACACCTACACTAAGACCAAGACTGGTCCCAAGATCCTCCAGAAAGCTAGTCTGGACATTACAAAGGAGCATCTACTCTGAGCTGAATGCATCCAGACTTAGAGATGTCATTGTGAGTTCAAGAGATTTAGCAATTAAGGATCCTATTAGATAAGAATTAACTAGAGTGAATGGGAAGAGGACCTACTCTAAAGTGAAAGAAATTAGTATTTTTGCTAATATTTAATAATTAATTATAATATTGAAACCAAAGTTTCCCCCCTTTTCTGCTTTCTTAGATTAACTGGCATGGGAAATCAAAGACAGTAAAAGAAATTCTAATGTTAGGCAAACGAGTGGATTCCTATTCATTGCATTTATTCAGACCAGTCTGGAAAAATGTGGATTCTCCCTTTTGTCAGTCAAGTGATATGGAAACTGATGTCTTTTTGACTCAGATTTGAGTGTTCAGTATCAAGTACCTGAAGTCCTCAATATAGTCCACCTCTCATTATAATATTCATTCTCTCATTACTTGTTAATTATTACAATTGGTTGCCATCCTCTGTAATACTCACTTTTCCAAGGACACCCAAATGTCTTCCACGTTTGAGTGCCAGTAAATCCTTTTATTAAAATGATAGCATTATTAATAAAAGTTTTTTCTGTTTAAGTTAATGAGCATTGTGAGTCTGTTAGAACTAATATTTCTTTTGTGTGTAGAAAATAAATACCTGTTCCACACCTGATTTCTACTGGATATAGAATTTTTTTTACTCTATTTTAGAGAGACTTAGATTAAAGCAATACCTGATCTTTAAATAATGTTTTCTCCAGGGTCCTTGTGTCAGAATTTAATGAACCAAAAAATGTAAGACAGCCAACTCCCAAACCATTCCACACCTCAACAAAAACCAGACTGCCCTCCCCATTCAGGACTAAATGTAATCAGACTATAAGACTAGGGCCCCCTTGGGGGAAAAGAGTGGGTGCAGAAGTGGGTTCCTAATGCTAGATAATAAGCACTTTGGAAAATCTATTATCAAAGCTGTAATCTGAAATAAAGTGACATTTTCCAAGTTATGCATCTGACTTTATATTACAGACATTTTGTATTTGCTGTTAGAAAATTCAAACATTCCCAGACATTGTGCAGACATGACTTGTTAAATCCCAAACAGTTTGAAAAACCTAAATAATATTAGGTGTGTTTCTGGTTAAGATAAGTTGCTCTGCAATTTACTTATGATGCAAGTTATAGATGTTTACTCTATGGATTATTTAAAATATTTCTACTTTCCTAATCTTTATTCCCTATGATAATAGAACCCAATAACATATTCAATTTAAATTTGGATAGAGGGGTTATATCAACTATTAACTAAACTTAAGTTTAAAAAATAAAAGAAAAAAAAGAATTGTCTTCATTTTCCTTTGGGGGAAAATCACTATAAAGCCAAAAGAACTAATTGTCTGAATTTTTCACTTTTAGCTATGGAAGCTATAATCTTACTCATATGAACTTGCCTATATCTCAAATTCTGTGCCACAATTTTTTATATGAAAAATTGAAAATAAACAAACTAGAATGATACTGTTTATTTCATTGTGAGGCAAAGTTAAAACAAATAATTAAAAAACAATTATCCCCAAGGAAAAAAATAGAAATATTTGTGGTTTGCTTTGATGGATCTATTATCTTTCCCCAGAGCAGAATATAACCTCTTCATGCTTTTTTCATCTTCTGCATTTCTGGTCCTTGCTTTCCACATCTTCTTTAAAGAATCTATCCGATTCATTGTAGACCAACCTCATTTTTTTGCTTGCTCTAATATATTTAGGGAGTACCAATTTGTAGATAGAGAACTAATTCTGGCATCAGGTAGATTTAAGTTTAAATGTTGCCTCTAATACACACTGATTTTGTGAATCTGGACAAGTGATTTAACCACTCCATTCAAAAGAGATTTCTAATTCCTAAGTTTTAGACTGCTTATTGGTCTATAGAAAGAACAGTACATTCATCCAGGATTTCCTTATTCAGGAAATTCCAGTACAATCATGGAGCTAGAAAATCATAAGCAAGTAAGTTTATTTATTTAATATATAAATATTTAACATAAATTATATTTATATATATGTGATTTGTGTATATATACATATATATACATATATATATGTATATATATATATATAAAATCAGTATGAGGGACTTCTACAAAAGTATGTTTGTGTATGAACACATTTAAGTCTTCCAATGAACCTTTAGCTATATATACAGATATTAATCCAACATATCTATGAAAAGATATTTATGCACAATTATTCATAATATTATGTACCTATGGTGTGTACATTGGACATATATGACATTAGATTATATATAAACATTAACTTAGGCATTGGAATTTCAAATATGAGATCCTTATGCAATGACCAGTGAGTCAACATGCTATTGGAAAATATAATCCATGTCAATATTAGTATTCTCACTATGAATAAAACTTAAAGATTAGAGTGTTTTGGCTAAATGAAAGAATGATTCATGATGTCCTCTAGTCACAGGCTGAAAGGAATTAACAGCATTGGTTTCATATTATAACCCAAGGCAAATATAATTTGATAGAATGTTTTGTATTTTTTCCTTCTATTGCTTTTGGTGAACATAAACAAAAAAGATTCAAATATAATTTATCATTATTTGAAATAAATGTGTGTATATATATGTATCATTATATGATGTCATCTGTTGCAGATGAAGAGACAAAAAAAGTATGAGAAAATTTTCATGATAAAATCAATCTAACATTAATAAATGATTTTAATGCAAAAAAAGCAAAGGGAATGAAAAATAAATTTTAACATATAATTCAGTACTAAGAAATAAAAAGTGTAAAGGCTTGTAAACTACTCAGAAAGTACATTAGTCAATATTGGTGCAATTTCTTTTATCTCTTTTATTCATGTTCAATTTTTCATCATTGCTAGCTTTCAAAATATGGTTTGAATTAGTGATTTCAACACTCTAGGGACATAGACATTCTCTCAGCCAATGAAGAAGGGCAATTCATCTGAAACTTTCCCTCTTTTTTTTTTTAAATAACTTTTTATTGATAGAACCCATACCAGGGTAATTTTTTACAGCATTATCCCTTGCACTCACTTCTGTTCCAATTTTTCCCCTCCCTCCCTCCACCCCCTCCCCCAGATGGCAAGCAGTCCTTTACATGTTGAATAGGTTACAGTATATCCTAGATAAAATATATGTATGCAGAACCAAACAGTTTCTTGTTGCACAGGGAGAATTGGATTCAGAAGGTATAAATAACCCAGGAAGCAAAACAAAAATGCAAGCAGTTTATATTCATTTCCCAGTGTTCTTTCTTTGGGTGTAGCTGTTTCTGTCCATCCTTGATCAATTGAAAACTCTTTATCGAAGAGATCCACTTCCATCAGAATACATCTTCAAACAGTATCGTTGTTGAGGTATATAATGAACTCTTGGTTCTGCTCATTTCACTTAGCATCAGTTCATGTAAGTCTCGCCAGTCCTCTCTGTATTCATCCTGCTGGTCATTTCTAACAGAACAATAATATTCCATAACGTTCATATACCACAATTTACTCAGCCATTCTCCAATTGATGGGCATCCATTCATTTTCCAGCTTCTAGCCTCTACAAACAGGGCTGCCACAAACATTTTGGCACAACAGGTCCCTTTCCCTTTTTTAATATCTCTTTGGGGTATAAGCCCAATAGAAACACTGCTGGATCAAAGGGTATGCACAGTTTGATAACTTTTTGAGCATAGTTCTAAATTGCTCTCCAGAATGGCTTGATGTGTTCACAATTCCACCAACAATGTATCAGTGTCTCTGTTTTCCCACATCCCCTCCAACATTCTACATTATCTTTCCCTGTCACTCTAGCCAATCTGACAGGTGTGTAGTGGTATCTCAGAGTTGTCTTAATTTGCACTTCTCTGATTAATAATGATTTGGAGCATATTTTCATATGTCTATAAATAGTTTCAATTTCTTCATCTGAGAATTGTCTGTTCATATCCTTTGGCCATTTATCAATTGGAGAATGGTGAAACTTTCCCTCTTAACATGACTTGGCCAGATTTACTTTTTTATGACAGAGTTCTATAAATTAAAAGAAATATTTGAACTCAAACTTCTTCACTCCAAAGTTAAGCTCTTTATGTCTATCTCTATGCTTCTGCTCATATCTAAAATCATTGAAGGGTTTTAAATGTTGTTAAGTAGATATTTTTGAAGTAGCCATTGACACATTTAGGAGAATTTATCCTGTTTCTGGCATATGATATGATCAGTACAATGAGACTAGCAAAAATGAATTTTCAAAGACCTTATGATCTGTAAGAAATCATTTCCTTTTGTAAACAAAAAGAGGACAGGATATAGAATGTGTGTGTGCTGTAAATATGCATATGTAACTTTGAGAAAGGAGGATAAAAAATAGTACAATACAACAAGCTATTCAACTTCATGTTATAATCTGGAAAAAATACAATATTTTCCCACTTTTTTCAAGTTTGATATTTAAACCAATTTAATTTTTTTTTAAAAAATCATTGAGAAATTACCACAGTGTTTGAAAACCCAATGAAAATAAAACAATGTTATCTATGAATTGGAATGTTTAAATAATTTTGTCACTGAGAGGGAATCTCATTCAAAGATGCTTATGAAAACCTTAAATAGCAATATAATCCCCTGTTTTAATTAAAAATCAAGAAATAATTTAATAAATATATCTCCATTGTTCATCTGTCATTTTAACAATTATCATGATAATATGTTCAAGAGAGTATTTGAATGGAATTTTTTTAAAACAGCATTTTGTTCTGCTAAGTCAAATGCTGTTTTGAAATCTCAGATTCTATATCTTTCAGTCATGTGTGTGACTAAAGAATATGTAATGTCTTACAGAAATTCTTCTTAAAAATCTTCCTATTTCATTAAAGAAAGTATAATGAAGGATGGATACTCTTAGAAGAAGCTTCAAACAAAGATTCTAGAAGGAAGAAATCATACAGTTGCTATTTCCAAGATATTTTCTAAAGGACCATTTATTATCTTTTCATGGATTTTCAGGGATTCTTCTCATATTTTATGTATTCAGAGTCATTGTTTGAATGTTTTAAAGGGTATGTCATCATCAAAATAATTTGGGATTCTGTTGTTCTTTCTAATTCAGTTTCCTATGTGTCACTGACATTTCCTCATATAATTATAAAACGCTACTGATAGTGATGCTGATGGGGATAATATGATGACATGATGATAGTTCAAATTTAAATAGCACTTTAGATAGCTACAAAACACTTTTCTAACAATCTTGTGAGGTAAAAGTCAATTCAACAATTTTATTTTCTATGTAATGTACTGTGCTAAAGCCTTGAAAAATCTTACAAAAGTTTCATCATTCTTATTTTACACATGCTGAATTTAAGATACAGTTAAGTGAATAGGTGTATTTAGGCTCACATAGCTAATAAATAGTGGGACATATTCAAACTAAGTTTTGTTGTTGTTGCTGTTTTCTGCTGATAAGTACAGTAGTCTTTCTATTATATTATCAGGTGAAACTCAGAAAGAAACAAGAGCCACTAAATTTTATGCTTGAAATACTTGTGGCCACAGAATGTCTTAGAAAACTGTATGTTAATATTATCTGTGTTATCTTGTATTTCTATTTTGTTAAATACTTCCCAATTACCTGGTAATTTGGATCAGGTGAACTTGCTACAACAATCTCTGAGTACAGTGTTTACCATCTCTGAATTACACAAAACTAATATTGGGTATTGAGTTGATAAAATCTAAATGTGACACACTATGAGTTTTTGAGACTAGATCTCTATAGAAAATGTTGGTAGAACTATTCCCATTTTATATATTTTTTACTTCTAATTTCCTATTCAAATCTTTATACCATCTGCCTGGAATTTTGCTATACTATTGATTCTGTCTATCATTTGTGAAGATTTTTCTCCATAGTAAAGTAAATTTATATTTTTCTTTCTTAGTCCCATTTAATAGTACTTTATTCTTCCAATTCCATGAAAAGATAGTTTCAACATTAATTTTTATAATATTTTGATTTTCAAAAATTTCCCATTTTTCTCCCTTCTTTTTCCTTAAGATAGTCAGCAATCTGATATAGGTTATATATTTATAATCATATTAAAGATATTCCCATATGACTCTTGTTCTGAAGAAAGAATTAGAACAAAAGGGGGAAAATGATGAGAAAGAAAAAAAAAGTGAAAATAGTATGCTTTGATTTCCATTCAAACTCCATACATTTTTCCTCTGGAAAGGGACAGCATCTTTCATAAAAAGTTTTTTAGAATTGTCTTAGATAATTGTACTGCTGAGAAAAGCAAAGTCTATCAAAACTGATCATTGTACAATGTTGCTTTTACTAAGTGCAATGTTCTGATTTTGCATACTTCATTCAGCATCAGTTATTGTAACTGTTTCCAGGTTTTTCTTAAATCTGTCTGCTCATAATTTCTTATAGAATAGTAGTATTCTATTATATTCAGAGCACAATTTGTTCAGACATTCCCTAATTGATGGGCATTCCCTAAAATTCCAACTCCTTGCCACCACAAAAAGAGCTGCTATAAAGAGTTTTGTATGCATGGGTCTTTTTCCCTTTACTATGATCTCTTTGGAATACAGATCTAATAGTGGTTTTGCTGGATCAATGGGTATGCACAATTTTATAGCCCTCTGGGAATAGTTCTAAATTGTTCCCCAGAATGGTTGAAACAATTCACAACTCCATCAACAATGCATCAGTGTTCCAATTTTCTCATATCCTATCTAGCCTTTATCACTTTTTTCTATCATAGAAACCAATCCGATAGGTACAAGTACCTCGTACCTATCAGAGAGTTTTAATTTGCATTTCTCTAATAAATGGTGATTTAGAGCATTTTTTTCATATAACTACAAGTAGCTTTAATTTCATAAATCTGTATTTTTTTCTTAGGTCATTTTTTAGTAATTCTACATCCATTTGCTAATTCTAACTTCATTTCCCTATAATTTTGTGCCTTCCATATATGCAATGCTATTTCTCTGACCCACTTGTTGTTGTGATCATTACTCCTCTCCATTTCTTCATTCCACTTATAAAACCCACAAGTGGATACATACATAGGTATTATTATTACAAATTACATGTGTACATAAATTACGTACAGGTCATATAATAATATCTATATAATTGCATTCATTTCTTTGTGTTAAAATTTTGTTTACTTTGTTTTGCTATATATAACATCTGTTATCCTTAACCTTAATCCCTTTTTAATCTCTTGAAAATTATTAGATACTACTCTACTAAGTTTGTCCTTCCTTTTTTAATGCCTATTATTCTCAACAATGCCCAGTTTTATAATTTTATATGGCCATTACTCTTTCTCTTCTTCAAATTTCAACCAAAAATCTCTTTGATTATGCTAACAAGTTGACTGTCCAACTTGCTAGATGAAATGCATTTCATCCCTTGAAAAGAATCCATCATTTTGGTATTATAAGTTATGGTCCAACAAAAACATGCTACAGAAAATATTATTTTATTGTATCTTTCAAAATAGAAGAAAATTTATGTTGGGTTTAAGAGTAGGAAAAGATGAACTCATATCTTAAATCTTAATATTTTCTTCATTCAGTTGAAAACATTCATATTCATGTCAAACAATCGTTTCTTTTCTTCAATCCTGCTTTCGTAACACTCCATTACATTTATTTTTCTATCAAAATCGATTCTTTCTATCCCCATGTTATGAACTAAGACAACTGGAGGGGTTGGTAACTGAGAAAGGAGCCATTTTGATAATTTAACATAATGGAAAAGATAACTGAAGAACCTCTTACTTGGCCAGCTGATGGGCAATTTTCAGAAGCTTCAGGAATTAGAAAAGCCTTTCTGATTTCAATTAGACTGCATAAGGAAATATTCAGCACAGATTGCTACTTTAAAATCTTGAATTTTTAAAAGAAAAAATATGAAAGCTAGAAAAAAATAGATAATATTGCTGAGAAAGGGGGGAAACTTTTTGTCTTCTTATGTCATGTCACAGACTTTTCTCTTTTTATTTTTTCCAATACAAATAAAAATAATCACTTCAAACAAACTACTTACTGAAAGAAATGCACAAATCAACTTTCATAAGAAGAATACCTTAGAACAGATTTTTGTCTGGATGATGAAAAATATGAATTTTGGAAAGTAACCAATTGACTGAAATGTGTTTAAGCCATCAAATGATTCCACTTATCCTCTTTAGTCCAACTTGTGGCTGACTGCTCATTTGTGAAAATGAATCAATTTCAACTTCATCCCTGGGCATGTGGCTTGATTTATCATCAACTAAATGAAAACCCTTCCTAGGGTAAGTACCAGTTGACCTGAAATCTGTACTTTCAGAGTCCTTACAAGACTCAGGCAGTCCTTGTGTTCACAGGTAAAAAAAACAAGTGACAGTAACTGATAGGTGGCAACTTCCTGTATCAGTTACTTTTGTTTCCATTACACAATGGCAAGGAAACCCATAGTTCTAATCACTACCATAGGAAGATCCTTGCTATTGACTCCCTCCTTTCCCATCTCAAAGATCAGGGTTCTGTAGCTGGCAGAGATTGATATATATACTCTTTAGGAGGAAATCGGTCTCCTATGCAATGGAAATTGTCTTTTAGCTTCTGGAAAATAAGTTATTTTATTCAGAATATTGAATTAAAACAGCTTGGTAAAAGAAACCAACTTCAAAAGAGGTATAAGTTACAGTCATGTGCTTATGAAAGCATTATAGTGAGAATGAAAGAAGGCTTAAGAAAAACAAAAAAGAAACTGCAAAGTAAGAGAGATGAGGAATTCATTCTATCACAGGAAAAAGCATTAACAGCTCAGTGAACATTAATTGTGCATTAAAACTAAGCAGTTTTACATTGAGAGATTTTTTTTATGAGCTACTTATGCCTTATCTAAATTCACATTTCTTGCAAATGGAACAGAAGAAACATTTAATGATCCTCTTTATGCCATGCTGAATAGCCATTTATTATTGTGGGTAATACATTGTACATGATGAGGACAACCATTTGTAAATTTGTCTTTTTCTTTCTTAATGAATTGTTTGCATAGCCTCTGGATAAATTACAGATCATAAAGGGCAAATTTATTTTGCTCCTAATTCATCTGAAGCAAAAGCTTAAATAATTAGGATACTTAGTCAAGCAATTCAGACTTCTGAGTGAAAAATCTCAGAACTATTCTGTCTTGCTTCCCAAACTTCCTCTCCCTTAAAGGCAAGTTAGCAAATAAAAAATAAAATGGATAATTTCTTTAACCCATGACTTCCCACATAATTAACAAAGGTGTATTGTAGCAAGGATAGGCATAAGTTGAACTGATATTTCTAATACAGTTTTATTTTAAAAAAAAAAGAATGTTCTGAAAGTTTTCCCAAATTATTCTTATCCCTAACAAACATTTATTATTAAGCCTAGTTTTCTTTCTATCTAGTTTCCTTCTATCAGTGAAAGCTTCAGGGATATTGAATTTAAATTAAAGGCATTTTCACCATTCATTATGTGCAAAGACATGGAATCATGGAAAGGGGGGTAAATTTGGAAGTCTAGAATTATTGGCTTCAAGGCCTCTAACAAAAACTAACTTTGGCTAGGAAAAAGGTCACTCTTTCAGTGCCTCAGAAAATTCATCACAACAAATTGCAGACAGATTGCTGCTCTTCATCAAAGACAATTTCCATACTGGGAGTTTCTTAACCAATAAATGTTCAGATCCAGACCACATAATTATGTGTGGAAAATTTTATTAGATAGTAGAGATAATGAGGAAGAATGCTATATAATCTCCATCCTTGAGGAATTTATAACCTAATTGATAAAGAAATTCTATTGACCTATAATCTCACTTTTTTATTATAGCTTTTTATTTACAAGATATATGCATGGGTAGTTTTTCAGCAAACCTTTTGTTCCAATTTTTCCCCTCCTTCCTCCCACCCCCTCCCTCAGATGGCAGATTGAACAATACATGTTAAATTATGTTAAAGTATAAGTTAAATACAATATATATATATGTACACATATATACACATGCTGTACAAAAAGAATCAGATGTTGAAATAGTGTACAATAAGCCTGTGAAGGAAATAAAAAATGCAGGCAGACAAAAATAGAGGGATTGGGAATTCTATGTAGTAGTTCATACTCATTTTCCAGAGTTCTTTCACTGGGTGTAGTTGGTTCAATTCTATAATCTCATTTTTTAAGATGGGATATGGTGTAAAAGAAAAAAACCATGGACTAATAACAGGTAATAAAAAATGCATAAAAGAACTGAGTAATTTAACCAGATACAAGTAACAATAGCTAATACCAACCTTGGCAAAATTTGAAGTATTTTCTCTGGATAATATCTTCAGTATAATAGTCATACACATATCATCTTCTTTCACTATCAAATATGCATGACCCTTCCTAGATCTTCTTTCATGATACAAACATCTGCTCTTTCTCTTCAGAGACAAAGTCTTTGCCAGAAATTGGTTCCAAGTCCACATTTGTTTATTGGATCTCACTATCACGATATCAGGATTACAAGGTAACAATAACATGTTGACCTTCTAGTCTTGTCATTTCGAATAGAAGCAAGGGAAAATATATACATATTTTATAGCACAGAAAAAGAGATGGAGAAGCACCTGGCTCTCATGTCTTAACAGCAGTTATTCACTACAGCCAAGAATGTTAAGCTACCAAGTCACATTCAATAAATGGTAGGGACTTCCTGCATTTAAATTGATTCCCCTTACTTTCAATAAGATCAGACTACAAAATACATTCTTAAAGTTATATTATGATGGTAGAATTAAGACTTGTGAGAATGAATCTGTGCTTCCTAATTAATTTAATTCCCCTAATTGACAAAAGAGATCTGTTCTCTTATTTTTTAGTATTTACCTTTTTTCAGTATCTCTATTGTGTACAAATGCATATACATACAAATTCCCTTTTCAGTGTCACTGTCACAAAAAATTCCTTTTTTGTGTGTGGATATTTGCATGTATATATGCACATCTATGTATGTATTACATTTTGTATAATTTAAGGGAGTAATTTTAATTTCTTCTTTTAATAGTTAAATATATGCTTAAATATTTGTTCTTTGGAAACAGAATACTTAAAAAGATTCTATCATAAAAAATAGTATTGTTTTGAATAATTCAAAATCTTTTTCTTTTTTAGCTAAGGAAAAATAACATGAATGATCCCAAATATCAAATAATCATAAATTAATTTATATTGGATTTGAAATATTTACCTACATCTGTTCATTATTTTTCATGTTCTATGAATTTTTTGCACTTCAAACAAAATATCAATGCTAAACAATAGCACACAAAGACCTAAAATTTTTTCTTCATTCTGTTATATTGTACCTCTTATCCTCGTATGAAAATTTCTCTATACTATTCATTCTATGCTCAAGATTTCACTTCTGGGGCTGGTGCAAAGTATGATCTTTGAATTAACTGCTATCCTTTTTTAAAATTATTATTCATGTTGGGAGAGAAAAATCAGAACAAAGGAGAAAAACCATGGGAGAGAAAAAAAAAACAGAAAAAAGTGAACATGTATTCACTTGCAAGTGTTGATTTGCATTCAATTTTCATAGTTCTTATTCTGCAGATGGAATTTTGCATCCAAAGTCTATAGGGATTGCATAGAATCTCTGAACCACTTAGAAGAACTTTCATAATTGATCATCACAATTCTTGCTATTATAAAGTACAATGTATTCCTGGTTTCACTCAATTGTGTTCGTGTGAATCTCTCCAGATCTTTCTAAATCAGATTGTTCATCATTTTTATACAACAATAATATTCCATTACCTTTATATATATATACCACAACTTTTTCAGCCATTCCCCAATTAATGGATATCTACTCATTTTCTAGTTCTTCGCTACCACAAAAAATCTGCTATAAACATAAATGTTGCAAAGTGCCTTTATATATAATTGGGAGAAAAATACTATGAAGTATTGTATCTAGGTCTTCTTTGAGTTCTTAAGGATTTAGTACAATCTGATTAAGTATTGGTTTGGAGAGATTTTTTTTACCCTAACTGAAGAGATGCTGGCAAACGGACCATAGCAAAATTTTAAACAATTATTTGGAAATTTATGATATAATTAAATTCTAAAAATATTCTATTATGTATTTATTTACATGAATTGAATTTCTTGTTGATACTTTGAATTGAGTTCTATCTTTGTGCACACAATCCAATTAGATTTTTTAAAGCAAATGTAATGCTCTACCAGATGAGCTGGGGGAAAAAATAGAATTCTGCTAAGAAAGTGAAAAAAAAATGTCCATATCATTTTTCAGAGATACTAGGCATATGTCCCAAGGAGGTCAATAATGATAACAACAACAAGAATAACCCCATACACAACATAATATTTATAGGAATATTTCGTACAGTAGCAAAGAATTAGATGCAAAAAAAAAACTTCCCATAATTAAGGAATAAATAAACAAGTTATGATACATGAATGTAATGAACATTACTACCCAGCAAAAGAACCAAAAACAATATGATGAATGCAAACAGTAAAAGATATATAGTATAATGCAAAATGAAATATATGAAAAAACAATATGCACAATAACTAAAACACACTCTCCCCTCTTTAAAATTTCCCTATTTTTGTTGAAATCAACATATTTCCAGATTCCCATATTGATAAATTTTGTGTTGTGTTTTATTGGATCTGACTTACCTTCCCTTGCCCTATATTGCTATAATCAGCTTCCAAATCTTCATCATTTCTGCTTCTACCACAACTCTTAAAGTGATCAATTTTCTCTATTCATACATCTTCCATTTCTTGTAGACCCTCAACACCTCTCACCTGAACTATTTCAACAGCTTTCTCTTTGCCTTATCTTTCCTCACTCTAATCCATCTTCCAAAGCATTATAACTAAAGAGATTTTTTGGTAAGCTCAGCTTTGTCCATGCTTATATCATTTTCTGGTTCAATCATCTCTATTAGTTCCTTATTTTCTCCCTTTTGAAGTTTGTAAAAAGGCAAGATAGTACTGGAAAACATGTTGAGGGCATGAATACTGGTTTTTTGTGTTGGGAAAGGGGTGCTCTATGGGACTAAAATTAAATGCTTCCTTAGAACTTGAAGATTAAGTCAGAAAAAGCCATTCTCTAAAATTGGAATAGAAATTCAATATAAAATGGCCAATTTCAATAGCCTTCTACTTGAACACCAGGCTCTGTCCTTTCCAATAATGATCCACAAACTTAAACTCCTAAAATATAATTTTGACCATGCTACTTCTCTGATCAAAAAATTCCAGTGACTTCTTATTAATTCTGGAACAAAATACAAAGTCTTCTTCTTAGCATTAAAAGTCCCTCAAAAAAAAAAGGTTACAGCCTACATTTTCAGGTTTATTTTTCATTATCTTCCTCCACAGAATCTATACTCCAGTTATTTTCACTAAATTTAGGCTACTTTACGTCAGGTAACATTTTACCTTTGTGTCTCCAACATCTAATATAGCGCCTTAAAGACCCATAAAAGAAATTTAGTGATTTCTCATTCAATGAATGATAATCAATGATAGAATTAGCACACAAAATTATTTATAATTTCTTTTACCAGTGAGAGCATAGGGATTCCCAAAATTTATAAAAGGTAAGAATAATGGTACTACCTAAAAATAATTAAGAAATAAAATATCTCTCAAACATAGAGAGGGAGAAAAGAGAGTCTACCACAACTCATTAAGGAGAATAAAATTGCTAAATATAAAATAAGCTGGGATATAGTATTCAGAGACAATGTCATGACAAAAACATGAAAATCTGTATGGATTCTTAAAAGAAGGAAGCCTATGTAAGGATTTGAAAAACTTTGTTCTGGTCATTTTTGATATGATTTTTGGTAATCCAATAATGTTTGCTAATCTTGAAAGAAATGTCACAAAAGTAGAGCAAGACTATACATTAGGTTTTTCTTGGGAAATATATGTATCTATTTATGCTTAGTTTTATTTAGCTGTATGGAGAGCTATACATGCTTAAGTACAGATAGGTATGGTTTGCATATATGTGTGTATTTATTTCCCTACTCTAATTCATCTTTCATAGTAGTATAACTAAAGCAATTTTCTGTAACCTCAGATCTGCCTATGTTTTTATGTGTGTGAACATAAACTTGTATATGTGTATATATTTATGTATATATGTGTGTGTGTGTGTGTATGTGAATACATAGAGATATAATTGTACATATACATACAGGCATATATACATGTATATATGTATTTATGTATATAGACATATGGGTCTATGATATCACACAAGTATTTCTGAAAAATCACTATTTGTTCAAACAGGCCAGGAAGAAAATGTTGTAACTGAATGTAGTATCATCTCATCATTATCTTTTCTCCTAATTTAGCATTTGCTTAGCTCTAACCAATCAATGATTGGACTATAAACAAACAATTCTGAAAAGAATACTTTTATGGGAAAATGTATAACAATCAATGGGGAAATATGGAAGTCTCCTCTTTTATGATGTTAATGATAATATACAACTATGATTTGACTTCTTGCATTTTATTCATTCAAGTATTCTTAATTAAAGCTAAAACTAAAATCTCCCACATCAGTAAATCAACATTTCTTGGCTACAAAGAAGGTTTTAGAGTTTTTACAAATCTTCCCTGCTTCCTTATCAGTAATAAATGTTAGTATCTGTTGATTTCACCTTTGCAACATCTCTTAAATATGCTCCTTTCCCTATTCTGATAACACTATCATTATAAAGCAGGTTCTCATCACTTCATACCTAGATTACTGCCATAGCCTACTGGTGGGTCTATGTATCTCAAGTCTTTCCTTGTTCCAATCCAATCTCCATTTAACCATTAAAGAGATTTTCCCAAAGTGCTGAATAAATCATCATCATCATCATCATCCTCAACACACACACACACACACACACACACACACACACACACACACAAATTCAATAATCTTCAATGCCTCTTTATCAACTACAGGATAAAATACAAAGTCCTTTATTCATAATATAATGCCCTTCATAACCCAGTCCCCTCCTGCCCTTCCATTTTCCTATATTACCACCTAAGAATTGATGATTCTTATCTTTCAATAAATCCAGATCAATTGATTCAAATTAGCCCAATCATTTTATTTCTGTTTATTTTCTTCTGAAAGAAATTTGGAATAGAACTAACAGTTTCCTGAAATACCTTCATTGAACAGAATGTAACTTTACCTACTCCTATGACAACCTGACTACCCTGACTTCTCATATTCAGTTTCTGATCTGGGAGCATAAAAGGTCTCAGCCATAAGCCAACTAATCCTTTCAAGCTTTGGGGGTTCCCAACACCATAGGAGTGATGATATCCTGATGACTCTCTAATGAGATACATTTCTAGACACAGAAGAAGGAGACAGTGTCTGGAAAAGCTAAATGTTGTATACGCTTTCTGTGCTAGAGGAAAGTCAACCTCTTTGTTAAATGTTATGTTAAATGTTAAATGTTATGAGAGCCTCATTTTGCATCAGCATCAATCCTGAATTAAGTAAGAAGGTGCTAGCTTTAGAGTTATGCCTACAAGAAAGCTCATGAACCATTCCTTCATAACGATGTCTTCTATGTCTTCTCATTTATTTTAAATAATAGTAATTTTGTCAAGTTGCTATAATTCATTTCTTCTCATAATGCGTCAGTTCCATTAGACAAGATGATCAATAATTAGGTTATGGATGGTTAAAGAACTGTTTTTTTTAAAACCATCTGCCTTCTTTTCATCACTTAATCAGTGTTCCCATTAAAGTATGAAGAAACACACAATCTTGATGGCTATTTCCTATTTCCTAAACTAAAATGTAGTGAACTTTATTTCAATTACTAACAAAATTTTAGAATATCTTTTTAAAAAGATGAGTAATGGCTTCTGGAAAATAACCAATATAGCTTTACCAAGAATACATCTACCAGATAAATCTTCTTTTTATGAGACTTAGTAAGTTGGTAGGGCAAAGGAATTTCTTAGACTTTAGGTAAAGTATTTAATAGTCTTCTTAAGGCGAAAGGAGGACAGATATGGTATAGATGAAATTAATTCAGAACTAGTTCATTGCCTTAACCTATAAAGTAATCTTAAGGATTTTAAGGCATTGAACATTTATATATCTCCTCCTTTTACCCTCTCCCTAAATACATAGATATAAACAATTAAAGCTAATCTGTTCAAATCTTTCCAGGTTGACAATTCTAAAATGGAAGTAAGAGAAAAAAGGTAGTCAGGAGGATCTTCTGACCCTTTCTCTGGTCCTACTATAAGTCACTCAGTTTCTTGTATCCTTTCAGAATGAGGAAAAAAAATAACTAATTGGCAGCAGTAGTAAAATAAGGAACCTTTCACATGAGTCTTAAAATTGTTCAGATGGAAAAATGAAAAGCAAAGAAAATTTTTTCTTTTGAGAAGAAAATCTTAGTTGCCATTATTCAATGTAGGAAGCCTAATATTACTGTTGCCTCTGTTCTCTTTTCATATAATCTAATATTTATTCTAATCTAATCTAATTTCATATAATCTAATGCTCTTTCATATTCCATTTGTATGTGTTTACATGTACAGACAAGGAAAGGATTGGTTTTATTTTTCTGAATTATAGAAATAATTGTCCAGATTCTCTCCATAAATCCAGATGGTATAATTTGAAAGTTACTGGAATTTCTATAGGAGTGCCTAAAATCAAGACCTACCTTCATCCCTTAGAAGGCATGTTACCCCAGACAAATCTCTTACTCTCTGTGAGTCTGCTTCATCTTCTTTAAAATAGAAATAATATAAACTCACAGACTAAAAAAGAAAAAATATTTTGTTTTTTGTGTTTTTTTGTTGTGTTTTTTTAAATTTTATTTTATAATAACTTTTTATTGACAGAACCCATGCCAGGGTAATTTTTTTACAACATTATTCCTTGCACTTGCTTCTGTTCTGATTTTTCCCCTCCCTTCCTCCACCCTCTCCCCTAGATGGCAAGCAGTCCTATATATATTAAATATGTTGCTGTATATCCTAGATACAATATATGTGTGCAGAGCCAAACAGTTCTCTTGTTGAACAGGGAGAATTGGATTCAGAAGATAAAAAATAACCTGGGAAGAAAAACAAAAATGCAAATAGTTCACATTCATTTCCCAGTGTTCTTTCTTTGGGTGTAGCTGCTTCTGTCCATCATTTATCAATTGAAACTGAGTTAGGTCTTTTTGTCAAAGAAATACACTTCCATCAGAATACATTCTCATACAATATCGTTGTTGAAGTGTATAATGATCTCCTGGTTCTGCTCATTTCACTTAGCATCAGTTCATGTAAGTCTCTCCAAACTTCTCTGTATTCATCCTGCTGGTCATTTCTTACAGAACCATAATATTCCATAACATTCATATATCACAATTCACCCAGGCATTCTCCAACTGATGGGCATCCATTCAATTTCCAGTTTCTAGCCACTACAAATAAGGCTGTATTTTGGCACATACAGGTACCTTTCCCTTCTTTAACCTATAAAGTAATCTTAAGGATTTTAAGGCATTGAACATTTATATATCTTCTCCTTTTACCCTCTCCCTAAATACATAGATATAAACAATTAAAGCGAATCTGTTCAAGTCTTTCCAGGTTGACAATTCTAAAATTCTAAAAATACTAAAATTATTTAGTATTTCTTGGGATATAAGCACAGAAGTAACACTGCTGGATCAAAGGGTATGCACAGTTTGATAACTTTTTGGGCATAATTCCAGATTGCTCTCCAGAATGGTTGGATTCATTCACAACTCCACCAACAATGCATCAGTGTCCCAGTTTTCCCGCATCCCCTCCAACATTCATCATTATTTATTCCTGTCATCTTAGACAATCTGACAGGTGTGTAGTGGTATCTCAGAGTTGTCTTAATTTTCATTTCTCTGATCAATAGTGATTTGGAACACTCTTTCATATAGTGGTAATAGTTTCAATTTCATCATCTGAAAATTGTCTGTTCATATCCTTTGACCATTTATCAGTTGCAGAACGGCTTGATTTCTTATAAATTTCTTATAAATAAGTCAATTCTCTATATATTTTGGAAATGAGCCCTTTATCAGAACCTTTAACTGTGAAGATGTTTTCCCAGTTGTTTGTACAAAGGCTTTTTAATTTGATATAATCAAAATTTTCTATTTTGTGATCAGGTAATGGTCTCTAGTTCATCTTTGGTCACAAATTTCTTTCTCCTCCACAAGTCTGAGAGATAAACTACTCTATGTTACTCTAATTTATTTATAATCTCGTTCTTTATGCGTAGATCATGGACCCATTTTGATTTTATCTTGGTATATGGTGTTAAGTGTGGGTCCATGCCTAATTTTTGCCGTACTAATTTCCAGTTATCCCAGCAGTTTTTATCAAATAATGAATTCTTATCCCAAAAGTTAGGATCTTTGTGTTTGTCAAACACTAGATTGCTATAGTTAACTATTCTGTTTTGTGAACCTAACCTATTCCACTGATCAACTAATCTATTTCTTAGCCAATACCAAATGGTTTTGGTGACTGCTGCTTTATAATATAATTTTAGATCAGGTACAGCCAGGCCACCTTCATTTGCTTTTTTTTTTTCATTAATTCCCTTGAGATTCTCGACCTTTTGTTCTTCCATATGAATTTTGTTGTTATTTTTTCTAGATCATTAAAATATTTTCTTGGAAGTCTGATTGGTATAGCACTAAATAAATAGATTAGTTTAGGGAGTATTGTCATCTTTATTATATTTGCTCGGCCTATCCAAGAGCACTTAATATTTTTCCAATTATTTAAGTCTGACTTTATTTGTGTGGAAAGTTTTTTGTAATTTTGTTCATATAATTCCTGACTTTCCTTTGGTAGATAGATTCCCAAATATTTTATGCTTTCAACAGTTATTTTGAATGGGATTTCTTTTTGTATCTCTTGCTGTTGGATTTTGTTGGTGATGTATAAAAATGCTGAGGATTTATGGGGGGTTATTTTGTATCCTGCTACTTTGCTAAAGTTATGAATTATTTTTAATAGCTTTTTAGTAGAATCTCTGGGCTTCTCTAGGTATACTATCATATCATCTGCAAAGAGTGATAGTTTGGTTTCCTCATTGCCTACTCTAATTCCTTTAATCTCTTTCTCGACTCTTATTGCCGAGGCTAGTGTTTCTAATACAATATTGAATAATAATGGTGATAATGGGCAACCTTGCTTCACTCCAGATATTACTGGGAAAGGTTCCAGTTTTTCCCCATTGCATATGATGCTTACTGATGGTTTTAAATATATGCTCCTGACTATTTTAAGGAAAAGTCCATTTATTCCTATGCTCTCAAGTGTTTTTATTAGGAATGGATGTTGGATTTTATCAAATGCTTTTTCTGCATCTATTGAGATGATCATATGGTTTTTTTTGGTTGGTTATTTGTAGTATTCTTTTTCTTCTTTAAAATATATAATATATATAATATAGGATGATGGTTCTCTTTGGGTGAAAGAGCAGGTTTCTTGCGGGAGGTTTTCTTGGAGGCAGCCTCAGTATCAGTTGAAAGTAATAATCACCTCAAAACACAGCCAAGTGAAAAAAGTTCAGCTCTTTTATTGTCTCTAATATAGCCCGGTTAGCTTAGAGCCCTCCGAATGTCTCCAGCCTCTGCCTCTGCTTTCTTCAGCCTCCAGAGCCAGCACAAAGATGGAATGAATCTCTTGTCTCCTTCACTTGGGGCTCGGCTAGCTTTCTGGTGAGTCTTTCAGATCAGCTTGGTCTCAGTGGGGGAAGTGCAGGAGCCCAGCCGCCACAGTGGTGTGAGATGAAGATGAATCTAGTTGTGCCTCAGAAAAGGCCTTCTCAGTCTCCCGCTGAACCCTCGACTCGTGGCTTCTTCCTCTGAAAACTCTCCTTCCACCACCAGCCAGCCAAGTGGAACATATTCTCAAGAATCTCTCTTCACTGGGCTTATATAGGACTCTTCTGAGAGAATGGGATTATGGGTTTTCTTCCATAGTGCTCTCTGGCCCTAAGAGCTTCAAGGGAGGTATGAATTCAGATATCTCATACTAAACCCTGAAATTTCCTAAACATGTGAACTCCAATGAGTAAAGCTGTGAACACAAGCATTGTATCAATTAGTTCTACTTAGTACCTTGTTTCAGGTTCTGGCCCAAAACATCTTCTTGTAAGATCAGATCAATAATCTATCAACTCTAATGAGTTAGCAGTTTGTAAAGATTCCAACAATTATTGATACAGTCGATTATGCTAATAGTTTTCCTAATATTGAACCAGCCCTGCATTCCTGGTATAAATCCTACTTGGTCATAGTGTATTATCCTGGGGATGATTTTCTGTAATCTTTTTGCTAATATTTTATTTAAGATTTTAGCATCAATATTCATTAGGGAGATTGGTCTATAATTTTCTTTCTCTGTTTTCAACCTACCTGGTTTAGGTATCAGTACCATGTCTGTGTCATAAAAGGAGTTTGGTAGGACTCCTTCAATCCCTATTTTTTCAAATAGTTTATTTAGCATTGGAGTTTATTGTTCTTTAAATGTTTGGTAGAATTTACATGCAAATCCATCTGGGTCCTGGGGATTTTTTCTTAGGGAGTTGGTTAATAGCTTGCTCTATTTCTTTTTCTGAGATGGGACTGTTTAGGATATTTACTTCTTCCTCTGTTAGTTTGGGCAAGTTATATTTTGGGAGGTATTCTTCTATTTCATTTAAGTTGTCAAATTTATTGGCATAAAATTGGGCAAAGTAACTCCTAATTATTACTCTAATTTCCTCTTCCTTAGTGGCGAGTTCTCCCTTTTCATTTTTAAGACTAACAATTTGATTTTCCTCTTTTCTTTTTTTAATCAGATTTACTAAGGCTTTGTCTATTTTGTTGGTTTTTTCATAGAACCAACTCTTAGTTTTATTAATTAATTCAATAGTTTTTTTACTTTCAATTTTATTGATCTCGCCTTTTATTTTTAGAATTTCAAGTTTAGTGTTTGACTGGGGGGGTTTTAATTTGTTCCTTTTGTAGCATTTTTAGTTGCAAGCCCAATTCATTGACCTTCTTTTTCTCTATTTTATGCAAATAGGCTTCTAGAGATAGAGGCCCCTTATTACCGCTTTGGCTGCATCCCATACATTTTGGTATGATGTCTCATTATTATCGTTTTCTTGGGTGAAGTTATTAATTATGTCTATGATTTGCTGTTTTAACCAATCATTCTTTAGTATGAGATTACTTACTTTCCAATTATTTTTTGGTCTACTTTCCCCTGGCTTTTTGTTGAATGTAATTTTCACTGCATAGTGGTCTGAAAAGGATGCATTTATTTCTGCCTTACTGCATTTGAGTTTGAGGTTTTTATGTCCTAATATATGGTCAATTTATGTATAGGTTCCATGAACTGCTGAAAAAAAAGTGTACTCCTTTCTGTCTCCATTACGTTTTCTCCAGAGATCTATCATATCTAATTTTTCTAGTATTCTATTTAACTCTTTGACTTCTTTCTTATTTATTTTGTGGTTTGATTTATCTAATTCTGAGGGTGCACGGTTGAGATCTCCCACTATTATAGTTTTGCTGTCTATTTCTTCTTGCAGCTCTCAATTTCTCTTTTAAAAATTTAGATACTACATCACTTGGTGCATATATGTTTAATATTAATATTGCTTCATTATCTATGCTACCCTTTAGCAAGATATAGTGCCCTTCCTTATCTCTTTTAATTAGGTCAATTTTTGCTTTAGCTTGATCTGAGATCAGGATGGCTACCCCTGCTTTTTTGACTTCACCTGAAGCATAGTAGCTTTTGCTCTAACCTTTTACCTTTACTCTGCATGTATCTCCCTGCTTCGGGTGTGTTTCCTGTAAAGAACATATTGTAGGATTCTGGCTTTTAATCCATTCTGCTAACCGCTTCCTCTTTATGAGAGAATTTACTCTGTTCACATTTATGATTAAAATTACCAATTCTATATTACTTGCCATCTTGTTAACCTCTGTTTATGCTTTTCTCCCTTCTTTCCCCCTTACCCCTCTTCCCAGTTTTAAGCTTGTGAGCACCACTTGCTTCTCACAGCCCTCCATTTTTAGTATCCTTCCCCCCTCCCCCGCCTTAGAGTTCCTCCCCCTATTTTATCCCTTTTCCCTCACAGTTTCTGTATTCCCTTCCACTTAGCTTATTCTTTCCCTTTTCACTTTTCCCTTCTCACTTTTCAACAAAGTGAGAGAAGTTTCACCATAAATTGAATATGTCTAAAATTTTTCTCTTAAAGCCAATTCTGAAGGCAGTAAGATACCCACTATATTCATCCCCCTCCATTCTTTTTCTCAGATATAATAGGTTTTCTTTGCCTCTTCATGAGATGTAGTACCCCCACTTTACCCTTTTTCTGGTACAGTGTCCTTTCCATATCTCAGTTTCTAGAACAAGGTATACATGTATTCTTTACACATCTTTATAGCAGAAATATAGTTCCCAAGGTTTATTTTTACCTTTTTAGGTTTCTCTTGAATTCTATATTTGTAGATCAAACTTTTTGTTAAGTTCTGTTTTTTTCATCAAAAATAGGTGAAATTCGCTTACTTCATTGAATGTCCATGTTCCTCCCTGGAAAAAGATGCTCATTCTGGCTGGGTAAGTTATTTTTGGTTGCATACCGAGTTCCTTAGCCTTTTGGAATACCATATTCCAGGCTCTTCGATCTTTTAAAGTGGATGCTGCTAGATCCTGGGTGATCCTTATTGTGGTTCCTCTATATTTAAATTGGGTTTTTCTAGCTGCTTGCAATATTTTTTCCTTCGTCTGAGGGTTCTGGCATTTGGCCACTATATTTCCTGGTGTTTTGATTTTAGGATTCCTTTCAGTAGGTGATTGATGAATTCTTTCAATGTCTATTTCTATGACTTCTGGGCAGTTCTCTTTGATAATTTCCTGGAAAATAGTGTCCAGGCTCTTTTTTTCATCATGCTTTTCTGGGAGTCCAATGATTCTCAGATTGTCTCTCCTGGATCTGTTTTCCAGGTCTGTTGTTTTCCCAAGAAGGTATTTCACATTCTTTTCCATTGTTTGATTTCTTTGGATTTGCTTGACTGATTCTTTTTGTCTCCTCAAGTCATTCAATTCCATTTGTTCCATTCTGATTTTCAATGAAGTATTTTCTTCACTTACTTTTTAAATATCTTTTTCTAATTGTCCAATTGAGTTCTTTTGTTCTATGGAATTTTTTTCCATTTCACCAATTTTGTTTTTTAGAGAGCTATTTTCTGTTTCCAGTTCACTAATCCTATTTTTCAAGAATTTTATTTCTTTATCCACTCTGTCTTTAAATGAGTGGGATGACTTCTCCAGACTCTCTTGCCAAACCTTCCTCTCCTTTTCCCATTTTTCTTCTAGCTCTCTTGTGAGAGACTTTTTAATTTCTTCTATGAGATTCATCTGTATTAAGGAACAGATGATCTCCTCCTTTGGGGATTCACCTGGAGACTGTCTGTTGAAGCTGTCAAGGGTTAAGGTCCTTTTCAATTTTTTGCTCATTTTGTCAGAGAAGAATCAAAGACAAAGTAGCAAAGAAAAAAAAGAAAAAAACCCTAAATGAAGTCTGCTTTTTTGGGGGGAGGGGCTGGGTGGTGTTACCGAGCTTCCTCTACAGACTATGGGAGCAGCAGCGAGGCACTAGCAGGACTGTGCTGCGCCTGCGCTCTGAGACTGAGAGCGTGCTGAGACACTCTGGGGGAGGGGTGGCCAGGTCCCGAGAGACTCCAGCTGTTTGGGGTTGTATTCTTCACCCCTTGTGTTTTTAGCTTCTCTGCTGAGCTACTGATTTGCTGCCAGGGCAAAGTATCCAATCCTGTAGCAAAGCTCCTTCCCCCTTCCCCCCCGGCAAAGACAGTGGAGATCACACCTCACCCCGCTCTGCTCTGCTTGGCTGTGAGCTGCCTGCTGTGCTCCCGCTGCTGCTGCCTGCCCTCAGCCTGTACCCGATCTAAAACCTTCCCTGTCCTCGAGCAAAAACAGACCTTTTCTGTTGAATTTCAAGGATGTCTTCTCTTGGTAACTATTTGTGGGGTTTTTTTTTCAGTCAAGCATTAATTCAGAGGCTTGTAATGAAATAGATTCTAAGAGAAAAGGTGGAGCTTACACAGCTGTGTGCCTCCTCTCCGCCATCTTGGCTGGAAGTCCCCCGGAAAAAATATTTTGTAAACCTTAACATATAAAATTAATTAGAATTTTTGTCACTTAACTTCAGACTTCAGTATATGTGACTTAGATTAATAAATATGTATAACTGGTTTGTTTTTGTTTTTTTCTAATAGAATCAGGTGGCAACTGGCTGTGGCTAGAATATGCACTTGAATTCATGAGACACTCATTCTTGCCATTATTCTCAAGTTAATAGACAGCAATTATCTCTCACTTGTTAATCTTGCTACAACTTTGCAAATAGCTTTAAACAGTACTATATGAAAAAGTGCAGGATATTATCATGTTTAACTTCATATTTTTTTATATGATGTGTTTAGTTTGACATTTTGGTGTGAGTTCACACCTCGCCCCCCACCAAAGGAATGATATATTGAATCTGCTAGTCATTCCTTACACATGAAATGGTGAGTCTTTGGAAAGGTCAATGATAAATCTTACCTTCTAGAATTATATTCCAAATCTCATCCCCTTAAATACAACAGAGTACATCCAGATTTTTATTATTAAAAATAATCCCAAGGTATTTAAGAAATAAATGGGAAATATCCCATTTATTGTAAAGAATTGTTAATGTTGCTAGAAAAAAAATAGTCAATTATTTTTTAATAATTCTTTCACTTGATTTTCCTTTTTTCTACATCTTATTACATGAGAAGAGATAGAACAGAGAATGCTCTGAGACCAAATTTTTTATGGTTCTGTAAAACACCACTAAGGTCAAATGTTTAAAGTCAAGCATCACAAGAAGTATGTAAAAAGAGAAGCAAAAACAAAAGCCTAAATCATAATAAATGATTTAGATGATTAAATATTTATAATCTCTAATGGAAATGATAGTTTTATAATTGTATATTTTCCAAGTACTTCAGTGTTCCATAAATAAATGGAATTCATGTAAAGAAGTTCCTCTTCCCCATGAATTAATGGCCTAGTCAAATACAATCACAGAAAACTATTTTGGTGCAAATAATTGACATCTTAAATAATTTCAAATAGCCTGTCTCTATATACAAATATACACAATGAGTGAACTATTCTTTTTTTTTTTTTAATGGACTACACATCCAGTTTATATTTAAACTTCACATACAGAACACATGAAAGAGAATGTTCATTTTCTAAATTAATCTTTCATATTGCTATCTTGGAAAGGAAACTCCACCAACTTTGCAGCAGACATGCTCTTAGAGTCTAAGAATGCTTTACTGATACTGGCCAGTTTGATTTGACATCAAGCACAGCCTCATATCAGATTGCTCCAAAATCTAAAGATATCTTATAACAATACCTAGATATTTTGGCGTTAATGAATTTTGATGTCTTATTAAATTCCTAGTATTAGAGAAGCAAGTAGTTACCTCAGAATGACATGAGAAGTCCTTCAGGAAAATTCTTTAAAAAACTCACTTTTTGTAGAGAATGCTGCCAATTCACATTGACAGACATAGATAAATACTTGCACACACACACATACATTTGTTTTTTAGATAGTTTTTAGAATTAATTGAGCTCACTTCCATGTGTGTGTGTGTGTGTGTGTGTGTGTGTGTATGTGTGTGTAGCACTGCATTTAATTCAACAGTCTGTATTAAGTACCTATTAGCTGCTAAGTATCATTCCTGCCTCTGAGGGTAAAAAGTTAAACATGAAAGAGTCCCTACCCCAAAGGAGTTTACAATGTAATGAGCAAACACACACACACACACGGGTAAACACAACATATACACAAAACAAATACAAAATCATTTCTGTGAGAGTTGGGGGGAGCAGTAACGAAAAGGGGAATCACTAAAATCATCTTATAGAAAGTGACCCTAGAACTCGGCCTTTTAAGTATCTAGGGATTGCAAATGAAAAGGTAAGGATAAAGAATGTCCCAATCACAGGAATCAGCTCAGTCAAACGTACGGAGGTAAAAGATAAAATTTCACGTAAAGAGAATAATACATAGTTTGTATATGGAATATGTGAAGGGCAATACTGGGAATTCATTGTTTTGTGTAAAGTTGTTCAGACTCCAGGAGAAGGTCTCTGTTGGGTTATTTTGGATTAGGTTTGGATAGCTTCATTTGCAATGAAGTGGGGAGTGGTCATATATATATATGTATATATATATGCAGGACAATTTCTTTGCTAGCAATCCCAATCCAATAACTAAAATAGAGCCAGTTTCTGATATATTTTTATACATATTAACTAAGCTCACAAATTCTTTGACCCTCCTGCCTCCAGAGAAATGGTGAATCAAGTTGACACTGAATGGAGGGAATCAATCTGACAAATATAGGGGCATACCCCAGAGATATTGCAGGTTTGAATCAAGGTCACTGTGATAAATAAATATTGCAATAAAGTGAGTTATTTGCTTTTTGATTGCCTGGTGCATATATAATTTATGTTTACATTCATAGTCTATTGTGTAACAATATTATTTCTAAAAAATTCTATTTTAAAATACTTAATTGTTTAAAAATGCTAGTTTATTTAGTTAATTAACAATTAGTTACTTAATTGTAATTTAAAGATCTTGTCATGTTATTGAAGGCTGATGACTGATCAGTGTGGTAAGTGCAGAAGATTGGGGTAGCTCTGGCAATTTCTTAAAATTTGACAATAGGGAAGTTTTATCACATTGATTGACTCATCCTTTCACTTAAACAATTAGAGACCATTGCATGGTTATTAATTGACCCAATTTCAATCTTGTTGTTTTTTGGGAATAGAGAGGCCTGAGAAGAGGGAGAGAGACAGAAAACTGTCAGTGTTAATGGAACAGCCAAAACACACACAATATTTATCAATTAAGTTTGTGGTTTGTGGCTCTCCAAAACAACTACAATAGTAACATCAAAGACCACTGATGCCAAATCACCATAACAGATATAATAATTATAAGAACATTTGAAATATTGTGAGAATTATCAAAATGTGACACACAATGTAAATACATAATATTGGGAAAATGGTACCAATAGATTTGCTTAATGTAGGATTTCTGATTTGTAAAAAAAAAAAAAAAAAAAAAAAAAAAAAAAAAAAAAAAAAAAAGATAAAATGCCATATCTGTGAGTACAATAAAGCAAAATGCAATAAAACCAAGTATACTCATATCTGACTTAAAGATATACTGCTAGTACCCCACTCTTTTATAATTGTTTTTCATATACTTATGTGCTTTTACATTTGCATATTGTTTTCTCCTATTGATATTGATATTGATATATATATATATATACACATATATGTGTGTGTGTGTGTGTGTATATATATATACATATATATATATATGATGATTAAATATATGATCATTAAAGGAAGGGATTGTTTCAGTTTTATTTTTATAGCCCCTATGCCTACCCCAGAGCCTGGCACAGTGACATTTAATCATTTAATATTTGAACAAAAAGTAAATAAAACACTCTAGAGGTAGACTGAATACTTAGAACCTAAAAGGGCCTTAGTAGGTCAGTCTTCTCATTTTGTAGAGGAGAAAATTTAGGAGCCAAGAGATTCAATGACTTATCCAATGACATATAAGTATCAGAGCCACCAATAGCTATTTTACAATCATTCTACATTATCAATAACTTATCTTTCTTTATTCTAAGCTAAGAGATATAGTTGAATTTTATATGTGATATTCAATTTTCAAATATCCCCTCCAACTTTATCAATCTTGTTCCTGGGAAATATTTTGGAGTTTGACATTTCACTGTGGCAATTGTTAATGCCAGCAACTACAATGAGAGTTTTGTACTTCAGTACTGTAAATCAACATCAATATTTTTCCCTTATGAAAGATTTGGAATTATTTCACTGAAAAGTTTTTTCCTATTATTCTATATTACCTTCTTGTCAGGTATTTTTTGGCTAACACAAAAATTTGAAACTAAGGAAACTAAAGGAAAAAACAAAAAAAGGGGGGGCAAAGAAAAGGGGGAAAAGAGCAAGACAGGAGGAAAACTCATTCGACAAAATCATTTTTGCATAGTGGAAGAAGCATTAGTTTACTGAATTTAGTGTTTGAAAGATAGGGGAGTCCCCCCAGTAAGCCCAGAACAACCCAGCAAAGTTGGTTTTTATCAGCCTCAGCATTTGCCAAGTTTGTTTATATTCACTGAAGCACATGCTAATGCCTGTGACACTCATTTTTGAGGTATCAGCTCTTGAAGGATGAGAATCTGGACTTCAGGGATCCAGGCAACAGTTTCCAGGACTCATTCATCCAGGATTCATATCAAGAATCATTTAACATTTAACAAGCATTTAACAACTATTGCTATTTGTAAGTCAAGAAGGATTTGTTAATTTGCTACTATGTGCAGGCACTGTGCAAAGTGATAAGGATACAAAGTAAAGCAAGAATACCTCCTGCCTTAAGGATTTAATGATCTAATGGGGGAGACCTGTTAAAACCATTGTACAAACTCCACACACATATGGAACAATAGTATACATGTGTAGTTTGTATGTGAACATGGTCAACTATGATTTGTGTGTTCATATACACATATGTATATATTGCTGTACATATATACATTGTATATACATATATATGCTAAATTAGTTAATCTCAGAGGGAAGGCATTAGCTTTATAGGAACTGGGAAAGGCTTCTGACAGAGGTGAGTTATAATTTGAGACTTGAAAAAAGCCAGGAAAGCCAAGAGGTAGAGACAAGGAGGAAACAAATTCCAGGCTCGGAGATTAGCAGTGTTGTGAGATGAATTGTGCTCAGCACTTGAGGAAATTGAAGAGAGATAGACAGACAAATAGACATAGTCTCTGTATTTAAGTAGTTTACAATTGGGAGATATAATATGCAAAAATGTACACCCAAACTATATACATACATGCATCAATATATGTATAGGCATTTGTGTGCATATACACACATGTGTATGAAAACACATGTAATGTGTTTGTAAATGTGTGATAAATTAGAGATCATCTCAGAAGGAATGCATTACAGTTAAAGGATTATGAAAGACTTCTTAGAAATTTTGAGATCTAAAGTAATTCAGGAAAAAGATAAAGACAAAAAAGTAAAATCCAGACACTGTGGTTATCAGGGAAAATGAAAAGATCTAGGAGATGGATTGTAGTAGGTATGATGGGACATAAAAAAGGCAGATGAGACATTCATGGTTCCTGCCTTCAAGCAACTTATAATCTATAGAAATATTATCAGTATGGTAAAAAAAAAAGTCTTTACATTCATGATATATAAAGACTGATTGGAAAAAAAAATAATACTTAGCCCTGAAAAGACTAAAGAGAAATGTGGTAATTCTCCTCAAATACTTGAAATACAGTCATGTAGAAGAGGGATTGTTCTACGACTGCAAAGAGCAGATCTAGAAGCAATAAGTGGAAGCTGCAAATTGGAAAACGTAAGTAGGAAATAAATTGGAATTGGGTACCTTAGGAGTTAGTGTGTTCCCATTGGCAAACCTCAAAATAAAAAATCTGGGTGAATAGCATATGTTGGTTGTCTTGTAATGAGGATAATTCTTCAGGTATATAAATAGAACTGAATGGCCACTGAAGTCCCTCCTAATACTGAATATCTTTAATTCTGAAATTCTGTTAGTAAGAACCAAAAAAAAAAATAAAAAATAAAAAAGAAATAACCTGAGTACACCAAAGATAGAGAGAAATGCATGATGATTTTCAGAATGACGTCAGAATATACCATGACTCTAGAGAATGGTATTGAGCTAGGAATCTGTTTGGCAAGCTGTTCAGAAATTTTGAATAAGGGCTAAATAGGTTCCCGAACTCAAGTTCAATTTGAACTGCAGAGTGAACTCAGCACTAGGACTTTGACCTGAAAAATAATTCCAAGATTTTAAATCAGGGAGTTTTGCTGTCATATTGCTGAGAAGATGGAGGATACTAGTTTATTTTTGCGGGATAATCAAAGGTTTAAGTTATCACCTATATCTGGAACAATAGACTGTGGTATTTAATTCTACTGAGACAATGAGTTCATAGTCCAAAGTTTTCTGTCCTTGATGTTATGTTTGTTCCTTTTTTCTTAATTAGTAATGAAAGTGACTTTAATTAAATAAATATAAGAATGATCTTAACTGCTTTGGAATTTTTGCATATCCTTAATCATAAAGTCAAGAATTTAAAGGAGAAAGAAATAATGATTATTAACATACAAAAAACTAACAGAAATCTCAACCCTCTACCTAAAGCACTAAAGTTTTATGCAAGATGAGAGTACCACTTCAAAAAAATAAGAAAGACAATCTTTAAGATTTTGGATTACTGATTTTGCATAAGCTTTCTAAAAGGTAAAATTTAGCTGAATCCAGTTTCTTTTTTCCCCTTTCTTTACCCTAAGGTAAAAATGAGTCATTGTCATTTTTGCTGTCTGTGACAAGACGGGACAGTTGGAAACAGATGGCTTCATTCAGTCTTCTCTACCACCACTCTCTCTCTCAATTCATGTTCAGGAAAAATTCTCTGCAGGAGTAGAAATAAAGTGATGACTAAGGGATTAAACACTGCCCTGTGAAAAGAAAAAGTTGCAGGTGGTCCTGGCCCAGCAACATTTATATTTCAAAGAGGAAGACCAGAAGAGTGAGTACTTCTTCATAAATAATTCTTTACGTTATACTTCCAAAACTATGCCCAGAACACATATGATTATACAAGTAACTTTTATACACATAGCAGTCACCTAGTGCATAACAATCCTAAACCCCCAACGGTACTCAAGCTACAACTTCAAATATAGAGTTTCCTCCAGACACCTAAAAAGAAATGAGGTAGGTGTTCACTCAACAGTTTTTATTCAATAAGCATGTGAATTGATTTAGCTTTCTAGTAATGTGACACAGGAACGTTGAGCTTTCTATTGGATTCTCACAAGAACTGTGTTGCACTAACTGTGTTTGATATCAGCCCTGCACAAAAGTGATTATGGTTCCATTTCTGGTCTCCAGCTGTCTCAGGTTTGGTTTTGGTGAGTTGGTCAGTCAATAGACATTTATGAATCATTTCCTATGTGCCAAGCACTTTGAATACAAAAAATAAAGTGCCACTATCCCCAATCATAAAGGGGTTCACTGATCATAAAAGGGTTCACATTCTAATAGAAATGACAACATGTAAATGGCTAGGTTCATATAAGTAGCTGGAAGGAAATGTGAGAGGGGAAGGCATTAGGGGAGAACTAGACAAGACTTCTTGAAGAGAGTGCTATTTGATCTGTGTTAAAAGAACTTAGAAAGTTATTTCTAAGAAAAAAAGGGAAAAAAAATAGAAAGCAAAGGTGAGAAAGGAGAACATTCAGTCCTGAAATGGAACATAATCAAGAGATGAATGGTCATGTCTAAGGAATAAAGTAGACCCATATGGGTTGGATCAGAGTGGATTGAGCATAGTGAAGTGCAAGAAGACTGGAAAGGTAGAAAAGGGACAGGATATAAAAAGCCTTAAAAAGATACAGAGAGATTTGTATTTGATCCCAAAGATGATAGAGAACCATTGGAACTTCTTGAGTAGGAAGATCAAATGGCAAGACTTAAGCTTTAGAAAATTTACCTTGGGAGCAAAGATTGCATGAATATGGGGAGGGATATGAATCAAGGAGACTAATTAAAAGGTTATTGCAATAGTGCATGTGAGCAAGGATGAGAACCTGACTTGTGTGAATGGAAAACGGAAAATATCTGGCTAAAAGAAATGATGTTCTTATCCATATGTGCAAGAATGTTTGTGGCAGCCCTTTTTTGTAGTGGCAAGAAACTGGAAACTGAGTCAATTGGAGAACAGCTGAATAAGTTATGGCACATGAATGTTATGGAATATTATTGTTCTATAAGAAATGCTCAGCGGGATGATTTCAGAGGGGCCTGGAGAGACTTACATGAACTGATGCTAAGTGAAATGAGTAGAACCAGGAGATCATTGTACATGGCAACAGCAAGATTATACGATGTTCAATTATGATGGACATGACTCTTCTCAATAGTCAGACAATTCAGACAAGTTCCATTGATAATGAGAGCCACCTACATCCAGAGAAAAGTCTGTGGGAACTGAATGTGGATCACCACATAGCACTTTTACTTTTTTTGTTGTTGTTTGCTTGAATTTTTTTCTTTCTTATTTTTTTTTCTTTTTGATCTGATTTTTCTTGTGCAGCAAGATAATTGCATAAATATGCATGTGTATATTAAGTTTACATATGTTATTACCATGTTTAACATATATTGAATTACTTGCCATCTAGGGGAGGATGTGGGGAGAGGAGGAGTGAAATTGGAATTCAAGCTTTTGCAACAGTCAGTGGTTAAAAATTATCCTTGCATATGTTTTAAAAATAAAAAAGTTTCAATTAAAAAAGCTAAAAAAAAAAAAAGAAATGATGTTTTACAAATAGGAATATCAAGATCTGAAAAAAAAAAGTATTAGATATGTAGGGTGAATCATAGTGAAGATTAGAGGATGACAGCAAAATTGATGGAGTTGGTGATTGAGAGAATGATCGTATTCTTAACAGTATCAGGACAGTTCAGAAAAGAGGTCACTTTGAGAGGGAATAATGGGTACCATTCCGGCTATGCTGAATTTGAGATTCTTCTGAGACATTCAGTTTGAAGTATCTAAAAAGCAGTTAGTGATATAGAAATGGACCCTGGATATATTTAAAACCATCAGTAAGCATCATATGCAATGGGGAAAAACTGGAACCTTTCCCAGTAAGATCTGGAGTGAAGCAAGGTTGCCCACTATCACCATTATTATTTAATATCGTATTAGAAACACTAGCCTCGGCAATAAGAGTCGAGAAAGATATCAAAGGAATTAGAGTAGGCAATGAGGAAACCAAACTATCACTCTTTGCAGATGATATGATGGTATACCTAGAGAACCCCAGAGATTCTACCAAAAAGCTATTGGAAATAATTCATAATTTTAGCAAAGTAGCTGGCTACAAAATAAATCCCCATAAATCCTCAGCATTTTTATACATCACCAACAAAACCCAACAGCAAGAGATACAAAGAGAAATTCCATTCAGAATAACTGTTGATACCATAAAATATTTGGGAATCTATCTACCAAAGGAAAGTCAGGAATTATATGAGCAAAATTATAAAAAAGTCTCCACACAAATAAAGTCAGACTTAAATAATTGGAAAAATATTAAGTGCTCTTGGATTGGCCGAGCGAACATAATAAAGATGACAATACTCCCTAAACTAATCTATTTATTTAGTGCTATACCAATCAGACTTCCAAGAAAATATTTTATTGATCTAGAAAAAATAACAACAAAATTCATATGGAACAATAAAAAGTCGAGAATCTCAAGGGAACTAATGAAAAAAAAATCAAATGAAGGTGGCCTAGCTGTACCTGATCTAAAATTATATTATAAAGCAGCAGTCACCAAAACCATTTGGTATTGGCCAAGAAATAGATTAGTGGATCAGTGGAAAAGGCTAGGCTCACAAGACAGAATAGTCAATTATAGCAATCTAGTGTTTGACAAACCCAAAGCCCCTAACTTCTGGGAAAAGAATTCATTGTTTGATAAAAACTGCTGGGACAATTGGAAATTAGTATGGCAGAAATTAGGCATGGACCCACACTTAACACCATATACCAAGATAAGATCAAAATGGGTCTATGACCTAGGCATAAAGAACGAGATTATAAATAAATTAGAGGAACATAGAATAGTTTATCTCTCAGACTTGTGGAGGAGAAAGAAATTTGTGACCAAAGATGAACTAGAGACCATTACTGATCACAGAATAGAAAATTTCGATTACATCAAATTAAAAAGCCTTTGTACAAATAAAACTAATGCAAACAAGATTAGAAGGGAAGCAACAAACTGGGAAAACATTTTCACAGTTAAAGGTTCTGATAAAGGCCTCATTTCCAAAATATATAGAGAACTGACTCAAATTTATAAGAAATCAAGCCATTCTCCAATTGATAAATGGTCAAAGGATATGAACAGACAATTTTCAGAGGATGAGATTGAAACTATTACCACTCATATGAAAGAGTGTTCCAAATCATTATTGATCAGAGAAATGCAAATTAAGACAACTCTGAGATACCACTACACACCTGTCAGATTGGCTAAGATGACAGGAAAAAATAATGATGAATGTTGGAGGGGATGCGGGAAAACTGGGACACTAATGCATTGTTGGTGGAGTTGTGAACGAATCCAACCATTCTGGAGAGCAATCTGGAATTATGCCCAAAAAATTATCAAAATGTGCATATCCTTTGATCCAGCAGTGTTTCTATTGGGCTTATATCCCAAAGAAATACTAAAGAAGGGAAAGGGACCTGTATGTGCCAAAATGTTTATAGCAGCCCTGTTTGTAGTGGCTAGAAACTGGAAAATGAATGGATGCCCATCAATTGGAGAATGGCTGGGTAAATTGTGGTATATGAATGTTATGGAATATTATTGTTCTGTAAGAAATGACCAGCAGGATGAATACAGAGAGGCTTGGAGAGACCTACATGAACTGATGCTAAGTGAAATGAGCAGAACCAGGAGATCATTATACACTTCGACAACGATATTGTATGAGGACATATTTTGATGGAAGTGGATTTCTTTGACAAAGAGACCTGAGTTTCAATTGATAAATGACGGACAAAAGCAGCTACACCCAAAGAAAGAACACTGGGAAACGAATGTGAACTATCTGCATTTTTGTTTTTCTTCCCGGATTATTTATACCTTCTGAATCCAATTCTCCCTACGCAACAAGAGAACTGTTCGGTTCTGCAAACATATATTGTATCTAGGATATACTGCAACATATCCAACATATAAAAGACTGCTTGCCATCTAGGGGAGGGGGTGGAGGGAGAGAGGGGAAAAAAAAATCGGAACAGAAATGAGTGTCAATATAATGTAATTATTAAATAAAAAATTAAAAAAAAAAAAAAAAAAAAAAAAAAAAGAAATGGACCCTGGGAGAAAGACTATGGATAGATCTGTAGATCTGGAAATTATTTTCAAAGTAATTATAATTGAACCCATGAAACCTAATGAAATCACAAAATCAAATCAACAAGCATTTAATATGTGCCTGCTATCTTCCAGACATTGTGCTAAGCACTGAAGACATAAAACAAGAGGAAGAGAAAAGAAGGGGAGAAATTCCTAATCTCAAAAAACTCAAAATTAAGTGAAGGAAACAATAAATAACTATTTACAAAAAGATAGAAGATGAACTTTAAGAAAATAGATCAAGATTAAGTAAGACTTGGAAAGATTTCTTATAGGAGATAGGATTAGAGCTAAGACTTAAAGGGGGAGGGACACAACAGAGGTTTGATTAAAAAGTAAAAAAGATTGTTTTGGAGAGGAGAATCTCAAATCAAAAGGAGGGAACAAGATTAAGCATTGGTGATAGAGTGTATTTGGCTGTACATTGACTGAGGAAACTGAGGTATGAGATTTTAAAGAGGCTATTAATGAATATGCGTAGGAGAGAACAGCAAATGGTGCCCGCCTAATGAATCTGGGAATTCTCTCTACAATTTTCTGGGTAAAATAGTTTATATGAAATGAATTTGGTTGGACATGGACAGGACGGGGGGCAAAGGATTCAAGAGTACATAATAGTATCAAATTAATTTGGTTCACCAAGTAGTAGTTATATTGAAAGGTGAATATTGAAGACAAAATAGATATCTTGAGGGAAAATTGAGGGGTGCAGAGAATGGAAGTTTTATTGTTGTTCTTCAGTAGTTTCAATCATATCTAATTCTTCAGTACCCCATTTGAGGTTTTTTAAGAGCACAGACACCGAAATGGTTTGCCATTTTCTTCTCCAGCTCATTTTATAAACGAGGACATTAGGCAAACAGGATTAAGGGATTGACCAGGATCACATAGCTAATAAGTATTTGAGGTTGGATTTGGTGAGAATAAAGAAGAGGTCTAGAAATTATAAGGCATAAGGAATGATTAAATAATGAAGAAGTGGGGGCAGCTAGTTGGTGTAGTAGATAGAGCACCAGCCCAGAAGTCAGGAGGAACTGAGTTCAGATTTGAAAATCTGATCTCAGACACTTAACACTTCCTGGTTGTATGACCCTGGCTGTATGAGACAAGTCATTTAACCCCAATTGCCTCAACAAAATAATAATAATAATAATAATAATAAAGAAGTATGATAACATAAAGAAATCTCAGAGTCTGTTAAAATGGGACTTGAGTACTCATACGTGATGGCTATATCAAGATAACAATATCAAATTAACTGTTTGTCCCATTCATATAAGAAATTATTGAGAGCAGAAATTTCCTCCATATGCACATATTCTTACTCCTCATGAAGGTATTAAAAAAGCCTAAGTTTAACTGTTTTACTTTGACAACTGTAGAGGCAAAATTTCCAGATTTATTAGGAGGGTACCATTTGCTTTCTCTCCTCATATTCAATAGTAATTTCTTTATAAAGTTTCCTCACTCAATGAATAGCCATGTACACTATTACCAATGATACTTTTCAATCATATTCCCACAACTAAATGTACACATGTGCACAAGTAGATTATTTATGAGTTTCTTGAATAATTCAGGAAGATTCCCATTGGGGTATCAATTATTTTAAAAAGTTGAACATAGACAAAAATATGGGCTGCACCTTATATTTTTGTAAGCTATTCCAGTCCCTAAGAACTTCCATTTCTAAGTTCAATTGAAATTAATTAAATAAAAGCAAAGCTTAATGATTTCACTTCTGCTTGGCTTTCATCAGCATTACCTAGTCACATATGCAAACATCTACACACATACACAAGCACATGTACGCATGTACACACACACACACACACACATACATACACACACACACGCACACACCTCTCAAGCCAATCTCTAAATCAAAGAAATGCTTAGGTACTTATATTCTTTCAAAAGATTCAATTAATTCTGTAAACTTCCACAACTGACAAGAAAAATAAAATCTCTAAGGTCATTTCAACCTTCAGTTGGGATAATTTTAGTATAAAAAATGCTATTTCTGTTTCAAAGATTGCTTTTCTTACCTTTTTCATTATTCATTTTTTCATAACAAATGAAAAATTCATTGCATGATAATGGCATTTTCCACATTTGATTTTGTGGATCAACTTAACAGACCTGGATGTTTTATTGAAATTAGCTTGTATTCTGTTTCCCATTTTGAAATCCATCCCTTGAATTTTTTGCTGCTTTGGAGGTATAAGTAATTAACCTCAATGTGTTGAAAGAGACACAACACTTAAAATGAATATAGGAAAAAAAAAAACAGGATTCAAATGATTTATACTTGAAAAATGGCCATGCACAAAACCCCTTGACAAAATAATTAATTCAATACAGCTTCAAAAGAATCATAATCCAAAAGCATTGCTTCTAATTCTAAAAGCTGAAATGTGTTTGTTTATCTTTAGCAATATAGCCTTAACTTCATGAATTAGAATCATTAATACACAATAATTAAAACATTTGCTCTTGATGGAAATGACTGCCACATGTAGGCTAAATGTTGGCTAGTTCCCAAAAAAAATTTTGGATAATTCTCCTCCAAAAGCTTCCAGATCCTTTTTCTATTGTGTGAATTCTTGAAAGCAAGCTGAAAATTACCAAAGACAAATGCTTTGGAGAATATATGAAATAAATATGAGCTTATAGAAATGATTAATGGTGAGACAAACACATACAGATGAATATTAAGGTATGTCAATTTGAGAAGGTTTGGCAGTCTCCAAGCAGGATGAGTTAAATTATTCTATCAGTCAGTCTCCCTGTTTCTGTTACTCATCTATCTTTTCAGATCTCCTTTTCCACTTATATCATCCCCTTCTTCTTTACTTGTTACCCCCATTAAAATTCATTCTGCAGCACAGGTTACATGATAAACTAACTTGAAAATAATTCACAGGAAAGAGTGTGCTTTGCCAAAATAAGTGCTATCTCTGACACCAAGCCTCTGTATTCTAACTGTTTCCTAAGGACTCTACATCCATTACTAGACTCATAATATATAACCAAAGTAAAGCAATGTAAAAGAAAATATTATGTTCTTTGGATCTTTTGACATGAGTAATTGGGTATTAACTGTAATTTATAGGTGAAAATAAAATTGCTTCCTGAGTACCAGACACTTTCCTCTGATCACCTCTTAAATAAACTAAATAATGCAGGAGGCAAACATTAGAATGCTCTTATTTCCCTTAATGAAAAGAACATTACACGCTCTAAGCATTGTTATATGCATAATGAGGATAAAAAAGAAATGTGAAGCAATCTAATAAGAACAGAGATTAGTAGTCTACACAAAAAAGTAAAGAAATATGTCAAAAACACACAAATGTGTTAAGCATGAGAAAATGTTAAAGAAAACATAGTCATTGTTGTTCAATTTATCATAAAGTATTCATTTTAATAAGAAAATAGCATAAATATGGAATTGAATTTTTAATGGACTAGTGTGCTGAAGATGGGAAGAGTTTACTAGTAAAACCTAAATAAATTAGGTGAATTTGAGCAATGCCGAAGTGAATGACCACTCTAAAAGTTACCATGGGGATATCTTGCTCTTTGTTTGATCCCTCTATGTGAACCATAGACATTACTTATTTTTGTTGAGAGAGAGGAGGAAAAAAGGGATAATTATCTGAAATTATAAATTAGGAAGTAAGGAATTTAAACTAATGTATGATGAGTTTAAAAGATTCATTATTTGGAAATTATTTAAGAGACTGATTAAAGAATCAAAGATCAAAGAATACCTTTCATATCTGAGAGAAGAAAATCTGGATTCAAGTGCTGACTCTGGAACATACTAGCTATGTGTCCCTTGGAAAGTTATTTAAGGTTTGGTAATCCAGGAAAGTTCTGTTAGCAAAAGTTCTAGAGCAGGGACTAATCTTCACTAATAGATCTTGCTCTCTTATTAAGAGTTCATTAAACCAATGTATCATAGGTTTACATGAAATAAAAATCCACTTTGTTTGTGTTTCTTAGATATTGTCAATGATGAGGGTCTACCTGCCAAGATAAACCAAAGAAATATATAAGCACAATTACACAACACTTCTCACCCAAATAATATCAGATCTAAACAATTAGAAAAATATTAATTATTCATGGCTAGGCCAAGCTGATATAATAAAAATGACAATTCTGCCTAAATCGGTCTACTTATCAATGCCATACCAATCAAACTGCCAAAAACATTATTTCATAGAACTAGAAAAAATAATAACCAAATTCCATCTGAAAAAAATAAAAGGTCAAGAATATCAAGAGAATTAATGAAAAAAAGTAAAAAGGATGGTGGCTTAGCAGTACCAAATCCAAAACTATATTATAAAGCAGCAGTCATCAAAACCATTTGGTATTGTCTAAGAAACAGAATAGTGAATCAATGGAATAGATTGGCTACATGACACAATAATCAAGGCCTATAGAAATCTAGTATTTAATAAACCCCCCAAACTTCAGCTTCTGAATTAAGAACTTATTATTTAACAAAAATTGCTGGGAAAACTGAAAAATAATGTCAGAACCTCAGCATAGACCTACATTTCACATCCTATACCAAAATAAGGTCAAAATGGATATATGATTTGGGTATAAAGAATGATACCATAAACAAATTAGGAAAACAAAGAATAATTTACCTATCAGATCTTTGGAGAAGGGATGAATTTGTGACCAAAACAAAACAAAAAAACAAAAACAAACAAACAAACAAATAAACAAAAAACAACCTAAAGAATATTATTAAAGGCAAAATAAACAGCTTTGATTACATTAGATTAAAAAAATTTCTTTTGCACAAACAAAACCAACAGAAACAAGATTAAAAGGAAAGTACAAAGCTGGGAAAAGAGCTGTGTCAAATTTATAAGAATACAAATCATGCCTCAATTGATAAATGATCAAGAGATATGAACAGACAATTTTCAGGTAAAAAAATTAAAGCCATTTATAGCCATGTGAAAAATACTCTAAATCACTCTTGATTTGATTAGAGAAATGAAAATTAAAACTGAGGTACCACCTCACACCTCAGAATGGCTAAGATGACAGGAAAAGATAATGATAAATGTTGGAGGGAGGGGATGTGGGAAAACTGAGACAGTAATGCATTGCTGCTGGAATTGTGAACTGATCCAAACATTCTGGAGTGCAATCTGGAACTCTGCCCAAAGATCTATCAAACTGTGCATATCCTTTGGCCCAATAGTGCCATTACTGCATCTGTATTCCAAGGAAATCATAAAGGAGGAAAAGGACCCATAAGTGCAAAAATGTTGTAGCAGTTCTTTTTATGATAGCAAAGAATTGAAAAAGAAATAGATGACCATCAATTGTGGAATAGCTGAACAAGTTGTGGTATATGAAGGTAATGGAATATTATTGTTCTATAAAAATGATGAACAAGCTGATTATAGAAAGGCCTGAAAAGATTTACATGAACTGATGCTGAGCAAAACAAACAGATCCAGGAATACATTGTACACAATAACAGCAAGAATATACAATGATTAACTATGAAAGCTTTGGTTCTTCTCAGTAGTTCCGTGATCCAAAGCAATCCCAAAAGATTTTGGACAGAAAATACCATCTTTATCCAGAAAAAAGAACTAAGGAGAATGAAGGTAAATTAACACATGTTCACTTCTTTTTTCTGTTTTTTTTTTAAATCTTTCCTATGATTTTTCTCTTTTCCTCTGATTTTTCTCTCCCAACATGATTCATAAAGCAATGTGTATTAAAATAAATAAACTTGCTACATTATAAAAAATATATATATTGCCAATGATAGGTAGATCAAGATTAAAAATATATTTTATGCATGAATAATAAATTTTTCCTTAAATTATAACTGAATAATATGAAGTACAAATCATGTTAGTTTACAAATGGATTAGCTTCTAAAATTACACCACTCTCAAGTTTTCAAATTCACAATGGATCACACTTATAAAATGCATTTTTATTATTATTTCCCTAACACTGCTCTGGGAAGCTTTACTATCAATCTATACTTCATGAAACCCAAAGACTGACTCCTTGTTGTTTAATCATTTTCAGTTATGTCTGACTCTTCATGACCCAATTTGGGATTTTCTTGGCAGAGATACTAGAGCTAATTCCTTCTCCAGTTCATTTTACAGATGAGAAAACTGAGGCAAACAAGGGTAAGTGACTTGTCCATGGTCCCATAGCAAGTAAGTGTCTTAGGCAAAATTTGAATGCAAGATGATGTCTTCCTGACTATAGGTCTGATACTATATCCAATGTACCAACTACCTGCCCCAGACTAATCCCAACACATACTAAAAATATGTAATTAGTCAAGCAAAGGATGATAGCAAAGAAACTGAAGCTCAGGGAAGTTGTGACTTTTTAAAGAATGACATAGGAATTAATAGAGTTAAAATTTGAAGTCAGATATACTGACTTTAAATATAGTGTTCTTCTGCTAAGGCATAGCTTCTACCTTAGATTCATAAGGTAGACTATATGGATTTTCAAGGTTTTTGTGCAACAATCCTTGTGTTATTTGTAATGGCCATTAAATAAAAATACAATAGCTAAAAATCATAGGCGATGTGATGAACTTGAATTTAAATCTTCCCTCAGAAATTTACTAGATCAATAAGCATAGGCAAGCCTCTTAACTAATCACTCAGTTTCTTCATTGATATAATTAACAAAGTAATGAAGGTTGAAAGTGATAGAGTGATTTGTATATCCTACAAAATTAGCTAAAAGTTAGTTATTTTAATGGGGGGAAAACCAGCTTTTAAATTTCTTCCTACTACTTATCTTCCTCAAATTTGTCAGACCTCTATATCATTCTACAGAATATATTTATCTTTTGCAGAAACTCTATCCCTAAGAAAAAATAATGGATATTTTTAGAATTTGATTCAATCCAACAGAGCTAGACTGTGGTTGCCCTCATTTGTACTTCATTCCTTAGATTTCTCTGAAAGATAAGATGTTTTCCAGGTGATACCAGAAAGAATCAGTGAATTGTAGTTCTTGACATTTCTGGAAATCAATGAAGCAGAGATACTTAGGAACATAGAACTAGAACCAAAAGGATTTCAGCGCCATCCAATCCAAGCACCTAAAATATCTCAGACACAGCAGATAGAAAGATAAATATGAAACAGTCCCTGAAATTAATGTCATAGTGTCACTACAAGTTGAAAGTCTAAAGCAAGACCACTTGACAGAAAAAAAATGTTGAAAATCCTGGCTCCTTTTTAAGTAAAGTCTTCAGGAACTGGTTCTCATATTCTTCAAGGTCATGACAGGAAATTCAGGAATAGTCTTCCTGGGTGTCATAGAGATAGATAATAGATAGATACATGAGAAAGAGAAAGAGACAAAGTCAGAGAGAAGGCAAGGAGAGAGACAGAGATGGAGACAGAGAAGATAAGCTGATAGTTCCCCTCAAGGAGTTTACATTCTAAAGGAAGAAGAACACACATAAAAGCAAATATTTAACATTCTTATAAGATCTGATATTCCAGTCACACCTCTGACACAACCTATTGTGTGAACCAGTGTAAATAACTCAATTTCTCAGTCCCCAAGATAGCTCTCTAAGACTGTCGGTTTTAGAGCAGTTACAATTAATATGTATTGATAGATCTGTAAACACTCCCCAACACCCACAAAATAAATGTCTGGTGGAATACAAAACAATTGACAAATCTCAATTTAAGGACAGTTAGCAAATGGCCATACAAACATAAATATTAAAATTATTCACATTTTGTCACAGCAAAAAAGAATATCAGATCTAGAGTCATAAAGAACTGTGTTCAAATCCCAACTCAAAAACTTATTAGTTGTATGATCCTGGATAAATCACAACTTCTTGCAATCTCAGTTCCTCTTTTGTAAAATTTGTAAAAATATAGTAAAAAAAGTAAAAACTTTTGCAAACTTTAAAGCACTTTTTTTTTTTGCTATTTAGTGTTATATTTTAAAGACTTAATTACTTTATTTCCTCTTCTGAAATTCTGTAAAGTAATATTATAACAAAAAATAAAGATTCTGCTTAAGTCATTTGCTCAGGTCACAAAGCTAGTAATTGCTGAGGTTGGAACTAACTCTGGAGCTTCATAACTCTGGATTTAGAATTCTTTTCATTAAACCAAGCAGAAGAATGATTGAACTCTATTATTAATATTCAGATTTCAACTTCCAATTTTTTTCCAAAACATAATGTCGTTTATATTGATCAGATGGGGTTGCATACTCATTTTGGGAGGCAATGATCAGAAAAAGAAATTCAAGTGATCTAATGCATAAAAAAGGAAAAAGGACTCACATGTGCAAAAGTTTGTAGCAACCCTTTTTGTATTAGCGAGGAACTAGAAATTGAGTGAATGCCCATCAGTTGGGGAATGACTTAATAAGTTATAGTCTATGAATAGAAAGAAATATTATTGTTCTATAAGAAATGATCAATAGGCTGATTTTGGAAAGGTCTGGAGAAACTTACATGAATTGATGCTAAGTAAAGTGAGTAGAACCAAGAGAACACTGTACATAGCAACAAGATTATATGATGATTAACACTGATGGACTTGACTCTTTTCAACAAGAGGTGATTCAGACCAATTCCAATAGACTCAGAATAGAGAGAGCCATTTGCATCCAGAGAGAGGACTATGGGAACTGAATATAGAACTTAACACCGTGTTTTCAATTTATTATTGTTGTTTGTTTGCTCTTTTCTTTCTCAATTTTCCTCTTTTGATCTGATGTTTCTTGTGCAGCATAATAAATGTGGAAATATGTTTAGAAGAATTGCACATGTTTAAACTATATTGAATTACTTGCTTTCTAGTGCAGGGGAAAGTGGAGAAGGAAGAAGAAAATTTTGGAACATAAGATTTCGCAAGGGTAAATGCTGAAAATCATCTTTACATGCATTTTGAAAAATAAAAAAAAAACTATTATTATAAAAAAATAAAGTGATCTAATTCATGTCCTTGTGAAATGGCAACTAAATTATTTTCATTTTGTCCACTGTCTTTCTCTTTCTCTGTCTCTTTTCTCTTCCTCCCTCACTCCCTCCCTCTCCCTCTCCCTCTCTCTCCTCATCTGTCTGTCTCTGTCTATCTCTCTCTCTCTCTTTCTTTCTCTCTCTCTCTCTCTCTCTCTCTCTCTCTCTCTCTCTCTCTCTCTCTCTCTCTTTTTCTCTCTCTCTCTCTTTTTCTCTCTCTCTCTCTCTCTCTTTTTCTCTCTCTCTCCCCTCATCTGTCTGTCTCTCTGCATGTTCAATGACTTTTTGTGACCCTGGAATTGAATTCCTACACATTTCTTCCTCAGGCTCCTTCACCTTTGCTCCTACTACTGAGCAAGGTAGGAAGGTTTCATCACCACCGGGAATTGTTAACTATACTTTGCCTGAATTGTCAAAGCAGCAAAAAACGGTACTCATTCACTTGCTTAAACCCTTCTGCAAATTGCCTGGGAGATCTCTAACCCAACCTCGCCTGCCCCTGTTTGTTTTTGACTAAAAGCTCTCTCACTACTGATTCTGGACAGACATCAAGTCAGAACTGTTAAGCAGCCAAATCTCAAATCGGCTTCTGAGGGTGGTCGAGGAGGGAAGAACTCCAAATAAAAACAACCCTATCAAATGATTTCTCCAAGAAGTAAATACCACACAGAGGATTCTTTTTTAGATCTTTACACCTAGACTGCTCAGAGATAGTCATCAATCTCAATAAAATAATGTGTTTCAAGTTCTCGATTTTGTCTTTGGAGCTGTAAAATGCATGTTGATTTAAGCTGTTCTCATGTTACCCAGCAGGGCTGCTCTTGGCCTCCCAGGGATGCCAAGTACATTGGCAGAACTTGGAATATGCTCCTTCTCTATATTCCCCAATGTTTTCTTTTGCTTTTTACAGGTGCTGAGTTGTCAGCAATTGGATAAATGCCGATGTTTGGGCTTCAGGCCTTCCTTCGGGAAGCTGGCACTGGTCCAAATGACGACAATGCAGCACCTGTAAAGGAACAAAAATATTGGTACAAAGTTCCTTTTGTGCACAAGGCAGGATAGCAATCAAGAGTATTCTTTGAAGAACAGCTGCAGTTTAAACATTTGCCTTTACTGACATATGAGCTGACTTTGGCTTGGACTTCAGTTTGATTACCCTTCTTGGTTAGAATTGCCATAAGAAAACTGTCGAAAATCTGATAAATGATGTTGTGAGCAGAAAGACAAAGTCACTGGCATTTGCTCCTAAGCTGGGTACTAGAAGTCCATCCTCTTTCTAAATAAATAGACTGTTGAGAGGGAATGTGCTAATAGGGAAGGAATGAAAATGCTTTAAATTGTGAGTCATGGAAATTCTAGGTCATCTGTTATCAGTCATTGAATCTAATATCGTCAGCTTATGCTTTTAGTACTATCGATAGTATTTATTCCTCACAGAATCTGAAAAGTTTGAAAACAATATGAAGAATGTCTTGTGAGTTAGTATTATAGAGCATAGATCCAATATTGAGCAAATGTCAATATATGATTCAACATAAACCTTAAAGCATATAAATTTCCATATACAGTATATGGATGTGCATCTAAAGGTAGAGCTATGGACACAGAGATTGAGATGGAAACAAAAAGATAAAAAGGCAGCAATGGAGAGAGAAACTGAGCTAACTACATAGAGCAATATGGAGCCTGTTCCAAGCATGCAGATTCAATCCACACTCTGTGAATGCTTATAGTCTTATCTATATCAATTTAGATATAAATGGCCTTGGTTTCTTCATACTTGTCAATAGTAATAATAATTGACAACATATGCAGATAGAGACATAGACATAGAGATACATGGAGATAAATATATATGTCAGATTTTTTCTGTATGTCAGTTTGGCAATACAAGCCTCATAACAATGACTATGTAAACAAAAATTGATGACTCTAAAATACCACAAATGTTTTCATTTTCTGAGTACTTAAGCTAAAGTACTCTGGAGTTTTTTTTTTCCAATTTTGGAGTTCAAAGAGAAGGGATTCATTTCAGTACAGAATACAACTCTTCAGTTATCCTTGAATGTTTCCCTTCCCCCAACCCTTCTCCCTCACCTCTAAAACCTGTAGTAAATAGCCCTCCACCCAAAACAAAAAGGAATGAAAAAATAATTTGACCATTCATTTTAATTCTACCAAAATATATTAAGAGCCTAATGTGTGTAAATAATGATAGCCTGTAGGGATGCAAAGACAGAAAAATAAATAATTCCTGCCCTTAAGGAAATTAAACCCTATTTAAATATTAATTTGAAGATTTAAAAAAAAGATACAATCAGGATCAGAGTCAAGATTTTGCTAGCATAACCTAAGACTGTTGAAGGCTGACAATGTATTTAGATACTCAAAGCCTAAAACAATGAGTTTCATAAGAAGGATGCTTAATAAATTCTTGTTGGAATCCACTTTGCTGGGTTTGATATTTTGATAAATAGATCTCTATGATATATAATTTCATCTCTCTGTGCTTTAATGTTTCCTTTTTAAAATTAAGGATGCCACTAGATCTCTTAGTTTCCTTCCATCTCTAAATTTATGATCCCAAGATCCAGTTGAGTACTATTGCTGAACAAGGGGAATAAAGTTTTTTTCTATCCTAATCATGTGACATTGTCTATTTCAAAGAAAATTTAGCAATCCAAAAATGTAACAAAGCAGTCCAAATCAATAAAGAGCATGTACTTTAAAGTTTATTTGTCACCTAGTTGACCATCTTGAATCAAATTATCAAAGACACAATTTTTGAAATAAATACATATTTATAATCTTTAGTAAGGGAAGAATTTCATATTATAAATCCTAATTTACATCATTACAAAAGGCCCAGATACTTCTATTGAATTAGTCAAAAAGAGTAAATTAGTTCTTAATTTGAAATGAAAAAAATAGTTTGATTTTTGGATGAAATCAGATGATTCCACATAGCAATTTTAATGGGATTGGTTGAAAGAATGGATATCACAGAAAACCAGTTCAGAATGAATAAGCCAATAAACGCATTATCTATCAGTCCTGGGAGTTTGGAAGTTAGGGAAATAGCTCTGAACTACATGCTATACTGTAGTGCATGTCAAGAAATTTGGTACGTGAGTAGAATTCACTATTAAAGCCTGTCATTCTAGACTTTCATTCCTCACTAGGTCACAAAGGGAAAGGACACTAATAATAAACTAAAATATTCATCCTACCGAAAATAATTCAGTATTCTTGTAAGTGAAAGAATGGATGTGTTGCTTATCAAATTTAAATATGGTAGTATGACAAGGGTGATTAGGGGAGTAAATTAATTTTAATTTGATGAGCCTCATAATCAGTTTTGTGAGATTACTTTCATACATTTAACAAAAGAGCATTTTCACTGTAGGTAAGTATAAGCCATATTTTTTTTTTCCTGGCATGCTATTACCAATGGACATATACTTATAAGTAGGTATTGCTATATTGCTCTACTGGTGAGCATTGATTTTTGTTTTTTGGTGATTAGTGACTACTAGTTAGTGGATGATATAACCTTACCTAAGTGTTGCTCTCTGATTCACTGGTTATTTTATTCTGCTTTTCTGCTTCCTTGTCTAAGTACAGATCAGATACTAACAATTCTAAGAGTGGATATTTTTGGCATCGGTGGTTGTTTTCTATGTAATACTATGTTCTAGTGTTCTTAAGACCCAAAGAATTTCTCAATCCTACAGGCAAATACTGGCTTTCCTGAAGGAGAAAATGTCCTTAATTGTGCAATTCTTGAAGGAGATGATTCTCCAGTGAAGATGGATAATTGTGCAGCTGGAGGACTAATGCCATTCCATAAGCAAACAGGAATCTTAGACCTAGTCAAAAATACATCTCTCTTTTACACAGAAGTTTGGGGTTAAAGGGCAATATCCTAAAATAGTCTTTTTTAGACTTTGTCTAAGCATTTGTGTACTACTGCCATGTTTTGTCTTGTTTTGTTTTGTTTTCTGTAAGTTATCATTATTACTCCTCAAAATGTCACTAATCCCATTACTGGAAGTCTTCAAAGGGAGACTGGATTAACATTTTTTTTAATATTTTATTTTATTTTATAATAACTTTATATTGACAGAATCCATGCCAGGGTAAATTTTTTTACACATTATCCCTTGCACTCACTTCTGTTCCAATTTTTCCCCTCCCTCCCTCCATCCCCTCCCCTAGATGGCAAGCAGTCCTATATATGTTAGAAATGCTGCAGTATATCCTAGATACAATATATGTTTGCAGAACCGAACAGTTCTCTTGTTGCACAGGGAGAATTGGATTCAAAAGGTAAAAATAACCAGGGAAGAAAAACAAAAATGCAAATAGTTCACATTCGTTTCCCAGTGTTCTTTCTTTGGGTATAGCTGGGGATTAACATTTGTTGATCATGTTTATGGAAGAGGTTTCTCTTCAGACAGAGGCTGAACCTCTGAATCCCCTTCAAACTCTTGAGATCCTTTAATTCTGTGATTCTATGAAGGAATAATTCTATTTCTTTTCAAATATCCTATCAGGAGTCAACTTCTTCATGCCTAGATGAGGCAGAGTCAGTTAGACCCTTTATCACTTGAATGCCTGATGAAGGTGTGTGTGTGTGTGTGTGTGTGTGTGTGTGTGTGTGTGTGTCTCAGTGTGGATGAAGGTATTACAGTTAATTATAACCTTTTAAATGGAAAATACTTTTGTTGGACTGGGACAAATTATCAGAGATGACCAAGATGAAATCAATTGGCAGTTTCTTTGTTCAATTAACTACATTCCTTAATTCCTTATGCATTTATTGTAGCCCAAACTCATCAAATTGGCAATTTCCAATTCTTGACTCCATCCTTGTCTTCTTCTGTTGGTTACATGCTCCAATTGTACTAACTTTCTCAGTGTTGAGACCTTTGCACAGGTGGATCCTTTTCCCTCTTTTATACTTTCTTTGGGATACAGACTCAATAATGACACTGCTGGATCAAAGGCTATGCACAGTTTTATAGTCCTTTGGGCATAGTTCCAAATGGCTCTCCAGAATGATAGTATCATTTCATAACTCTACTAATAATGCATTAGTGTCCCAAATAAAATGTTAATATCAAAATTGATATAGTAGAAAAAAATAAATGACCAACAATAGCAACAATACCACTGAAATTAAGAGTCAGAAGATATCTGTTTTAATAATAGATCTTTCACTAACTAATTATGTAATTTTGGAAATTCATTTTTACTCTTCAGGTCTCAATTTTCCACATCTGTAAAATGAAGGGGGTGTAATATATAACTGTTAAGTTCCTTTCTGATACTGCCATAATGTGCTGACTGCGTATTTTAAAATCAGCCGGAGTCAGGAATTCAGGTTAAGGGAAAAATCTTCAATCTTTATTCTTTTTGAGGTGAAAGGGGATTGAGATTGCAATGTGAACAGCTGTGACAAGACGCCAGCCAGCAGTCTCTCTTTCCGCTTCTCTCTCTGTTCCTCTGCCTCCACCCACCAAAATCGTCATTTCCTATACAACACATCAGGACTTGCACAAAGAGTGGGCGGGGGCCATTCTTTCTCCAAGCTTATATATTAATAGAATATGGTCCAATTACTATTTAGCCTCATGTGCTTGGGACCTCAGTGAATCAACTCAAGCTTCAGCCCATTACACCATTCTATGATCTTGGGAAAAAGAGAATGTAATTCAATCAGTGCCCATCAGGGATTGGCTTCATTTCATCCTGGAGACAGAAGGCCCTATGTATGACCTTTATTGAATCTACATGGTTCCATGGTGGTCTATCAGCTCTGCCTCCTAAGTTCTTACATTGTTATTTACTAGTTGACTAGTTAAGTGAATGTAAATACCCGCTTGTGATCAACTCAGTGCCCAGAATGCATGTTCATTGTCTGGAAATGAGTCTTGGGATAATATGAGGGTAAATTCTACCATTTTGCTCTGTCCAAAGCACTCTCCCTTATTGGCGAAGACAAACTAGCCTCAGGCAGAGTTACTCCTCAAACCATGAAACAGGACCCTAAAGACATTGTAATCATGGCACTCAAGTTACTCTGTACTTGGCATTGCTCTTGGATGTTCAGGGCTCCATGCTTAGTGTGAAAAAAGTTAGGATTACCTTGGATTAAAAATAAACACTTTCGCCTACACTGGCTTCACTCCTTGATCCAACATTTGTCTGGTCTTCCAAAAGGATGACTTAGGACTCCTCTGAATAGATATTTACCTTGTATGTCATATCCCCGAGTTCTAAAATTGTGGATTGTGGATTGTAGATGAAGAAAGAAAAGAAAACATATTATCATGAGTTTGCAAAAGCTTAGTTACAGTAAACTAAAGATGCAGTGTACAGCAATGCCAAAAGAAAGGTATTTTAAGTAAAAAATATCTGGATTCAAATAATGTTCCTGAAACATAATTACTGTGTGATCAAGGATAAGTAATTTAAATTCTCTCTGTTTCATGCAACTCTATAAAAATACAAGTCTCAGATGAAGCAGTGATTTGCATATTATGTGTTTCTTGAGAACATAATTTTAATATTTCATACCAAAACTATACATTTTAATGTTCAAATATGCACAAAAGAAACTTTTAGAAATATAATCTGATGAAGTCCTAGATAACTATGTTGAGAAAAATCTTGAAGTCCTGATAAGATTATAGTACTCCTTAAGATAAGCAGGGAAAGGCACTGATGGCTTTACAATCCTATCCCTTTGGAGGTTTTGGGGAAACCACACTTTACTGTATACAATCAGAAATCCAAATTATGATGTCAGTCCCCTGAGGTTAAATTTCCCCTCTAAATCTGTCTATGGCTGAATCCCTTTTGGGTTCCACCATGATATTCTGCCTCATGATGTCTTCCTTCTACTCATGGTGTCTTCCCTCTCACTCTTCCCACCATGCCTTATGGTGTCTTTCTCCTTGCTTTAACTAACTCTTTTAGGGTGTTAAATTTCTCTAAGAATTTAGCCTGCTAGGTAATACACATTCCCACTTTATATTCTGATTAATTGTGAGTTCCATTGGGGAATGTGTTGTTTTCATTGTTGATTGTTGAACCCCATTCATTACTTGATACCTATATTCTCCCCCAAATCTATTTAATACTTACCACTCCTGATGCCTATTTTATCTCTTCATTTTGGCCATGATCTTTTCTCATAAACAAAAGTACCTTTTGGCAAAGAGAAAGTCATTGTGAATTCTTTACATGTTAATTGTTACTGAATCCTATCATTTGGTGCCAGAGCCCAACTTCATCAGACTATTTAGATTGATAAAAAATTACTCTGCTATAAGATTTTTTGTAAATACTAATTAAGAAGAATGAAAAATATATATATATTATATATACACATACAGCATTTTGTTAAATTCTTTACAAATCTTATTTCATTTGAACCTCACAGTAACCCTGCCAGTTTCTACATTTTACAATTGAGGAAACTGAGGAGAAAAAATGTTGTGAAATCCCAGAGTCACAAAGTAGTAAGTGTCTAAGACTAGATTTGAATTCCCATCTTTCTGAGTCCAAGCCCAATACCGTATCCATCTATTTGCAGAAAAAAATTAACCAAAAGAATATCACAAAATCTTTAATTACCCAGATTTGCATTGCATTATTTTTTAATGATCACTTATTATTTTTAAATTATATCTACTTGCATAGTATAAGCTCCCTCAAGATCAGTTTCTGTCCTAGCACCTAACTATATTCTATAGATAAGTTATTTTAAAATTTTTTTATTTGTTTGTTGTTTCTTTGTTTTTAATACATATTGCTTTATGAATCATGTTGAGAGAGAAAAATCAGAACAAAAGGGAAAAACCATGGAAGAGCAAAAAAAAAAAAAAAAAAAAAAAAAAAAAAAAACCAGCAAAAAGAAGTGAACAGAGCATGTGTTGAGTCATATTCAATCTCCATAGTTCTTTTTCTGGATGCAGATGGGATTTTCTATCCAAGTCTATTGAGACTGTCTTGGAGCACTGAACCAAGTCTTTCATAGTTGATTATTGCACATTTTTGTTGTTGTTGTATACGATGTATTCTTAGTTCTGCTTGCTTCACTTAGCATCAGCTCATATAAATCTCTCCAGGCTTTTTAAAAACCAGCTTGTTCATCATATTTATAAAAAAAAAATTTATATCCTATTACCTTCATATACCACAACTTGTTCAGCCATTCTTCAATTGATCTACTTATTTTTCAATTCTTTGCTACCACAAAAAAAGAGCTGCTACAAACATTTTTACATATATGGGTCCTTTTCCTTCCTTTATGATTTCCTTGGGATATAGACAGAGTAGTGGCTCTGCTGAGTGAAAGGGTATGCACAGTTTTATAGTCATTTGGCGATAGTTCCAAATGATTCTTCAGAATGATTAAATCAATTCACAACTCCACCAACAAAGCATAGTGTCTCAATTTTCCCATATCCTTGCCAACATTTATCATTACCTTTTCCTATCATCTTAACCAGTTTGAGAGGCGTGAAGTAGTACCTCAGAGTTGTATTAATTTGTATTTCTTAATCAATAGGGATTTAGAACATTTTTTCATATGACTATAGATGGCTTTAATTTCATCATCTGAAAATTGTTTTTATCCTTTGACCATTTATTAATTGGGGAATGACTTGTATTCTTATAATTTTGACACAGTTCTTCATATATTTTAGAAATGAGACCTTTATTAGAAATATTTGCTGCAAAATTTTTTTCCCCACCTTTATAATTTCCTTTTAATCTTGTTTCTGTTGGTTTTGCTTGTGCAAACTTTTAAATTTAATGGAATTGAAGATGTCTATTTTTGCCTTTCTGAATGTTCTCTTGTTCTTCTTTGGTCACAAATTCCTCCCTTCTCCAAAGATCTGACAGTAAGTTAGCCTTTGCTTTACTTATTTGCTTATGGTATCATTCTTTATTCCCAAAGCAGGTATTCATTTTGATCCTAAAATGTAGAATGTATGCCTATGCAGAGTTTCTAACATATTATCTTCCAGTTTCCCAGCAATTTTTGTCAAATAGTAAATTTTAACCCAGAGGCTGGAGTTTGGGAATTTATCAAATACTAAATTATTACAAGTCTTCATTACTGTGTCATTTACTGTTTATTATTTTAAGGAAAGTTCCCTTTACCCCATGCTCTCTAGTGTTTTTAATAGGAATGGGTGCTATAATTTTGTCAAAAGATTTTTCTGTTTGGTTTTGTTATTGACACAGTCAATTATGGTAATATTTTTCCTGCATTCCTTGTATAAATTCCACTTGGTCAAAGTATATAATCCTGCTGATTAAATTGCTGATAAAATTTTATTTAAATTTGTACATCAATGTTAGGGGCCAGAACTCTGAACTTGAAACAAGGAGCTAAGTCAGTACAATTGAGAAAGACAATGGTTGTCTAGTTTAGCATAGTGATTAATAAGTACTCTAAGTTCAGTATGATTGATTTAATCTTTTTTTTTTTAATTGACTTAATCTTACAACAAATAATGGTTTCCTAGAGATATAATGATTGATTTATATTCAGTGTGGAGTATATAAGCAGGGACTGAGAGCCACAGAGGAGATACTTTCAGAGGGCAGAGAAGATAGGAGGGAGCTCAAGTTCTCAGAACCAAGGACAGACCTTCATTCAATCTTCAGTCAGGCCACGTGGCAGGCTCTCTTCCTTCACTTCCCCTACTGAGACCTCAAAGTTGTTTTAATTTGCATTTCTCTAATCAATAGTGATTTGGAGCATTTTTTCTTATGGCTATTGGTGGCTTTAATTTCATCATCTGAAAATTATCTGTTCATATCTTTTGACCATTTATTAATTGGGAAATGACTTATATTCCTATAAATTTAACACTCTTTATATATTTTAGAAATGTTCTGGAGGTCTTGGGACCAGCCTTTGTTTCAGCAGAGTAATCACCAGGAGAAGAGCCAGGGATAAAGCCCAAATTCTTTATTATCTCCTTCACAGTCTGTCTCCTTCACCTGGGGGCCAGCTAGCTTTCTGGAGGGCCTTCAGAAGGGACTTGGGTTCAGTGGAGAAATGAAGGAGAACAGGCCAGCCACCAAGATGGTGGAAGAAGGAGTGAATGTCTCTGGCTTAGTTTGTTCCAGCTTATATACTCTATTATAATTGCACCATCTTAGGTGTGAATCTTGTAGAATAGGTGTCAATCTTGTAGAACTATATTAAGTACTAAGAGATGTACTGAACTACAGTCAACTAGTTCTTCTTTGGTCATAAATTCCTCCCTTCTCCAAAGATCTGATATGTAAATTGTCCCTTGCTCTCTTTATTTGTGGTATGATCCTTTGTGCCTAAATTACATAACAATTTTGACCTTTTTTTGGTATGGGACATGTGATGTAGATCTATAACAAGTTTCTGACATATCATTTTCCCAGCAATTTTTGTCAAATACTGAGTTCTTATTCCAGAAACTAGAGTTTGGTGATTTATCAAACACTAGATTACTATAAGTCTTGATTATTATATCATGTGTAGCACCATCCTATTTCTTTCTCATAATCAAATGATTTCGTTTACTGTTGCTTTATAATACAGTTTTAGATTTGGTACTGCTAAGCCACCATCCTTTGTATTTTTTTTTCATTAATTCCCTTGATATTCTTGACCATTTATTCTTCCAGATGAATCTGGTTGTTATTTCCTTCTCTGTAATGGGCCAGAACTCTGGAGAAATCCTTAGGCAAGGATTCTTATAACAAGTTGTTAACTCATTGTAACTGATAAGACAATGGTTAACTAGTTTAGGATGGTGATTAATAGTTCTCTAATTTAGTACTTGTACTTAGTACTTAATATAGTTCTACAAGATTGACACCGATCTACAAGATTCACACTTAAGATGATGTAATTATAATAGAATATATAAGCTGGGACAAACTCAGCCAGAGACATTCACTCCATCTCCCACCACCTTGGTGGCTGGCCTGTCCTCCTTCATTTCTCCACTGAAACCAAGTCCCTTCTGAAGGCCCTACAAAAGCTAGCTGGGCTCCAGGTGAAGGAGACAGACTGTGAAGGAGATAATAAAGAATTTGGACTTTATCCCTGACTCTTCTCCTGGTGATTACTCTGCTGAAACAAAGGCTGGTCCCAAGACCTCCAGAAAGCTAACCAGAACAATACAGTTCTCCAACTCATTTTACAAATAAGGAAACTGAGACAAATAGGATTAAATAACTTGCACAAATACATGCAACTAATAAATGCTGGAGGCCAGATTTGAATACAGAATAATGAGTCTTCCTGACTCCAAGCCTGATACTCTATCCAAGCCATATAGCTGCCTCCCCCCCCCCCCATTGTTGATATTTATTCTCAGGTTATTTACTTATCATACTTAAAAGTAAAATTTAGTCATAATCACTATGTATCTCCTGTAGCTTCAAAACTTTGATATGTAAAACATGAAAAAGAATAAACAAGAAAATTACATTATATATAAAAGTAGACAGGAAATCAATATCACAAATATTAAATGTGTATGCTCCAAATGTCCAGTCTCTAAACTGATGAAGGGAAAAATAGAATAATCAAAGAAAATATAGTACTAAACAAACTGCTAAAGAAACCAGAACTAAAGAATTATGGCATCTAAGTAACACTGCAAATGAATACAAATATTTCTTAGCACTTATAGTATTTTTATAAAAATTGTTTGGGAGGGAGGACAATTGGATCAAGAAACTTTGTGTAAAAGATGATATTTAAACTATGCCTTCTTAAATGATTATTTGTCTGCTTATTTGTTTATCTTTTTATTATTTTTCCTTCCAAGTGTCCTTTCTAATTACAAAGAAAAAGAACATACATAGACTCAAAGCAAATTCCCACATTGTCTATATCCAAAAATGTATGATTCAACTTCATTTGAAGGCTATCCATTTTCTCTCAGCATGTCCTCTTCAGTCCTCTAGATTTTGGGTTTATAATCACATTCATCAGAATTATGGTTCTTCAAAATTCTTTTTCTTGGTAATATTGTTGTCACTGTGTAAATTGTTCTATTTGGACTCACTTTACTCTGTGTAGGTTAATAGCAGCCTTCTAAGTTTCTTTTTCTTTTTTAGTTCATTCCATTCCTTCTTAATGTACAATGATTCCATTATATCCATGTATCATAATTTGTTTAGTCATTTCCCAGTAGTAAACCATCACTTGAATATAAAAAGGAATTATAAAATTTTTGTACATATGGATCTTTTTCTACTTTCATCAATCTCTTTGGAATAAAAGACTGAGAGAGATATAACTGGAACAAAGAATAGGTATAAATTTTTAATTTTTCAAACACATTCATATATATATGTGCATATATATGTAAAAGTACATATAAACACTTATACTTGTTGCTAGTTTGGATCCTTTCCTTTGATTGCCACCTATTGCAGAATAACTTTCAGTCTTACAAATTTAACTTCAAATTTTTTTCTAATTTATATATCATATCCACGATATATGTAAGTGATGAACTATATTTTAAATGAAGAGAGGGAGATTCTATTAAGCAGAAGGAATGGGAGACAGCGAAAAGTCACAGAAATGGAAAACAGAATGTCATGTGTGAAGAATAAGATAAGATCAGTTTGCCTGAAAAGTAGAATATATGTTTATCTTGTTTGAAAATGAAATGGAAAGACAGGATTTTATATTATACCTCAGAGGAAATGGGGAACCACTGGATTTTGTTGATTAAAGGAGTGATAAAAGACACACATTGTCTGATCTTCCTAAGTCACAGTTCTGACCATGTCACCTCCAACATCAATGCACAGATATGCGCTTGTGTGCATCCATACTCACATAAGTTCTAAAGACTCCCAGAATAAAATATAAACCCTGTCTGGCTTTTAAAACCCTTCACAATTTAGTCTGCTCCTACTTCTCCAATCTTCTTCTAACATTTTACTTGCTTTATTGTCCTCTACAACATAGTGACACATTGTTCTTCTTATTGACTCTATCCCTCAATTCAATGCCTTTTCACAGACTTCCCCTCAAACCTGGACTGCTTTTCCCCTCAGATATGCCTTTTGGTTTCCCTGTCTTTTTTCAAGACAGTTCAATTCTCATTTTCTGCAAGAGACTTGATGGCTCCCCTGCTCCCCAGCTTACAATTATTAGTATCTTCCCTTCAGGAAGATGCTTGCAAATATTTAGCAATTAATAAATTTTCTCTGAAAAAATGTAGGAATGACAAATTTTTCAACTTAATTTACATTATTAATATTTTCTCATCAGTGGCTTAAGTGCAGGCAATCAATGAAATGCATTTTGTAATTAGCTGATTTTTGAGTTGTAAATGCTCACACTCAAAATTTAACATTTAGTTCTTTTTTGTTTGTTTTTTCTTTCTTTCTTTCTTTTATTATTATAGCTTTTTTATTCACAAGTTATATGCATGGGTAATTTTACAGCATTGACAATTGCCAAACCTTTTGTTCCAATTTTTCCCCTCCTTCCCCCCATCCCCTCCCCCAGATGGCAAGGTTGACCAATACATGTTAAATATAATATTTAGTTCTTAAGGAATACAGGTCTTCAGCACACCACTACTTTCCTCCAACTTTATATTATGTGTGTACATGTATGTGTGTATACATCTAGAATACACATATACACAGATATGTTAGAGAAAGATGGAGAAAGAATGAGAGAGAGAGAGAGAGAGAGAGAGAGAGAGAGAGAGAGAGAGAGACATAGAGAGAAGGGGATCAGAGACTAAGGTTTTACCTTTTTTAATAGCTTTGTGGTTCTAGTGATTAGCACAGTGCTTGGAACATAATAAATGCTTAATAAATACTTATTGCCATTGTTGCTGCTATTCATAATAATTGTGAGTATGGGGATAATTGTATATTTCAATTCTGATCCCAACCTCAACATTTTTTTCTGCAGATCTATTAAACTTAGATTATCCGAACAACATACTGATATTTTCTTCTTCTTTTCTTCTTTTTTTATTATAGCTTTTTATTTACAAGATATATGCATGGGTAATTTTTCAGCATTGACAATTGCCAAACCTTTTGTTCCAACTTTTCCCTTCCTTCCCCCCACCTCTTCCCCCAGATGGCAGGTTGATCAATACATGTTAAATATGTTAAAGTATAAGTTAGATACAATATACATATACATGTCAAAACAGTTATTTTGCTGTTCAAAAAGAATCAGACTTTGAAATAGTATACAATTATCCTGTGAAGGAAATCAAAAATGCAGGCGGACAAAAATAAAGGGATTGGGCATTCTATGTAGTGGTTCATAGTCATCTCCCAGAGTTCTTTCCCTGGGTGTAGCTGCTTCAGTTCATTACTGCTCTATTGGAAATGATTTGGTTTATCTCATTGTTGAAGAGGGCCACGTCCATCAGAATTGATCATCATATAATATTGTTGTTGAACACATTGATACTTTCAATAAGCATTTATGTCATGTTCTAGACTTGATTACTTCACATTTCTGGCAATACTGAACTATACTCCTATTTAGATCTGATTTTACAAAACTGAGTTGTTTCCTATCAGATCAAATCTAGAACTAGATTTTCAATTCCAATTTTGGCAAATCTATTTCTAAAGGAAAATGAGTTTTACTGTTTTGTCAAGTTCACTTTCAGGTTGGGGTTATGTATTTTAGGCATTTTCTCTCGATTGTCCCCTCCCCCTTACAGATTCCAGGAACTGATTGGTTTAGTTTCATGGGATATGAATGCTTTCTAGGCAGATTTGTTGCAGCCACTTAGTGAAAAACATTCATAAACTAAATTTCAAGACAATACTTCAAACTTATTTTGCATTTATCATTTGAAGAGTGCTAACATGAAAGTCAGCCTATTTCCACAATTGTATTTAGCCTTGGAGAAATGTGTTAATATTGCTAGAAAATACCTGTCTTTGAAAAATCGTGTGTATTTTGCAAATGCTCATCTGGTCATCATGCTTACATCATTGCCAGTCAAGGGAATAGGGAAAATGTATCAGCTTCATATCAGCTTCAGTTTACATGAGAAGATAGAAATAGAAAAGTTGAATAAGTCTCAAAGAGCATTGGTACTGGATGACATCCTTTCCTTCATCAGCCTCTTAGTCTCTAGTCTATTTCATTTTCAAACAAGATAAACATTCTTCCTAAAACACATTTTCTGCAGTATTGTGTGTGTGTGTGTGTGTGTGTGTGTGAACCAGGCTCACATCCATCACTGTTTCATCATCATCTTAAAAAATGTGCAATGGATAGAGCACTGGAATTGGAACCAGAAATACTCATCTTCTCAAACATTTAATAGCCATGTGATCCTGGGTAAGTCACTTAATACTATTTGCCTCAGTTTCCTCATCTGTATAATGAACTGGAGAAGGAAATGTTCAGAATTAAAGAGCCATGGTTCTGTCCTTCTTCCCTTGGTTTGTATTGATCATCAATTTGTTCTATCACCTTTCCACTCATTTTGTGGTCACAAACTTCCCTTTATTTGCTTACTATATACTTTTTTTAGGTACTTCAATATTTCTATTTATCTGTAGGTTCATCTTTCAATGTTCCCAAAGTCTAGGAGTTAAAGAACTGGTCTCTATATGGGAAAGGGGGAGATGAATGCACACACTTTAAAGTATAATCTACTTTATGAATATTTTATTAAGTCTAGATAATCAAGAAAACAATAAATTATTTATTGTTGATGATTTCTGAGTTTTAAAAATTAACCCCCAAAATTTTAAATTTTAAATCTGATGGTTCCAGCATATCTCTGCCTAAATCTGACTTACTTATTCAGTCTCTATCAAATTCTGACCCTCTTCAGTATGCTTCCAATACACTTTTAATCTGAGATGTATACCATAATACACAAGAAGGTTTAAATATGTCCAAATGAAACCATTGTAATACCAAACTGGAACACTTAATGTTTATATGTTACCATATCTTTCCCCCAGTAGAATTTAAGGATATCAAAGGCTATCTTCATTTTTATCTTCCTGCTCCTAACAAGGTCTAGCACTGAGTACATACTTTAAAATCCCTGTTTGATGGGTTAATTGTTACTCTTTCCTTAGCATCTTGGTATTTTTTTAATTAGCAAAAATAACTCATCTACTTATCTAAGAAGAAATTCATGTACAAGCAGATATCACTTTCTAGACAAAAGTTTATCTGTAAATCAATTTTTTGGAACCTGGGAAAGATTTTCCTTTTATAAGAAACCATTAAGAAAAGAAAACATTTTATAAATGTTGGTTAGATTATCAGGAAAGGAAAGAGCAATGAATTTGGAATCGGAGGACTGAAGTTTAAAGTTTGATTTTGTCATTTACTAGCTCTCTGATCTTCGTGAAAATCACTTGCTTATCCTTTTATAAATCCATATCCTTATCCATAAAATAAGGAGTACAAAAATCATAATACCTCATTGGGTTGTTGGAAAGAAAAAGGTTTGTCTAAATTCCTCTCTGAGTGCTGAGATGTGTAAATTCCAAAGAGAGTTAGTATTTAAGGTAGATAAAGAGGAGATTGGTTAGAGACTTAAGTGACAACATTGTTCCAAAAGCAGAATTAGGGAAAGGCTTCAGCAATAAGGAAGAGTAAAGGGCTCAGTTTTGAAGGCTTCTGGGCCAGAGGAATATATAGAAATTTGCAAGAGGAGGGCTTCAAACAAAGGAAATTGAAGTGGTGATGAACTGGTAACAGTAAGGGCTAGGAGTAGAATGGGGGAAAGGGAGTAAATTTAAACAGGATGACTCTTGTGGAATAATAAGGTCAGTACCTGAGAAGGTCAGGAGCAGACTACATCTATGTTTATATATTCATTATCGTGAAGTTGACAACTATCTTAATGATTTGGAAGTGGTTCTATGAGATTCCATGATGTCCAATAATGAACCAATAATAAAACCTATGTGTCCTTAAATTGATTGTAATTTAGAGCAATGAGTATTTGTTTTTATCAGGGAGCTAATTAGTTTTAACACTTGAATGAGAGATGAAAAATCTATAAAGTCAATAAATGTTTTCGAGTACGAATCCAAAAACTCTAGGAATTCAGGGATTACATTAGAACAGATCCCTTAGATGTAAAATCTAGCAGCCTTTCTCAGAACAGGTTTGTTGCTTATTTTAAAAAATGCTAAATGATTTAGACGTTAGTGAAAATAAAAACATTTTTCCCATCAAAATTTGCAAAATCCTTGGAATCTATCCATAGCACTAAGAACCCTTTTTTAGAAATTAAATTTATGTAATTCAAGGAAATTCCAATAGACTTGTGATAAAAAATGTCCCAGATTCAGAGAACTGCAGAAACTAAATGTGATTCAAAGCTTAGTATTTTTCACTTTTTTGTTATTGTTGTTTGTCGGTTTTTTTTTCTTGTGTTTTTCCCCCTTTGATCTGAATTTTATCGCACAGCATGATGAATATGGAAATACATTTAGAAGAATTGCACATGTATAAGCTATATTAGATTGCTTGTTGTCTTGGAAAGAAGGAGGGCAGAAAGAGGGAGAAAAATTTGGAATACAAGGTTTTGCAAAGATGAATGTTGAAAATTATCTTTGCATGTATTTGGAAAAAGAAAATACTATTTAAAAAAAGAAATTGAACTTAGAGCACATATTTATAAAATCCACCTGGGTTTTGGGAAGACTCATGAGATAAATATTTGTCACAGAACCTGAAGATAGCAAATGTAAGTATTGAGATGACAAAGAATGGATGGGAAAAATATTTTATCATCCATACATGTATGAATAATATTAAAAACACAAATATTTTTGTCACCTAAGCAGAAAACCATTATAAGTTACAAAATAATTAGGAATCATGTGGGAAAGTTGCCACTTGACATGATAAAAGTTAGTTTTTGGTATGGTTTCTAAATATTTGTAGATAATCCATCAACTTAATATGTGGATCTATGATATACAAGCATTTACTAACAGTATCTAAATGTTGAAGCTATATAGGATTATTGAAGATATTTCTAACAACAATAAGAAAATAAGTGTAGAATCTTTACTAAAAGGCAACATGAATAATGATTGCAAATGTGATGAAAGGCTTGTGTAGTGTTGATTGTCAACTCTGAAATACTTTCATTAGAATGAAGTGCTGTCTTCTTAACATTAACCAGACCTCAATTCCAGACATACTGATAGAGCAAACTTAGGCCACTTGAATCTGATTTGTGTCAGAAGAGTCTCTGATTTCTTCAAGCTAAAGAATAAAATGTGACTCTTTAAAGAAAAATGCAGCTTCCTCTACAGGTTTAGAGATAGTTTATTACTTAAACAATATGTACAAATTCTAACATGAAAATAATGAGTAACAGAATATCAGACTATTTACAATTGTTTTGTAATTGTTTTTTTACAAAAAAATTTACAAGAAGATTTCTTCTCTGTAAATAATAGGACAGACATACACAAAAAATCAAACTTTTTCTGTATTACATACATAAATAAATATTGACTTTAAATGACTATTATAGGGAACATGATTTCTACAGCCCACTTGGGTGACAGATAAGCAGTTCTGTTATCTTCACACTACAATATAATTAAGTAAAGAAAAAAATAACTTTACATATAAACCTCTGTTAATCACTCTGTAAATTGTGTAACTTGTTAATATATTCAGTAGAGATATGACAATCATTACAGTTCATGCCAATAGCTGAGCACTGAGTTTGGGCATGCAAAACCATATATAATAATCAACATCTTTAGGTAATTCATTTACATTTCTTAAATAAATTTTTTAACTACATGCAATAGCTTTTGAGTCTCATTTTCTGATTCCAAAGTGTAAGATCTCATAACATGATATAATTATTTTGGATTTTCAGTATTAATAAAAATGAAGGATTACACATCACAAAATATAAGGGACTTTAATAAATAAGTCAATGTCACAACAGACCTTTATAGATATGAAGAATAAAATAAAATTTCCACTGGCATCATTTAGATTTAACCTTTTTTTTTTTTGTATGTTCTAAATGAAAAATGAAAAAGATTGGCCTATTTTAGTGTTTGATTTTAAAAATATTACTTTCCTTCTGTCTCCTATGTTCCCAGTATCCCCTTACATTAATTATTCATCTTAATGTGGTGCCCAGGCCTTCTCCCACAATCCTAATATGGGAAGAATCTCATTTACTCAATCAAGATGTCAGGATATGGCCTGATATTTGTTCCTTTTAGCTTTATAAGAAGCAACATTATGTTCTAGTTTGAACTCTGATATGTAAACATTTCCAAAATAACCTAGAATAAAAATGATCTCCAATAAATCATATGAAAATTGTAACATGTACTTTCAAAAAAATACAAGATCATTTGCAAAAGAATTTTAAAATTTTCAATGGAATAAAAATTTTCATGAGGTAGTCTAGGATAAATCCAAGACATGTACGCTCTAGTAGGAAAGAGTGTATGGTTTATGCAGTACGTCTTTTCTCTATTTTTAGTACTTTGTTTTTGAGTAGCTAAAAGATTTGGTTCAGTACCATAAACACTGATTACAATTATCAAATGCACTATTATTGTCTTTAAATGTGAGATCCATCCAATTTTAAAATTTTGTTTCCTTTTAAAGAATAGTTTCTAACCTTAGAAAACTAGAATTATGATTTTACTTTATCAATGTGAACTTTAGAAAGTTAAGAAAATGCAAAATAACTGACATTTTAGCCAATTATTTAATATATTCTGTTTCATAGAAACCCCCCCAAACTGGAATGATATGTTATAGACATTTTAAAAAAGAAACATGTTGATATAAGCAGTTCCTCTTCACTATGGAATCGATGGTACTGATTTCATGGATTTCAGTCTCTACCTATAGTTTTAATATTTTATATTTTGGCTAGCTCAAACTAACAAAAAATAATTCACTTTTATATACACGTCCATTCTTATCTGTATATTTTGACCTCCTTATTTAAATTATTCATGAATAAGACAGATAAAGAGTGATTGCATTGGTTCTATGACAAAAACAAAGGAATAACATAAGCTTGAGCTTGTCCCAAAGTGTGTGTGTGTGTGTGTGTGTGTGTGTGTGTTTACCCCTTTCTTAAATTTTTGCTATTGTTGATTCTGGTTGTTGGCATCTGTGCTGGAATTTAGCATAGTTTTCCAAGGAGAATTCTGTAATGTATTTGCTTATGCCCCTTGTGTTTTAACATGAGTTTCTTGTTTCTTTCAACAAAATGCTTTAAATCTTAGAATCTGGTAGATTTCCCAAGATTTATATATAAATTAAAAGCCTGAAAAATCAACAGAAACTTTCATTTGGACCTTGGATTTTATGTTATATGCATTATCTGCTGAGCCTTCCTGTTAGGAATTTTCAATTTGTTCACAATAAAAGAAAAATATTTTTAAAATAAAGGTCTAGGTTTGATGATCTAGAATCTTGCAAGTAAAACAAGTAGATAGATGGGTACATGAATAATCTTAGATTTGTGTGTGTGTGTGTGTGTGTGTGTGTGTGTGTGTGTATTTCATGAATTCTAAATCTATAACAATTCCTTTAATTCTTTGTACCCGTAAGTACATCATTAAATGAGATTTGATAACTTTTTATGTGAGGTAAGAAATAAGAATGTGCTGTCCTAAAACCTTAAAACATATTTTCCCCAATAAACTTCAAAATGAAAGTTGTGCATTAAAAGGGAAAAAATATAGTTATCTTCTTAAACAATAGAAAACCTTGAGGGAAATTAATTATTAAGTTCTTATTAATTCTCATTGTCTTTGGCAGGATTCCTGGGATTGTATTTTTTTTTCCAGATGCATGATCTGTTTTCAGCATTTCCCAGTACAGAACTATATCCAATATGGTATGCATATGTGTGAATGTGTGTAAATATATATGTATGTACATATTTGCATTAATTTTTGTGTCCATTTGATATGTACCTTTTGAAAAAATATTGTAGTCTTTTTTTTTCCTACTATAGCAATTAGATATCGTAATAATGTCATTAATTGACCTTATCTTGTTTGGGAATGATTGGGGAATTTTTTATTCATTCAAATGGAAAATTACTTATACAAAAGAATATATAAAACAATAGAGCTCACAAGGATGAGTCAAATGTAGGATAAATATTTTTCTCTTATTCACTGAAGCACAGTACTTTGTTCCCTCCCCCCCAAAAAAATTCATCTATATAAGCTTTTGTGTGAAGCATTATAAAAAGTTTGGAAAAATATTTTCATTTTAAGAATGAGACAACATGTTCTCAATCACATGAACATTTTTCGGAAAATGGATGCAAGTAGCAGTTTTCCTTCTTACTTAATGAATGAATGAGAGAATAAATAACATTGCACAACTGGGGAGTTTAAATTCCTAGACATAAGGAAAACTTCGATTACTGGATTGGGAGACAGTGAAATGATTGATTTCCTGAAGAAGGAATGGGAAACATTCCTAGGACTAAATCAATCAATTACTTTGATATTTTAGTTACCACCAAAATAAGTTAGTGTTACAATAATAGTCAATTCATGATTAACATGAATTTATCTGGATTTGGTGTGGGTATCAGAATAGAATTTTAGCTACATTAACTGGGATATTCAAGTAGGGCAGAATATAACGCTAAATATTAAACATTTTTAGGAGGTGAGTAGAAATGGCAAGAATATGTATAGCATGCAAATCTTCATTTCATGTACCTATTCACTATAAGTACATACAAATTATTTTCCAGTGGTATCTTTAACTAATAATATGGATGTGGCCTAATTATAGCACTTGTCATATAATTTGGGAAAAATAGTCAAATATTTATTTCCCCCAACTACTATTTCTTAAATTAATACTATTCATGTATTTTCCAGACTACGATCTCTCTAACTGCTCTTGTTTTTTAGTGCATTTATTCCTTCCCCATTTGCTTATATCCAAAGCTGTTCTAAATTGGTCAGTCAGATATAAAAATCACTTTTCTCCAAAGAGTCTTTCCCAAATCTCATCAAAGACATATTTGGCACCCTTTGTATTCAGTCTAAGAATAGGAAACAAAATTTCAATTACAATAGACATATTCTTCATAATGACATAGGTGTGTTTTATATCTTCAGTCACAGAATATGGACATTACTGTCATGATGCTTGTGGCATGCAGGATTTCAGGCACATGATTAGAGGAAAGATCTATAAAGAATTATTAAGGAATTATATGTGATTGTAACTTCAACTAGGCATGATAAGGATGGGAAAGTACCTATTTGTCCTGCAAATATCCTGTAGTTCAATATTCTTTCACTTTAAAAGTCATTTCATTTTAATATTTCTCTGGGGAAGGCTTGTAATGATGTGGATGATGTTGTTTAAGATGAGGTCCTAAGAAATGAAAAAAAAGTATATTATAGTTTTATATAATAGGCAATTGATACATATGTGTTCATTAGATTGAATCATAATTTTTCCATAACAAACATTTGATTCCTATTGTCTCTTTGTCCCTTTTCTATTCCCAACTCCCTTTAATACATGCATACTATGAAAGTATAAAATAAAATAAGAAAGGAAGGGGAGAAGAAAGGAGGGATAAAGAAATGGAGAAAGGGAAGAAAGGGAAGGAAGGAAAGGAAAAGAAGGAAGGGAAAAAGGAAGGAAGGAAGGAAGGAAGGAAGGAAGGAAGGAAGGAAGGAAGGAAGGAAGGAAGGAAGGAAGGAAGGAGAGGAGAAAAAAGAGGGAGGGAGGGAAAAGAGGGAAGGAGGAAGGAAGAAAGGGAGGGAAGGAAGATAGCCTATTTTGCTATAAATACAAAATTAGAGTTACAATGGATGAAAATAAGTCAAATCAGTATAATTGATCTTTCAATTGCTATGGTTAGGAGAGTTTTAAGTGGGGCAAAGTCCATGCTTTATATGAAGCTTTCACAATTTATATTAAGGAGGGCTGTAATTAACACATTATGTGTTCCTAATTAGCTTGACAGATTTGGTTTTGTGAGGCAGCTAGATGGCTCCATGGATAGAGCACCAACCCTGAAGTCAGGAGGATCTGAGTTCAAATGTGACCTCAGACACTTAACTCGTCTTAACTGTGTGACCCTGGGCAAGTCACTTAACCCCAATTGCCTCAGAAAAAGAGAGAGAGAGAGAGAGACAGACAGACAGACAGACAAACAGATGTGGTTTTGTTTAAAATGTCCACACTCACTATGAGCTGAAGATGGTAGCAGGTCAGGTGTCCGGAAAGATTTTATTGTGGCTGGCCCTTCCCCTCCAGTAGTCAGTACTTGTACTTCCAATCTATAAAGTGTGGATGGTCTCAAATTGGGTACAGTTAGCACATAGTGATCCTAAAGAGTTAAATAAAACAAAGATGAATAATTTGGATTTAATGCACAATTAAAGCATTCTCTGCAGATATTTTGTTCCTTATATGAGGTTATTTGTTTATAGTACTACATACTCACTTGAATTTTGAAACCACATTTAAATTTGTAAGAAAAGAATGTTTCTGCTAATTTGCTTGGGTTCTCCACTGTACAGTTTCTTAGCACCTAGCTAAATTCTTGGCAGCATCAGACATTTGGCAAAGAGTAAATCTGCAAAGATGCCAATTCTCAGGGTTCACTTGTGGGATTTCAAAATTTTTGCTGGCCTTAACATAAGACTTTCCCATAGTTTTAAGTTTTCAACTGTACATCTTTTGATGTGAATTCATAATCATTCCAATTTTAAATAGTGATTTTCCTTAAAGTATAATGTATTTCAGGGGCTATGACCTTAAATGTTTGGTTTTTTACACAGAAAAATTCTTGCAACATTTGCCTGGATTCTTTATAAACACAAATACCTTTAAAACAGATTACTTTCTTATGTCATGAAAGTTTTCCTTTCAGAGTTTCTCTCTCCCTCTCTCTTCTTTTCCCCACCTTTCCTCTTTCTCTCTCCCTCCTTCCTTCCTTATCTTTTTTTGTGTGTCTCTTTTTCTCCCTCTTCTTTTTTCCTCTCTCCTCCCTTTCCTTTTCTTTATTTTCTTCCTTTTCTTTTCCTCTCTTCTCTTTTCCTTTCCCTTCTGTTAAATATTCTAAGTAAATTTTGAACAGGGTTAAAAGCATACATCTTATTCCCTTCTCTCTCTATCTCCCAAAGAGTAAGTGGTTTGCAAATTAGCTCAACTCTTCTTGTTGTTTATCTCTTAATTCAGTCATTTTTCAGGGAGAAAGTCAAGTAGGAATCACTTTGTTTAACTAATTGTTATTTAGTATGTCATTTCAAAGGGATGCTTACATACAAGAGAGGGTACAGAAGTCAAACATAAACTTTGCACATAGCATGAGCAAGGTAACCCTTACCATAAAGCTTCCCCCCCCCCCAAAAAAAAATGGTGATCTTCATCTCTTCTCCGATTTAACTGAGCAGCCACAAATTCATTGCTAGCTAAAGGCAGTCTAGGGAACATTTGGGGCCAGATGTGGTCAGTTTTCCTCTGAATACTTTACAATTCTATTACCACGAACTAAATCTGAAGGGTTTTGGAGCCTATAAACTATCATCAAAGATTGAATGGGTAGGAGAACAGAGAATTTCAAGGTATCACAGAGTTCATTAGTATAGAAATTTGAATTCTGAATTCAATGATGAACATTAATGACAGAAACAAGTACCTGTTTCTATATAACACTTACTGCTGGCAATATCTGAGACTGGGAAATGATGCTGTTGGGTAAGCTATTTTGTCTACTCTCTGTGGTGACTTCTGCCCAAGTGACTTGAAATCCTGTCATAGGCTGATACAGATTGGCCTTGGACATCTTCCAGGAAAAGTGTCCTGTGATATTGACTTCTTGAACAACGAAAGACGCTGACAGGTTCTCAGGCTTGGCTAACACTTTGGAAAGAAGTGGACCTATAACAACATTAAAAACATAATACAGTGAGCAGCAATGAAAGTAGGCCCTCTTAAGAATTTGTGAATCAAATTTTATTGCCTTCTTCTAGAATTTTTAGTCTAGGCTTCTAGGAACTAAAGTTGGTGGTTAGTCAAGCTACTTCTGATTTATTAAAGATGACAAGTAGGGGGAAAAATTAAGCAATTTTCTCAAAATTTCCTTCATTACGGGCTTTTCCCTTGATGTTTCTGTTTTAGTAAAATGTTACTTGACAACAAAAGTACTCTTTTCTTTTTTTTTAGAAAACATTTTTATTGATACCTTTTGTTTTCTTTCCCCCTCTTCAAATCCAAAGAACCATGCCTTATAAGAAATAATTTTTAAAAGATGAGGGAGGGAGGGAGATAATCATCAAAGAATAAAGCAGGATATTACATGTAATGTCCCAAATATGTGAACTCTCTCTCTCTTTTTTTTTTTTTTTTACAAAAAAGTCAGGGAAAAAAAAGGGGGGAAAAAGATGTTTGTTTTTCAAGTATTTCACTAGCAAGACTTAATAGCAGAAAAACTCCAACATGAACTACTATTTAACAAATGACAATATGAGAATGAATACTTTTAACAGCCTCTCTAATCAAATTCTGAAAATATTTTCCTAGCATGTTTAATATTCTCAAAAGTATACTGACTCTAAATTAGATCTTACCTCCTTCACCAGGGCAACTATTATGTTTGTGGTGTTTCCCTTTCAGAGCAGAGCAAGGTGGAGTAGTAAAGAAAATGCTTTCTGCCTTCAAACGACCTTTGGGTCTTGCTGGCTGGACAGTCACTTTATATTTGCATGAAAAAGCAAGATCTTGAAGAATTATATAATTTTCCTAAAGGAGGAGAAACCAAATATGCTGCAAATAAATTCATTAAGGATAAAACAAAATTATCAGAAGATAAATTTATCTCTCCTTCAAAAAAATTTTTTTTTCTTATATGTTTAGCTGACTCAATGTGGCTTTTATAAAAACTACAAAAGGCATACTGTCTGTTATGATTAATTACAATCAGAAACATTATCACTGCTGCAGGATATGTCCTTTAATATTAAACAATACCTTAGTCATTCTGCATGAAAGCGGCCAACTTCTAACACTTGGAACAAATTCTTGAACTTGGTGGCAACAGCAGTGGGTAATACAAAGTTGTAAATGCTAATCTAATTTATTTTTACTTTAAGAAAACTGATTTAAGCTGTTCTGAAAGAATGCCTTTGGCTATATGTAGCAGATTTTCTTAGAGTATATGTAAATCCTAAGAAAGTCTAATAACAGTCATTGTTACCCTTATGGCTTCTAGCCATGCTATTATCATCAATTTATCCCAGGTCCAGATTAGCTTGCTAAGGGGTCAGACATTTGGCTGTTGTCCTACAGTGTGGATCTTTAAAGTTGCATCAACATGTGAAAGACCTGTCCCAGGTATCCTTTTTGAATTTCTAATCATTACAATTAATACAATATAGTATTTCTTTTATTCAGCATCAATCATATCTCATTAGTATTGGAATGCAGTATAAATTATGTCTAGGGATTTCTCTACTAAAAAAATAGAGATACCTATTGGATTTTAGAGAGAATATGGTTGCAACTGGACAGTGAGATAGGAATGAAAGAACAAGTCTAGAGTCCAAACCAAAAAAAAAAAAAAAAAAAAAAAAGCATGACTGAGTCCCCTTCAACTTATTTTTAGTGGAGGTGGAGATTAATAATCAAAGCAAGGGGTGGAGGCAGATGGAAAGAATAATTTGCTTCCTAAATAAATTTCTATTATCCTCCTCTTTCTGAGAAATGTTTAAGGCTTTGGGTGCTTAATTCAGATGGGATTAGACAAGAAAAAGAGATAGGAAGAGAATGAAGATAACCCAAGTTTATTGTCTATTTTTTTTCTCTCTTAGAGCCAATTTTTATTTTAAGTAATACATCTCTAATATTTTTGGAAATCAATAAAAAAATTAGGGTTATATAAACAATATTCTTCTAAGACATTGTTTTCAGAAAGTCAAGAATCACATAATTTCTGTTTCAGTTTCTGTATCTAAAAAAATGGGCTAAAATATTAATAGTTACTATATTGAAGGGCTATTATAAGGATCAAGTGAGACGACATATGCAAAATGCTGTAAAATAATAATAATTTCCATAATAATAACTAAAGGAATTCTTAAAGTAAACTACAGATTTTAATAATGTACTTTTTTAGATTCCTGATACTTCCAAGCATAGAATTATTAGGGAATTTATTATTTGTTAAGGGACAGGTCAATTCTCTAAAAGCCTCCACAGCTGTGGATCAATAGCATCTGAAGGAGGTGCAGGGCAGCCCCTGCTGACAAAAGTGTTGCACACTGGGAATGAGATAAATTGGAGGCAAAGGCAAGAGGAGAGTGGTTAGACAACGCAACAGCCTCTCAGAGAGGTCAGAGAACAGCAACTGCCTCTTCTCCTTGTATCATCCTCTCACAAGAGGAGATCCATTATGTGTTGGACCTCCAGCAACCACTGTAAGGTAGGTCCCATGTATTCCAACTGCTCTCCCGTGTATTCCTACAATTATTGAAAAACTACTGAGAATTTAGTGGGAGCAGAAGTAGAGCGAGGAGTCAGAAATAGTTTTGTTGTGAATTTTTTTTTTAATTCTATTGGAAAGGAAACTGTGAGGTCAAATAATCTTTAATATACAAAAAGCACATGGCTAGGACCTAAATAGAAAAAAAAAAAAAAGAAAAAGAAAACAAGAGAAAAAAGGGATTCAAGATTAAACTTAATTTTTAAAAATGTAATTAAAAAGGGAGGATTATGGCTCTTCAATGTCAGAGTGGAATTTTTAAATATCTTTATGTCTTGTTAAGTATCCAACGCTTCCCCGTTATGGTCACCTTTCTTTATACTACCTTGATGCAGTTAGGAAGAACATAAATAGTGCTCTGAGCCTGGAATCAGGAAGAATTCAAATACAGTCTTAAACCCTAACTATCAGTATAAAATTTGGCCAGTCACACTGCTATGTACTTTAGTTTCCTCAACTGTAAAGTTGGGATAACAGTATTTGCTTACCAGAATTATAATGAGGATTGAATTATATAATATTTGAGAATCACATAGTAAGTATGTAATGTTTCCTTCTTTCCTTTTTTTCCCCAGAAATTACTTGTCCTCTTTTTACTTTCCCATAATACAGTGTGATATAAGACATCTCAAGAGAATTTTAATTTTGACTCCCTGGGAAATTTCTTTCATATCATCAAGCTTTAATACTTAAATAAGAACAGTTTTATCACATATTTCTTTTTTCTAGGCAATTGAAAGTTCTTTTAAAGACAAGCAAAATTCAAACAAATTCTAAATAAGCATCAACTATGTCAGGCAGTTATTCAATTGCTGAGGATAAAAATGTTTTTTTTTGGTTTGTTTTTGGGAGTTTTAAATCTGACCTCAATAAGCTTATATTCTATTCAACATACTTATTTAATGCTTCATATAAATAAAACATTGTGTTAGCTCCAGGGGATATGACGAGAACCCAAAGCAGTCATAGGATCACAGATTCATAAATTTAGAGCTGGGTGAGACCCTAATGTCAATATTCTAAAGCCATCATTTTTATAAATGAAGAGACATTACATTATATACCCAAAATCACATGGGCAGTCAGTGGCAAAGCCAAGTATGAAACGCTAGGTCCCTTGACTCCAACAAACAATTAATTTGTTAAAATGCCTATTGAGTTGACTTGATTTGAGGAGATTAGGGCAAGACTGACTCTCCTGGTTGTACTAATCTAGGCTTACCAATAATGTAACAGTATTTGTCTGTCTAACAACAGTGAGCTTCATCTGTTTTTGTTTTGATGGCTACTGGGAGGAAAAGCAAGGAGGGACTCTGGTAAGAAAAGATTGTAGAGTTATTTTGGAATCACACTGTTGGGAGCTTGGGATTCTAATTGTATCAGCTTGCTTAACACAAAAGGAAGCCACTGATGCTTTTTAAGCCTGATGATTATTCAGAAATTCAATGGAAAAGTCAAATAATTAAGACCTTTACAAATCAGATAAAAATTCTGATTTTTTTTCCCTATTATCCAATTTTATTTTAATTCAAGCTATGATAACATTTTAAATTTGATGTTTAGGATGCTAAGTTCTATGTGTCACAAATTTGTCTTTTATACGTCTAGTTTCTAAAAAGGTCTATTTAATCTTCAAATGTTAAATATGCCTGAAAGATAAGAAGAACAAGAAGATATTTACATGTAAAACAGAATATTGAGAAGTAAAAAGGGGCCGCACAAGTAATAGAATCATACAATATTAGAGAGGGGAGATGCATTTTTTAATGTTTCTTCCTAAATCCCCTGAATCCTTAATCTAGAGAATCTAGCATGGTATTAAAAAAAAGAAAACTAACTCTAGCGCCAGAGTTCCTAGATTCAAATTCTGTCTCTAACACTATATGGATAATTTTGGGCAAATTGTTTAATCTCACTTGGACTAGGTTTTATCAGTGATAAAATGAGGCTATTAGTCTAGATCATCTTTGAGGTCACTTCCACTTCTAGATCTCTAATCACAATTGCCCAGTCAGAAGTCTGATCCAACTTGAACTGAGACTTGAATTCAAGTCTTCTGGCAAGTCTAGTACTTTTTGTATTTCAATCCAACTGACAGGAGAACTAGATGCTTCAACAGATAAAGGGCTGGATCTGGAGACAGGAAGATCTGAGTTCAAATCTAGCCTCAAATGTTTATTAGTTGTGTGATCCTGAACAAGTAATTAAACCTCTGCCTGTCTCAATTTCCCCAAATGGAAAATGGAGAAAATATTAGCATCTGCCTCAAAGATTCCTGTGAAGATCAAATGATATACTGTAAAGCACTTAGCACAGTACCTGAAATGTAAGACCTATTTAATAAATTCTTATTCCTTTTCTTCTTCACTTTCCCATTTTGAATGCGTGAACAACTCTGAACAAGTGCCCCCCCAAAAAAACTCTGTTTAACAAACTTTAAAGACAAAAAGTTTACTACTTCCTGAGGCACCCTTTCCAAATTTTAGAAAACTTTAGTTTTTAGGAAATTTCCACTTACATGGGCCAGACCAGTTGCTTTCTCAAGTCCACTTGTTTCATTATGAGCACATGATTCTGCAAACCACTGTACATGGTATCGATTCACACTGGCATCTAAAAATACATTTTTTAAAAAGTAACATTTTTAGCTGTCTCAATAGTCCTTAAAACTTCAAAGAACAAAAACAAGGAGAATTTTAAGATGTTTTAGTGACCAACAAATTATACATAAAAGATAGCTGCATAGCTATCAATTAGGAAAGTCTACAGCTGGGAAAATTCAACTTTTACCTAAAAAGTAATCCTTAGTCAGAAAGAGATATAACAATCCTTAGACTTTAATAAGAATAACAATAATTGGATCCTACATTTTAAAAAAATTTTCTTTTACATTGTAAACCTAATATGATCTTCAATATACATATTTCAACATACAAAGACCTAGAGGGAAAAAAGAATTACCTAAGATACTTGAAATCCTAATATGTAATTTGTTTTTAAATGTTAAATTTAAAAGATAGTAACAAAATAGTTCCATTTTGTCCTATCCCTCTTCTTTTTTTTCCTATATCTTAAAAAAAGGCTTTATTGAAAAGACATATTTACTATAATGAGTTTTGTATTGGTTCAATCAATCAATAAGCAGTTAAGGGCTACTAAATGCCAGGCTCAATGTACTAAGCACTGAGATTACAAAAAGGCAAAAAACAACCCCTGCCCTCAAGAAGTTTACAATCTAATGGGCTCAACATTAGGAAAGTAAAAAATATAATAGGCCACATCTATCCAGTTAAAATCACATGACTCTGCCAATAGATGAAAGGAAAAAAAAACCTTTTGACAATATTGTACTCATTTATGTTAAAAAATAAAAAAGAAACAAAAATGTAGGAAGTATATTAAGAAATGAATGATTCTTTAATATTATAAGCATTATCTATTGGAAAAGTCACTATGATAAACACATCTATTTCATCTCATATCCTCCTGCAATAGAAAAAACCTTTTCTGATCCATTTTTTCCATAACAACAGCCCCACATATAAATTGAAAAAAAAAAACCTGAATTCTTTTAAAAGGAAAACGTGTGCTATTCAAATTTTTATTAACTAGCTACTGTTTTAAGTTCTGGAAATGAAAGTAAAAAATTAGATGATCCCTGCTAACAAGAAACTTGAATATTTATATTCATCTGAAGGAAGGGATACATCTAAATAAATATAAAATATTTTGAAGACAGCACTAATAACTAGACCAAACAGTTAATCAGTCAACAAACTGTAAATAACCACCAGGCATTTGCCAGATAATGGAGATAAAAATGAAATAAAATAAGTATCAACTCTGATAAGAACCTTTTAAAGATCCTCTAATTTAATCCTACTTATTATAAAAGAAATAGTAAGATGACTGTGAAAATGTTTTTAGGCTTTAAACTTAAGAATTAATCATGCCATCATTTTGTTTGTAGATGAATGCATGATAATCATCAGTAAGAATGATACCATTCAATCCCTGCTATACTGGAGACATGCTTATTATGGATATTTATATCTTTTCCCTACATAAATATTGTTTATGCTGATAGGAATAAACTAGTAATTGGAAGAATCTGCTGTTTGAAAATTTTCTTTCCATGCTATGATATGATCTTTTCTTTTCTTTCCTTTCTTTGAACACTAAAGAAAGAAAATGCAGAAAATAAACTCATGATGCTGTCAGAAAATATGCTTTGTTATTGTAGTCTTGTGGTTACAGTCACGCGACTATATATGAAGGATGTAAAATTATACAGCTCTTATTGGTAATATACATATTGCACTGAATGGATGCCAAGTGTTTGTGAGTTTCAGGGGGAGAAATTCTTTGATGGCTTCAAGGCTATTCTAGTAAAGACTTGATGGAAGCAGTGTGGAAACCGAAGAGAAGGATCATAAATTGTACAAAATAAACAGTATCTCTAGCTAGCATCAATGGTGTTTGGTTGACAGAAGAATAGCTTACTGGAAATTTTTGAAAGAGCAAGAACAAAAGTCATTAATAAAGTATTTTCTGCAGTGTATTTAAATGTTATGAAAATGAACGTGATCACTTGGAATATGCCTTTTTGTCTCCATCACCTGACTATACCAGGGTGATAAGAGAGGCACTTTTTGTTTCTAAAATACTACAGATGATATATGCAAGTCCCTTGGAAAACAAAAACAAGTAGTCCTAAGCTACTGATATTGAAACTTTATTAACTGATGACCCTGTGATCCTATAAAAATGTGATACATTTACTGAGTCAAAAAGTATAATTTCTTGAGTATCCACTCATTGCTGCATCCTCATACTTGTTTTTCACAGATAAAAGTTGAAGATGTAATTACCCAGAAAAATCTTCTTAATCTCCTTTAGTAAGGATCTTTAATAAAATAGTTATATGTTTATTTTATTTAACTGATATGAATTTTTAAAGCAAAAAGATGGTTCTATTTCAATTATTCAATTGAATTACTCAAGTAATTTCCATGATTAATCTGACAGTGAAGGAATTAAGTACCACTCAACAATGATCTCAACAATTCCTTAGCTTGTTTATTTTTTTCTGCTTTTGTGTGAAACCATGACATTTATTGTTAATATTAATAATAGCTACCATTTGCATGTCACCTTAAGACTTGCAAATATTTTACAAGTATTATCTCATCTTTATAATCTAAGAGAAAGGTATCATTATTATCTTTTAGAGAAAAGGAAATTGAAACAAATATGTTAAGTAACTTGCCGAATGTCACACATTTAGTAAGTCACTGAGGTCAAATTTATCTCAGGATCTTCCTGACTTCAGCGCAGTGCTATATCCATTTCTCTACCTCACTGCTTCAATATGACAAATAAAAATGCCTATTCTGTAAGTTTAGAGTGGGGGGCAACGATTCAATTTGAAGTACAGAATAAAATACACTTTCATATCTCTATAAACATTATACTTTCACATCATGTCAATCAATTATTATCCTCTATTCTTTCTTTTTCCTGAAAATATTGAGGCAAGAAATATATCACCTACCTTCTAGAGGAACCAGACTCCCAGCACTGACATAAACTGCCATTTTTATTCTTTAATGAATGGTATTACATATTTTATTCCTATTGATTCTTACATATTACAAAACATCAAGGCAGCTTTGATTTCTTGATATTGGTTCAAGCTCAATTTGTGATCAAATTTTTCATTTTTGTTATTTGATGGTGAATCACATTTTTCCATGTAATGCATGATAACTGATCTACAAAGAGCTTTCCTCTGTTTTTAATATGGAACAAGTACCAGCCAATACTCATACTAGTATCCCTTATTCTCCCTAAATGCCAGGTCATTTTCTAGACATATTTGTTATATAGTATATGTTTTATGTCATTTCTCATGTAAATAGATTAATATTAGTATTTTATATCATATATATTTACACATCCCATAAATTGTTCCACGTGGTTTAGTGACTTTGCAATTTTGATTTTTTTCCTGAGATAATAGTTATTATATCATGTGCAACAAAATGGTATTCATTAGACTTTCCTAAGAAATTATAATAGAATAAATGTCTTTTATCAGTTTCCCATTTTCCAACATAAATAATTGGTCAAAGTAAGTTGCATTGAAATTGCTGCATTTCTTTTTATCTTTAACCTGTGACTTTGTTGATCAAACAGCTCCCTAAACCAACTGCACACAGATGGCTAATTTTGAAATGACTCTATTCTTCCTAGCTAGTTACTGAATTTCTTAAAAGAGTGACAATTCATGTTTGACAATGTTGTTCAACATTTACCATTCTAAGATCTACTGAACATTCTTCTTTATGCATTAAATGATTATAATAGGTATGAGTAATCAAAGCATCAACAATGCTTTGGCCTTTTGCATTTCATGATTCTGAATATTTTCCAACATGTCTTTATTTATGGGAATCACTGAGCACTCAAAGCACTAGATGATTTTGTATACAGAATCTTATCAATATGTTCACAGAATTCCTTTATTTCATTCTTTACCTCAGATTTTTATATACACTATATATTTTAAGCATTGAAAGTTGATAACCACGAATTGCACATAGTGATGTTTCACAGCACGAGGAAACCAACTCCACACTTTTTTCATTTGCAACTTCAAGAAAACCTGTGAGTTCTGCTTCCATTTAAAGAACTATAATTTCTTTTTGTAATCTTGTCTTTAACAGTAAGAATATCAACAGAAATATGTCTCTAATAGTTTATCCACTCATTGTTTGTTATTACATAAAGGTCTCACATGTAAAGGACCATCAGTAAATGGTTACAAATGAATTTAAATTTTATGCTTTGTTAGTTTAGCTTTAAAAATCTCATGTTGGGGGAAGGGGTGGAGGGAAGGAGGGAAAAAGTTGGAACAAAAGGATTTGCAACTGTCAATGCTGAACAATTACCTATGCATATACCTTGTAAATAAAATATACTTATATTTTTAAAAAATCCCATATTAACCCCATGGTGAAAGGAAGCAGGAGAGCAGAATTTTTGTGAATTACTGTTCCATATTAGAGAAAAATTAGTAATCTTTGAGTTTAAAACATATTCACATAATATTGGCAGCTTATAGGTAAGTTATTATCAGCTCAATTTGGGGTTCATTGCTCATTCACTAAGATTACCTATAAATTATGAACCAGCAAAATTCAAATTTGGAATATTTTCATTCTTTGCTCCAGTGTATATATTACTGTGTAGGTGCATTTTCCAGAAAAGTCATACTAAGGCTGTCCATACATTTCATTGTCCATTTTCTAAATAGTTATTTTTACTGAAATAGCACTGCAAAAAATCCTCAGCATTTAATGTGCAGAAATTTAATAATTTATGTGCAGTGCACTGTGGAGCTACAGTTGGAAAACTTCACTGAGAGATTTATGATCTCATTGCTATGGAGAATCCCTCTAACAATGAAGTTCACAATTTGCCATCTTATTCTTGTCCTATCACATGTTGAGGCCATACACATCTAAATAGTCCCTCAACACATTAGAGTGATTGCTTTAAATTTTGAGACCGTCCATTGACATCAATGGAGCATAAATACTGTTCATTAGATATTTCTCATCCTTTCCATCGACAGAGTTTGCTCTTTACTCATCATGTACCTTTCTGATGATACCTTTGATATGACTTCTGCTGTGAAACTTTTTATGAATAATACTTAACAGTATATCCTCACTGTATTTCACATAACCAAAACTTTAATAATCTTTTTTTTTTACTTTATTAAAGCTTTTTATTTACAAAACATATAAATGGGTAATTTTTCAACATAGACCCTTGCAAACTTTCTGTTCCAAATTTTTTCCTCCTTCCCCCACCCCCTCCCCTAGATGGCAGGTAGTACAATACATGTTAAATATGTTAAAATATATTTTAAATCCAATATATGTATACATATTTATAGAGTTATCTTGCTGCACAAGAAAAATTTTTGAAAAATCAAAAGGGGGAAAAAAAACCTGAGAGAAAACAAAATGCAAAATTTTAATAATCTTAAATTTTAAAAAACACCAGGTCTTATTCTAACTTAACTTGACTGGAATTAGAGGGATTGTTAATGGGCTCTATCCCACTCTGACCAACAGGGGAACTTTGAACTATTCAATTTTTGACTTCCTGTTTCCTTAACCAATCTATTAGTTTCCAGAGTCTCACTGTAAACAACATTGCAGACATGTGACTAGATTGTTCTATTAGAGCTCAGAACTCCCACATTCAAGAAATATACCAACCTCAAACTCTGAATTTATAAGCAGAAATTATAGAGCTGTAACCCCCCATACACATATATTTTTAATTTTTTCCTTCTTTTTCTTCTTTAAAGATTATTAGAATGTCAGAATTAATTGCACCTCTTGCCAATCTACCAATTCATTTTGTTATCCATCTCTATATAGATGTTTTTATCTATTGTTTCTCACTATTTTAATAATAATTTCTATGATGATCAAACCCAATATTCCTTAAAAGGATGTTGTGAAGGATTTTACATTTCAAAACTTTATAACTCTCACTTGACAAATATGAAATGTTTGCTGAATAAAGCATTTACAATGTTATTTTGTTCTCCTTAGTGAGAAAGCTGGTTTTTATTAGCTAATCTTCTTTAAAAAGTGGAGATAGATTGTACTGGTTTTTTTTTAATACATTTTCTAATTTTATACACTTGAAGCATAAAGAAGTAAAAAATAGTATTTAGACTCTGAATGGGGCTGAAAAAGAGTTGAGAGACCACCAATTTAATAACATTACTTTATCATGCTAATAATATCAATTTAATTTAAATTCATTCTATTCCTGTATCGGTTATTAATAAACACCAAGTTAAACATGCTTCCAACTGATAGAATTATGACTTAGATCATTTTGTGATTATCTGGATATATTTCAAAGTGTGTAGTCTTAGATATTTCCAAGTTTGAGTACTTACAAAGTTGTGTGCGTGTGTGTGTGTGTGTGTGTGTGTGTGTACTTATATATACACACACATATATAATTAGTTTCCCACAAGTTATCAAGTTCATATGTCTCCTCTACCAGACTGGTTAATTTTGCTTTTACATTTTTGATACTCAGGAAAATTCTACTGATATTTATTAAATATTTTTCAAGTTATAAGAAATTTAAAATTTTCAAAATTCAGAGATTAGTTTTTATAAACAGAGTGAAGGGGAATTTTCTCTGCTCAATCACAATACTTCAGTTTTAGCCTTGGAGGTTTCTAGGCTAAGGAGCTGCCTGGATCTTATACATAATAAAAAAAAGATAGACATTCTGGCATCTAGTAAATTTGCCTCCTTGCTCAATTTCCTCTCAGATTTTAGTTTAATTAGAAGCATTATTAAGGTTCCTAATTCTCTGTCAAAGCAACTGTGTACCAAATTAGTAAAAACAGAATATTTCATATGTATTTTGTTTTTATGTACTCTCTTCCATTTGTTCATACCTCTTCCTTAGATTATACTGTCCATTACAACATGTCCCCATACATGCACTGGGGGCATTATGCATATTTTCCTTCTAATCCATTCTATATGCCATATTGAATATCAACTGCCTTAAGCACTATAACAGTCCTGTCAATCAATAACTAAATATTTATGAACTGCCTACTATGTGCCAGTCATTGTACTAAACATCTGTATCTTGTTCAAGAAGCTACATCTTCCATAGTGAGGAATAATTAATGATTATTTCTTTAAAATGTCTTTCCTGCAAACTACATTTCTGCTTCTGATCATACAAACTGAAGTTGCATATTCTGATTTATTTTTTCAACTATAAATATCACTTTCTAAAAAAAAGTCTGAGTATATTTTAAACTATTCTGAACTTGCCAAATATATGAAGACTTTCTCATAAATAATAATGCATAACTTCTGTACTCATTTTGGGAAGTTGAGAGTAGAAAAGATTGGATAAAATAATTATAATTTTGGCTTGGGAGGAAAAGAAAATAACAATTTGTGAAAAAATGATGCAAAATATATTTAAAATACTAAAGATGAAAATATAATTTCCCCATTTAAAATTCCAGAATGATAGCACAGAATGGAGATGTTTTCTAATAAGTTGTGAGATTAATTAGAGAAACAATGTAGTAATCCTGAATAAAAATATAAATATAAATTTACATTAAACTATTCCACTTAGACTATTTGTACATTTATTTTTATTACTTAAATTTCTCAAATTAATTTTACCTAGATAATGTTATTTATAATCTTTTTGCTACTTTGTGGTGTTCTCTTCTTTTCAAAAATATAATCATTCTCTGGGAGTAGGTTTCTTGGGAAGGTTTTCTGGAGGCAGCCTAAGTTTCCGTTCAGAGTAATAATCACCTCAAATACAGCCAGAAGTTAAAATCCAGTTCTTAATTGTCTCTTCCAAAATAGCCCGGTAAGCTTTCCTTGGTTCTGAGAGCTCTTGTTGCTAGTCCTTTGCCTCTGCAAGCTTCAGCCTCCAGCTCTCTCTAAATCGTGGCTCTAAATCTCCCGGCTGAATTCTGGCTCTCAATCTCTTCAACTTACTTACTTCTGATTCCAGGAGCTCCTTATATATGATCTCTTAAAGGTGTGAACCCAAAAATTGACTCCTCCTTTGAGAGAGTGGGATTGTGGGTTTCTGACTTGTGAATCTCCCGAATGCGTAAGTTAATGTGTAAACTCTCAAAGGTGTAAACTTAAGTATTATTTCTATCAATTCTAGTGACTTAATACCTTGTAAGGATTCTAACACTGCTTTGTATATCAGAAAACTTCAAGAACTATACTTTATTTGATTGTGATTTTTATTGATTACCTATGAAGATCTTAGTTCAAAACTACTCTTTGGCTCTTCTGTCAGGTATTTCAATTAAAAAATACATTTATATCAAATATTAACTTGTGATATGATTCTCAGAAGAATAGTATACAAAAAATTAATTATCTGAAACATTTCATAAAAATGAAATATATGAGAAACTTATTCAACTAGTTTAAAAAAATCAGTGACAATTAATGGAGTATTAATTAATTATTTTTATTGTATTGCTTCACCTTATTCATGAACAATTAATATCCCTCCAAACCTCTATTACTGTATTTATTTTGATAAAGAATATTTTGCTTTTATATAATCATTGAATGTTTTGATAGGTAGAATTTATCTTTTTGTCTCTTTGTGCTGGTTTTGATGGAGCTATATAGAAATGCTGGTGATTGATAAGGATTTATTTTAAATCCAGTAACTTTACCAAACATTGTTTCATTAAATTTTTAGTTTCCTCTCTAGGGATCTATAAGTAAATTATCTTTAAAAAGTCATGTCTTTATTTCCTCTTTGTTTATTCTTATTTTCTTTATTTCTTCTCTCATTTCTCTAGCTATTATTTCTAACATAATGGGCATCTTTACTTACTCCTAATCTTATTGGAAAGTCCTCTTTGTTTAATTATATACATTTTCAATGGGAAATAAGACAAGAAAAGAACAGAAACCATGGGCTGAAAAATAATTGTTTTTTTTATGTTACTTAAATAATTTATGGAGAACCTTTATTAATGAGTTTGCTATTAGGACAATGTTCCTTCTTTATGAAACCACAAATAATAGCAGATAATCACCAGCAGGGTAATAAATCACTGAAAAATGAATTCATGGATTGTTCGGTAAAATGAGCACAAAATATATTTTTCTTTATAAATTATACATGAAATGTCCCAATGAATTCCTTTTGGGACAGTGAAAAGTAAGATATTCCTCCTCAAAGTAGTGCCATTTTGAATTTAAAATTAGAGTCTCTGGATTATTGAAGAAACTAGATTCAAACCAGTTATATGTATAAATATCAAAATTCATTTACATGTATGCACTTCAGACTGTAACTGATTTGTAGATGGAGTGCAATGTAACATGCATTTTGAACATTCACCAAAGTACTCAAATTGTTGTGTGAGAAAAAGTAAATAATTGATGATTCAATATTGGGAATTTACTATAGGTTTTTGTAAATCAGATTTGCATATAAAGCATGGTACCTTCTAGATACAAGTAGATATGGTACCTTTTCCTAGATATAAGAAATTAAAGTTTAAAAACTCTATTGCTTCCAACAAGTAATCCACAGATAAAAGGTAGGATGGTGATAAGAATATGATTTTGTAGTATCCTAAATACCACAATGCCTAGAAGCACTTATATAATTCATATGGAATAAAACAAGTTTCCTAGATGTCCTTAATATAGTCTGAAGAATATAAATGTGTTTTGCTGAATATGGAGTAAAGGTAAATACTTTTACCTTTTACACAACAATTACACATTTTTACACAAACAATAATACTCTGTTTTCTGAAATACTTGTTTTTAAAACTTTTCAGAACATTTTAAAGGACAAGCTTTTATCATTTGCAATTGTACTTGAACAAAATATTCATTTTAAAGTACATTGTAATCAACTCTGTTTTCCCTTTAAAGAAATCCTAAAGAAAATAACTTAAATGAAATTTCAAACATATTTAGCTACTATTGATTTCAATGTGGGAGGAAACTATATGGGAGAAAAACAAGAGATACTAAATTGGATGAAGAACACAATATACAGAAATCCCAAAACAACTTGAATGTAATGTATCATACAATAAAAGAACCTTTGGTAAAAGTAAAATGAAATGACAGGCCCACCAAGACTATGACAAGACTGACAGGAGGAAAAAGATGGTTTATATTATTAATTTATATGTGAAGCAGATGACTTTAAAATGAAAAATAAAATCCCATCATAGATTCCAAAGTATACCAAATTAAATTACTCACATTCATTGTGCTTTTTACCAACTATCTTTCAAAAGAGGTAATTTTAAAGTTTGTTCAATTAAAACTAAAATTATAATATATATGTTTATATATATGCAAAATTCATATGTACATATGTAGATGAGTACACATATATGAGAAAAATCACAATTTAGCCAAAGTTAATAGGTTTCCTTTGAAAAGAAAAGTTGTATATTATAAAGTGATTTAGTCTAATTAAAGTATTTGAAATTTTTAATACAAATTTACATTCATTTTGGTTTGTCATTATTAGTATAAAATATCCTTAAGCTGAAACATTAAAAATGATCACATTATATAAAGACTTTTCGACAATATATGACAAGCGTACCATTTTATATAAATAAACTATTGCAATTATCTCGGGTAATATCAAAAGCATACTCACTTTAATTGCTGCATAGAATCATAGGATTAGAGGAAGATTGTGGGATCATTAAGTCTTATCCTATGGCTTCAAGCAATCTTTGTATTTAAGTCATGTTATCCAAATAAATTTTAAAATAACTCAAGTAAATGAAATTCTACCCTCTCTAAATAATTAATTCTAATTTTCAATATCATCCTTCCCATAAGGAAACTCTTCTCTTTATTTCTCTCACATATCCTTCAAAGATATAGTTAAATGAAGACTCTCTTTACATTATTACATCAGGCTACAAATATTCTAAGGCCATGCTCCTGCTATCATCTGATGCTCTTTTAGGCACAACATGATTTTTTGTTGTTGTTTTTTTTTTTTTTGCAATTTCACTGTAAGTAGCAAAGAAACATTTGACTAGAAAAGGTTTCTTCCCTAATATACTGCTATAAATGCCCAGTTATTCCTTAACAAAATCTATTGATTGTTGATCAGCCTTATTATTACAATGAATCTGTAATTAAAATGGACCTCTCAGATCACTTTTAGCTTCTTTGAATATACCATCATTTAGCCAGTTTTATGAATCCCCAAAAAGTAACATTTGTTGTATTTGTTCATCTTCCAATGAAATCACAAAACTTCAGAAGATTCAAAATTTCAGAGTGAGAGTATTATAATCTTATGATACTCATGATGTTTTTGATGCAAACACAATAGCCTATCATGTGAAAAAAAATGAATAACCAGCTCTTCAAATACATATTTAAGTAAAGAGAGGCCTAAAATTAGTACATTCTGTTATTTTCTAATTACATACAAACAGTGGTATGAATTTTATCCAGATGGCTATGAATCATTCTGTTTAAAACTTTTTTTTTTTTTTTGGCTGAGACAGTTGGGGTTACTTGCCCAGAGTCACACAGCTAGGAAGTATTAAGTGTCTGAGATCAGATTTGAACTCAGGCCCTCTGAATTCAGAGCTGGTGCTCTATCCACCACACTGCCTAGATGCCCAACTAATGTTTCTTTAATATAAGGAAAATATTGATTGTTTTCTGAAGATTTTATAAGAGATGGAAGAAAATGCATCCAAATATATTATGTATATCAAGACGAGTCAAGGCCTACCTTATTATTTCCCTTGCTTTAACTTCAACTAGAAGGGTTAATGCCTTATTTTGTTTCAGTTACAGTACTCAGAGTGGAAGTATTCAATATACCAAACATTTTATTTCTTCAATGATTTAGCACTAGATTGGGACTTAAAACATAATAAGATAATGTTAAAAAAAGCCAGAGATAAAAAGATTAAATTGTTCCATGAATATGAAAAACAAAAACACTACCCAGAAAGTATATTTGTAGTGGAGGAAAGGAGGTGAATATATTCCTTGAAAAATGCTAATATTTCTTTGACCACTTCTATCATTCACTCATTCATTCAGCATTAGTACTGAATTCCTACTACAGTACTATATTATAAACTTGTAGGGACATAAATTTTAGCTAAGATACCATCTATGATCTCATTAAGCTTATGGTTTGGTGGGGAAGCTATGGCACCAATACATCAATACAAGCATAATGTCCTTATAATGTCCATAATAAGTGCATTAGTTACAAAATAACATATTATGTAAGGCTCAAGGAAGGTCATTACTGAATATAGGACATCAAGGAAGGCTTTGTGGAGAAAACTAGATGCAAGTTGTATTTTGAAAAGTGGATGGCAATTCAATAGGCAAGAAAAGCAAAGCAAAGATATTCCATGAATATGAAACAGATCAGCAAAGATTAGAAAGTAGGAAAACAGGCAGATTCGTGAAGGAAAGACGCATTGGATATTAACTAGAAAAAATAGTGTCACATATCATTACCCAACTGATAAATGGTTAAAGAATATGAACAATTTTCAGATGACAAAATTAAAGCTATCTATAGTCATGAAAAAAGTGCTCCAGGTCACTATTGATTAGAAAAATGCAAATTAAAACAAGTCTGAGATTAAAATTTCTCAGATTGGCTAAAATGACAGGAAAAGATAATGATAAATATGGAAAACTGGGACATTAATGCATTGTTGGTACAGTTGTGAAATGATCCAATCATTCTAGAGAGCAATGTGGAACTTTACCCAAAGGGCTATCAAACTGTGTATACCTTTTGATCTAGCAGTGCTATTATTGGGTCTGTATCCCAAAAAAAAATCATCAAGGAGGGAAAAGGACCCACATGTGCAAAATGTTTGTAGTAGCTCTTTTTGTGAACAAAGAATTGGAAAATGAATGAATTTCATCAATTATAGAATGGCTGAACAAGTTGTGGTATATGAAAGTAATGGAAAATAATCGTTCTATAAAAAGTGATGAACAAGCTGATTTTAAGAAAGGCCTGAGAAGATTTAAAAGAACTGATGCTGAGTGAAACAAGCAGAACCATTGTACACAATAACAGCAAGAATGTGTAATGATCAGCTACGAAAGACTTAGTTCTTCTCAGTGGTTCAATGATCCAAAGCAACCCCAATAGACTTTGGACAGAAAATACCATATGCATCCAGAAAAAGAACTATGGCAATTGAAATGTAAATCAATACATGCTATGTTTACTTCTTTTTTCTGTTTTTATTTCTCTCCCATTGTTTTTTCCTTTTGTTCTGATTTTTCCCTCCCACCATGATTCATTAAGCAATGTGTATTAAATGCATGTGTATTAAGATAAATAAATACAATCTCCTTAAAAATAATTTCTAAGCAATGTAATAAAAAATAAAATTGGAAGGATAGCTCAGCATATGACTGTGGAAGTCCTTGAATGTTAAGCAAAAGGGTTTATACTTTACTAAGTAGATAGTAAAAAATTACTGAAAACCATAAATAAACTTAAAGATAGCATTTGATTGGGAACTGTCATCTTTTTTTTTTTAAATCACACCATACAGATTTCAATTTCTATACATCATGTCTTTGGATTCACTAATGACAGTAAAAATTCAATTACTCAATAGATGATCAAAAAATATAAACAGTTCTTAAAAGAAGAATAATCATTAATAATAATTGATAATATAAAAGAATTTTCTTTAAAAAACTTAAATCAGTTTTTTTACAAGCCATCTTGTAAAGTCACTTGGAATTATGCAAATAAAATGACAAAAAATTATATATTTTTTGACCTAAAAATTCCACCACTAGACAAAGACGCTAAAGAAATTATTGGTAAGAAAAAAAAAACTAACATACACATGACTTTATCTATAGCAGCACTTTTTTTGTGAAAGTAGATGTATATTGATTGAAAAAATAACTAAACAAATTTTGGTACATGAATGTAATTGTTCTGTAAGAAATGACTAGTATGATGAATAGATAAAAACATGGAAAGATACACACACACATTAATGCAGAGTGAAATTTGTAGAACCAAAATTACAGTATACACAATGATTTCAGCAATTTTAAAGAACAATAATCACAAAAGAAAAATGAAAGAAAATAGCTGAATTTGAAAGTGCAAACATTTCTTCAAGAAGAGATATTAGAAGACAGTTTTTCCCACTTCTTTGAAGAATTATGAGATCTACATATTGCATATATCTTCTGATTTTTTTCAATGTATCGATCATTTTTGCTGATTTTTCTTTTTCTCTTTTTGTTTTCTTTTAAAAATTATAGTTATTACATGGTATGGTACTCTGAGAAGGAAAAAAGACAGATATGGGGGAAATTTTAGGTAATATAAAAAAGACCAATAAAAATTTATTTTTTTCCTTAACACTATACTAGGCAGTACATAATTTGTTAGTGAGACAGTTGCTCATGTCTAAAAATTGCTAATCTAAATATTTTCTGCTTATTATTTTATTGAAAATATGCCATTACAATGGTGCATGTGGGCTAGGATTTTCTAGTTACTTAAAATATAGAAACAGAAAATATAGAAAATAGTTGAGCAAAATTTAAAAACATCTGTACAAATCACATCAGAATTATGATTTATTGAAAGAGTCATGTCAAAAGAGCTATTATTCTTGGAAGGAGATCCTATCAAATCTGTAAGTTCCACACATGGAAGCAGTTGTGATTTCTACTTAAAAATAATATGAACAATAGAAAATTCATCGTAATATAAGGGTAAAAGGTGCCTTTTTTTTTTTTTTTTTTGAAATGAGCCTGGAAGCACAGGGTATTTTCCAAGGATAAAGATTCAATTTTCCAAGGATAAAGAAACAGTGAATTTTGTTTCTACAGATGAACAGTAGTGATAAGATATACCTCATTTCTCATCCATATGTCCAGTACAATTATTTCCATCTATCTTGATGCTGTCCTGCTAGCTTCCACTTGAAATATCACCTCTGAATTAGACCTCTAGAAAAAAATACCTTTAATGCCTGAAAGAACTAATTTATCAAGCCGTGGTACTAATTCCATACATTGTATTAATTAGTGAGTGGGTAATTGAGTATATACTTAATCAATATCCTATATCTGGCCAGTCAGAAATACTTCACATCATTTACCACTGGGTATTTTAATCAAACCAATAAATAGGGGCAGGTAAGTGGGCAGTGAATAGAAAACTGGACTTGGACACAGGAAGAACTGAATTCACATTATGTCACAGATATTTATGAGTTGTGGATCTCTGGGCAAGTTATTTAATATCTCCCTGCCTTGATTTCCTAATTTGTAAGGTGAGGAAAATGATTGTCTCTGCTTCCCAGGGTTGGAAAGATAAAAATAAGATATTGGTAAAACATTTTGTGAATCTTAAGTATTACATAAATGCTATCTATTACTACTGCTACTACAACTATTGCTACTAGTAGTAATAATTACCACCACTACCACCAACTACTACTACTAACACTACTACTGCTGCTGATATTATTGCCTTGCCATCATTGTTCCTGGAAAGTGCAGGCCATCTGACTATAATATGCATCACTCAGCAATCTTATTTCCCTAGCATTCCCTTGCCTGGCCATCACTTTCATTAAGTGTCTTAATTTCTGTTGTGATATGGGAGCCACCTGCTTATGGCTGCTGGAGGTCTAATTCAAACCTGTAGAATGGATTTCTTCATGTTAGAGGAGGATGATGATGATACAAGGAGAATGAGAGGCAGTTGTGTTGCCTGACCTCCTTCCTCTTTCCTCTTGCTTCCAATTTATTTCATTCCCAAACCACAAGCAACACCTGTGTCAGTTAAGGCTGCTTTGCAACTCCTTCAGATGTTATGATTCACAGCTGTGGAGGCTCTTGGAGAATTGACCTGCCCCTTCACCTATGCATGGTCCTTACGGAGTTTTCCTGTATTAGAATGTATATTTTTCAAGAACTAACGCTTGTTTCTCCTACACTTAACATAATGTGTGGCATATAGCAGGAGCTTAATATATGTTTTTATTTTTTCCATTCATTCATCCATTAATTCATGATATATCTCAACTGAGTAGACACAGGTTTGAAGAATTCTATTTCTTCACATGAAGACCTAACCTCTTACTTCATATAAGCCCCATGCTAATCCATTATGTATACAAAAAAAATTAATTAATGTATACAAAAAAATCAAAAAATGTTAGTAAAATAATGACATAAAATTATGGAATGCATCTGAATGAAAGAAAAAATATTATCTAAGTTATTTTTGTTAAATATTTTACAATCAATGGATTTCTGAGAGATTTTTCCAAAATATATAATATAAAACTTTCCAATGAATTAAAATAGCCTAATATTTTACTTGTTATTGTTAAATAATTCAAGGCACCATTTTAAATAACAATAAAAGTTAATTTTTGAAGTTTTCTCACTTAGAAATCTCAAGGAAAGTTTATAAAATATTAGGGTTTTATGCTTGAATAGTCAAAACCCTAAACATCCTAACCACTAATCAATTTTGAGAAATGAGGAATATAAGAAATTCTTTATTCTCACAATTTGACCTTCATTACTGGATGGGATTATTTTCTACTTCATCTTGTATCACAAAAACTTAATCCCATCAAGTGTGCCCTTTCAGACTATCCACTACTAGAAATATTCTTTTCCAAGAATATTTAGTTATTTATGAAAATGACTTTAAATTATTTGAGATGGCTCTAATTGCTTAAATAGTCCAACATTTCTAATTTCAAACAGTCCAACTGGCCAAAAAATTCGAGCCACAAAAAGTTCCTTTCACTGACAAAAAATGAATTAGTATTGTGGATTCCATGTTGCATTCATATCCTTATAGAATAATATATCTACTTAGAAGGCATTTTTCTACAGAATAAAGATATTTATGTATGTATGCATACATTTTTAAAACTATATATCTTCATGAGAGTAATGTCAATGAATATGAGATACGTTTTTAAATGTCTGTAGAATTTTTTTAAAATTGAAATTCACTAGTGTACATAGGGTCTGCAGATGAGTTTCTTGAAATATTTTGCTCTCATACCTTCTCTATTGTTACAATAATCACCTTTGCTATAAATATCATTGTGCTTTGATTATAAAACCAAAGAAATAATGAAAGGAAAAAAAATTGAAGGAATTTTAGGAGAAAATAACAATATTGTGAAGGTTAAGAAACACTAACTTTGAAGAAATCTAATTATGGCTCTGCCACATGACACTGAAAAAATCACTTAATCTCTTTTGATCTCTATTTATTCATCCCTGGAATAAGGGTGTTGGACAAGATTGTTTCCAAATTCTTTTCTAACACTAAAATGATATTATTATTCAAGGGAAAGAGAGATCTCATGTGAAATTCATATAGATGTTAAAACATTTCAGAATTCCACATTCTCTAGGTTCTCCTATTTTTTCATGTCTTTTGCTGGGTTTTTCTTCTAGATCACACCCTAAGTGCCCCTCAAGGGTGGCACTAAAACCTTTTTTCTTCTCCCTCTATACTATTTCACTTTGTGATTTCATCAGCATTTAATTACCATCTCTAAGCTAATGATTCCTCAATCTACCTATCCTACCTGGATCTCTCTGTTGATCTCTATTCTTCCCTATCCAAATGTCTTTCAGACATCTCAAACTGGATGTCCAGGGATCATTTTAACTTAATATATACACAACAGAAATTATTCTTTTCCCCCCTTAAACTTACACACACACACACACACACACACACACACACACACACACACACATCATTCAAATGCACCACTTAAGAGTCATCCTGTACTACTTACTATTTCTCATTCTCCGTATACAATCTGTTGCCAAGGACTGTTAATTTCACACATCATCCACTTGGTCTCTTTTTGAAAGTGTTTCATTACATGTGCCTTGAAGTTATGGATATTCTTTAGCACAGCACATAGTAAAACACAGTTCTTAATTTTTGTGGATTAATGTTATACCAGACACTTGTGGGCAAGAGTGTTAACCATTTCAGTATAGCTTCTGTCCTGTATTTTCAAGAATATTTTGGAGTTTATATGTATTCACAGTATGGGAATTTATCATCTGTTAGTTTACAACTCAAGTCATCAGGTTCTGTCTTGTTAGGTATTTGTAGGTTTAAAATTTTTATAACTTGTGTATACATACACATTTATCTATATAAATTAAGGATATAACTCAGTAATAGAACATATGCTTTGCATGTGTTAAGACCTCAGGGTCAACTGCCAATATCTACACAAAATTTAAGCTCATATCTATGATTTCACTAAAAGCATAGAAGTCCATTAGCAGACATGCCAATAGAGAGTAGGTACTTTATCCTATTTCCACATAATTTTTACCTTTTCTTGAAGGTTTTGATATTTTGAACAATTTTTTTTGTTCTTTACAACTTAAAGATCATGAGTATTTAGTATATTGAATTCATTTAAAATGTTATTAGTAATGGTTTGGTTCTTCTACATTTGGATGATTTTAGATAGTGGTTAAGATTAGATATAATGGCTTTGTTCTGGTACAATCTGACTCTAGATTTATTCAGGATATTTAAACTCTATATTTGTAGTATTTGGATATTTCATCTGTCACTTCTTGAAAAATAATAAGTAAGCAACACATTGCTAAATTTCCAGAAGGTGCTAAATTTTTACTGCTACACTGCCATGTGCTTTACATTTCTACTATTTGCTTGTAGATATTACATCAATCACTAATTTTAGGTTTTTGAAGGATAAAATTTCTATGATGACTTGTCAAATTAGTTAATATTCAACAAAATTTTATTAAATGCTATGTTGTGCTGAAGATACAACTAAGGAAGAAGGGAAGCCCCTACCCTCAAATAAGGTGCATTTTAATGAATAATACAGTATAGAAATACCTAGGCATAAAGAAGATACATTCAAAGTAGATAAAAGTAATCTGAAATGGAAATGGAAAGGCACTAACTAATAGCTGAGGGGACTGGGAAAAGCTCTCTGCAGAACATGGGATTTGAGCTGAGTTTTGAAAGAAATCAGAGAGACTAAGAGAGCTGAGGGGTCATGGCACACTAAACATAAGGAACAGCCAGTAAAAAGGCATAGCAATGGGTGATCAGAGTGCCATGTTTGAGGAATTGCAAGTAGGCCAGAATAGCTAGATTACAGAGGGGAGTTATGATGGGGAGTAAGGTTTAAGAAGATTGGAAAGGTTAGGATGATTCATGTTATAAAAAGCTTTCAATACCAAACAAGTTTTATATTTGATTGTATATATAATTGAAAGTCATTGGAAATCATTAATCAGGAAAAGTGAAATAACCAAACAAATACTTTAGAAAAATTATCTTAACTATAAAACTGTGTGTTCCCTTTGACCCAGCAATATCTCTAATAGGTCTGTATCCCCCCAAAATAATAAAAAATGGAGAATGAGCCATATGTACAAAAATATTTGTAACAGCACTCTTTATGGCAGAGAACTGGAAATTGAGGAGATGTCTGTTGGAGAATGACTGAACAAATCATGATATATGAATGAAATGGAATACTATTGTTTTATAAGAAATGATGAGCAGGTTGATTTCTGAAAAACCTGAAGCAACTTACACAAATTGATGCTAAGTGAAGTGAGAAGTACCAGAACACTGTACACACTAACAGTAACATTGTGTGGATGATCAACTTTGATAAACTCTGCTCTTCTCAGCAATACAATGATCTAAGACAATTCTAAAAGATATATGTTTAAAATGCTAAACAGAGGCAGAGAAAGAATTACAGAGGCTGAATGCAGATTGAAACATGGTACTTTTGCTTTTTAAAAATTTATTTATTTATTTATTTATTTTTGTTATGATTCTTCTTTCATTACATGATTAATGTGGAAATGCATTTAATATGATTGGGCATGTATAATCTATATCAGGTTGGAGTCTTGGAGAAGAGGTAGGTGAGGGAGGGTGGGAAAAATGGAAATCAAAATCTTATAAAAGTAAATATTAAAAACTAATAAAAAATTTAAAGAAAATAAAAGAAAAATTGTACAAAGACACTTAAAGCTGGGATGATAATGAGAAAACTATTGTAGTAATCCAAATAAAAAGTATCAAGGGTTTGAAGAGGGATGTGACTATTGGAATGGAAACAAGGAAATATATATGAAAGAAGTTGTGAAGATAGAAACAATATTCGTAAATGAATAAGTTATGGTGGAATGAGTGAAAGTGAGGACTTAACATGAGGCAATAACCTGGTCCTTAATTTCCATCATAAAGCCTTCCATTTCCACAAGTAAATCTGCATGACTTAATTATTTTGTCATCATCATCATCATCATTATCATCATCATCTTTTTCTATGGGGTTCACATAAAAACAGTGATGTATCATTCTTTTACACACAATGTTCTACAAATTATTGAAAATATATGTGAAATAAATTCTTTTTGGTAGTTAGATAAAAGTATTAGACTGTAATCTCATTCTTAGAAGGCAACCTCATTGAAAAATATAATACAATTCTAGTTGCATTTGCAGATAGAAGAGAATATATCTCAAAACAATTCCACATTATTTTGATCTTCTTGGCCAGGTGTACCTTTCCCTCATTTTCATCCTTTTCTTCCTTCAGACCTTCTTCCTTTTTACATATACTTATATAAGTTATTAATGTCAATGTTGCTATTAAATGAATCTAATCTCATATCAAGTGTCTCTCACTTCAAATAAGACGTATAGAAAGTAAAAGAATGAGGAGTATTGAGGTGATGCAGTGGATAGAACACTAGCTCCAGAGTCAGGAGTTCAGATGTGAACATTGGAGAGAGGGTGAGAAGGAAACAGGGAGGGAGGGAGAGAGGGGGAAAGGGTGAAAGGAAAGAAGGGAGAAAGAAAGAAGGGATGGAGGGGGGAGAGAGGGAGGGAGCGAATAAGGAGGGAGGAAAGAGGAGAGGGAAGGAGGAAGAGAGGGAGGAGGGAGGAAGGAGGAAGGAGAAAAGAAGGAGAATTTGGCTCTACATTTTCAACATGAAGAGTTAGAGAATTAAATGATGTTAAATCAGAAAAATAAGTGAATTTTAGCTTGTAAAAATGTGAGCATATTCAAAATTTCTTTGTAAATGTGCATCTTTGAAAGAAATTCTGTTTTGAAGAAGTAATAATACAGTGAGTGATAGCTCCAATTAGAGAGTTCAAGGAACAATCATTCAGTAGCATTTCACATAATCATTTCTTTGTTTGAATAAATAAATTATACTTTAACATATTTGTAGAAAATATGGTTAAATTGTTAAATTCAAAACTTTTTCATAGGCCAACATACACATTAGAAAGCAACTTAATTATGTCTAAATGTTGCTCATTCAAAATCGAAACTACATTAGGAAACATTCCCTGAGAATTAAATGGGTCAGAGATTGAGAATGGGCATGATTAATGATAACTCAGTTACCTGATCATTTTTAGCTATTTTGACTTAATGATACAAGTCACTGATTAATGAATGCTGGATGTCCAATGCTAAATTAGTTATCAACTCATTCTGCTCCCTAGTAATCTGGAACTGTCCAGGTCACTAAAAATATGACCAAACTTGACACAAAGTTCAGAAGAAAAAGTAGAGATTGAAAAAATGCCAAGAGTAAGGTCATTTCTTTCTTCTGAGACTGTTTCCTGAGGTTAACTGTCTTGTGCTAGTAAAGCAAAGGTAAGAATGCAGTGTGTTATGTCATTTGTCAACAAATAATCATAAAAAACGTTGTGTCCTAGAGCACTTCTATAAATTATCTTAAAGTATAAGGGGAAATAGTTGTAAGGTGTTATAAAATCATTGATATTTTGAAGAGTTGAATCAGATTTCAGATTCTTTTGCTATATCATTTAATTAATTGGATGGATGTTTTTAGGCTGCTTTAAGAAAAATTCATTTCCTTAATTAGCATGCATTTAAATAATCATGTGTGGGATATAGATTACATCACTAAACTAAAGTGCATAACAACTTACTTCAGTAATGCAATGAAGGTTAATTTCTTTTTAACATCCAAATCTAATTAGATACTCAACTTTTATGGCATTTGCATTGCAGACTGAAAGATTAAAACATAATAAAGATCTTCTATATCTCTTGTAGTGGGGGCTTGAGGAACAAATATATGCAAAGTGGATCCTATACAAAAATGACATAGGCGAAATTCAACCCCCCTCTCCAGACACATACAAATTAACCACCTTATTTCCCTGGACCCCTTTGATTTTGTTCCCCATTCAAGTTCCAGACTTTGCCTGATCTCTATCCCTACATATATTATAAAATATTTTCCTTTTAACATATTTATAAATTACATTTTCCTTCTTACAAGGGCCTTACAAGTGGCTTTGTCTCCAAGTCACTAAACATACCAGAATCCAGAGATCTTGATAAATCTAGATTTATCTTTCTATAAATGATAGAGACAATGAGTGAAACTTTTTATTTCAAGTCAACAAAATCATGATTTTTCATGGAACTTGGCTGAATACATAACACCAAGTCAAAATTAATGTTGGCAAATCCACATAAGAGGTATAACCATTTATATATTTTTTCTTAATTTCACAGTTATTATTCTGGAAGGAATAGTTCACATACCTTCAGTCTTTTTCCAATAGACTTTAACCTGAAGCATGTTGTCCTGGTAGAAAGGAGCGCCAACTTCCAGAAGGCGAGTAGGTCTTCTTCTTTGAAAAGGAGGAAGTATTTCAGTAACTCCTTTTCTAATTTTTCCTAGCTGATCTTCTACAATGAAACACACAAGTAGAATATCCAAATTTATTTAATGAAATACATGTTTATTTATATACATAACACTGTCTGCATAACAACATCATCATTCAATTAAAATAGTTACTAACAATCTTTTAATTGCCGAATTTCATCCCTTTTAAAAATACTCATTCTCTCTGCAGCCCTCGGCAGTGTTAGTCACCATTTTTTCCCCCTGATATTTTCTTGTTTCCTGATTTGTAGGACATTAGTATCTCCTGGTTTTTTTTCCTACCTAATTGACTGCTCCATGTCAGTTTTCTTCACTGGAGCTTCATCCAGGGCATACCAACTAATTTTGAGTGACCCTCAGGGCTCTGTCCTGGGTCTTCTTTTCTACATCTGAGCTATTTTCCCTTGGTTATTACAGTTCCCATGAACTTAGTTGTGGCCCTAACTTCTCTGTTGAACTTCTTTTGCTAATATTAGATCTTTCCTGATGGATATACTGTAGTTATCTTAAACTCAACATTCTAAATTGAACTCATGATTTTTCTCCCCAAACTCCTCCCCATTCCAAAATTGAGAGACCACTATTCTTCCAGGCCCACAGGCTCAAAACCTAGATTCTATTATCATCTCACTCTCACTCACCCCACCCCCTATGTCCATCTGTTGCCAAGCTTTATTAATTTTCTCTTTATAACATCTCTAAAATACATTTCTTTCTCTCTTCTGACACTGCCCCACTCTTAATTCTCACACCTGGATCATAATAATAACCTACTGGATGTTTGTGATTTTTTTAAACTTCAGGTCTAGCTATGTCACACTAAAGGTTAGTGACTCCCTAACATCTACAGGATCAAATACTAAATCATCTGGCATTCCAAGTCTTTCATAGCCCTTCTCACCTTTTTCAGTTATCTTAAGCTTTACTCACTATTATGTTCTCTGTAATAAAGTCACACTTGCCTCCTTTTATTCCTTATACTAGATTTTCCATCTACTGGTTACAGTTATTTTCATTGGCTATAATCAATTTCTGAAATATTTTCCCTCATTCTCTCCATCTCCAGAATTTAAGTGGCCCTTCTACAAGAAGTCAATTCCATTCTTTAATTCTGGTACCTTCTCTTTATTAAATACTTCTTATTAATCCTTTATATAGTCCTTTGTACATAGTTGTCTGAATGTTTTTCTCCCATTCAACTGTGAGTTCCTTGGCAAGAGGGACTCTCTTTTGACTTTCTTTATTTTCCTAGCAGTCAGTTCAGTGTCTGGCACATAGTAGGTATTTCATAAAAGTTTACTTGATTTATATGAATATTGTACATATATTGACAGAATATATATGACTGTTAAATGACATATATGACATGTGTGTACATACATACCTATATATTTATGGAGCATTGCTCCTCTGATTTATGGCCCAAACTCCTCCTACTAACTCATTTAAACACTTAGCTAGTGTTTAATCATGACTACATGATTCCTAAAGTTTTTTTTTAATATAAATGAATACATTTATATTCTTCCAATCATATAATCTGTTTTCACAGTTTTGGAAGAGAATAAATAAAAGTAGCCATCTAAGGTGCCTAAATAAATTATGTTAATAAAATAATAGTAGAAAAAATCATATAAATTATAGCAATAATACTTTTTAAGAAAAAGTGATGGGAATTAGACATAAATACTTGTCATTTTGCTTACTTCATTGTAAGCACCAGCAAAATTTGCCAACTTCATCCCTCCTCTCCACCGAAGGAAATATTGTCTTCAAATTTGTCAAAACAGTAGCACCTTATTCAAACTAAATCATTGCCATTTACTTCTAAATCATTGGATGTCATCTCCAGTCAAAATATTTAACAAATCTGTACGGTGTTTAAGCAAATGATTGACATTCCATATTTTAGTGGAAAGAAAACGAGAAGTGTAACTGGTACTTATGTACACATCCGGTCTCTTGAGAGGAAACATCAGATGGGATGAGAAGCAATGTGGCTAGTATACTGAACTAGGAATTAGACTCTCTCTGGCACAGAGAAGGGTAGTATTTAGGGGCTAGTAACACATCAATTAAATGACTTTAACCCATATGCTCACATGTGCATATTTTATATATATATATAATACTCTACTACTGGCTAAATAAAAGATATTACTGTTATAATTTGCTAATTAATTAAGCTTTTCAATCCACTTTTGACCATTAATCCATGTTAACAATAGATCTAAGGGTCAATTTTAAAATATCTCCAAATGACCATTAATCTAAATATAAAAATAAGTACAGAGAAGAAAAGCATTAGTTAGAAACACTTTTCCTAATACTCTCCAAGTATGTACTATAAAGGAAAGATAAATTAGATCCTTTTTCAAAGGTCCTTTGCAGGTTCTTGAATTACATAATTTCTACCTCTCTAACTATCAGTTCCATTCCTGAGCAAAAAAATAAAATAAAAATAGAATAATATTCATTCTTGTCAAGGCTAACAGAGGGACATATTCTGAAACAGTCTGCATGTTTTCTTGGTCACAAAATAGATACGTTTGAAGGACCATACTTTCATGTTCTTTGTTTCCAAAGTTCTAAATTCTTATTTCACTTTACAGTGTGAAGGGCCAAAAAGATTTCATTTATACTATAATTCTTATAATATCAGCTTGAAGAATATTTAGATTCCATGAAGTAACTATTAAAATATGCTATTTCTAAATTCACCCAAATTGAAGTCTGTCAACCTTGGAAGCACCGCTCTTGAAATTAACATATAAAATAAAATTTATTAAAAAGTAAATTACTTCTCGGTATGAGATATATCTCTTCCTTGCTTTGAGGGGTACTTTTTACCAGCTCCCACAAAAAGAAAGCTGCAATTTGTGTAGAAGTGTTTATCATTAAAACACAGTTGCCTGAAGCCTTGGAAGTAAAATAACTCAAAAAGTAATTCATGTTGTGGCATTTAGTATCTTCCTCCCTATGAAATATAATTTCCCTTGCTTACACTACAAAGTTGTAATTATTCTTTTGTTTTGGTAGTCCTGTGATGAAATATGTTGTGTTCTTATAAAAGCAACCTCCTATATTCATGAGATTATATAAAAAGCATTTAGATATAAAATATCAGAAAACACAAAGCTATATTCTGCATAGTACTTAGCAAAAACAATCTTTTTTTTATAGGATTTACTTGGTGAGAAGCAGACAATACATGTAACAGCAGGTGCTTTGCATCATTTCCCATTTTTCATAGATTTCCTAAACCTTTCATTATCTAACTGTAAGGATTTAACAAGAATGATGGAATCATTGAGTTGGAAGGAGCTTTTCATAGATAAGTAATTTCAAGGCTGCCCTACTCCAGTGAAATTAAAAGCTATCCACAAACATCCACATGAACATGCACACAACACACACACACACACACACACACACACAGAAAGAGAGAGAGAGAGAGAAATACATTTTAATGCCCCAAATTTTGAAATTAATATTTTATTATGGGTTGAGTTCCTCCCCTAAAATAACTACAAAGGGCATTCCTGTCATGTTAATTAAAAAGATATATATTTTTAGCAAGATTGACTTATATATGCCAACTTTTGTCTTTTTAGAATAGTGGTTTTTATATGACACTTTTATTATACTGTACTTTAAGGAGGTGAGTACAGAGAAAAAAATTCATGTTCTTATCCTTTTATATGTAAGGGGAATGGGAATAGATTTATTTGATATAAGCTTCTATTTGTCTTAGAATTTTCTTTTTTTAAAAATCTTCTTACTGTCTAAGGAAAATAGCTTCTTTAATCAAAGCTTCTTGCTATCCTACTATCTTCAAAAATTTATCAAATCAAAAAGGTCTCAGACTGGCTTTGCTTGGTGCCAGAGGGTAAAACTACAATCATTAGCAACTACTGGGAAAAACATTTGGGCAAAAAACGATAGTCCCAAAATGGGATGGCCTTTTTTCATAAAACAGAGTTCCCTATCACCAGAAGTCTTTAGACAGATATGAGATTATCAAATGGTAAGAGAATTACATATGTACTGTGTTTTAGGTATATTGATTCTAAAGTTCTATAAAGTTCTTTTAAATACCTTTCAGAAAAGGGGATTGACAACAAAGGTCAGTCATATAAAGTCAAGGAAGCAATTTATCCAAAAAATGTTTCCCTCATTAACATATCATGGTGCCAGTATCTCCCTCTCTGACTTGAAATTCCCAATATTAAAATTATATTTACAAGATGGATAACAGAATAGAAGCACTTTCTTCAGATGACCACTATTAATAAATTCCTAGAGAAGAACAGGAGCCTGAATACAATAATTCTCACCATAGATTAATGGGGTACTGTATTTTGAGGCAGGAAGAACTCTATGTCACTATAGACAATAATATCTTCAGACCTCAGTTTCCTTTTTTCCAAATGACATTAATATCTTATAAGGTTGCTATGTGGATGAAAAAATACAAAATCTAAATAACAGTTTTTGTTCTATAATAATCTTCTAACCCTCTTTCTCAATAAACTTCAATAGCTCCCAATTGCCTAAATACAAAATGTTCTATTTAACATTAGAAGTTCTTCATAATCTAGCTTTCTCATATCCTTCCAGTTTTCTTATGTATTCCCTATATATACTCTTTGATCAAGTAACATTGGTTTCCTGGTTATTCCTCAAATAAGATATTCCAACTCAACTCCAGGCATTTTTTTTCTTACTTTTTCAACTCTGACAATTGACATTCCTGACTTAAAGTTTCTACTAAAATTCCAGTTTCAACCACTTGATTCTGGTGCCTTTCCTTTGTTATTTCCTATTTATCCTTTATGTAGCTTGCTTTGTATTTATTTGTTTTTATGTTGTCTCCCCTATTAGATTATAAACCTCTTGAGGACAAGGGCTGTATTTTTCCTGTTTTGGAATCACCAGCACTAAGCACAATTAATCACCAGTTTTCTAATGGTCAATAAGCTGTTATTTATACTTCTGGCTATTTACATTCAAACTATTTCCACTTCATTATCCAGATCCAGATAACCAGATTCAATTAACTCAAGAAATATATTTCTTTGGAAGTGATGATCTAATAAAGTTTTTGGCACATGACTTTTTACATTTTCCCAGTCTATCTAGAACTACTTGATAAGTCACATGGAAGTGACAATTATTATCCACTTTAGAAAAATACAAAAAATGTTATCACTTTCTTTCCAAAATGAATGTGGCATAATGATTAGTACCTCTTATTTTTCTGAAATGGGACCATAAAAATTTACAATTTGATTTACTTTGGATACGACATTTAAAGTGCAATGGTGACATATCTCTGTTGCTATTTGCTCTTAAGAATACCATTCCAAATTTTACCTGTTTTTACCTTTCGATATCTTTATAATTTATTTTAAAGATTTCACTGTCTTAAGGAAAATATGAAATACTTACTATTACTTGTTGCTTGTGTAGCAGTGAAATAAAAAGACACCTTAGCACTTTTTAGGCGTACTTGTCCCCAGTAACTTATAGCCTGTATTTCCACCATATAGTTGTTGTTTGGCTGAAGACTTTCCAGGATCACATAATTTTGAGACTATAATTGAAAAGAACATAAGCAAAAAAATGTAAACATTAGAAATATTCTAATTTTCATAGACTAGAGATCTACTAATTTTAAAATATTATTCTTAGGGAACAAAAGATAAAACATTTCACTAGTGATAACATTTCAATGTGGCCTTTAATGTTAATCTCTCTTAAATTCTATTTCATCTTTTAAAAGAAACTAAATATAGGAATAAAACAAAAGACAAAACCCAAAAATTTTAAAATATATATCTTTTGGTTGTTAGAAATAAATTCAATTAATGAAATATAATTATTTTTAGTCCTTGAAATTCTTAAATATGAAATAAACTTGTATGAGTTGCCATAAAGCTATGCCTCAATAAATATAACTAATTGAATCAATCTTTCCTCAATTATTCAAGATATTAAAATAAATTCAGGTCAAAATTAATATGAACATTATGATTGTATAATTTGCTCATTGAAAGGTTTAAATTATAAGAAATAATACTACCTACTGATTTGATCTTTCAAAAATCCTCATGAGTTTTTCTTCTTGTAATTTGACTCAAATTCAAATTAGACAAATTATGTGAAAGCTAAGAATTATGGTTACATAAATCAATAATCTCTGCTTAAAGGAGCTTAGGGATTTTCAATCTAATACAACAAGCAAATAGAAAAATACATAAAAAGAAAATGAAAGAGGAGGAGAGCACTAATGCCTAAAGGAATGTTTCTTAGAAAAGATGATTTCTAAGTTGAGCATAGAAAACAGGAAGAATGATTCAGGTGGCTTAAATTATATAAGAAACTTTCAGATGATGGAACTCAAATGAAATAGGTTAGGACCACTTCTACAAAGAGTTTTAGAGAGTTGCTTAGGCTAATAAAGACTTTCCCAGGATGATACAATAAGTATGTGGCAAAGGAAGGGAAAAGAAAAAAATATAAAGACTCACAAAGGTGAAGATAAAAAAGAAAAAGAATTCTGAATATGAGAAATGACTCATGAGCATACCAGACACAGCAGACACAGGTACAGCAGGTACAGCAAACAAAGTGAGTGAATGGGCATCCATAAAGGCAAGTTCTAGGAGTTTCTATTTTATCTTAGTGGCAATAAGGGAAACCATTCTAAGTTTTTGAAGAAGGAAGTAGCATTATCAGGTCTGTGTTTAGCAAGATTATTTAGTAGTTACATGAACAAAACTTTGAAGAAGAGGCAAGGAGATTAATTAAGAGGACATTAAAATAAATGATTAAAGAATATACTAGACCTGAACTATGGTTTCAGTAATATGAGTCTAGAAAAAGAAAAGCCCTAAGAAATGTTTTCAAAATAGAATGGATAGGACTTAACAACATATTAAATATGGGGTGGAGGGGGGGTGCGGAGAAAGAAATAAGCACAAACTCAGCAACTCGATGATTGTGCCCTTGTCAGAAATAGAGTGATGCAATAATATTTAATGGTGGAAATGATGGGTTTTGTGTTATATAAAATTTTGAATTTAAAATGCTAACAGAACATTCAGGTAGAAATATAAAAGAAGACTGAGGATTTGGGATTAAAGATAAGGATATAAATTAAATCTGGATATACAGAATTGCTTATAATCTGAGCATAGATAGCATTGAAATCACTGAAGCAGATGAGAATACCTCCCAATCCTCTGAAAAATGCATTTGGTGGGAGAAGAAGAGAAGAACACTGTTTTTTGAGGGCTGAGACAATGAAAAAAATTTCTCATTAATTTTTATCTGACTAAATGTCAGTTATTATTCAACTATTCTGATCAAATTAACCAAAACATCTCATTCCCTTGTTATTCTGGTTTATTGAGGTTAATTAAGTCTTGTCATATATATATATATAATTTGTGATGTTACCAACAAGAAATTAAACTTCTCTAAATTGCAAATTATGGGGCCTTGAATTTTTTTTTTTGTTTTGGGTTTTGGTCCATATGTTTTATCTGTATGATTGCCCTAATGGAATCTGAATTTCTTTTGCTTATATATTAAGGGTGAATACAAGCAAATGAAATGTTCTGGTCAATTGCTTTTTCAGGAAGCTAAAAGTTTAAAAATATATATATATATTGCTTCAGTCTTTAAAAGGTATAGGATTTTTGTTTAAAAGAAATTCAGCACTTCACTTTAAGAAGAAACAACACTTGAAGCAAAATTTTTCATCCTAAGGTATGAAGCCAAATTTCAAAAATACCATAAATTATACATTTTGTGTCAGGAGAGATAGGATTTAAAGCTGGAAAGGACCAAAAAGATCACCTAATTAACTCCCTTAATTTGTCTAGAGGTTGAGAGATTAAATGACTTGACCAAAGTCATTTGTAATAAATAGCAGAATGTAGGTCTTCTTCCTCCAGATTGTATTTCCTTTTACATATTTTCTAAAAAAGACACCTGCTGCCCCACTAGCTCTCATTTTCTCCAACATAAATAAATTGAGTGATAATACTGGGTTCTTTATAGGAAAATTAGCTAGTTAATATAGCAAATTCATGCCGGACAGGGTTTAGAAAAACCTGAGTTCAGTCTCCAGCACTTACTATCTGTGTGACCCTGGTCAAGTGACAATCCTTATCTGTCTCTGTTTTTTTCATCTGTTAAATGGGAACAATAATAGTACCTCCTATGGATATGATGATAAAAAAAGATTTTTATAAAATGTACATAAATCTTAAAACATTACATAAATACTAGTAACTATTATTATTATTATTATCATTATTTACAGATTCTCTAATTCATCAAATATTATCATATAGAAGAAGATGTTTCTTCCATAGTGAGTCAAACATTTTACAGGAAGTCACTGGTATGTTGCTGGCCCAGATCTGTTACCAATTTTATGACCCTGGGTAAGCCATTTAAATCTCAGAGTTTTCATCTGAAAAATTGGACTAATTATATTTAAACTACCTACCCCCACCAGATTGTTATAATTACAAAATTTTGTAAACTTCAATGGACTATGTAAATGGAAGCAATTATTTCCAAGTACTTTTACAAAAAAAAAAAAAAAATCCTAACACTACTTGGCTTCAACTGCAGGCACAAAAGAATATATACATAAAAATAATAAGCATCTAATGGTAAATCATGCCATGACACACCTAGGTAGATACACAAACAATATAGTCAGAATTCTAAAGAGTTTGTTTCTCAAACATTGACTTCCAAGGTAAGAGAATATCATGTAAAGGTTGAGAATTTACCCCAGTCAATCCTCTACACTATTTATGCCTAATTAAAAAAAAAAAAAAAAAAAAAAAAAAAAACACTTTGATGGAGATTCCTTATATTTTCAGCTAAAGTAGTAAAGAAGTTAAAATGAGATAAATATCTCTTATTTGAACAATTTCTTGAGAATTTCATTATATCCTTTAAGAAGATAAAAGCACATAAGACACCATAACATGAAGATTGGGAAAAGATATACAAGACATTTGCAATAGCCTAAGAAAAGTCTTTAAAAATGTGCTCCCTGTGTACCTACAACTCAAATCTCTACTGCTCAAGGAAAAAACATTTTCCTTTAAATCTTTGGCTTAGGAAATGGAATGTTCCCAAGAAAGAAGATTAAAAAAATATGGATCAGAAATCTTGAGAGCTTTTCTATTTTCCAGGTGAAAGAATAATATGAGGCAATCATTGTGCTATTGGCAGGCAGAACAACTAATTGCCCAGATCCAGGCCACTTGTTATCTTCTTCAAGCATCAGATGCACCCTGGAGAGTAGCCAGCATTGCACAAGAACAACCCAACACTTGTTAGTGCATTTGAACCTTCAGAGTATTTCTCAGAACCCCAAAGAGCTTACAGAGCAATCAAAACTGAAGTTAAGAGTTATGGAGCCAGCAGCTTTGATTTGAAAAGGAGACCATACTACCCTTTATATGGGGAAGAGAATCAAATATGTCAGTAATGAGAGGTCAACCATCCTGAGAAAAGACTATGTAGACCATGTGCTATAAGTGATGATCTAAGAGAGTCAATAAGATGCCATGCATAAATTTGCATAGAGTTTGGACTAGGTGTGCAATCACACTAATAGGGAATATTAACACCAATTCTTCTATTAAAGGAAATGTGAGAAGCAGTGGTAATGTTCTTCCAGAATGCACTCTATCCAGTATTTAGTAAGGTTACCTGAGTGTAATAGATGCTTAAAAAATGTTTGTCAATTTATTGACTTAGCAGATCTATACGTTAAGCACATTTATGATGCTATGTTTAATGAAGCCAGAGTTCATGGAGCAATCAAATTCGTAACTAAATTAAACGCAAGAATGGGAGTTGCTATCAGTGGACCAAAACTAGGGTTTTTAAAAGGAATCAGCAGAGAAGATGACAAAGGAGAATAATAAGCGATAAGATGATACTTACATGATATGATGCTTATCTCAAGCAGTTTCTCTGATAAAAGCATCATCCTTTTTTATTGACATATTGGTATCAAGTAGCTTTGACCTTTAACTTTAACAAATGCAAAATCGTACTGTAAAATGGATATATTTTATGAAGAACTCCCTAACATTTAAACTTGCCTATTTGTCTTTGCCTAAGCTTTGGTTTATTTCATGAATCATCAGTGTAAAGGAAAATAACTGAGGCATATAAATTCACATTTTCCTTCTATGATATTAGAACCTATTCTGCTTCTGGCTTGGCATTGACAGATTATTGACTAGAAAAAGACTTTTTTTGTTTCCTGTTTCATATGAGAATGCTGTTGTTTTCCATAACTTCCATTCTTTTAAATAGAATAAGTACAGAATTATGAATTCCTGAAAATCTCTTCAGTATTCAAGTAACCTTCATAGGGAACAGATAAATGTACAGAAAGTAATATGGTGGATGAATATGGGAATATGTCTTTATAAGGCAATCAAAATAAACTTGCATAGCAGAGGATTTAGGTAATCCTGATATCATAATGCATAGGAAGAGGAAATAGATAGGTGAGTTCAATGATACAGGGAATTCCCAAATGAGTAAATCCCTCCCATTAGAGAACTATCTAGAGAATTAAGAGGTTAAGTGATTTATCTAGGGTCATAAAGCCAATATATGTTTTAAGCAGGATTGGTTGATTATAGGGCCAGTTCTACATATACCATAACATGTTGGCTCTCCCAATAAACCATACCACAAAAGTAATCACACCAGGTATTTTTTTTCCAATTAAATGTATTTTTTTGTTTCATTTCAATTTCAATTCATATTATACATTGTTGTTATTTAGTTGTTTCAGCCATGTCTGACTCTTCATGATCTCATTTGAAGTTTTCTCGATAAAGGTAAACTACTAGAGAGGTATCCCATTTCCTTCTCTAATCCATTTTATGTAAAATAAAAAAACTGAGGGCAACAGGATTAAGTGACTCATCCAAGGTCACACGACTATCAAGTTTCTGAAGCATGATTTGAATTCAAGATAAGTCTTCTTGAAAAGTACACTCAATCTACTGTTTCTTTTTTTTTTAATTTTTTAAATTTTACCTATTTTAATACTGAAAAAGATCTCTTATCTCTGATCAGTATAAATCATAGCATCTCCATGACATGATAATTTCATGAGTTGCTGTGACCCAAAACAAAAATGGTCACCAAATCTTCTGATGATAAGTATCTGAGTCCGAGATAAACTTTCCCTGAGATGACAGGTGAAGAATAGAGTGTCACCAATCCCCTATTCAAAATCTTTCTAATTTTATGGGCCTACCTAACACCTGTGTTCTAGTAGCATACCCTTCAACTCTTGAGAGTCCTCTTGACATCACAATGAGACATCAAATAAGCTCTTTAGAGGAAGGCATTTTTTTATGCTGTCACAATATTGCAAAATTAAAATATTGTGTAGTAAAGGAAAATTAAATAAACCAAATCAGTTATTTCATGTCAACTTCTGCATATGGTCCAGGAAATTCAGTATCATTAAAATTTCATTTCAGCAAAATGTTTCAAAAGGAATTTCATATATATATAGAGAGAGACAGAGAGACTGAGAGAGAGACCGAGAGGAGGGAGAGAGGGAAAGAGGAAAAGGAGAAAAAGGGAGAGGGAGAAAGAGATAGATTCTTCAAAATTTTATTTTTTATTCCATTGGGTTTTCATAGGATTGTATTACAGATGCAAAATCATGATATATATGCAAAATGCACATTTCTTCTTCCATTTATAGGAATCCTAAAAACTAAAATCCCACATCTGTGGATATACAACTCCGAGTTAGTCTTTTCAGTTCCAAAACATCTGTGATGGAGATATTTGAAATTGTTCCTTTCCATTTCTGTGAACTATGACTGTCACTTGGGCATGAACTGAACAAGGAACTGAACTATATTTTCACTTTTAAAACCCAGATACAAAATTATTGAAATTTTGTTCTCTAAACTTTCTCTCCCTGTCCCTCTTAGTATATGTGCATATACATGTATATAAACATCTTTGCATACATATATAAACATATATACATATATATTATACACACAAATTTTATACATATATATAATTCATGATTATATATATATTAATATACATAATATATTATATATATAATTTTTTTCATCATTTCTATCTCTAATCTTAGTGGAACTTTACTGCTTAGATCTATTATACACTGTATTTTTCCAGCACATGCAGAACATTAACCCTTCTTCCTAATTTGTACTTTACCCCATCAGTTGTCTTTCTTCTCTTCTTTTTAGATGGCACAACTGACTTGCTGCTGACTGTCCAACTCCAAAAGACTTTGTAGTGATGCACAGGAATGTCAGGTTCTTCCGGCATGTCCCAAATAATCCTTACAGCCACACTTCCATCACTGTTAATAGTGGAGTTGGCAATTCTGAGATTAGCTGGAGCTGGTGGAGCAGAAGGATCTGAAGCCCCAAATAAAAAGCAAAAATATTATTGACTCATCAAAAAGATTCCTAGGTATAGCTATTTGGCATAGTAATAAATATTAGATTACAGAAAAAACATAATGACTTTGATTCACTATATAGCCTACAACGACCAAGATTTTCTTGTGATGTAGTATATTTGTTTACATGTATGGTATTGTGTACACACTGTACGATTATGACCTTCCCAAAGGAATAGTGAGTCTCAAGACAGAGATCCTAATTTGAAGGCTACAATGAATTCAACAGCACCTGCAATATACTTAGTTACAGCTGTAGCATTTCATACATCAGATATCATTCATCTGGAATCCTGTAGGATTTAGCAAACATCCTAATATCCTTGTCCTACCCTTAAAAACAATAGGGCAAGCAAAGAATTTGACTCATTCAAGTAACTGCCTTCTTTTTTAATGACATTACAGCAGTCAATCCATGTAGGCTGATAAAAACCATATATTATGATAAGTAAAACCAAACTACATCATTCTGTATTCATGTTACAAATTGGATGACTTATTACAACATTCATTTTTGTAATTTTAACTTTTATGCTTGTTCTCATACACCAAAGCCTTCTCAATGTCAAGCAAGAGATTAGATTCTGAAATTATGTTGCTACAAATCTTCCAAAAATAAACCACTCTGAAGTTGACTAAAAATGTGTTGAACTAGAGGGACTTTACTGCATGGTCTGTAGTGGGCAGTAAGAATTAATGCTTCTCACCAAAAAAACTTTGCAGATGGACTATCTATAAAAGACATGGTCACAGGGAAACAATGTCATCACCTCTAATCTTAAAATACTGTGTGTTTTAGAGAAAAGCTAATCTGCAAATACTCTCCTATTACAAAGGAGAAAAATCTCAGGAAAGTTTATAAAGAGCTCTCGATAAGTCTGGGTTTTAGGGGGATTTTGTGCTCATTTTAAAGAGTTATAACTTTTACTTTAAAAAATCTAGGTAGGGGATTAAGTAAAAAAAGGAGTATTATACATGCATATAGTGTGTGTATTTTTATTTATATTTATATGTGTGTGTGTGTAGGGGTGTATGTGTGTATGTATAGTCAGCAAGGTGGGCCAATGGATGAAGCACCAGACCTGGAATCATGAAGCCTGAGTTTTAAATTCAAACTCATTCACTTACTAGCTATGGGACGCCCTAGAAAAATCACTAAACTTTGTTTGCCTCAGTTTTCTCATCTGTAAAATGAACTGGAGAAGGAAAAAAAAACCACTCCAGTACTTTTACTAAAAAAACCCCAAATGTGGTCACAATAAGTCAGACATAAATAAAATAACTGAATAACAACTATATACACATATAAAGTTGTTATTTAGTCCTTAATGTATTCAACTTGACATAATCCTCTCTCCTCTAACCTATAATTCATGGGTTTAAGTGGCACAAATTGATGTCTCTCATCTTAGAGTTAAAACATGCTTTTTTTGGTCAAAAGGTTCAGAGGGTTTTTTTCCACCATAGTAGTTCATGGTACTTCACAACCTGAAAATGTGCAAAGGGACATGTGGTAGCATTCATAAATATTTGAGCAGCCTTTTCCTAAAAAATCCTAGATTGATACAGTTTAAGCTTGATAGAGTTTATCTGTTAATTTTTGGGGGTAGGGAAGGGGAGGATAGAGTGAGAGAGATCACATTGCTGTACATTTAAGTCATGGAATCATAAAAGAAAGTAATAAATTCAGTTAACTCTACTTTGAAAGAGTGAAGGAAAAAACCAAAAACCTCCTATTCCTCTCTTGTAACAATCAAACATTAACAAAATATAAATGTGATATTCTGAGAGTAAACAATTTTGTGTTCAAGTTATGAATATAACACATTCTTTGCAAAATAAAGCATGTTATTGATAACTTGAAAAATGTAAGAAAATAAAAACATTCTAATAAAACCAAACATTCTCCCATCTATCTCCTCATGAGTACCAGTCAATACATGTTGCATGTATAGGTAGTATACAATACACCTTCAGAACTTAGCCATGTTAAGTCACACATAACTGCTATAAGTAATCCAAGACAGAATCTTTCAGTTATTGGGATTTGTGACTTCTTAATGTTTTATGGTCAGTAACCATATGAAACATCGTTCATTTCGGCATTATAGGAAATCTTTAAAATTTTACTGGGCAATTTGACTAATAAAATTTCTTGTCACCATTTTAAATATTATAGGGCAAAGAAAATAAGGCTCAGATCACTGAAAACAAAACTATGGAAATGTAGCATTCCAGAAAAGTGGAAGGGGGTGGGGGTTGTTCCTCACACTACACAATGTGGGGGAGAATACATAGTATTTACAAACAGAACTATCTGCTAAGCCCAGAAACCATATCCCTGACAACAAAGGAAAACTAACTATAGTTTTTAAAGGGCTATGAAGATACAAAACATCTAGAACAACTAATTCCATCTTATTCTCTCCTGCCTTATGCTTACTTGATAAGCAAAATTTCTTACCAAATAAATTATGTTAAATTTTTTTAACATGAAATATCTGTAAGATAGTCACTTATGTTTCAAAAGAAATGACAATACACTCTTTTTTTTAAATGAAATATCAGCCTGAATATAAATATATCAATTGGTTTAGTTCTAATTTCAAAATCATTTTTCAATTTTATTGGCTGAAAGATCTTGATTTTTTTTCTCCTAAAGAATCATTTGGTAGTATCTGTGACTGCTACAACTTGTAATTCTTTCAAAAGCTGTGTTGCAGACAAGTTTCCAGCCATTAAATAGTTTCAAGGCAAATGTAGAAGGCTGAGCTCTGCCCATTTAAAATGGTACACATAAACCAGCTGTGTAACTGTATTAAAAAAACTCATGGATCCCTTAGGAACCACAGAGAGAACTTTATGACTGCAAGTGGGTGTCTGCTCTAGTTTTACTAACACTCAGTAATGTATGCATGAAATCACATCCAGTATGGTACTTATGTGGTGGGAAAACAATGTCATCTGCTTCCTTTTCCTTGGTAATTTATACCCTATATACACTAGTAACTTCATCCTGAAAAGAAAAACCTACATGAGAAATAGTGATTTTAAGCAATTCCTTTTACTTGGAATAAAATAACTAGATACTATTGGAGGAGTTGATCTATGCACTAACAAAGTTAATGATATTAGTTCAAAATCACAACAACAACAAAATGTCTTTATAAAACTTAAATAGTATCTGTTTAATGAGAAAATGCTTTTTCAGCTTCTGTATTAAAACTTGGTCTATTGCTTTTGGAAATTTGCAAGCAAAGAGAAAGTGAGATGAATTAGTATTCATCTTAAAACATAAGCAATAGGCTGTTTCTACTTTTTACTACCATCTTTCACAATCTAGGTATAATCACAATTGAAGTATTCTCCTTACTTCTTCATTTCAACAAGCCTGAATGACATTATACTTGCATGCTGATCCTCTACTTAACAAATCACATTGACCACCTATTAATTCTAGCATAGGAGTTCTTAACCATATTTGTGTATTTGACCACTATGGTAATTAGGTGAAGCTTCTGCATCCATTCCTAGAATTTTTTTTAATATGCAAAATGAAATACGTAAGACTACACAGAAAAATGATTATTCTGGAATATAATTATCAAAATATAACCAGATAATGCCAACAAAAACAAAAACTGCCACTGACCCAGATTAAAAATCTATGTTATAGAATAAATTAAAAATAAATATTAATAATAAAACAATAAAATAAACATCAGGATTTAAAGTTCCTCATAACCTGGCCCTTTCTTACTTTCCAGTCTTTATTCATTTGATTCTTTTCTACTTACATTATGATTCAAACTAGTCAATTTGCTGTTCTTTATAGTGTTTTATATTCATCTACATGTTTTTGCTTAGGTTGTTCCCTCTGCCTTAATTGCTCTCCGTCACTTCTACTTCTTAGTGTCTTTGGATTGCTTTGAGAGATAGTCTACCTTCTAAAGTAAGTCTTTCCTAGTCTCCCCTACTATAGGCTTCCCTATAACATTATCTCCCCATGTTTTCATGTTTCCCATTATTTAAGTGCTGCCTCTCCACATTAGTATATAAGTATTCTGAGAATAGGTATGGTTTTTTAGTACAGTTCCAGGCACACAATAAGAGCTTAATAAATGCTTGTTGGTTAGGTGAAATAGGCATATCTTTTCCCCAGTTACTCACCCTCTTTGAATAGTTTTCCATGTGAATTAAGAAAAACTAAGCACTAGTTCCCAAAGAAGAGAAACAATGATGATCTGAAACTTTTGTTTTAAAAACTTGCCTGTATAAGAATTTACAAAGACAATCAAGTCAGGCCTAAAGTCAATGCAATATTTACTAAAAAAATTAATGACATGGAACACAGCTATGGTGCTCAACTTGGATGATGCTAGGGGTTAAAAGAAAGTAAATGTGATGCCTTTCTTTGTCAGCATGTAAATTATTTTGGAGACAGGGATTTCCAAATAAATAATGGCCATTTCCATTCCTTCCAATTACTATGTTTAATTTCAATGCATTTCAATTCAACAAATATCTCTTAAATGATGCATAGATAAAATATATTTGTGCTAGGTTCTAGAAATACAAAGTAGTATAGATCTTATTATTAAGGAAGTTTGTGTTCAAAAGATGAGGAATTATTTTTAGATAAGCTAGTATGATTCAAAGTTGGCTTTGATGAGGACAAAGGAGAGGTCTTGACAAAATAACTCAGGAAAGTTTGAGACAACAGATAAGACTTTTATCCAGAAGAATCAAAAAAGTCTATATAAAAGACATAGCCACTGAGCTGACCTTTGAAGAAAGAGAATTATATTGATGAGGAGAATATATATTCCTGGCATGTTTACCATGCCAGTCTTATGCAAATTGCATTACGTTCATATTGAGAAAAAGCTGGCAGTCCATATTGGCTAGGACAAAGAATACACAAAGATTAGTATGAATTAAGATTGGGATAGTAAATGAGAACCAGATTGTAGGCGGCCTTAGGTAAGATATTTATATTCTGTCAGATCAACTAAAAGGAAACACAGGCATTAAAGCAGAGACTATTATGGATAGACTTGTGTATTAAAGAAGATGATTGTCAGGGGTATGAAAAATGAAATAACCAGTAGAATGAGAGAAGAAATGATAGATGAAGTAAAACTCATCTAAAAAGAGATAGTAAGGAATAGGATCCAGAGCAAAAAATAGAAAACCTGTAAGACAGCCATATCCTCCAGTATGGGAGCAAAGGATGACACATAAGGACAGAGAAGTTTGAATATATGAAGAAAGAAACATGGAGGATCTTAGGGTAGATGGTTACAACCTTCTCAATATAGTAGCAGAATTGGGGATCCAAGGAGAAAGGAAATGATTTAGGATTACTATTCAGAATGTGACAGGAAATAAATCAGGAATGAATGAAAATATTCCTGTATATAGTTAAAGACCTAATTAAAACTAGGTAACATCTATTTATTGTTGCTCTCAATAATGACTAATAGATGAACTAATCTAAATACACAAATGAAACAGCTAAGTTGTTTAGACAAGATGTATAAATAAGAGATTAATACATAAACATAGGTAGATAATAGCTTCTCAAAATTAAATTCACATAACTATTTAACTCAAGCAATTTAATAATTCTATCAGATCAAAGTCTACAGAATACTCATAAAGAAACTATTGGTCAGAAAAGAAAAAGAAAAGGTTAGACTTATTGTAGAATGAACAGTCTTTTACTTGATTTTATGAAGTTATTTGGTCTTTCCATATACTGTGCCAGGTCACACTGTTTTCAATACTTACTTTGAACTACTCTCAAAGAAGTCCTTGTACTTTCCTTTTTGTGTAGCATACCATATGATATCCACACCTGGGCATCTGTCCTAATTCCTGTATAACTGTGCAAAGTAATCAACTCCTCTCATCAGAAGCCTAGATGACCTCCTGATCTGGATCATGCCCATAACAAAATATGTTTCACATGAATACAATATGACACAGCACCATAACATTCAAGCTTTATATTTCTTAACAATAGGAAAATTAACAGAAATGTCTTCAGCTGCTGCCCTTGCCTAATAGTGGAAGACCAAAAATATCATTTTTGAGGCATTTCATCTTTATATATCAATAAACCTATTTATGATTTTTCATAAACCAATTGATTTGAGAAATTTTTTACAAAATTAATTAGCAAAACTGCCTAATATAGTGACTAATACTATCTGTAACTTTTATTTTTGTTTTTGTAGCTATTGTTTGTTATTAGAAAGAAAAGATATGTTTTAACATAGTAGTTTGGCCATTAACATTTTTTATAATTGTTTTAAATCCTCATTCCAAATTTGTGAACCCAATTGTTTTTAATACCATATAGAAATTTAAATTAAATGAATCAATTTTTGTCCTTTAAGAAAATGTATTTTAAAACAATAGATAATAATATGGTAGTGTTATCTTTATAAAGAGTAAAAGGAGAGGCTTTGCATTTCAAACCTGTTGAGAACTTAGAGATTATTAATTGTCTATCATGAAAAGGATCCCAAAATTAGTCCACATTTTATTCCAGTGTAACTTTTTGTATTTGTTCTTAATATGAAGTGGGTTGCAGCCATAAAGATAAATGCTTTAAAGGAGACAGAAATAGCTTTATTGTCTGTGAACATTTTGTCACTGTTGGCAAGGGCTCTGTGAAGATACACTAAAATACTCTAATATAATCATTCCCCTTTTCTAAACAAGGGAACAAAAATTAGAACAGAATATTCTCTAAATCATACTTATTTCTAGAATGAATGCACACATATTTATATATATATATATATATATATATATATATGTGTGTGTGTGTGTAATTATCATATATATATGTAATTTGTTAATAGGATATAACAAAATATGGCTAATGGAAATACAAAGATCAGTTGCTTTTGTTCCCAATAATATCAATCTGCTTAGCTATTATATGCAATCAGTTAAAAGTTATTAAAGTTTGGGTTACATTATTACCCTACATGCACTCAAGTGGAAATAACAGCAAGTAATGAGATAACCAAAAGGCAAACAGCAGGAGGTAGAAGGAGGAAGAAGGGGCCAAGAAAATATATCAACCAAGTAATCAGCTCATAAATAATAAAAAAGTCACTATACAAAGAACACTGTGGTGTTGAGAAGTTGTGAAAATAAGTGTTTTTCAAGGTAAGAGGAGGCTATGTTTACATACTTAACTGGTTTGATAGTTTTCAATGAACTAAATAATACTTAACCAATTCAAGAAAAAAATAAGTCAAACCAGATTTTCATTTAGGCGTTACCATATAAATAAAATATCAAATAGTTTGAATTTCCTATTTAAAATTCTATAGCCTATGGAAATGAGATAGTATGACTAAAAGAAATTAAATGTACTCTATACATTTCTCTTGCAATTTAATTTAACTTTAATGAAAATGAATGGTAAATGGAAAAATGTTCACCTTTCTTTCCTTCCTGTGCAGATTGTATTGTTGACTCATTTCTACAGTTCTCTATCATGCCATAGGAACCTCTTGACGCTGAAAGCTCACTCTAATCCTGGTCTATGTTTCATATTGGAAAGTGTCATTTTTACATAATTTCCCTTTTATTGGTTAGCTCTTCCTAGAAGATCCAATTTAATGAGGATGTACAAGTTAACTACATCTTCATTCTTCTGCTTTACTGCACTGTTAATTAATCAAACCAGTTAAATATGTAAACACAGCCTCCTGTCTCCTTGAAAAACACTAATTTTCTCAGCTTCTCAACACCACAGTTGTATTCTCCTATTTGAATGTAAACTCTTTGGGGGTAGGAATTATTTTTATTTTATTCTTATATTTTTACTCCTAGTACTTGACATAATACCTGGCACATAGTAATTACTTAATAAATGATAGTCTACTATCTATCCTGCTAGACACATACAAATTTTCTGTCTATACAGTTCATATAGACTAAATAGTGATTTATCCTTCACTTCAAACTATCTAAACCAGGACTTAGATTATGTTTTGGAAATGTTGATAGTTAAAATCAATCTTTTATTGTAACAAATCTTATAAATAACAGTGTTTAATTCTTAGAGGATAGAGTGGGTACATGAGTAAGTTCAAAAAAGAACAGAGTAAAAAGGAGGAACAATGGGCTATTTCTTTATAAATTGTAATTAATGTTAGAATACTTGCTGTTTCTCTTTACTATAAATACATAGAATTATATTCTACTAATTTTCTCAGTAGAATTACTGCTATATCATAATCCAATTATATCAATCTATAGACAACTAAATATTTAATGAAAATCCATGTGGGAATACAAAAAGAGGAAAGTTTCCAACTCATTAAACAGAATTCCTCTTTTCATAAATTATTTTCTAAATTAGTATATCAGAACATCATTCTTTTAAAATTAAGTTTAAAAAATTAACATTTTTGAAAATCTACACATAAATATGGTTTACATTTTAATATTGTACTGATTAAAAAAGAAAAAAATTAGTTTAAAGTTTTTACTAGGGCCAAACAAGTCTTAATGATAAGTAAAAAGATTGTATCTACTTCTTTTACTTCAGAGATAGCTTTAGACACCTTGTGGTTCTACCTCTCTTACTCTTCTCAACTTCCTTTATGCACTCCTCACTCAATTTCTAACATGTTTTCTGAGGTTCTTTCTTTGGCTTTCTTCTCTCCTATCTATATGCTCTGGTTTGGTGGCATCATCCAATTAGTAATTATCTCTATGAAGATGGTTAGTATATCTACATATTTACCATCAACCCTTTTCTCAGAATTCTATTCAGACATTTTCATCATCTTAGATGTCTCCACTTCAAATTTAATATATGCCAAATTCAATTCATGATATGCACCCCCAGATGTATCCTCTTAAAAATATCTTTATTTATGTTGGTAAATATATCCTTCCATTTATTCTTCCAGGTATTCAGATTTAAAATTTTAAGTTATCTCTAACTCTTTTCTTTCTCTTTCTCAAATTCCAATCAGTTCCCAAGCTTTGTGGATCCTGCCTCTTTGATAAATATCTTCCTTTGCATTGACATTGCAACTACCCTAACTCAAGCCCTCATCATGTTTTTCCTAAAGTAAATAAGAATCTTCCAATTGCTGTTGCTTACTCCAAGGTCCTATCCCCAAACCTTTTCCATTTGCTTAATACTTCTGATGTACAGGTCTGGCCTTATGATACCTCAAAAAAAAGTTGTGGTGGCTCTCTTTATAACAATAACATTTAGAATTTACATAATGATTTATATTATGTAAAGGCCAAAAGATAGGAGATGGCATGGGGTATGTGAGGAATAAAAAAGGATGCCAGTTTAATTGGATTATAAATAATGTGTTGAATCTCCTCAACATTCTTATAATATTTCTATGGCATATACTAAAACATCATTCTCTTAAAATATGGGATTGAATCCTGAAAACAATTTACCTGATTTGAAATGATCATTGATATAAATTAGGAATTTTCACCTTCCTTTTTCTGAATACTAAAAATCTAGTTTCATGATTGTTTTGTTTGGCAGGCTCATTGTATCACATACTAAGTCTAAATTCACTAAAATACTCCTTTCTTTTTTTTTTTCAAAGTAACTACTATATAACAATATTATCTCAATTCTGCAATATGCAATATGGTTGCTTGTTTTTTTTTTTTTTAGCTTTTATTGGGGATTAACATTTCTTAAAGATAAATCTAGTTTTTATTACTCCAGATTATTCATATCCATTTCAGATCCTATTTTTGTCATTTTGCATTTAGCTTGCAGTTTTGCTTATGGTAAGCGAAATTACAAAGTAGACAAAACTATTTTATTATCTTCCTTCTCCCTTCCATCCTATTTTATATCCAACATACTTTCACGAATGACACATTATAAACTATTTTGTATGGAATAAAGTCATATGATGAAAAATTAATTCTTAAAGATTTTTATACTTTAAAAGGTAACAAGGGTTGGGTTTTAAGCAAAAGGAACATAACTCAAATTTTGGAATGATGAAGAACAGAAGACTGATGAAAAATTTTTGGAGCAGTAAAGGTTTTCTGGAAATTATATCACATGACAACTTAACAACTGCTTATGCATACAACTCATTAGAGATTAGAAAATTATTAAGGACTAAACTGAGGTAAGCAACATTTTGCCAAATCTATTCAATTCAGAATATAATGCCTTCATTACATTACCAGATCACTAAGACATTGTGTGACAGATGTGCTTCTTTTCCGATAGATAAAACTATTGAATTGTCCTATGATGATCAGTTCATATTGTTCACATGGATAATTAGATAATATCAATTTTTATTAAATAATTGTTAAGATTATACTGAATCTATCATTATAGACATAAAACATTCTATAATCTTTTTCTATTGCCATTTTCCCCATCTCAGTCAGTTATTTTGCTCTTACATATAAATTATGCAAAGCACCTGAATCACATACATTCTTCTTAAACAATGACTAACATTCAAGTCTGCTTGATATTAATGGTAGTCATCTAACTAAAAGTCTTTTTCCTACTTGAAAAATATATTTCTCCCATTTCCACTTTTTTCCTACATTTTCTGAATAAAAGTATACCTATTCTTCTATGTTGCTGTTTTTTAGAAAGAGTTCATCCATCTCTCATGCTATATTAAACCCCCAGTTTTGAATTGCATCAATTACAAGTAGAATACATGTACTATATATACATGGAGCTCACAGGGTAATTGACAGAAACTGTGCATAGAACAACATAATTAGGTATTCTGAATGCTAAAATCTGTCCTAAGGAATTTTTTTTTCCCCATCAAGTGATCTTCTCCAATGTATTATAAATCAGGCAGCCAAAATGCTTTCATAATCTAAGGCACAGCACTATTTGCAGTAATGCACATTAAAATTATACTTTTCACTATTAATTGGGCATGCACTGAAAAAAAAAATTTTGAACAATTAAAATAGGCAAGACGAGCAGTCTATAAACAATACAACTGAGCCTATGGCTGTATTTCGCCTAACAACTGTATCTTGATGACCTATCCAGATGGTCACATAATTAATTCAGGGTAGTATGGATTGAGCAGCAGGGAATTTATGTGAAGGAACCTGATGTTCTCTTTTGCTTGCCATAGAGTCACAGACTAAATTAATCTTCCTTCAGCCAATTCTTAAATGTAATATTAAAAAATAATTTGTTTACCAGTTTGTAAGATAACTATTATAGATAAGGATTTAAGTAAAATGATTGAACAGAGGGGACAAAAATTCTTTAAAAATTTATATATTGAATAATATTATTAATCCAAATCAAGAAATCATATGATAGTATTGCTTTTATATAAGTTAAAATGATGGATAGTTATGAAATCAATGATGAGTGTTTTTCTGACCAAAATTAAAATGTATCCTTCCCAAATCAAATGAAAAAAAAAAAACTTTCATACTTTAACATCTTGATTCACTGAAATTGCTTCTAAGATTTAGTTTATTCAAAGAAGACTTGGTAGATTTGGGCATTAAACCTCCTTTCAATTTCTATCACGTTTCCTTCCAGATAAAAGAACACATCCTCTGTTAGAAATTTGCATGGCAACTTCAAACAGATGTGTACCCAATGCAAAAATGAATGGCTAAATACAGAATGCCCACCTGTTGGAAATCTATACATAAGAGGACAACGTTGAATTCTACATGTGACCCGAATTGAAGGTGAGTGTCAGAGGCAGGAAATCAACACTAACCTTTAGAAGAGCGGAAGTGTTTACTGGGTGCTGTGAAGCCTCTTGTTCCATGCACATTAACGGCAGCCACTCGGAACTGGTACCACCTGCTAGGCCTTATGTCAGATAGTTGAACTCTCTCATCAGTAGTCTGAAGGGGAAAATGTCATATCACACACAGATTCTTTTTATTCTAACATGTCAATTGGGTTTATTCAGACATCCACCCACCAGTTGGCTGATGCACCTCAGTCTTGACCTCTAAAACCTTTGACCTTCTAAGTAAATACTTCTAATTATGCTCAATTATAGAAACTGGGGTCAGAGATCAAAGGAAATCTGCAGAACTTCCAGGGAGAAACTTGAGTCAGTTGAATACATATTATTGATACTTCTTATCAAGGACTTGTTAAAAAAAAACTGAAATATTGATGCTTCATAACAAGATCTCTAAAACAAAGGTTTTTTAATATTTGGGCATTATTTTATTTATTTTAAATAAAAATGCTCATAAGATACATCTATAAAGTATTTATTTTTAAATTAGAGACAAGACTAGAAGCATGGATTCATGAATTGGAAGATAAATTTTCCCTATTAAAATCAGAGACTTTAAAACTGTGGATTTTCCTACACAAATAATTATCTGTTCTATGTGATAACTAATGAATTGATATTTTTGTTTATTTAATCACGGTTGTAACAGAGGGAATATGTTGCAAATCACAGCTTACCCTAGAGAGATTTCAAAAAAGAATTACTAAGATAATTCAATATATCTGCTCCTTAACATTGTCTTTAAAGATGATACTAACTATGCCTTTCCTTCACAAAATATTCCTAGCTGAATATGCAAAAATATTTTTAAAGCATGTAAGTTCTACTTTTAATTGAAACTTAAAGCTAGAGAAGTGTCAAATGCATACATGGATGTACACTATCTATAGCTAACACTTGCATACACATAGATAAACAAGTTCAAGATACAAAAGCAAGGTTAGAAAGTAGATTGTCTGAAACAATATATCAGTTAGTGAATGATCACTAAATCAACAATAAAATAGAACAGCCAAATAAGTTAATAAAATTAAGGGCTATGTAGAGATAGTGACCAGAAATAAAGGAGTCAGAGCCTCAATACTCAAAGCCTTTATGAGAACACAACTGGAGTATTACAGACAGTTTCTGTAGCAGAATTTAGAAAGGACATTAATGAATTGTAGGATGTCCAGAAGAAGACAATCAAAATTGTGAAGGATCTTTAATCCATGTCATATGAGCATCAATTGAGGCAACTAAAAATATTTATTCTACAAGTTTAAGAGAGATGTAGCCATGAAAAGGGGATGAGGCTTGTTTTATTTGAACCCAGAGGGCAAAACTAAGACCAATGGATGAAGTTACACACAAAAGTAAATTTAGGCTATATGTTTAAAAAAATTCTTAATAAACAGATCTTTTCCAAAACTCTAATAGACTGACTTAGGAAAGTAGTTGGTTTTCATTCATAGAAAGTCTATAAGCCTAACAGATCATTTGGAAGATATTTTGAATGAGTATTTTCTTAGGCATATGAGTTGTAATAGATAGCTTTCAGACATGTTCTCTCTTTTATAGATGCTGAAATCCTTAAATACTTTTAGTAATAATCTCTTATTTTTCAAATATAATGTTTTTGAGCAAAGAAACTTGTTCATTTAAAAAATCATATCAAAAAGCTTTCTATAATTATTAGAGAGAGAGAGACAGAGACAGAGACAGAGACAGAGAGAGAGAGAAACCCTGCACTACCAATTAAAATTTGAAGAGAACTCTAAAATAATCTATAGGAATAAGTGCAGAGAATTCACTCTAGCTGTTAAAAAAAAATTCATGATTGAGCTCCATATTCAAAATGTATCTTTTTTCCCTTCCATTTATTTTCACACAGCTGGTAGCCCATTTAACAACATTAAGGGGAAAAATTATTTTGCTTTCCTCATCAACAAGGGGAAAAAAGGAGGAAGCGATATTAAGATAAACGTCTGGAGCATTGCCATCCAGGTGGGCCATCGATACTTTAAGGAACATGCAGAAACAAGGAAAGTACTTAGTCGAGATTTATGATCTGTTGGCTGCTTCACATTAAGTAGTTTGGGAATATGCATCTCACACTCATTCATCTCAGATCCTCTGGGGTGAGAAGAGTATAAATGAACAGATTTAAATTCACCAGTCCAACCAATCTTGTATGGCTTATTGACAGTAAGTTTCAATTTGACTTTTAAGGAAACATGACTCTTAGAGGCAATAATTGCTGCTATTCAGATACTGTCCTTTTACATTTTTATCATAGGAACATAATTTTACAGATCAGGAAGATAGTTTAAAGTATCTCAGTTCAATCTTCTCATTTTACAGATGAAAAGACCAAGGCCTACAAAAGGGAAGGAAGTAGCCCCACAATCACAGCGTTAGGACTGTCTGCAGATTTAAATCCTGCCCCTGCAATTCCTATCTGCATGACATTGGGTAAGTCACCTGGATTTTCCTGAATCTCAGTTAACTCAAAGGTAAAGGACAGAGCCTCTAAAATCTCTTTCAGCCCTACTTAGATCTGAGATCCTATGATTCAAAGCCTAAATTCAGGTCTTCTAACTCTAATTCTGTCTACCACTACATAAAGAATTAAACTAGCACTTAAGTTTTTTTTTTTCATTCTTCAGTATTATTTCTTCCTCTGATTCCATGTATTACTCCTTTAGCATGTGATATCAGTAAATATACATCTATATGACATCTATAGTAAAAAGTATCTTGAATGAAGAAAAGCAAATTAAGATTTTATATGAATAGTAAGTGTTGTCTCTTCCCCCCACACACACACACACCCTTACCAAAAAAAAAAAAAAAAAAATTAAATAAATAAAAATGTATATATATATATCTTCCATAAGGGACTAACCTGTGCCACAGTCTGCCAATTTGTAGCATCATCCTCACTAGGATGGATTCCATAATTCCATCTTCTCTGCACCACATAGATTACAGGCTCAATTGAAATATTAAATTTTGAGGACCACTTAATCTCCAGCTGTCCAGATTGAAGTTCTGTAAATCGTAATTCTTTCCTGGGCTTCAGAGGAACACCTGAAACATAACAACATAGAAAAGTATGTCAATTAAAACAATCTGTGTGACTTTAGTTAAGGTGAGCATTTAAAGAGAAAAACATGTTAAAGGGAAGAGCTAAGGAAGAGCTAATCTTAAATCAATTGATATTCAATTTCCCTAATAAAAGTGATCTCTAAATATCAATATTTTATTATTTAAAGTAGCTGGCACAAAGTTCAGTCTATGTCATGGTAAACCCTTTGCTTTACTCATTGCTTTTAAAATGTTGAACTGATTCATAAATCTGAAATAGTATTTTGACAGCCACTCTTTCACAGGGGTCATTTTTTAGAGAAGGATTGCTTTTGACAACTATTGTTTCCAGTTGTCTTTGTGCAGATTAATAATGAGTTCACATAAGTTAATGTTCAGGAAGAGAGTGTATTATTACTTCTTAAGGTTCTACTGACTTAAAATGCTGTCAATATGAAACATAATTCTCAGATTACATTCAATTTCTTCATAATATCTTTGGAATAAAAAATGCTTGTGAGCTATTGTTCAAGAAAACAAGATATATATGGGTAAAAGATTAGAATGAAATGAAATATTGATTAAGGAGACTGCAGAAAATCAACGTGTAATTGGCTAATTAGTTGTTAGGTCTGGACAATCAACAAAATAATTAAATTATGTTTGGTGCTGTTTGTCAAATTCTGAAATATAAATACATGAAAAAACTTAACAATAGGATTATAAGGTGATTGTTATAATATGAATTGGCTCCAGCATTTCCCTATCCATACCTAAAAAAGAAATAAAACAACATTCCCAAAAAATATTTGTTTAAAGATGTCTAATGAAGAGAAAACCATACAATTTTTGAGACAGCCCATTTCATTTTGAGCCACTTCTTCCTGACTTCAAGCCTAAATGTGTCTCTTTGCATCTTTAACCCATTGATCCTTAGGTGTCTAATCTAGGACCAAGTCTGAGAAACTGAATCCTTCTTCCATATGACAATCTTTCAAAAACTGAAAGAAAGCTTTAAAGACTACTTTCATCTTCTTCCCCTTGTCCTCAGACCCCCAATTCCTCTTTTCTCCAAGTATAAACCAATTCTTCTTCTGTCAGTATAATATCAGGTGGGGGGAGTTAGGGAGTACAGGGAATAGAACTTTATCATGTAAGCAAATGGGTAGTACAAATAAAGGGATAGAGAGTAATTTATGTGATTGATATGCTTTACTTCTGACAGATTTTTAACGAGAAAAAATAAGAAGACTGATCACTTTCTTCAACTCAACAAAGAACATCTCTGAATCCTAGAAATAGACCATTCGCCATGGCACTCCAATGCAATAATCTTTTACAGTAAATAAAACTATAGTAAATACTGTAGCTGCTGAAGAAATCTGAACTCATCAGCAGTAAATCCCAGATTCCAAATTCTCTTCTAAAAGGTTTTAATCTTGGATATCATTCAGCAACCAACAGCCTTAATCTAATGTAATGAGCATCATGGGCTATGTCAGTTCAAATTTCTTCATTTAAAAATCTCTCTTTAATTATGATGTACAATAATCCTGCAATTTGCATGTTAAGAAAGCTTCCATCTGCTTTGCATTAGGGTTAGTTGGATTCACTTGATTGGAAGTAACTCAACCTCTCTGGTGTACGTAATTGTGTGCAGATGGATCCCAGCAGCACAAACAACTAAAGCTGGTACAAGTGCATTAGAGTCTACTTTGTAGAACGCGTATCATCAATTTCATAACCAGATGTGTACATCCAATCACTACTTGATATGCTTTTCATTATGTAAATTATGAGGCTTTTTCATTATTCTTGGACAAATTAGTTTTCTAAAACCTATCTTCTGCTGAAGAATTTTTAAAGTCTAGTTGTAACAACATGATAAGAAAAATGTTCTAAAATAGTTAAAAAAAATAAGTGAGAGACAAGAAGTCTAGTATAATAGAAGGTAGCATTAACCGACTGTTTTTTTTTTTTTTAATATTAAACATAGTCTACATCTATAAAGTAATGGAACAATTAGCCCAAACCAAATATGGATGTGGTTTGATTACCCAAGTTGTTCTTTTTTTAAAAAAAATTCTCAAAACTGAAAGCTACTATTTAGTAATATCAAAGTACATTTCCCTAATTCAATGATTAACCATCACTTAAATCTCAGGCTTTAAAGATTCTTTAATACAATCCTTTCAGTTTAGAAATGAGGAAACTGAGGCACAAAGTAATTCAATAATTTTCCTCTCAGAATATATACTCTGTGAGAGTAGAGATTAACTCATTTTTGTCTTGGCATCTCTAGAACACAGCATAATGTCTGGCATTAGTATGTGCTTAGTAAATGTTGTTTAGTTGAATAGTTGATGGCCCAAGTTCAGATAGGAAATAATGGAGAAAACAAACATTTATTAATTATCTACTATGTACCAGACATATGTAGCTAGATACATAGATGTACATACATATATAGTGTTTATAGTGCATATGTAATAAGCAATATGTGTAAATATACATGTACATACAAACATATGTGTGTATATAATTTTATTTGATTCTCAAAACATCCATAAGGAATTTGCCCAAGGTTCCAAAATAAATGTCTGAGGCTAGATTTGAACTCAAGTCTTCCTGACTCCAAACCCTGCACTATTTCTATTATATTATCTCTCTGTGTTTTAAGCAGTTATGATTGGAAGTCCTTTGACTTCAAATACACTGGAGTATTTTTCTTCCTCCAAAACACATCATTATCTCTTTATTCTACTTTATAAATATAGCAAATATTCTCCCCAAATTATAATTTATTACATTTAAATCAGCCACTTATTCTGTGTGTAATCAGTGTAACATCTATGAGTCTTTGGAGTTTATACTACAATATTTCAAGTCTTCATGATATAGTGGCATCTAGCTGGCATAGTAAATAAAGCAATTTGCTCTGAAGTCAGAAAGACCTGAGTTAACTTGAGTTCAAATCTGACTTTGACCATTGGGCAAATCACTTAACACCAATTGCCTTAGGAATTTAAAAAAAATTGATTGATTGATTGATGAGGTTAATACCACCATTGATGCAAAGTGCTACTCTTTCATGCCTTAGCAGATGATCATCATGAGTTGTGGCAAATGGCCAACTTTCTAGTGTTTAGCCTCTGTAAATTGAGCGATGTTAGCTCTTAGATTACAGGAATGTATAATCTATCATTTAATTTGCATTTGAAGTTTTTCCAGTCTGGTAGGTAGGTCCTAACAAACTTTGATCTCTGCAGTTTCTTCATCTTTAAAATGAAGATATTTTTATTAAAGATTAATAATATTTTATTAAATATTAAAGTCATATGACTGTTTTAAGGACAAAAATAAATATAGTTATAAAGAGTCAGGAGTGAAATCACTATTCAAATAAGAATAAACCCTACTATTATCCTAAAAGATATTTTAGTAGTCTATTAGATGAGAAATAGTCTGTCAGGAAAATTCCAATATATTCGTTAAAGATAAAAATAAATACTTGATTTGTGAATTAAGTTTTCTACCATTTAGTGGTGATATATCAAAATTCATTAGCATTTAACCTATAATTACTTATATTATACTTAGTGTGGTGGATAATGAAAAGAACTTTGAGTCAGGTGGACTTCATTTAAGTTTTATCTCTGCTTAGTGATCCTGAGTTAAATACTTAATGATTAATCCCAGTCAAGTCTTTAAGATGACAAATTACAGAATGGCTATGAATCTTCCATGGTGGAGGAAGTTCCCTCATTGTAAGTGCCTTATGACTATAATGTCCTATAATGGTCCTATTTATGGTCTTCTTGAAATGAATACCATCAACATGATCAAGTAGAGTATTAAATACATGGTATGACTTCATACCAGGAACTTACTAAATCTGAGTTCTAAAACCATACTTGCAACTAATCAGTCATTCAATTTATCTGATCTTCAATCTCCTCACATATAAAATAAGTCAGTTGTATAGCATAGGAAATGGAGTTGCTGAACTCAGAATAAGGAAAATCTTGGTACAAATCCCACCTCTGATATTAAAATACAGCAATACCTAAAACTTTTTGACTCTAGGGTTGTGGTGAAATCCAAATTAAATAATGCATAAAAATTATTTGTATATGCACACATTTGCATATAAGTCAGTTGTTTATTATTATTATTAATGATTATTATCCTCTATACTGAATACTGGAGAAAATATCTCGGTTCTCTCAGCTGGATAGATTTGTGCCTTCCACAAAGTCAATTTTGAAATTTTTAGTGACATAAAAAGTAGAATTTAGGGAGAAAGAGAAGGAAAAAAGATAACAATTTATAGGTTTTAGGAAGGCAGGGACCTTCCTAATATTTTTCAGAATGAAATACCACTAAAGATCAGCAGTGGTATGAAGACAGGTGTTTGGGAACCAATAGAGTGAATGATCTTTAAAGTTCTTTTCATTACTTGGATTTTATGTTTGTTATATATTATAGAATCCTTTATTCTTTTATGACAATTTTTATATTTACTCTTGAAAAAATTAAAATTAAATTTAGCATTAACATGTAATGTTGTGAAATGAATATTTCAATTCAGCATATAATTATTAAGCATCTATTGACCAATAGGCACTATTTTAGGCACTAGAGATAGACTACAATCTGTAGGTACAATGTTATTCCATTGACCAGCAGTATTTATTTGACTGATCTAACTTGTTTTGTGAAGGACTTCCTTGTCCCTTCTGACAAGCTGTCTTCTTGATTTTTATATTCTATTTGAAGCTGGACATAGGACATAAGAAGATGAGTATTCCCTAAAAGACTACTATTTTTTTAGTCAATGACATATAAGTAACTCCTTTCTTACAATTTCCAGAATAATAATTTTGAACAATGTAATTCACTAAATTTCTACTATTACAATTTAGCTAAAAGTCCATTTTAGGTCTTTGATATTACATAACAAATTACTATCACTAATAATATTTCAGGGGTATAACTTTATCAATCAAAATTTTGAAGAAAACAACAAAGGAATTTTTCCCATTTAATAAAATATTACATGGCTTATATTCAAATTCATTATCAAAAATAAACATTGCTAGTTCAGTAGAGGGATGTTTTTCTTTCCATGAGTTGTGTCTAAAATCATATGCTAGAGAATGCATACTATCATATCTACTTTTATATCAAAAAAACCCAGACTTTTAATGTATTCTAATGATCTATAGTTATTATTTAGATATAGTATTGAATCAGTTTCCCTTCCAAATGTCATGAATTCTAGAATAATTTCCCTTGTTTCATAATGGCCAAATGAATGTAAAAGGAACACAAATTCTTATAGCCCATAAGTACCAAGATACAACATTTCAACTTATAAAACTAAATTCTTTTATCCAGAAGGAATTTTAGAGGACATTTAGTTTAATTTCCTTATTCTAAAGTATAGCAAAAGTAAAATTACTTTCCCAAAGTCAGATAGTCAGAAGTAGAGTTATCATTAGAATCTAGATCTACTGTCTCCCATCCAAATACTCTTTTAGGATATAACACATCTGGAAACTTAAAGAATCAATTATCAATTTCTTCTACAGACATGATTTATATAAAAGGAAACCATGTTTCTCAAATATGACTTCAACTATGGCAAATTAGAAATTTTTTATTAAATTTGCACAAGATATTTCAAGTTAATTTTAGCATCCTCCATTAATCAGTTTGGTGCCTGCTATGTGCCAAGCTGTTGTTGTTTTTTGTTCTTTGTTCTGTAAGAGGCCCTTGACATCAGGGAGATGATGCCATGACAACTAAATTGGATTTCAGTGAGAAAGGGTTGTGTAATGTCACCAGACTCACTTTCCCCATCTGTACCAAGTGGCCAGATATAGATCAGGACTGGAAATGATCTTGGATGCAATGGGAGACTTTGGCCATTTTAAACCAAGGTGACTTGAAGTCACATCCATTTATGGATTAAGGCTAGATAGAAATTGGGGCAAAGAATGGCTTCTTTCACCAAGTTAAAAAAAAAAACACAACTAAATAGAGTGTTAAGACTTACACTTAGGTTCTCTAATTCAGTACTCTCTCATAGCTTTAATATTCTGTGCTGGCACTTTGCTAAACTGAGAATGACACAAAAACTAAAATGTAATAGTCCCTTATTTTACATTTTAATATGTTTAGAATATATCCAAAAGGGATGTGGCAGCACAATGGAAAGAACATTAGTCATAGAGTCAGGAAAACCTGAGTTCAAACCTGAGCTCAGATATTTACTAGATATGAAAGAGGAAAAAGGAAGGAAGGAAGGAAGCAGGGGAGGGAGGGAAGGACAGAGAAAAGGAAGGAGAGAAGAAGGGAGAAAGGGAAGGAGTTAGGTAGGAAGAGAGAGAGGGAAGAAAAGAAGGAGAGAAGGAGAAAGGAAGAGAAGGAGAGAGGGAGGGAGGAATCCAGTTAACAAACAGGTAGTAACTAGCCACAGAGCCAGAAGCAGAATCAGGTTCTGTGATTTTTGATCCAATGTTTTTTCACCATCCTGATCTCATGAAAGCAAAATGATAATACTTGACTTATCAATGCTGGATGATTTCAGAAAGGTCTGGAGAGACTTACATGAACTGATGCTGAATGAAATGAGCAGGGCCAGGAGATCATTATATACTTCAACAACAATACTATATGATGATCAATTCTGATGGACGTGGCCATCTCCAGCAATGAGATAAACCAAATCAGTTCCAATAGAGCAATAATGAATTGAACCAGCTACACCCAGTGAAAGAACTCTGGGAGATGACTATAAACCATTACATAGAATTCCCAATCCCTATATTTTTGTCCACCTGCATTTTTGATTTCCTTTACAGGCTAATAGTACACTATTTCAAAGTCCGATACTTTTTGTACAACTAAATAACTATTTGGACATCTATACTTCTATTGTATTTAATTTATACTTTAACATATTTAACATGTATTGGTCAACCTGCCATCTGGGGGAGGGGATGGGGAAAAGGAGGGGAAAAATTGGAACAAAAGGTTTGGCGATTGTCAATGCTGTAAAATTACCCATGCATATAACTTGTAAATAAAAAGCTATAAAAAAAGAATAAAATGTATGGAATATGTATGTATAACCTAATTTAAAGTAATAAATATATTGTACTTTTCTCTGAACCAGCTCAATATAAAGTAATAAATACATTGCACATCTCTTTTATTGAAACACCTAAGTGATGGATTCCCCACTCCTTTTTAGTCGTCTTATTATCCAAAAGGCAGATCAAATGGCATCTGTCATAGTATTAGTATTCAAGGGCTTGAATCATTATAAACTTAGCTCAAGAGATTTTAGTAAGCTTTGTAGAAATAGATTAGCAACAGTTAGTGTTAAATAATCCTTACACCAATATGATTTAACCTGTACTGAACCCATATTGAAATATGATCATGAAATCTAATATTTCCTCTAATCCATCATGACCAAGAGGAATGCAAACTGCAAAGAATGAATTTGGCCATTTCTTTAAAAAAACGATTGGTAACATCAAATCAAATATATTCTACTTCTTAGAGAATAATTACTAAAGGAGCACATATGACAGTAAAATAATAGTCTTAATAGATCATAAATTTCTACAAATTTTACAAAACAAATATATCTTGGAATCATGTAAGTTAAAACTGATTAAAACTTAATTTAATTATTTTATAAAGGAAAAAAAATTCACCACTGTTTTAGACTACATAGTTAAAATATTTCAAATTTATCTAATAAGATTATTTCCTTGATACCAACAGTTATAAAGTACAATCGGGGTATACAAGTTTTTTTTTTTTTTAAGACTTTGCTTCAATTTTTTTAGACAAATAAGCTTCATAGATTGTTTGGTTTCCCATTAGCTTAACTAATACTTGGTATTTCATGAAACTTACATAGTTACATTCTTGAAAAGTCTCATTGCAGAAGCAGTTTTATTCAAATATGCTCACTTAACATTAAGCTGTTACAATAGTTCAACACTTCTTCTTAAGGTTAAAGTAAACAAGACTTTCTGTGGATGGTTCAATTTGTTCTTCAATCCATGTGTCTATGTCTATGGTTCACTGGCATCTCAAGATGTCTGTATCTTAAGATGGTTTGTACAAGACACAAAAGAAACACACAGTAGCTTAACTTTTGCCCCTCAACATAATCTTTTCCTCTAAGATTCCAATTTTCTCTGTGTTCAAAAACTACAATAAACGAGCAATTTCTAAGCAGCTTTGTTCATGAATCAAAGTTCAAGTTCCTTTCAAGTTCCCAATTATGATCTCTACCTTTGTATAGGTTTTTGGGGATTTGACAGGTATGTCCACATCCATTCGAACAACATTTCTTGACTCCGGAGCATTCATTGTCGATTTCACAACTTTCCACACAGGCAGCTGCAAAACCACTGGCCTTCTCTGGTGCTGGACAGTCACCTTGCTTCACTGACAGAATGTATTTGAGGAACTCACAGCTAGTTAGGCATTCATAGTTCTTCTTGGGGAAAAGAGGCTAAAAAAAGAGAAGGGGAGAAAAATGTGATCTTCAGTTAAAGAAAAAAAGCTTTCCAAGCCCTGGGGAAGGATTATTTCCTAAAGCTTTTTCTTGAGAATTCAAATGTTTCCTTTTTTTTGTTGTTTGCTTGTTTTAAAGAATACTCATCCAGCTCTCAATTCACTATACCACATGCCCACTTAAAGATGACAACATGAAAAATACTTTGTACTAATTCACTGAAGGAGGATGGATTGAGGCTCAAGACAGAGCTTGTACCTAAGCTACTTTGTTCCCTTACAGTGCTATTTGGGCTTCATAATTGCTAACTGTTTGAATTAAATCATTCATAAATTTGGAAAGGGCTATCTAATCCACTGCTCTGGGAAATACTGTATTTTGTTGTTCATTTTTTTTATTGTTGTTGTTGATTGCAAGCCATCCAAAATATTATATAAGTTGTTAGCTCAGAAAATTATTCACAATGGCTAAACAATTTTATTTAATGGATTCTTTGAATCATACAAAAGAAAAATAATACTTATTATGAGTCCCTAGACTCCCTAGAATTTATAAAATGCTTTAAGATTTGAAACAAGCTTTACTAATTTCTCATTTTATCCTCACCACAACATTGGGAGGTAGATACTATTATTATATTCATTTTTACAAATAAGGAAACTAAAACAGACCAAGATTGTGACTTGCCTAAGATCATATAGCAGTGATTGAAATCTAACTTGAACATGTCTTCCTGACTCCAGATCATAACTTCTATCCACTGTGACACCTAGCTATATCTGTACTAATAATACTAACTTGTCTTTAAAAAGTTAACTTAATAGATTCCAATTCTACTCATTATCTGGAAGCAAGGTAACATGTTTTATTAATTAATTTATTCTCAAAATACAATGTGTGTTTTAAATACAAATAGATATTTAATACAAATTCTAAAAATAGGTATTTAAAATGTTATTTATAATATAGTCAACACTCCCATAGCCACACTCCCATAAATTTTGTCTGCCATTAAACTGCCTCAATAGTGAAAACATTAGTTAGCCATATAATACAAGTACAATTTTTTAAATGGAGTTCAGGTATAATCAATTACCTATACCTTAATGGAGATGGTCAATTCAATTCTTCAGCTTTAAAATCTAAATACTTTCAAATCTATAAAGAACTGAGTATTAAACTTTTGGAAATCTAGGTATCTATAGTTTCTAGAGGTAATTGCTTGTAAATAGCTTTGCTATACCTTTTCTCATTTAATCAAGGATTATATTCAAAATGCTAAGATTATTATACTCCTTGAAGCGTAAGTTATTATATAAAAATCTAATACTTTATCTACAATTATGCTAAAGTAGAGTGATCGATAAGTCTACATTTAAAAAACAGTGGTTTACTACGACTTAGTTGTGGTTTGCATGCTTTAAATAGAAGGCATGAGTCAAAATAATGGATTTAAATCAATAAAAAGAAATATAAATAACGACAATATTAACTAAAATAAGGCCACCTTCAACATATGAATTATAAATACAAATGTATCAGATCTCTAACTATACATAATAAGAGATAAATAATACTTGAGTATTACCTAATTGCTATTTGAAAATAATATTCATTGATCCAACTAAAATTGTTTCTTTTCAAATTAACAGCTTAGCTAGTGGCAGGGAAACATGGGGAGGGGGAGGAGGGCATAGTCTCAATTTTGAAATCACAAATTTACAGCTAGTTAATTAGGAAACTTTATAGCTCCTTCAGGCATAATCTGTCCTCAAGGCTTTCCTCTCTCTATTTTACAGCTTTTTTTCTGTAGAGCTGCTAAATGTGCAGCTCTTTATTAATGGCTTTTGAAGTTCTGAATTTAGATGCAACCCAAAATTTCTCATTAAAGAAGAATGTTAGCAGAACTTGAACAATGATAAAAAAAATATTTCCAAAGCTGCCTCTTTTGACAAAATGGACATATTACACATATTAAAAGAAAATTGTTGAATAATGGATTTACTCACTCTGACCCTGTGGTCTAAAATTTCCACATATAAAAACTGGGATTTATTTACTGATTGCTGACTTAGAGACCAAAGCAATTTAATTGGTCCTATGTTGTAATGAAACCAATTAAACTCACACTTTTTCATATAGCACAAGCTTTTACACAGAGATAGCTAAACATGTATAATCGAGAAATCAAACAACAGAGCACATTCTATGCTAATAAAAGGCAATTGTAATGCAGTGTAGAAATAACCATAAGAAATTCATACACACTTTTAGTGTCAAACACACACACACACACACAAACACACACAGACACTTTCATTTCTGTTGCAACTTGGCTGCAAGACACAAATATTTCAGATAAATCAGAAGCAATTAAGTTTAGAGAGAAAAGATGGGAATGAATGAGAGTGATTCTGGTTTTCAGTTATGTCTTTCTCCATGTTTCACTTTGCAAGCAGCAAATTTCAGAGGAAACATGTGAAACTAAAGCAGAGGAATAGTGCTTTAATATACATTTTGTATCTCCTCTAAGACTAGCACAGTGTTTTGCATACATTAAGTACTTTAATGGGAATGGGAATAAAACTTTTTTTTTTTTTTTAAATTTTTTTATTTAATAATTACATTATATTGACACTCATTTCTGTTCCGATTTTTTTTTCCCCTCTCTCCCTCCACCCCCTCCCCTAGATGGCAAGCAGTCCTTTATATGTTGGATATGTTGCAGTATATCCTAGATACAATATATGTTTGCAGAACCGAACAGTTCTCTTGTTGCGTAGGGAGAATTGGATTCAGAAGGTATAAATAATCCGGGAAGAAAAACAAAAATGCAGATAGTTCACATTCGTTTCCCAGTGTTCTTTCTTTGGGTGTAGCTGCTTTTGTCCGTCATTTATCAATTGAAACTCAGGTCTCTTTGTCAAAGAAATCCACTGCCATCAAAATATGTCCTCATACAATATCGTTGTCGAAGTGTATAATGATCTCCTGGTTCTGCTCATTTCACTTAGCATCAGTTCATGAAGGTCTCTCCAAGCCTCTCTGTATTCATCCTGCTGGTCATTTCTTACAGAACAATAATATTCCATAACATTCATATACCACAATTTACCCAGCCATTCTCCAATTGATGGGCATCCATTCATTTTCCAGTTTCTAGCCACTACAAACAGGGCTGCTACAAACATTTTGGCACATACAGGTCCCTTTCCCTTCTTTAGTATTTCTTTGGGATATAAGCCCAATAGAAACACTGCTGGATCAAAGGATATGCACATTTTGATAATTTTTTGGGCATAATTCCAGATTGCTCTCCAGAATGGTTGGATTCGTTCACAACTCCACCAACAATGCATTAGTGTCCCAGTTTTCCCGCATCCCCTCCAACATTCATCATTATTTTTTCCTGTCATCTTAGCCAATCTGACAGGTGTGTAGTGGTATCTCAGAGTTGTCTTAATTTGCATTTCTCTGATCAATAATGATTTGGAACACTCTTTCATATGAGTGGTAATAGTTTCAATCTCATCCTCTGAAAATTGTCTGTTCATATCCTTTGACCATTTATCAATTGGAGAATGGCTTGATTTCTTATAAATTTGAGTCAGTTCTCTATATATTTTGGAAATGAGGCCTTTATCAGAACCTTTAACTGTGAAAATGTTTTCCCAGTTTGTTGCTTCCCTTCTAATCTTGTTTGCATTAGTTTTATTTGTACAAAGGCTTTTTAATTTGATGTAATCGAAATTTTCTATTCTGTGATCAGTAATGGTCTCTAGTTCATCTTTGGTCACAAATTTCTTTCTCCTCCACAAGTCTGAGAGATAAACTATTCTATGTTCCTCTAATTTATTTATAGTCTCGTTCTTTATGCCTAGGTCATAGACCCATTTTGATCTTATCTTGGTATATGGTGTTAAGTGTGGGTCCATGCCTAATTTCTGCCATACTAATTTCCAATTATCCCAGCAGTTTTTATCAAATATTGAATTCTTTTCCCAGAAGTTAGGGGCTTTGGGTTTGTCAAACACTAGATTGCTATAATTGACTATTCTGTCTTGTGAGCCTAGCCTTTTCCACTGATCCACTAATCTATTTCTTAGCCAATACCAAATGGTTTTGGTGACTGCTGCTTTATAATATAATTTTAGATCAGGTACAGCTAGGCCACCTTCATTTGATTTTTTTTTCATTAGTTCCCTTGAGATTCTCGACTTTTTATTGTTCCATATGAATTTTGTTGTTATTTTTTCTAGATCAATAAAATATTTTCTTGGAAGTCTGATTGGTATAGCACTAAATAAATAGATTAGTTTAGGGAGTATTGTCATCTTTATTATGTTCGCTCGGCCAATCCAAGAGCACTTAATATTTTTCCAATTATTTAAGTCTGACTTTATTTGTGTGGAGACTTTTTTATAATTTTGCTCATATAGTTCCTGACTTTCCTTTGGTAGATAGATTCCCAAATATTTTATGGTATCAACAGTTATTCTGAATGGAATTTCTCTTTGTATCTCTTGCTGTTGGGTTTTGTTGGTGATGTATAAAAATGCTGAGGATTTATGGGGATTTATTTTGTAGCCAGCTACTTTGCTAAAATTATGAATTATTTCCAATAGCTTTTTGGTAGAATCTCTGGGGTTCTCTAGGTATACCATCATATCATCTGCAAAGAGTGATAGTTTGGTTTCCTCATTGCCTACTCTAATTCCTTTTATATCTTTCTCGACTCTTATTGCCGAGGCTAGTGTTTCTAATACGATATTAAATAATAATGGTGATAGTGGGCAACCTTGCTTCACTCCAGATCTTACTGGGAAAGGTTCCAGTTTTTCCCCATTGCATATGATGTTTACTGATGGTTTTAAATAGATGCTCCTGACTATTTTAAGGAAAAGTCCATTTATTCCTATGCTCTCAAGTGTTTTTATTAGGAATGGATGTTGGATTTTATCAAATGCTTTTTCTGCATCTATTGAGATGATCATGTGGTTTTTGTTTGTTTGGTTATTGATATAGTCAATTATGCTAATAGTTTTCCTAATATTGAACCAGCCCTGCATTCCTGGTATAAATCCTACTTGGTCATAGTGTATTATCCTGGGGATGATTTTCTGTAATCTTTTTGCTAATATTTTATTTAAGATTTTAGCATCAATATTCATTAGGGAGATTGGTCTATAATTTTCTTTCTCTGTTTTCAGCCTACCTGGTTTAGGTATCAGTACCATGTCTGTGTCATAAAAGGAGTTTGGTAGGACTCCTTCAATCCCTATTTTTTCAAATAGTTTATTTAGCATTGGAGTTAATTGTTCTTTAAATGTTTGGTAGAATTCACATGTAAATCCATCTGGTCCTGGGGATTTTTTCTTAGGGAGTTGATTGATAGTTTGTTCTATTTCTTTTTCTGAGATGGGACTGTTTAGGATATTTACTTCTTCCTCTGTTAGTTTGGGCAAGCTGTATTTTTGGAGGTATTTTTCTATTTCATTTAAGTTGTCGAATTTATTGGCATAAAGTTGGGCAAAGTAACTCCTAATTATTGCTCTAATTTCCTCTTCGTTAGTGGTGAGTTCTCCCTTTTCATTTTTAAGACTAACAATTTTATTTTCCTCTTTCCTTTTTTTAATCAGATTTACTAAGGGTTTGTCTATTTTGTTGGTTTTTTCATAGAACCAACTCTTAGTTTTATTAATCAATTCAATAGTTTTTTTACTTTCAATTTTATTGATCTCACCTTTTACTTTTAGAATTTCAAGTTTAGTGTTTGACTGGGGGTTTTTAATTTGTTCCTTTTCTAGCATTTTTAATTGCAAACCCAATTCATTGACCTTCTCTTTCTCTATTTTATACAAATAGGCCTCTAGAGATATGAAATTTCCCCTTATTACCGCTTTGGCTGCATCCCATACATTTTGGTATGATGTCTCATTATTATCGTTTTCTTGGGTGAAGTTATTAATTATGTCTATGATTTGCTGTTTCACCCAATCATTCTTTAGTATGAGATTATTTAGTTTCCAATTATTTTTTGGTCTACTTCCCCCTGCTTTTTTGTTGAATGTAATTTTCATTGCATCGTGGTCTGAAAAGGATGCATTTACTATTTCTGCCTTACTACATTTGAGTTTGAGGTTTTTATGTCCTAATATATGGTCAATTTTTGTATAGGTTCCATGAACTGCTGAAAAGAAAGTGTATTCCTTTCTGTCTCCATTACATTTTCTCCAGAGATCTATCATATCTAGCTTTTCTAGTACTCTGTTTATCTCTTTGACTTCTTTCTTATTTATTTTCTGGTTTGATTTATCTAATTCTGAGAGTGCAAGGTTAAGATCTCCCGCTATTATAGTTTTACTGTCTATTTCTTCTTGCAGCTCTCTTAGTTTCTCTTTTAAGAATTTAGATGCTACCCCACTTGGTGCATATATGTTTAATATAGATAGTGCTTCATTATCCATGCTACCCTTTAGCAAGATATAGTGTCCTTCCTTATCTCTTTTAATTAGGTCAATTTTTGCTTTAGCTTGATCTGAGATCAGGATGGCTACCCCTGCTTTTTTGACTTCACCTGAAGCATAGTAGATTTTGCTCCAACCTTTTACCTTTAACCTGCATGTATCTCCCCGCTTCAGGTGTGTTTCCTGTAAACAACATATTGTAGGATTCTGGCTTTTAATCCATTCTGCTAACTGCTTCCTCTTTATGGGGGAGTTTACCCCGTTCACATTTATGGTTAGAATGACCAATTCTGTATTACTTGCCATCTTGTTAACCCCGGTTTATGCTTTCCTCCCTTCTTTCCCCTTCCCCCCCCTTCCAAGTATTAAGCTTGTGAGCACCCCTTGTTTCTCACAGCCCTCCCTTTTTAGTGTCCCTCCCCCCGCCTTAGAGTTCCTTCCCCTATCTTACCCCTTTCCCTCCCAGTTCCCGTATTCCCTTCCGCTTAGCTTATTCCTTCCCTTTCCACTTTTCCCTTCTCACTTTTCAATGAGATGGGAGAAGTTTCACCATAGATTGAATATGTCTTAAGATTTTTCACTTAAAGCCAATTCTGAAGCAGTAAGATACCCACTATATTCATCCCCCTCCATTCTTTCTCTCAGATATAATAGGTTTCCTATGCCTCTTCATGAGATGTACTACCCCCACTTTACCCTTTTTCTGGTACAATGTCCTTTCCACATCAATTTCTAGAACAAGGTATACATGTATTCTTTATGCATCTATATAGTCAAAATATAGTTCCCAAGATTAATCTTTACCTTTTTAGATTTCTCTTGAGTTCTATATTTGTAGATCAAACTTTTTGTTAAGTTCTGGTTTTTTCAACAGAAATAGATGAAATTCGCTTACTTCGTTGAATGTCCATCTTCTTCCCTGGAAAAAGATGCTCATTCTCGCTGGGTAAGTTATTTTTGGTTGCATACCAAGTTCCTTAGCCTTTCGGAATATCATATTCCAGGCCCTTCGATCTTTTAATGTGGATGCTGCCAGATCCTGGGTGATCCTTATTGTGGCTCCTTGATACTTGAATTGGGTTTTTCTAGCCGCTTGCAATATTTTTTCTTTCACCTGAGGGTTCTGGCATTTGGCCACTATATTCCTTGGTGTTTTGATTTTAGGATCCCTTTCAGTGGGTGATCGATGAATCCTTTCAATGTTTATTTTTTCCTCTGTTCCTATGACTTCTGGGCAGTTCTCTTTGATAATTTCCTGGAAGACAGTGTCCAGGCTCTTTTTTTCATCATGTTTTTCTGGGAGTCCAATGATTCTCAGATTGTCTCTCCTGGATCTGTTTTCCAGGTCTGTTGTCTTCCCCAGAAGGTATTTCACATTTTTCTCCATTGTTTGATTTTTTTGGATTTGCTTGACTGATTCTTCTTGTCTCCTCGAGTCATTCAATTCCACTTGTTCAATTCTGATTTTCAGTGAAGTATTCTCTTCACTCACTTTTTTAAAATCTTTCTCTAATTGTCCCATTGAGTTCTTTTGTTCTGTGGAATTTTTTTCCATTTCGCCAATTTTGTTTTCCAGTTCACTAATCCTATTTTTCAAGGATTTTACTTCTTTATCCACTCTCTCTTTAACTGACTTCTCCAGGCTCTTTTGCCAAGCCTCCCTCTCCTTTTCCAAGCTTCCTTCTCCTTTTGCCAAGCCTCACTCTGCTTTCCCCATTTTTCTTCTAGCTCCCTTGTGAGAGCCTTTTTAATCACTTCTATGAGGTTCATCTGTGCTGAGGAACAGACGATCTCCTCCTTTGGGGAATCACCTGGGGACTGCCTGTTTTTAGTCTCCTCAGGATTTAGAGTCTGCTCTCTATCTGTGTAGAAGCTGTCTAGGGTTAAAGTCCTCTTCAGCTTCTTGCTCATTCTGTCTATTAATCAGAGACAAACTACCAAAGAAAAACAGAAAAAACTGGAGTCTTTCTTTGGGGGGGGGCTGGGTTTGTTATCGAGCTTCCTCTACAGACTGCAGGTGGCAGCAGTGAGGCACTAGCAGGACTGTGCTGCGCCTGCGCTCTGAGATCCCAAAGCGTGCTGAGTCACTGAGGGGGGGGAAGGGGGGGGCGGCCAGGTCCTGAGAGACTCCAGCTGTTTGCGGTTGTGTTCTTCAGCCCCGGTGTTTTTAGCTTCTCTGCTGGGCTGTTGACTTGCTGCAGGTTCCAAACCTGTAGCGAAGCTCTCCCCGCAGAGACAGCTGCGATCACTCCCCACCCCCTCTCCAGTCTGCTCCCGTGCTCTCACTGCCGCTGCCCTCAGCCTGCGCCCGATCTAAAACCGCCCCAGCCCTCCAGTAAAGACAGACCTTTCTTGGCGGATCTCAAGGATGGCTTCTCTTGGTAACTATTTGTGGGTTTTTTTCAGTCAAGCATTGATTCAGAGGCTTGTAATGAAGTGGATAGTGAGAAAAAGCGCGGAGCTTATGCAACTGTGAGCCTCCTCTCCGCCATCTTAACCGGAAGTCCCGGGAATAAAACTTTAAGGGAAAGAATTGGAAGAGGCTTAAAAGAGAAAGTGGCAAAGCCTTAAGTAATGGACTGAAAACTAGAATAGATCAAACAGAAACAAATGACTTTATGACAGAGCAAGAAATGTTTAAATGATATTAACAGATTGAAGAATAAACAGAAATGAAATTTGATAATAAAAAGAAGTGATTTTGAAAACAACTAAAAGGAAAAATAATTAAGAAGCATTGGATTCCATCTGGAAATTTTCTGTTTGTCTTTCATTTGTGCAAGTGAATTGGATTTAAATGAAAGAGGGCTGTGCCAAGTCTTTTATTCCTTTAAAGACCTATTTTTCCTTCATAGGATCAAACTAAGCTTTTCAGAGTAAGTTATTCTTGATTAGAAGCCCAAGTCTTCTGCCTTGTGGAACATTATATACCAAGATTTTCTCTCACTTATTATAGAAGCTGCAAGGTCTTGTGTGGTCTTAAATGTAGTTCTTTGGTACTTGAACTACTTCTTTCTGGATGCCTGAAGGGTTGTTATTTCTTTGACATTTAAACTCTATATTTTGGAAGAAGAAATTAAAATTTTCATCAGAGGACAAAAAAGAAAAAAGGCAAGATGATAATACCATGATCATCATCATTTGTTTTCATCTTTTCAAATAATGATTATTATAAAAATAATCCTCCAAAATTTGTAATAGTACCTGAAGGACAGTAAATGCTTAATAAAAGAACTGTTGTTGAATGATTTATCAAAAGTCATTACTGTATCATCTTTGTAATTTAACATTCTGCAGATTTTTGCATAGATACATAAAATAGTTACTGTTTCTAAATAAACAGTTTTGGATATGAACTAATTTTCTATACTTTCATAAAAGCATCTGTGGAAATAATTATAGGAACAATATCTCTAGAAAATATATCCTGCCCCACATGATTTGTATTTCTCCTATTGTTTGTTTTGAAAAAATGTTCATTCAAAACATTGGCGATTATAACAACACCTATTTTTAAAAAGAAACATTGTTCTTAAATTGTAAAATATTATGTTCTGGTGGTTGTGGCAAGGTATTCAGTCTGTGATAATCATTTTGTTTCAATTGAATTTTTTGTTGAATTCTGAAGGATGTTTTGCTAGATTTTTAGTGGGAATTACATTTTTTTCTGTCAAAAGTATTTTTTAAATCTTCAATAAGTTTTCCATAAATGAACAATTTTTGATTCCATTCAGCAAATCCAATCATGTGTATGGGTTGTCAGCATTGAAATTGAGTGAAGTAATGACACTTATAAAAGTATCTCTGTTGGTTTTTTAACATTATCATGTGCTCTGATAACATTCATCAATCTGCTTCCTCTTTTTTGGTGAAGAAATATAGTTGCTTTAGTGTAACACACTAAGTTTTTCTTTAATATTGTATGAATTAGAAACAAGATTAAAAGGGAAATACAATACTGAGAAAAAATCATTACAGCCAGTGTTTCTGATAAAAGTCTCATTTCTTTTTTTTGTCTCAAGCAATTGAGGTTAAGTGACTTTCCCAAGGTCACACAGCTAGGAAATATTAAGTATCTGAGGTCAGATTTGAAAGCAGGTCCTCCTGACTTCAGGGTTGGTGCTCTATCCACCACACCACCTATCTGCCCCAAAAGTCTCATTTCTAAAATACATAAAGAACTGTGTCAAATTTATAAGAATAAAATTTTCAGATGACAAAATTAAAGCCATCTCTATTCATATGAAAAAATGCTCTAGATCACTCTTGATTAGAAAAATAATGCAAATTAAAAAAAAAAAACAACCTGTGAGGTACTACTTCACACCTCTCAGACTGGCTAAAATGACAGGAAAAGATAATAATAAATGTTGGAGGGAATGTGAGAAAACTGGAACACTAATGCATTTTTGGAGCAGTTGTGAAATGATCCAAAAATTCTGGAGAGCAATCTGGAAGTTTGCCCAAAGGGCTATCAAACTGTGCATACCCTTTGATCCATCAGTACCCACTACTGGGTCTATGTTCCAAGGAAATCATAAAAGAGGAGAAAAGAAATGTTTGTAGCAGCTCTTTTTGTGGTAGCAAAGAATTGGAAAATGAGCAGATGCCCCCCAATTAGGGAATGACTGAACAAGTTGTGGTACATGAAAATAATGGAATATTATTGTTCTATAAAAAATGTTGAATAAGCTGATTTTAGAAAAGTCTGGAAAGATTTACATAAACTGATGCTGAATGAAACAAGAAGAACCAGCAATACATTGTACACGATAACAGCAAAAAATGTGTAATAATCAACTATGAAAGATTTGATTCTTCTCAGTGGTTCAGTGATCCAAAGTAATCCCAATAGACTTTGAACAGAAAATGCCATTTGCATCCAGAAAAAGAATTACAGAGATTTAATGTAAATCAACACATGCTATGTTCACTTATTTTTCCCTGCTTTTTTTTTCTCTCCCATGGTTTTTCCCTTTTGCCCTGATTTTTCTTTCCCGACATATTTCATAAAGCAATGTGTATTAAAAAAATAAATATTAAAAAAAGACAAAATATTGTATGGATTCTTATTACTTTCCAAATCAATTATGGAACAGTTTATAGTCCCACAAACATATGTTTAGACTAGTACTATGTGTCAAATATTGAACATGTTCTTATTCAGTTTTAATTTCAGAATGGCTATGTACTTTTTTAAATGTTCAACCATAGCTTTCTCTTTTATATATATATATATATATATATATATATATATATATATATATATATATATATATATGTATTAAACTTATCTTGTTGTGAAGAAATCAAGGCATTTGTAGGTATTGTTTTCATGTATTGATTCAGTGTGACCTTTGAACTCAAACAAAAACTTTCAGTTCCTTGCTATAAATTGAGGATTTTATATTTATCAACGATGACATTTTTGCATTATTAGAAAGCACTTTATGAGATGAAGGAGCTAGTCACTTAATGTATTTTTGGTGGACACATATATCTCGATGCCATACATATATATCAAATGCTTTGGTCTCTCTGGCTTCTAACTTTGGAAACTACAATTATTTCTGTTTAAAAGAGATGATAAAGCACTTGAAGCTACAAAGAATCATAATGGTATTAAGCTACCTTCCTAAAAGAAGACTGTGTTTTACATCAATTTCTTGAATTATATTGGTATCAAGTTTTAAATAGGGGTTTTCTCTATACATAAATTGTTATTCATATGGGCATTAATTACTCTGTCATTCTCATTAGACAGATTAATTTTATGTTTTAGCAATACATATAAGTGCAAAACTGAGCAATGATAGTTTTTGAGCCAATAATTATGAGTTTTATCTGGCTCTGCTAGTTTCTAATTTTAAAGAAAATCTAGAATTTCAATTGCCTTCCTTGATAGAACTTTCCCAGAATTCATTATGTTAATATTTCACAAGCTTTCTTTTTTTTGTTTGAACCAACCAGCACTTTTGTTGTATTAAAATAATTGGTATTTTATACATGACCAGAAATTTTCTACATCCTATTTTTGGGGAAAGATTCTATATAGTTTCATACTTTAAAGTTTGTAATTGGTTTTGATTTGTTTTTCTCTGTGTATTACCTTAAACATTGTACTTCCCTTCATTGTTGATTAAGATCATAGGAAATTTCTGACACTTGTATTTTTAAGATTGTTTTCCTTTAATTGAGTAACATGCAACAAAGTTTTTAGCTCTAGATCTTGATGTGATCTTTCATTTCCTTTCATTAGAGCTGTAATAATTTTCTCAAATTGCTTCTGTCATGACAGTATATAGTACCTGCTTTTTGGAAAATTTCTTGAGAGTTATGCCTTTTCTTTTTTGGTTCTTACTATAACTATGGCTCCCAAATATATTGCTATGTGTATGTTCTAAAATTATTTTACCCTTTCTGTTAAATATTATTGGATAATTCATTTCATTTATAATGATTATGTATTTTTAAGTTACCACATACATTTATATGTTCATATTATATATTATTACATACTCATGTATGTATATATATACATATATTTTAAACTACTATTCTACTATAGTTGACCTGTATTAATGATGTCATATTAAAAATGCTTTTTGGAATGCAACATAAGTTTGTCAATCTTTTCAGGATTATTTGAAAATCTGTAGATTTTGTCATTTTCATATTAAAGTAGGCATAATTTTTTATATATATTTTATTTTATAACTTTATATTGACAGAATCCATGCCAGGGTAATTTTTTTTTTACAACATTATCCTTTATACTTGTTTCTGTTCCAATTTTTCCCCTCCCTTCCTCCCTCCACCCCTTCCCCTAGATGGCAAGCAGTCCTATATATGTTAGATATGTTGCAGTATATCCTAGATACAATATATGTTTGCAGAACCGTACAGTTCTCTTGTTGCACAGGGAGAATTAGATTCAGAAGGTAAAAATAACACGGGAAGAAAAACAAAAATGCAAATAGTTCACATTTGTTTCCCAATGTTCTTTCTTTGGGTGTAGCTGCTTCTGTCCATCATTGATCAATTGAAACTGAGTTAAGTCTCTTTGTCAAAGAAATCCACTTCCATCAGAATACATCCTCATACAATATCGATGTTGAAGTGTATAATGATCTCCTGGTTCTGCTCATTTCACTTAGCATCAATTCATGTAAGTCTCTCCAACCCTCTCTGTATTCATCCTGCTGCTGGTCATTTCTTACAGAACAATAATATTCCATAACATTCATATACCACAATTTACCCAGCCATTCTCCAATTGATCGGCATCCATTCACTTTCCAGTTTCTAGCCACTACAAACTGGGCTGCCACAAACATTTTGGCACATACAGGTCCCTTTCCCTTCTTTAGTATCTCTTTGTGATATAAGCCCAGAAGTAACACTGCTGGATCAAAGGGTATGCACAGTTTGATAACTTTTTGGGCATAATTCCAGATTGCTCTCCAGAATGGTTGGATTCATTCACAACTCCATCAACAATGCATCAGTGTCCCAGTTTTCCCACATCCCCTCCAACATTCATCATTATTTTTTCCTGTCATCTTAGCCAATCTGACAGGTATGTAGTGGTATCTCAGAGTTGTCTTAATTTGCATTTCTCTGATCAATAGTGATTTGGAACACTCTTTTATATGAGTGGTAATAGTTTAAATTTCATCATCTGAAAATTGTCTGTTCATATCAATTTGACCATTTATCAATTAGAGAATGGCTTGATTTCTTATAAATTTGAGTCAGTTCTCTACATATTTTGGAACTAGGCATAATTTTTATAGGTTTGCATTAAATGGACTTTCCAAGGACCTCAATCAGTCTTCAAATTTTAATAACTCCTTGTCTACATTATCTCGTAGAAAAATGGAAACAGGGTTGATCTCAAAACCAAGGAAACCAGAGATTTGGTTCAAATCTCACTGTGTCAATATGGACAAGTCATCTAATGTCTCAGTCCTTAAGTAAATTCCTAAAACTGTAAGTTTCTGAAAAGAATTTGGCCTATGTTGGTAAATAAACTACCTTCACTTGAAAATGCAATAATAATGTCAATTCCTATCCCAATTTTATATATTCCAGTATAATAAAAAAAGAAATTTCTTTATATATTTGATTTTTATTTGTTTTTATAATTGCTCTGATTGGCCACACACTTTTGTATGACTTAAAGGTGACAGTCATACTGTCTAAAATAGACTAAAAACTAAATAAATTAGTATGAATACTTACCTATAACTGGGGACATTTGTTTAAGTTAATTGGTATATAATGAAATTATTCATTTGTTCTCTTATTATGTCTTTGTGATTTGCCAGTATTACTGATCAATGCTATCTGCCCTATAGAATTTCTAAAGGGTAAAGTACTTCTTTTTCTTTATTTTTTCAATGTATATTGCTTTCCTCTCAAACTAAAACACAAAGAAATAGGACCCCATTCCACTGTTTTCCACATCAAATTTATCATGATATCAATTTCAAGGGCACCACCTTGTAACCATATGTTGCCCAAAGTATTATTTAACCACCTCATCCTTCACTCTCCACTTTCCAGCTCCTTTTTGATATGTTGCCTTATCCCATTAGACTATAAGATCCTTAAGGACAGAACTGTCTTGTTTGCTTATATTTCTATCCCCATTATTTAACATAGTCACTGGAATATCTTAAGATCTCAATAAATGTCCTAATACTCATTATCTATTTATTTTGCCATCTATTTTCATAACTAAGCATAATTTCTGTAAATTTGCATCAAAAAGACTTTTCAGTGACCTCAGTCAGTCTTCAAATTTTCTTGCTTCAGATTTTAGTAGCATTGGTGAACCACAGTAGGCTAAATAAGAAAGGTTAACTTGCTATGGACAAGAACCATACCATCTGGTACTTTCTTTTCTTTTCTTTTTTTCTTTTTCTTTTTACTAAACATCCCATTAGGTTGTCAATTCAGTTACTTCTATATACTGTCAGAACTCTCAATTTTTGCTACTTTAGAAGAAACCATATCACCATGTTACAGATTTGGTTGTCCACTACAATCAAAACCTCAATAACCCCAGTCTATTTTTTAGATAATGTGTGTTAGGGCTATGATTCTCAATATCCTCTATTCCTTTTTCTATTACGTCACCACTGATGCTATTGAGAATCATAGCACTAAGATGGAAGGAATATCCAAATTAATGACATTCTACATTATTCAAATATGTATTTGAAAGCGGATTAAAATATAGTTTCCAAAATATTCAAATAATCTTTCTTGTTGTAAATTATAAACTATTCAAAATAACTTACATTTTATTTAACTGTCTTAGCCACTTATTTTTGAAAATGAAACAGAAAAGTATAATATGCAACAACTTATATAAAAATGAAAAGGTGATCACTGATATTTTCATTTTATTATTTTAATGAATCTCTTATATTTAAAGTATTTTAAAGATTGTGATTTCATTTTTGAAGTGGTTATATTTTTCAAATTTACTTTTTTTTAGAATTCTAGAGAATCCATCAACTTTTCTAAAATGTGTTTGTATAATAATGGTGTTGTTAAAACAAACAAATATTTCCCATTATATCTGAAACATAGCTAACCAATTCTTTACAGAGCACTTAGGGAGAATTTCAATGGACTTTGTTCCATAAATTGGTTAAGGAGATAATGCATGCTAATATTCTAAAGCATAAAACATCCGACAGAAAATGGTGAGGAAGAAAAAAATAGCTTAATATTGATTTTTGGAGTCAGATTATCTCCTATTGCCTTTCAATACTGTCTGTTTAGAAGGATATATATGCTACTCAATGAAACCAGGGAATGTTCTCTAAATGTTAAATGTTCATGGGAATTGTCATTGAAAGTCATTGACATTTTTATTTGGAGGAAAGATTCAGAATTGATTATGGCATAAGAGAAGTTACCTTCAGCCAGCTTAAAACATAGATTTCTTGTTTTCCTGTACTGACAATCCACAACTGCACACCACATGTTCAGAAGAAAATATGAGTGCCAGATGTTGTAAATACATATACAATTAAATTTCAAGCAGAAACAGTTATTTCTAAGGAAAGTAATTTTCATGGAGACAAGTTAAGTGTCCTTTAATTTCCATGTTATAATAGTAATGCAGTATAAGCCTGCATTGTTCATATCTATGTATTATATAATATACACAAATTAGTATGGAAAGCAGGGCACCCTAACTTCAATTATTTCCAAAGCATTAAGATAGAAGGATAAATGAACTAAGAAATGTATCTGAAGTTAAATTTTCTTTCAAGAGATACTATCTATTTCATCTCAATTGGAGTGATAGCTTTCCAGTTTTAAGGCAATATAATTATTTCAATAAGTAGCAGTAATATACATAGTGATATAAACTTCAATAGATTTTCATATAAATATGATCTAGGTTTCTTATGAATTTGGTCTCCTATTGCCCAGAAATAAAGTTTAAATTATCTACTACAAATGGTTTATTTCAGTATATTATATTCCAAGATTCAGAACCCAAGAAAAATGTATTCTGAAGAAGATTCTTAATGTTTAAGAAAAATAATAGGAGTCAATAACATATCTCAACTCTGCATGGCCTACAGCTCCTGCATTTGAACAGCCAATAAATCTTTTCATAAGCAGACTTGTGAGTGTAACCTCTGTGTGTGTGTTTATGTTATAAAAATATTCTAAAACTTTAAAATGTCAGTTCTTAGAAGTTTGCTGTATATCAATAATATTAACATGTGTTTCTACCTTCATCCAAACAAAAACTTTGAGGAAGAAAAGTATCATTCTCTTCTCAGAAATCTGTCATTTGATTGAACTTCTTGCTTTGTATAGGACACTTTATAAAATAGTAACTAAAATAATGATAGTAATGGATCATATTCTTCCATTATAAGACAACAATCAATAGAACTCAATTCTGCCCCACCCCACTCCCACTTCCATAAAAGTGGGAGATATAGGAATGCAGGAAAGAGTCAAGGTGAATGGAAAGAGGCTAAAGTCCAGAGATAGAAGAAATTCCTATCAAAAAAAAGAGAGCAACTGTGAGCAATAGGGGAAAATAAGGAGAGAAGATGAAAATGACCTAAGACCTCAAGGGAAAGAAACTGTTTAAAACCTTGGACACCAGTATATAAACCAACAAGGAAGATAAATAACAGATAGAAATATGGTTTTTAGATGGCCTAAATGAGTACAAATAACTCTGAATAAATATATTGCAAGACAAAGGGAAATGAATAAACACCAGGGGAGAGAAAGGACCCTTGAAGTTTCCCAATCATGGAATTATTGGGTTGTGAAAATAGAATTTTCACTTGAACAGAAGAAATATTGGGGAGAAGAGAAAAACCTGAATCCATAATGGCAAATATCACCCTCCCCAATACATGAAAAATAACTGATTAAAAATGTAAGACAGGAGTAAAGTACATTTTAGAAAAAGAGAAGTTTAAAAATCAATATTTTTAAAAGAAATCATGATCTATATTAAAAAAAAACATTGATCTCTAAGACTGGCTGTGCAAAAATAATTTAAAGATTATAGACTTGCCAAAAGAACATGACAAATCAAAAAAACCCTGAATGCCATAATGCAAGAAATAATAGAAGAAAACTGCCCAGAATTCTGAACACACACACACATACACACACATACCAGTGCTAATTTTAAAAAACAGATCATCTCCTGAAGAAATAAAAAAGAAATGATAAGAATTTATATAAAAATGGCATGTCACATTCATCTGTGCTACAAACAATTTTCTAAGACAAATTGCACATCCACATTAGTGAATATATATATTTCCCACTAGGAATATTCCATTCTCACAGGAAGAACCTCCATAGTCCAAAATTCTGCTTTATAAGAAATGTATGTGTGTATATGTATGTATATGTGAATGTATATGCCAAGGAAAAGAATTGCTTTGTATGAAAGGTTATTATCTTGTGTACTAATAAACTATTAGGTTAAATAAGTGGTTCCAAAAACATTAAATTTAATGTTCTAATTTTCACTAAAAGAGAACAAAGCTGATCTCTTCTTCCTTTGCTATAGCAGCCTTGTCACCCCAAAACAAAAAAGTTGACCCCACATGTAGTCAAAGTCTATCCAACTTGGATATGTGAAATCCCTTCAGAATAGTACAGCTCATCTGTCCTAAACATATATTTTCATACAAATACAAAGAAATTTTTATCAATAGAATATAAAAATAGAATTAATTTGTCTCATATTCTTGCTCTTTAACTAACTAAACTTCCTTTATGTTAATGACTTATAAGTATTTCATTTTGTCCCCAAATTGAATATGAACTAATATATGGTTCTAGCTTCAGGCCTATTCTTAACAATGCTCTTTGATAGAAGAAAGGTAATACTGCCTCATTCCTAAAAAAGCACAAAGAGGAAGAATATATGGTGGCTGCTTAATAAATATTTGTTAATTGATTGATATAAATAAATACAAAGTACAGCAAAATGGATAGAGAACTGTCTTCAGAGTCAAGATGTGGGTTCAAGTGTTACCTCTGAGATATATATATATATATATCTCATATATATATATATATGTATATATATTAGCTATTTGAATCAAGCAAGTCATTGAAATCCTCATTGGTCCCAGAAATTTTCTAAGGCTATATACAAACATTGACAACTAGGTGGCTTTGGTAGTACAGGAAGTTCCAGACAAGAAGCTTCATAATACATTGATGAAATTACAAATCCAGTACTACTAATTATAATAATAATAATAATAATAATAATAATAATTGTAGAGGGCCTGAAATCTGGAGAAATATTCTTGAAACAAGGTGTAAAAGTGGAATTGATAAGATAATGGTTCTCTAGTATACATATACTTAGTACTTAGCATGGTGATGTAATGCTTCTCTAAGTTCACACATAATCAGTATGCTATAATGATGTAATTACAATAAGGTATATAAGGGCCAACAAGGATTGGAAGATAGACATTCTATCTTTGACCAGTCTCTGGTGGCTGTCCTGCCTCCTGCACTAAGTTCAAGACTTGGCCAGAATAAAGAATCTAGACTCTATTCTTAACAATTCGTGTGGTGTCTATCCTGCTGAAACCAAGGCCTGTCCAAAGAACCTCCAGAAAACGAGCCCGAACATTACAAATAACGGTAACAATAAAAGTAAAACCAAATATTTTTAATAGGTAGGAATAAAAATTGGGACCATCAGAAAAAGTCATGAGCAAGAGGTGGAACCTTAATTGTATTTTGATGTAAGATACGGATTCTAAGAAACAGAAGAAATATTTTAAAAATTCATTCTAGATATGGTGGTATTCTATGCAAAGGCAAAATAATAAATGCTTTATATGATGAATAATGAATATCTGTTTTAACTAGAATATAGAACTATTGAATTCTACATTTTATATTATATTTAATGATATAAAAACTGTAGAGGCAGATGGGAGTAAGATGGTAGAAGGCTTTAAATTCCAAGTTGATTTTTTCTTTTTTGTATTTTATTCAATAGTATACCACTAAAGCTTCCTGAGAGAATGACATAGAAAAATCTCCATTTTAGGAATATCAATATTGTCAATACATATCAATTTCTGGTATAAAAAAGAATGAAAGTAAGTAGGGAAGATATGATCTTTTATAACTTTTTAAATAAGATGATTTCTGGCCAGTACATAATGAGAGTGGTAACTTTATAAATGGAGAGAAGATAAGAAAACTGCAACTGATTGGATATGGGAATTTAGGGAAAACAAAGAGTTAAGAATAACTCCAACACTATTAACCAAGGTGACTGGGAAAATAGTGAATATGTCAACAGAAATAGAGGTTTATAAGTTTATCTACTCCCACACTCTCATTTTAAAGATGAAGAAAAAGAAGTGCAGAAAGTTCAAATTATTTGCTCATGGTTATATAGGTAGTTAAGTAAAAAGGTCAAAATTTGAAGCCAAATTCTTGAGTCTTTATCTTATAATTTTCCCCTGGTCAAATTGCAGTGAACCACATTGACCACTAAAAATAGCATTCTTCGTTACCAATAGCTGTTCTACCACAGATTAACATATGAAGTAGTTATTAATCTATTATTCTCAAAAAAAAATTTGTGGAATTTTTCTATAAAGGAAAATTTCATCTTAATCAAGAGAAAAGTAATATGCCAAATACCCATTAAAAACACTCTAGTTTAATGTGTTAAGTAATTCCAATTCCAGGTATTTTTTAAATTAGTTTTTGAAACTTAGAGCATTAAATCTCAAATGATTTTTAGAACTTTTAAGGGTAATTTCAATCCTTAAGGAATTTCAGAACTTTAAAATTCACATTGTAGAACCACTGTGCTATAAAGACAAAGAAAGTTTAATCATTTTCCAGACTTCTCATCTTTACTCCAGAAATGCAGAAGAAATACGGAATATATTGGTTTAAGTTTTTAAAAACTTCAAAGAAGAAACCTTTTATTCTGTCATTGGTATACTGGATTTTCTTTTTACATATCACTTAACATTCATGGTTTTCACTGACATAACATTTGATCTAATAAAAATAATCCTTTTTTATATTATTGTTAGCAAGACCATAAAATATACTGGAAATGTGAATCAATCAATATACTAAATACTAATCAGATTTATATTCTGTCGCCATCTCTATCATTACATTGAGATAAAAAATACATGCTAGTAGATATACAATAATCCTTTCATATAAATTAAAAGGAAAATTATTAAAACTATTTAATGTTAACCTGCCTGAATGACTCCACACATTTTCCTAAAATAATTAACATTAGAATTTCACTGTTGTAGGGTTTAACAAAAGAATTTCTAAAAGGTATGTGCATTTCAGAACATAGCCAAAGGCTTAGTGATTGAAGTATCAAAATACTTCATCATAAAATGTTCTAGTCTTTATCTTTTTATACAAAACCTACAGATAAATTTATAATAATATTGTAGCATAAATCACTTCTTCACAAAGTCTAAATTCTGTAAGCAATTAATCAATCCCTCCAAAGCTGCATAACATATACACATACATTTTATACCAGCTAAAACTATAGCAATTTTTTTTTACAGAGAAAATTACAGTAGAGAAAATTTACTATTCAAATGTACTGAAGTTAAATATTATCTTATCAGGAAAAGAGTCAACATATATGCTGAGCCACCTAGAATAAACTAATACTTAGAACTTGTTTTTTCTCTCTTCACATCTGGAACTCATTACATGCTGTCCATACTTATTTCTAATCAGTTCTTTTATGTACCTTTAAATGTTTCACAGAAGATCCCAGACAGGTGTAGCCTCTAGTTCAATTCCTAAGGAGGAATTTTTGATCAAGACATAGAACTAAAGAACACAGCAGTGGAAGGAGAAACAGTATTTGAATAAAAGAAATACCAACAGGAGACAGCTATAAATGTCTGAGTCTACATTCTCTAACTCACAGGTGGTCTGTGGTAATGCTAAAACTTGAAATTGCACTGGAAAATGTTTACTTAAATGCAAAAATGATACAATTAAGATGCCTTTGTGGCTCCACAGAACAACAGAGTCTCCTAAATGATACCTCCTGACCCCTGAAAATGACAGTAAATACCCATCTGGGTTACTGTTCTAAGACCTTGCTAAGAAAGGCTCTAAGATACAATAGTTGAAGTTTGTGTTTTCCAGGTGTTGTTTAGAACTAAAACTTCCACAGAGGTCTGCTACTTAAGAAATTCTCTCATAGTGTATTAGAAATTTTCTTCATAGTGTGTTACAATACAAGATTATTGGCCCAGTGTTTTAAGATGGCATCAAAATGGCACAATGGATAAAGTTGGAATTTAAATCCAACCTCAGACATAAACTAGCTGTATGACCCTGAGCAAATCACCTAACCAACTCAGTTTTTTCAACTGCAAATAGCTATATTAGCATCTAACTATAGTGTTATTTTGAGTATCAAATAAAGTAATATTTATTAAATGCTTAGCACAGTATCTCTCAAATAGTAGGCACTTAATAATTGTTGTTCTCTTCTCCTCTTTATTTCTCCTACTTTGAGAAAAGCGAACAGTAGAAAATGTCAATCCAAAATGAGATAGGTCCCATCTAATGTAAAAATTCATGTTATAAATTTAGATACATATAAATAAATAGATTGCCTACACATATATATGCAGCAATTCCCAAAATTCTTAGTGCATTTTTAAGCTTTGGAAAACTATGAATATTATATTTTTCATTTACAAAAGAAAACAAAGATGTGCTGAAGTGTCTTGTTTAGTTTTGAGCTCCACCATTCAGCTTTATGTTTGTTTTTGTTCAGTTGTTTCAGTCACGTTCAACACTTCACAATCTCATTTGGGATTTTCTTTTCAAAGACAATGGGACAGATTGTCATCTTTTTTTCCAGCTCATTTTATAGATGAGAAAACTGAGGCAAATAGAATTAAAATCTTGCTCAGTACCACATGGCTACTAACTGAATTCATACTAACTGAAGTTATATTTAAACTATATTGGTGATTCCAAGCCTAGCATTTTATCCACTGTACTACCAAACTACTCAACTTTATGTTGCAAAAGCCTATTTCTTTAGCATAAGGTCATTGATAAACTGAACAGTAATTGAAAGTATAAGGGATGAGGGAAAAAAAAGCATAACTTGAAAAACTTCCAATTTTAAGGACCAAAGAAGAAAAAAATAATGCTAGCTCAAAACTTTGAATGTGAATACATTAAATAGTTCAATAACATAATGGTGGATTGGACAAAAAACCAAAACCCTATAATATGTTACTCTAAGAATTGTATTTAAAAAATAAAACTGAGGGGATAGAAAATAATCATCAAAAAAAAAAAAGTTGTCATCATGCTATCAGACAAAGCAAAAAATAAAAATAAAAAAGAATAAACAAAGAAATTATACTATGCTGAGAAATATAGACAACAAACTAATATCAGTAATAAATTTATATGCTCCAAATTCTTTATCATTCAAAATCAAAAAGGAAACATTATTTTAAAACTTCTAGAAGATATTAAGTTACACTACTGACAGGAGTCTTCCAATTTTCTTCTAGAAGTTTCAAACAAATCTAACAGAATAATAATCAAAATGGAAAGTATGAAATTAGCACACCAAATTTTTAAAAAATAGAGTTCAAAGTAAAATGTAAAAATGTAGAAATAGTCATTACATTCTCTATTCTCCATAATACAATAAAAAGAGAAATTGATTCAGGTACCATAAACAAAAGATAAAGATGCAAATGGAAATTTAATGATGAAATCTTAAAAGAGTACATTAAAGGGGCAGCTAGGTGGTGCAGTAGATAGAGCAACAGCCCTGAAATCAGGAGGACCTGAGTTCAAATCTAGCCTCAGACACTTGACACTTCCTAGCTGTGTGACTTTGGGCAAGTCACTTAACCCAAATTGCCTCAGCAAAACAAAAAGCAAAAAAAGGAAAAAAAAAGAGTACATTAAAGAACAATTCATAAAAACAATAAGTGTAAAAGAAAAATTACAATGATGAAACAAAGACCCCACATTTCTAGATGCAGTTAAAGTAGTTATAAAGGGAAAATCAGATTCTAGAAATTATATTTCAGCAAAATAGAAAAAAAAGATCATTTATGAACTAAATTTTCATTTTAAAAAATAGAAGCCCAACAAATAAATAAACTTAAAGTTAGCACTAAAGAGGAAATATTAAAAATTAAAGGGAAACAGAAAACATAAAAATTAATGAAAATATAAGCTTTTTGTAAATGTCTAGTAAAATTGCTAACCTTTATCTAATATGATTCAAAACAGAAAATCAAATCAATAAAATAGCAAAATATACTAGATGAAATCATAACAAAACTAGAAGAAATAAAAAGAATAGAACATATTAGGCAAAGTTACATGCATAACTAAAAATACACACATACAAACACAGATACACACAAATACCTTCAAAATTTTTAATACCTAAACCATCAGAAGATAGTTTTAGATCTCAGAAAAGGAAATAAATATAGCTATAGAGGAAGCCATGAATAAGAAAAAAGTTTATACACTCCAGTATATTTATGTCAGTACTTTTCATGATGGCTAAGAATTAGAAACAGACTAGAGGCTCATCAATTGGGGAATAGCCAAATATATTGTGGTACATGAATGTAATGTGCTGTAAGAAATAATGCATGGTGAATGCAAAGAAGTATGGAAAGATCAGCAAAAACAAGTAAATACAGTAACTACAACAATATAAATAGAAAGAAATATGACATATCCAAAATCAAAAGTAAACATAACAAAATTATAAAGATCAAGTAGGACTCAAATGAAGATAAAATAAACAACATCTCTAATCTTCCTTTTTGAGAAAATCCACAGGTGTACACATTTCACCAGTTTTCAGACTTTTTCAATGTATATATAAATTATGCTGACTTTTTTTTCTCTAAAAAATATACTATTTGTCACATGTGATAGTTCTCTTGGATGGGAAAATAAAGGACATTATGGGATACTATGGTGATATAAGAAACAGAAAATATCAACAAAAGCTTGCTTTAAAACTTCTAGGTAGGTGATTTATTACTAAAAGGACTACAAAGGAATTGAAATGTCTTCCTTAAAAAACTTATATGGAAAGCAAACTGAGTTTTTCTTTCAACTGTCTTGGCTTCAGTCTCTACCACATGCATACTAGGTCAATGTTTAATCATAAATAGAGAGCAGTGAAGGACTGTTGAATGGTGAATAGCCTATGCCACAGTGCAAACAGAATCTTATGAATACAAAAATGTTCAACTATTTAATCAAAGTCAAGCCTATTTCAAAAAAGCAGGCACATCAATAATGAGGGAAAAGCCCAAAGAATTAGATCCTTTCAAATAATCAATATTCTTAAAATGGGCCTTCAAGGTATATGTTACTTGGCTATAAATATTGCAGCCTCCTTGCCTGATTTTTCATCATTAATTTGCATCTACTGTCCGTATCCTTCAAGATTCAATTAACCTCTCACACAGAAGGAAATCAGAATTAATACACCTAAGCAGAATTTTAATAAACTATGATTTGGTACAGAAGCTCTTAATGTTGCTGTTGAGAGAACAGCAATTATGGAATTTGAATATTGCTCAGAATCTCAAGTGAGAAAATGTTCTTCCTTAACCTTCAATTGCATTTTTCCTTCCCAAGGACCAAAAATAGGAACATCATACTAACATCATTGGTGCTTAACAAAAAATGTATTTGTAAAAAAGAAATGAAAGATGATCTGCACATTTTAGCACATTTTACTATGTAATAAATGGTCCCTTTTATGACTATATTACATATATTACAAAAGTGATGCCTTCTACAAAGTTATAGGAGTAGTAAAAAATGCTAACTCAATATATCTGGAATTTTATCATTTTTTAAAAATTCCTATTTTTACCTTTCTGCTCTCTGTTCACATATGTCTGGACAGCTCCTTGTTGTTATATTTCCAGGAATCAACCAAAGGAGACCTAGGCTCACCAGTACATTAAAGGGAGAAAGTCAGATTCACAAATACCAGGGAATAAAGGCCAAGACGAAAAGGAAAAGTCAGATCTTAAAAATGCCTTTGGAAACATGATATAAGTGAAGGAAGACAAGTACAAAGAGAAAAATAGTGTATGAAACAAATCTGTGCACAGATTTGATTTGAGAGTACACACAAGTGTATTTAATTGTGCACATTTATTTATGTATATAGAAACATAAATGTCATTGATTCATGGAATATGAGGGCTGGAAGGACCTTTTGGGACATCTCATCTCACCTATAAACTTGAACAAGATTATCCTTATAATATGCTCCCAAAGTTATCATCCTCCATTTACTTAGAAAACTCTAATAACAACATATTATCTACTAAAGGAAGTCCTTTTTTCTTGATTTTTTTCCTTAACTAGGTTTTATGGAATTCATACTGATTGTTCTTATTTTTTACCTTCTGGTGCTAAACAAAAAATAAATAAATAAAATCTGATCCTTCTTCTACAGATCAGCTCTTTAAATACTTGCATCCAGTTATCAGAGCTAAATATCTAAACTCCAGGTTAAAATAATCAGTTTCTCCAATAGAATGAATGAGAAAGCATGCACTAAGTATCTACTATGTGTCAAGTACCATAATAAGTGCTGATGATACAAATACAAAATGTAAGCTCTGCCCTCAAGAGAATTCTATTTGACTGAGGGAGGCAACATGCATAGGGAAGTCTGGAAAAGTATGAGCATTTTCAGCCCAAAAGTTGCAAGGATTGTGTGTGAAGCAATAGTTAATTAAATTATGAAACACCCCCATCCAGGAGCAGTCAATAGGAGCTTTTATTAAGCTCCTATTTTATTAAGCATCTACTAGGTAGTATGGCATTGTACTATGCTCTCAAGATAGAAAGAAAGGAAAAACAAACATAAAGAAACTTATATTCTAATGGAGGAGGAAACAGGCCAGCAACTATGTACAAACAATAAATTGGGGGTAATATCAGAATAAATTGGGGGTAATATCAGAGGAAAGGCACTAAGAATAAATAGAATCAAGAAAGCCTTTTTATAGAATGTGAGACTTATTTGCAACTTTCAGGAAGCCAAATAAGGCAAGAGGTAGACATGAAGGCACAGAGTATTGTCATGAGAGAAAAAATAAAGAGGCTATTTTAAGTGTATCACAAAGTCTACAGAGGGGAATTAAGTATAAGATTGGAAAGTTAGAAAGGAGTCTGGTTATGAATGTCTTTAACAGTCAAACAGAGAATTTGATATTTGACTCTGGGGAAAACAGGAAGCCACTTTAGCTTAGGGAATAGATCTAGAGGAAAAGAAATCAGACCTACATTTTAGGAAGATCATTTGATGGCAGATAGAATGGAGTGAGAAGATACTACAGGTACCAAGATGATCCAGAAGACTATCACCATAGTCTACATGTACCATGACAAGAGCTTGTACTGGGTAGTGAAACAACAGAAGAGGAAAAAACCAGGGATGTTAATAAGTTGAAATAATAGGACTTGACCACCAGTTAGATATGGTAGGAGGCCATTTAATAACATAAGGAATCAAGGATGACACTTAATTTTCAAGCCCAAATGATTGAAATGATGGTGGGATCCTCAACAGTCATAGGAAAGTTAGGAATTGAGGAAGGTTTTGGGGAAGGAGTAATAATGAGTTTAGGTTTTGACATGTTGAATTGAAGATGTCCATAGAACATCAAATATCATATATCTGAAATTGGAGATGCAAGATTTGGGAGATAAAGAAAGAAGTTAATGTTGGACAAGTAAATCTGAGAATTTTCTGCACAGAATTGAAAGCCAATTAGATCAACAATATTGAAAGAGAACAGGGCCCTGGACAGAGCTTTAAGGTACATCTAGTTAGTAAGTATAACCCAAATGAAAATTCACCAGCAAGACAGAGATAAGCACAAGAAAGGACAAAAATAAGCACAAAACTTGTAGAGAAGACAGTATCAAAGAGAAGGTGATATATAGTGTCAAATGCTATGATCAATGAGGATTAAGAAAAGATTATTAGATATGACAATTAAGAATTCACTAATAACTTTAAAGAAAACATTTCAGTTGAATGATGAAAGTGAAAGTCAGATTGCAAAGTGAGGAAATTTCAAAAATGAAGTAGTTTAGAAGAAAAAGAAAAGTTTAAACACAAAAGGGAGAACTATAATGATGACATCTAAAGGAGAAAGATGAATTAAGTAAAGGTTTTTTGAGGCTAAGCATATCTATAAATAGTATATATATATATATATATATATATATATATATATATATATATATATATATATAAAGCAGCCAGTAGATTCAGAACAACTAAAGATTGGTGAGAAAGCAAGTATGATAGAAAAGACAATATGTTGGAGAAGACAGGATTGAATAGGATAACTTGTGCCAGTAGATTGGTTTGCTTTGGCAAAGAGAAGCGCCACCATTTCGTGTGAAACAAGAATGAAGGAGGAGACTGTAACAGAATGCATTGGAGAAGTTAAATGAAGAACAGGGACCAGAACTCTGCAGATGGCTTCATTTTTTTTTCAGTAAAATATGAGGCAAGGTTCTTAGCTGAGAGTGTAGGAAGAAAGGAATCTGTGGGAGACTTGGCAAGGGATGAAAGGGATTGAAAAAGCCACTGTGGTAAATGTGATAGTAAGTCTGTTAGAGGCATAAAAGAATTATCTTGCATTAGTTAGGGCCCAGTTAATACTATGTAATACAAACTTGAAGTGCATCAAGTCAACAAAATTTTGTCATTTTCTACAGCTTTGTTCATCAGCATGACAATAAGAATTAAGAGTGGAAGTTATCCAAGCCTAGGATTTAGAAGACAGAGATCTGTAGAGTAAAGGAGTAACAAATTGAAGAAAGGAGGACAGTGTAGAGCTGAAAAGATTTTCTAGGAAGGGATTAAGATGGGAATGGAAAGAAAATGTAAACATTAGAAGGATGGTATCATAGGAAAGAACTAGGAGATAAATGAAAGTCATGAGTAGGATGAAGAATAAGGTTTAGATTTCAAGGCAGAATGAGAGCTATAATGACAATAGATTACCATCAGATAAAGGAATTTAAGAGTTCATAAACATAAATGTGAAGCACTGTGGATGATGACAAGATCAATGGTATAACTTCTATGTGTATCTCTAGTGGACTGGAAGAATGTCATGAAAAATGAATGCAGCAGTTTTGATAAATTAAGGTATTTAAGGGAGTATCGATATACATGAGATGTAGGCAGACTTTGGGGAGGAGAAAAGACTGTGAGAGCCAAGCACTTAATGAAAAAGGAAGAAGAATGTCCTAGAGGTTCACAGATAATAGTTATCTGTTGTGTATCACTGATTAGGTGATAAATAAGTACAGAATAAACTTTAAAAAAGGAGAGATTGTTGATTAATTGCGATGGAAGGAGAACCTGGAAGTAGTAATGAAGGGAGAAGGGAGAACTCCCTTTGATCAGTGATTGAGTGAATGAGGGAGGAGGAAGAGAAGGAGGAGCTGAAAGGAATGGGGGGAGAGAAGTCACAGTACAGAAACAAAGTCCAGTGTAAAGGTCTGAAACTCTTGAGTTAATACACTGAGGTTGGACAACTGAGCACTTAAGGCTAATTACTGATTGGACAATACTCTATAAGCATATGCTTGGAAAATGGCCCGTCTCCCTATCCTGTGCTGGCTCGATTGGTGTATACAGAGAATTGGAGTAGGGCCTAGGGAGTGGAGTAAGACTAGCCAGGGTCACTTCTGGGCGGGAGACAAAGAGGAGAGGTTGTGGAGATTCTGCATCCATCCAATTCACTCCTACCTCTAAAGACCAAGAATAAAGACCAAGGACTTTTGCTTGTCCTGACTCCGGCTGATTCTAAGGTATCCAGGGTGCTAACTTGGTCTTCACAGTCCAGAAATTCAGGAGTAGTGTCCATAGAAGAATGAAAAATAGCTGGATGCGTTCTTTAAAATGGAGGTTCTGGAAGGATTCAACCAGAGAAAGGGCTAAGGGGCAAAATATGAGATTGTGTGAAGTCCACTTTTACATGGGTAGGAGTAGAGGCAGAATGAACTTCCAGAGTGAGAAAACTGCTGTGAACAGATAAAGTCCAAAAAGTCAGGAATGCAGCTTACGGAAGGATGAAGATGCTAGAAAAGTGAGTCTAAAGGCAGAGAAGTCTTAGAGATAAAAGGACTACAGCCTCTAGAGCATAGACTCTAGTGTAGGAGGGAAGAAAGCTGCTGGAGGAGATGTGGAGAAGATGGCTAGAGAGCAGAAAATGGCACACAAAAAGATAATATCAGATCTTTATCATTGCATTCATCATCCTCTGGCTGATCTTCACTTTGTCAATGTCCTTCCATAAATGTAGTACCCCATAATCCTGAAAGTGTGGTATGATTAGGATCCAGTAGGAGGCTTTCACTTCTTTCATCTAAGATACTATACCTCTTAGTACACTCTTAGGTCACGAGACTTTTCTGGTTGTCACATCATTCTTTTGACTGATATTGGACTTGAGATCCATTAATATATCCAAATCTTTCCCAAATTGCTTTCTAATTATGCTTTCTCATTGTTAAATGAAACTTTTAATAATCACACATCATAATACATCTATGCATGAAATACATGAATTTCATCTAATTATATAGAGGTCAAAATTTAAGCATGTCAAGATCTTTTAGACCTATCATCTAATGCTATCCATCCTGACTTGATGTTATCAGTATGTTTGTTAAGTATGCTCTCTATGCTTTTGACTAAATGACTAATGAAAATTTTAAATCGTATAAAGTCAACCAAGCATGGATCCCTGGGGCATTCTACTAGAGACTTCCTTTCAAATTCAATTGATGATTCATTAATGATTACTTTTCAGATCTGTTTATTCAGCCAGTTTCAAACCCCCTTAATTATATAATTATATGAAAAGGAAGAGAAGGGAATAAGAGAAGAAAGAGGAGGAAGGGAAACAAATGGAAAGAAAGAGAAGCAGGAGGTAAAAGAAAGAAGAAGCAGAGATGTGGCTCAATAGATTTAGTGCTGGACTTGGAGTCAGGAAGACTCATATTCATGAATTAAATTACAAGCTGTGTGACTCTAGACAAGTCATTTAACCCCATTTGTTCATTTTCCTCATCTATAAAAATAAGCTGGAGAAGGAAATGGTAAATCATTCCTAATATCTTTGCCAAGAAAATCCCAGATAGGGACATAAATAATCAGACACAACTGAAAGAATGAATGAACTGGTGATGATGATGATGATGATGATGATGATGACATTTTATAAAGCATTTCAATGTTTGCAAAATAATTTTCATTTTTTTTTCTTTTTGTCCTCACAGTAACTTTGTGAGTTAGGTACTATAATTATCCCCATTTTACAAATGAGAAAACTGAAACCAATAGAAGTTACTTGCCCAGACTCACTCAGCTAGTATTTAAGACAGGTTTTGAACTTGGATCCTCCTGACTCTAGTATACTATTTATCTAATCTAGCACCTACCTAGAAGAATTAGTGTGAGAATCAAATGGCATATTTGAAAAACACTTAGTACAGTACCAGGAACATAGACAGTGCTAATTAGATGCTTATTCCTTAATCTCTCCTTTTTCCTCTCCTTCCTTCCTTCCTTCCTTCTTGCTCTCACTCTTACTCTCCTTCTCTCTCTCTCTCTCTCTCTCTCTCTCTCTCTCTCTCTCTCTCTCTCTCTCTCTCTCTCTCTCTCTCTCTCTCTCTCTCTCTCTCTCTTTCTCTCTCCTCCCCTTCCCTCTTCCTCCATGTTGTCTGCAATAATAGCATAAGTCTGTCAGATGTTTTTCTAAAAATCTAGGCAAAGTGTATCTACAGCATTTTCCTGACATATTATGTGTGACAAGATCTTTTCTTTGTCTTAGCTCCTTAGCTAATTGTATGATTCTGAATAAATTGTTTAACCTCTTTGGATCTCAGATTAGTCATTGATAAAATGAGGAGGTTGGACAGATGACCTGCAAAGTCTTTTTCAACTCTAAATCTAGGCTTCTGTGAGTCTCTTTTTTTGATATGTGAGCACATTAATGCTACTACAAGTCCTTTCAGAAATAGATTTAAGAGGAAAAAATGACAGAGACATAGGAGCCTATGTAGTATCTTTGTATCAGATGAGAGAAATACAATATTTTTATTAATAATTTTAATGTATTTTCTCAAAAATATTAATTAAATGTTATGTGAAACCTGCACTGTATTAGGTGCTGAGATACAAAGAAAAATCCAAACATTCCCTGCCCTCAAAAAGCTTACATGTTAAATGGAAAAGCAATATTAATGTATAAAAATAAATATATTAAAACATACATATACACCAGATTAAAGAGACAGACATAGTAGAGCCATTGATCTTGTCATCACCCACAAATGCTCCATATCTATGTTTATAAACTCTGAAATTCCGATTGTAATCTCTTGTCATTACAACTCTCATTTTTCTATGCAAATATAAACCTATTCTTCATCCTAACCATGACTTTTATTACCTCTGTCTCCCAGTTCTTTCTTAGAATACCATCCTTCCAATGGTAACTTCCTTATTTTCCCCATCTTGATCCCCTGATAACCTACTTCAGCTCTACTCTGTACTCTTTTCTTAAATCTCTTATTCCTTTACTTACAGAAGATCTTTCCTTTCCAAATACTAGAAAAGATAAGGCAATAATTTCCATTAGGGAATTATGGATTTAGACCTAGACAGAGCTTTAAATCTTTGCCTCTATCTCTCTCTGTGTGTCTTTGCCTCTGTGTGTCTCTGTGTCTCTGTCTGTCTGTCTCTGTCTCTCCGTCTCTATCTCTCTCTGTCTCTGTCTCTCTGTCTCTGTGTCTCTCTCTCTCTCTCTCACACACACACACACACACACACACACACAAATATACACAATTTATTTCTTTGGAAAAGAAAGTTTTGAAAATTTTAACTTTATTGTTACAAATAAAATTATGAAATCATTTAAACTCCTAATATAATCATAGCTCCTGAAGTCTGAAATAGTAAGATTGAGGGCAGAGGGTAGGAGAATGCATTAGTTCTACTGATTTTGAAGCCAGGTGGCACAGTTGATAGAGAACAGGGACTTAAATTCAGGAAGATATGTGTCTGAATAGTGCTTCAGATACATGCTAGCAATATAATTATCGGCAAGTCATTTAACTTCTCTGCACCTCTGTTTTCTTATCTGTAAAATGAGAATAATAGAATCTATCTTGCAGGTTGTTGTGAGGATCAAATGAGTTTATCTATATACTTTGCAAATTTTAACGTATTGAATGTTAGCTATTATTGTTTAATATGATATTGGAGCCCAAGTTCATTATAGTGGTTTATTTTTAAATTGAATTTTTAAAGGCATATTTTCATTTTCTTGCTATATCTCTCTGGTAATATATAATAAATGAAATGCATATATAATCTCAAACAAATGAAATAAATGTAAGGATCTTGAGTGAATGCTTAGAAGGACTAGAGTTCTGCCAGAAACCAACTAAACTAACCTCTTCTTTTTCTGGGAACTTCTGGTTCAAGAGCAGCTGGCCAATAAAGTTTAGAAGATTAGTGTTACATTGCTCCAAATAGTTGAATAATGGGAATTTTTAATGGGTTTCTTTGGTCAGTGACTGGAATGTGAATAGTCAAAGTGAAGACTGTAGTGGTAAGCAGAGCTGAACTTGAAAGGCAAGAAAGACCTGGCTGGGATCCAATTCTGATAGAACAGTTTCTAGCTATGTCATCTTTGGCAAATCACTTTTCTCCTATGAGATTTAGTTTCTCTGTTTAAAATAGGAACAATGTTTGCATTATCTAACTAACAGAGTTCATGTGAGGAAACACACACATACATATAAACACACACACACACACACACACACACACACACACCCTTAAATTGTTATATAAATTGTTAAGTAAAATCATATTTACAATGACAAAATAGGTAAAATTTGCTTTTGGCAACTATTTCCACCATTAAGGTTTCTTGTCATTTCATGAATTGGACTGAGAAACAAGTAGCAAAGTTTCCATCTCTTTTTGTTTGTTTGGCAGAGATTAGACAACATACTGCTCTCCTTAGTCCATCCTCAATATAAAAGAGAAAATAAAAATCTCCCTTCTTTGAAATAATGATTCATCTGGGAATCTTTCATGTTAATTCTCATATCAAAAAGTTCTATCATTAAATTACAAAGTAGTACTACTCAGTTGACATACCTCGCAAAAACTTTGGCATTGATTTTTCTTTAGCTCCCATGATTCTTTGCAGGGTTCCAGGCACTAAAAGAAAATGGGAAAAGCATACATTTAGACACAAATAAAACAAGAAATAATGAACCTGAACATTTTTTAGCACCTTAAACAGTTAGCTTCAAATATTAAAAAAGTTCACAAAACCATTTTGTTGAGTTTGGTATTAACACTACAATCAATGTGTAATCAATAAAACAATAAAACAAAAGGGAGTCACAGGACACTACAACAATTGCTAGGAATGGAAATATCGAAACACCAGAGAAGAAAAATGTTACGTATTGTGGAAAATTTTTAAAGAACATAGAATGATCCAGGATTCATATATAAAATTTTATTCGAGCAAGATAGCATTGTACAAAGGAAATATATACCTCACTTAAAGTTAAGAAATGTGAATTCAAACTTCCATATACATTCTATGCTAATCCTTAGTTTCCTGATCTTTAAAATGTTAGTAAAAACTTCTATAATATCTATTTCATAATTGCCTTTCTAATAATGCAGGGTAGGATCATCTAATGAGCCATCTAATCCTATTTTTTCAAAAAACTGCATTTTGTCCATAAATATATGAACTGAAGATATCTTGTAAAACTTCACACTGATTAACATGGTCATTTTGGTCATCTGATGGTAAGAAACAGTAAGAAGCAGCTCATAAATTAGAAATATGCACTATTATAATGAGAGACTTGTGGGCCATGATTCAGTATTTAATGTCTTTCTAGGATAATGAAGCACAAAGAGCTTGAGCTTCATTGACATAATGTTCTAGATTCCAGGGTCATTGTCATAACATAATGAGAAATGATATAGGACTTTGTTAGAAAAACTAAGATACAATGGATAATTTCAGTCAACAAACATTTATTAAGTAAAATATATGCACATGTTTAGATTTAAGGTTAGGGTGGATTAAGATAAAATTAGGGTTAGTGTTAAGATTAGGGTTTAGGGCTAGGTTTATAGTTAGGGTTAGGGTTAGAATTAGGATTAGGGTTAGGGCTAGTGTTAGATTTTAGAGTTAGGGTTTGGGTTTAGAGTTTAGGATTAGGGTTGACACTTACTGCTAAGTTTTGAGGAAGCAACAACAAAAATGAAGGAATTTACCTTTCATCAGGTAAATAACATATATATTTAGGTAGATATTATACATAAGCAAATTAAATACAAATTAATGTTAAGGTGAGCATGGTAAAAGCAGCTGGTGGATCAGCAAAGGCTTTATGTTGAAAATAATACTTCAGCTTAAACTTTTAAAAAAGTTAAAGGATTCTACTATTTGAAGTTATGTACATGATGATCAGTTCATTTTAGATTTAAGGATCAACCTATGCAAAGATGGCAGATGTGGTATCATGTGTGAGATTATCCATGAGTACATTTTGGTCAGAGTTAAGAGTTTATGAGCAGAAGAAATAAATTAAACTATTTATATATTAAAAATCATTGGTAACTTGATGATATAATGAATAGAGCACTGGCCTAGGATCAGCTATTGTGACCTTAATCAAGTCATTTAACCTCTGGTTGTCTTAGGTTCCTGAAGTGTAAAAGGTGAATGATAAGAGCATTTACTTTATCATATTGTTGTGAGAAATAAATGAAATAATGTTTGTGACTTCCATAACATACTACCTAGAACATAGCAGGCTCTAGGCAGAAATATTATTAATTATTGATATTTATTAAATACTGTTCTGTTTAATTAAATTGCATTTATTCTGTTTCATTGGATTTATTAAATTTTATTTAAATATAAAATAATTAATAATGGCAATAATAATCATTATGAAAAACTAGAAAAAATAAGTTAAATACAGATTATAAAGTGCTTTAAATAACACAGAGGAGGACTATTTTATACTATAAGGAATAAGGATATCAGTGAAATTTTTCAACCATGAGAAAGATCAAGCCAGTACTTCAGAAATTTCACTGTAATTCAGACTGATTAATGTAGGCTCTAGTTCTCCTGTATGATGGAGACTTATTGATTGAGTTAGAACTGTCTCCTAATGGCTGGTAGACTGAGTGTACTTTGGGGTTACCAGGAAAATGTGCTTTTCTAGAAAGATGTATTCCTCTCTAGTCTTTAAAAGGAGCTAAAAAATCCTAGTTGGGTGGTTGTTTTTATTCTTGTCATTGTTGTTTATTTTCCCCTGACTTTTTTTTAGAATACCTCCTTTACCATTGGCTTTATGCCTTCTTTGTAGTACAAAAAATGTGGGAAGAGGATATTTCTCTGTGCCATGTTTCTGAAGGTTAGCTTAGAATTCTGGATTTCCCAAAAAGGTATACTCATAAATTAGTCTTTTTAGCTAAGGAAGTGAATTTTCCTGGGCAGCACCAGTTTGGGGAATTGCCTTGTGGTTGAACTCAAGTATGAAAGTTCTTTGAGTTTGAACTTTTAGGCATAAGCCCACAAGAGGTAGAAGATTATTGATTACTTCTTCAATAACATGCTTTTCAAAAAGGAAGAGAATTATTCAACTGCTGAAGAACTAAAAGCAAGGCTTGGGGATGAAGAAACAAGAGATTTGGGTCATGATTTAGTAGAATAGTAAGTTCAAGTTAACTCTATGTAAAGGGCAATACATGTGTAGTGGCTCTCAAAATGTGTTTGAGGTTGAAAATGGGTCTAATGGGCTATTTGAAAGTTTTAAGTTTCTTCATTTATTCATGGATCTTGATGAGTCCTTGTTCAGTACCTTTTCTGGAAATGGGGAGAGGGAAAAGTGTGACACATAATAAAGTCACTCTCACACCTGATACACATAATGTACATTACTAGATAATAAAGTTGATTACCCATATTTGAAAAATTTTAGACATAAACTAAATCTAAGCTTTATTTCATTGATTTCCTTAGACTAAATGTTGCTGGAAGATGAGACAGAGAGAGAAATGACTATCTGGTTCAAATTGCCAAGATCAGATCTAGTTTTGTGAGATCAGGATCTTCGGAGAGAGTGGATGATAGATTATATTGCTTTGGCAGAAGGATGATAAATATAATTTTTTAAGAGAGACTAGAAACAAAGAAAGCAATAATGAGCTATTGCAATAGTTCTGAGAAGAGGTGATGAGAGTGAGAAAAAAGAGAGTGGCTATGTCAGGGAGAAAAAAAAAGAATCAATAGATGTAGACATATTGTATAGTTAAAATTGAAAAGATTTATCAACTGCCCAAATATGGGAGAAATGGAAGGAGGATAAGAAGCACAAAATAGCTTTATGGTTGTGAACCTAAATAGCTGCAAGAATAGTAGTGTTCCCAACAGAAAAAGGGAAGCTAGGAAGATGGAAACATAATGAGTTCTGTTTTAGACATGTTGAGTTAGAGGTTCCTGTGAGACATTCAGGTGAAGTTGTCCAAAAGACAGCGATGTGGGACAATAAATTTAAAAAAGAGACTAAGTCTAACTCTATAGACTGAGCTGTCTTATGTATAGATGGGAAAGGTGGTAAAAGGGAAAATGATGAAATCACTTCCTCTCCTTTATCTCTACCTCACTTCCCCCCCCCCAAAAAAAAAAAAAACAAGGTAAATAACTTACACTTCTAATCAGTTTCCCAAATATTTAGATATTCAAGTCAAAACAAACACATTCTAGTCTATTTTGGCAAGTTTTCAAAATGTTAGTGATAGCTAAGCATAGACATTAACTTGGGATGCACACCAATTCAATTCTATATCTCTGTGGTATGTCACATGTAGTCAAATTCATTTCAAAGTCATGTCAACTTCTTTGCAAAAAAAAAAATCAAGTTATGTTTTAGAAAAAACATATATATATATATATGATTATGCCTCTGGACCCTACTGAAAATACAAAAATCATTGTTTTTTTCCCCATCTGAAATATTTGAGTAATGAGTTTTTAATAATTTATTTGCCAAGATTTGCATGTCGATTCACAGCTACATCTGGGATTTTAAGCATATATTCTACTTTATTTATTTCTAATAACAACTTATCAGAACTGAAATATGTAATACAAAGATGATATCAATGACAGCCAATATTTTTTTTAACAGCCTGCTACACAAAGTGACTGACAAGAATGTGTATCTGTGGGTACCAAACAGAAAGAAACTCAGTAATGTTTTGCCAAAAGCTCTATTTCTGGGATATTTGTCATTCTTTTGGCCAGTAAAATAATTTTAAACAAAAGTTTAGAAGAGAGAAATGACAGATCTTCCTCTCGCACCCCATATAAGAAATGCATATTCCCCATTTTCCAAGATAATTAAAAATGCTTGAAAAGATTTATCAACTGCCCAAATATGGGAGAAATGGAAGGAGGATAAGAAGCACAAAATAGCTTTATGGTTGTGAACCTAAATAGCTGCAAGAATAGTAGTGTTCCCAACAGAAAAAGGGAAGCTAGGAAGATGGAAACATAATGAGTTCTGTTTTAGACATGTTGAGTTAGAGGTTCCTGTGAGACATTCAGGTGAAGTTGTCCAAAAGACAGCGATGTGGGACAATAAATTTAAAAAAGAGACTAAGTCTAACTCTATAGACTGAGCTGTCTTATGTATAGATGGGAAAGGTGGTAAAAGGGAAAATGATGAAATCACTTCCTCTCCTTTATCTCTACCTCACTTCCCCCCCCCCAAAAAAAAAAAAAACAAGGTAAATAACTTACACTTCTAATCAGTTTCCCAAATATTTAGATATTCAAGTCAAAACAAACACATTCTAGTCTATTTTGGCAAGTTTTCAAAATGTTAGTGATAGCTAAGCATAGACATTAACTTGGGATGCACACCAATTCAATTCTATATCTCTGTGGTATGTCACATGTAGTCAAATTCATTTCAAAGTCATGTCAACTTCTTTGCAAAAAAAAAAATCAAGTTATGTTTTAGAAAAAACATATATATATATATATATGATTATTCCTCTGGACCCTACTGAAAATACAAAAATCATTGTTTTTTTCCCCATCTGAAATATTTGAGTAATGAGTTTTTAATAATTTATTTGCCAAGATTTGCATGTCGATTCACAGCTACATCTGGGATTTTAAGCATATATTCTACTTTATTTATTTCTAATAACAACTTATCAGAACTGAAATATGTAATACAAAGATGATATCAATGACAGCCAATATTTTTTTTAACAGCCTGCTACACAAAGTGACTGACAAGAATGTGTATCTGTGGGTACCAAACAGAAAGAAACTCAGTAATGTTTTGCCAAAAGCTCTATTTCTGGGATATTTGTCATTCTTTTGGCCAGTAAAATAATTTTAAACAAAAGTTTAGAAGAGAGAAATGACAGATCTTCCTCTCGCACCCCATATAAGAAATGCATATTCCCCATTTTCCAAGATAATTAAAAATGCTTGCCAAGAGTGAGCAACTCAAAATCTTTCTTCTGTGATAGGAGAGAATGTGAGAAAAAGAATGTCATGAACAGTCACCCACTTTGGAATTCATTACAGGCAACAGCTATTATTACTATGATATTTTATCTCATGTAGCTAAAGAAAGAGCAAGACAAGACAAACTTAATATTTTTAAGGATTTTACTTGAATTGAACTTTGGTTCTAACTCTGACCACTGCTTTAAATGTAATAAAAGGCAGCTTCAAAATTCAAGGTGAGTTCTATACTAAGAAGGATCTTCAAGAAGATTTAAGATTATGAAGTAATCTCAAGATATTTCTCTTCTTTTTCTTTCCTAAAAATCAATTGTATACCCTTTATATTAAATCTGGGAATTTATAATAGACAAAACAACTTATTTGCTTAAAGTTCCTTTTAAAAGAATATTCCTGTTGCTGTGTACAGTATTCTCTTGGTTCTGTTCATTTCATTCTTCATTATTTCATGAAAATCTTGCACTATTTTTTGAAAATCATTGAACTCATGATTTCTTAGCATCCAAATATGTTCTTTAACATCCAACCTTCTGCTGATGAGCTTTTTCTTGCTAAATTAAGTTGGTAAAACCAACTAGTTCTAAATCATTTATCTGACTTAATTTTAGACAGCAATGTCAACTTTTTAAAAAAGAGAATTTACAGTAAAATAAAATATTCATGTGACTATTAGAAACTAATTTATCCAATTATATAACAAGCAAATTGAAAAATGAAATCAATGAATATTTATAAAAATATAAAATACCTAAATTAACAGAAAAGGATATATTTGTCTTAGGGAATATGGATCTCTGAAAAAACGGGGAGAAAATATCACAAATGTGATAAGAATAGGTACCAGTTGATTGAGACCTCTATAGGCAGGTGACAGAAGGGAATTCAGACTGAAAGTCTGCATATCCAGAGGATTATATATGATAATTACTCAGTATAAACATCATAAATTATGAAATGATTAGACAAAATATGCAAAAAAGGTGAAATATGCTAAAAAAAAGACACCCCACATGTAAAGCATGATTTTGCTCTATAACAGGCCAACTCAGATACACATCTGGAAGTGACCTCAGAGACCATCTGTTCCCCCCCTCAGTTCATAGAGAGGAAACTGAGACTCAGCAGGAAGATTAATTGATTTGAACTAGATCATACAGGTAATGCCCATGGTGGGACTTGAGCCCAGGCTTTCTTGGTCAGACCTGCACTATAAGAGTATCAATATAGCAATTATATGGAAAATGGATTGGAGAAGAAAAAAAAAAAACTATCCCTCAACAGAAGGATACCAGTAAAAGGCAAGCGATAATGTGAACCTAGCCTAAGACGGCTAGGATATGAAGAGACAAGATAAATTATGATATTGACAAGCTTACAAAAGTAAATATCAACCTCAACTTCTCTCTCTCATCTCCTATATCCAATTAGTTGCCAAGTTCTGTCAATTTATATCATTTTATATGTTATATCTTATGTCATCTTTCATATGTAATTCCTTCTCTCTTCTGACACTGCTACACCATTTGTGCAATATTGCATTATCCCTTTGATTGATCTCTCTTCAAGTCTCCTACTCTAGTAGATCCCTTATTTCATTCAGATGTCAAATTGATTTTCCTAAAATGCAGATTTCCTAAAACTTCTTCTCCCCACCCCCACAAATAAACTACAATAGCTCCCAATTAACTTTAGGATCAAACATAAATTCCTCTTTGGGGTTTTTAAAGTCTCTTATAAACCAGCTCCTTTCTACATCTCCAATCTTCCTACATCTTACTCTACTCCAAGCAAATTTCTGTGACACTGATCTGGTTATTCCAAATATTAAGTACTCTGTATCTCCTAACTTCAGCAATTTTTCCAGCTATGCATGGAATTTTTTACTTCCTCTTCCTCATCTTCATCTTCTGCCTCTTTCACGTATCAGCTACAATTTTATCTACTGCAAGAAGCCTTTCTCAAAAAACTAAGGACTGTTCTGTCATTTCTTTATACCTCTAACGCGTAATATATTACCTGGTAAACAGAAGGCACTTTTTAAATACTTGTTAACTTGTCTTGAAATGTGACAGACATCAAAGAGGTGAAATTGATAAAAAGTGTCAACAAACTAGATACAAAGGGTAAGAGAAAAGGGTTGAATAATTACTAAATTGGGAAACTAAATGATTCGAAGAGTCATAATGCCCTCTAGAGAAATGGGGAATACAGGAAGTAGAGTGTAAAGGGAAGGATAATGAGGTTTATTTGTTTGTTTGTTTTTGGATGTGTTGAATTTGCTATAACTATGGAACGTTCAAGTGGAAATGTCTGGCAGTCAATTGGAGATATAGAACTGAATGAAGATTTGAAAAGAGAAATGTATTGGATTATCTATATATGAGAGCTACATAGATATTGTAACTGAATACAAAGAAAATTATGAGTTTCCTGTGAGAAAATGCAGACAGAAGAGAAGAGGAGAGTGTCTAAAGCTGAGACCTAAAATCCATTCAGGAATGAGAAGCAGGACAGAGATGATGATACTAAAAAAAGACACCAGTGAATTTTTGTCTGATATGTAGAAAGAAAGTCTCAATAGAGTAATTGCATAGCAACCCAGACAAGAAAGATTATTCAAAAGGAGAATTACTCAACAATGCCAAGTGTAGCAGAGAGGTCAAGAAGGATGTGAACTATAATAAGAAATTGGTAAAAAAAAAAAAAAAAAAACCAATTGCTGGCAAAAGATGGGATAAGAAGTCAGGTTATAATGTAAATGGAAGGTGAGAAAATAGAGGAATCAAGCCAATAAAACTTTTCCTAGAACAATGAAGAGGGAGATGTGATAAAGTAAAAAAGATTGAAGAGATGGTAGCATTAGTCAATCAGTCAATAAGTGTTTTTGAAACATCTAATTTTGACAGGCATTATGTTAAGCACTGGGCATAAATGCAATTGATGACAGAATTTCTTTGTTTAGGGAGCTCTGAGAGACAAAAATAAAATTATTATTATTATTGTTAAGTTTATATAATGTTTTGTACTATACAATTTTTTCAAAGCCTTTTACAAATACCAATCCATTTTATCTTCATAATAATTCTAAAAAGAAGAAGTTATTATCACAACTTTACAGATGAAGAAACTGAGGCAGATAAAGACCTGTTTAGGGTCACAGCCAGTAAGGATGAAATTGAGCATGGATTTAACTTCAGGTCTTCCTGAGTCCAGGTCCAATAAGTTTATATGGAATCAAACAAAAATACAAACAAAACATTACAGACTGAGATTGCTTCAGTCTTTTCAGATTCCCATGTCACACTATTTATTCATATTTGCTAGCAACCAACTAAAATTTTCATCTTGTCTTCACAGACATTATTATTTGGAAAATTTCTCTCCCTTCTCTCATGTGGTAAGGGTGCAATTAAATTTTTAATCCAAATATAAGTGTTTTATATATAACTCTTTAATTTCATTTTACTAAATTTGGCTCATTTGTCAAGACTGCTAATATTCTTCTGGAATCTATCAAGCTAGAAAGACAATTTCCCTCCAAGTTTTATAATTTGCAAAACATCTCTTGTTGCAGATAATACTATACTTCTATCTAAGGAGTATAATTACTGCTAAGTTTTTTTAAAAATTATATTCTGAATTCTAATCTTCTTCTACAATTATATATCTTAGCTAGAATATTAAATCTATGAAAAAATTCTGCTTTTTCTTCAATGTCACAATATCTAACAATGTAAAATGGCTTAGAGGCAGCCATCTTGCAGAAAAAAGGGCAAAGAGTTACTAGCCTGGCAACCTGGGTTCAGAACGCTTTTTTGCCAATTATTGCCTTGTAATCTTGGGCAAATCACCTAATCTCATTGAACATCACTTTCCTCATCTATAAAATGGGAGTATTAGATTTGATCACCTTTAAGATCCCTTCAACTTCTCTACGTAAACCAAGGAAAATAAAAATGTATGGAATTTGGGTTGCTATACAATAGATTTTTTTTTCAGGATCAAAGGAGAAGATCCAAATAAAAGATTATGGGCAAAAGTGATGCAGTGGATAGAGCATCAGCCCTGAGTTCAAATATGGTCTCAGAACACTTAACATTTTTCCTAGCTGTGTGACCCTGTGCAAGTCACTTAACCCCAATTGAAAAAAAAAAGATTATGGGCAGAGACAGAGAGCTAATCATAAGATAGATACTTTCTTAATTATCTTTTCTGTTTAATAAACAAAAGCAATGAAAATGATTACTTACATAGTCACTCTATTAAGATTTTTCCTAGACATGAGGTATGTATTTTGATTCTATAAAACCATTGTTTTATTTCAGAGAAGTACTTAACCTTAATATATTAGAATGTCATCAATTATAGTTTCAGAACTCTGTGTGTGTGTGTATGTGGTTTGAGGGTTTTTATATTCCCCTTATCTAGGCCATTAATAACAGAATTTATCTTAAAAACTAGAGATCTGGTTTTTATATGGAAGTAGGTATTTTTTTTGTCAATCAGTTTCTTAAAATATGTGCACTCTTGTATCTTTAAAATAATTCATGGATTGCCTCCAGTTATAAATTGGTATAGAAATTGTTACAATCCCCCATGTCTAAAAGTATACCATGTCTTGCCAAAATAATGAATTTTTTTGGCTGCCATCCAGTAGAAGCACAGTTGAACAATCACCCAGGGCCAAAACCACAAAGCATTAGTATGCCAACATAGTATAATAATGCAATGCTGAAGACATTTCATATCACAAACCAACTTTCTCTTGAATGTTTTAAAGGTAACAAGTATTTCTCTCCTCACTATAGCTCTAATCAAGGACCTCAGCTTCTTTTTTTATTTGAGCTATTTTTCATGCTAAAGGAGACTACGGACTTTAAGAGTTCCTTTTAGTTTTAATAAAAACATATGTAGAAACAAATCTTACGATTAAGAAACAGAATCTAATTAATTCTGCATATAATTGAAACTTTGATTAATCTCCTCAAAAGGACTAAGGTAGTGCCATCTCCATCTTAAGGATAAAGGATATAGATTTATTAAAATAATGTTTTAATTAAGACCCAAAATCCTCAGCTTCCAAATGTTTAAATTTTTTTACTCTACATAACATATTTTATTCTAATTTTTTAGCAAAGTCATCAAAGTACAAGTTTCAAGCAGCATTTATGTGAGGTCCTTCTAAAATATGAAAATAGTCAAATGCTAATTCAAAAATTATATAATTTCATAGAGACTACTGACTTAGCAGTTTCAATCTTTGGACAAGGGTTCCAATTTCACATATAAATTATATGTTCTTAGGTTTATTGAACAAGATTCTTCAAGCACCAAACACTTGTAATATCTTATCAGGCATTTTTGAACACTGGAACACTAATGCATTGTTGATGGAGTTGTAAAATGATCTAAAAGGCTATAAAACTGTGCATACCCTTTGAAGTTCAAGCAGAGTGATCTAGTTTTTGACTACTATAAATTTTTATAGAACACAATAATAAATAAAAGAATCTTAATCATGGAGTTTTAAAATTAATATTTTATAAGATATGTAAAAATATGTTACAAATTAATATAATAAGTGCATAAGATAATCCAAATGAGGAGATCAGAGCTTGATGAATTGGATCCAGTGAAGGAAGCAATATTTGAACTTGGCCTTAAAAGATGGCTAAATATAGATAACAGATGAAGAGGTATAACTATGATAACTGGGAAAGGTAGGATGAAAGCAATTGGGAGAGGAAAAGCTAATCTGTTGACATCACTTGTAAATATTATCAGTAGTTGTGAAAGGATATACTGAGAAGAAAATGATGATGTCAGGAATTACAGAATTTAATTAACCTGATTAGAATCTGTATTATTAAAATGTAACTAATAGTTATAATCTTTCTTACATTAAGCTTATATAGCCATACTTGGATGGAAGACCAATATTTATTTAATCTTCTAACACAAGCAAAATCTGAAATGCTATACCCACACCCACACATATACACACATATATATCAGATTTGGCAGCAATTTTTTTTTAAAGTTGGGATTTCTGATACATAGTATTTTGTTCAAATAATTAAACAATTCAAAATAACGTCTTCATTTTCATGAGAGTAATAAACACCCTAAATGGGAAGAAAACAAAGTATAACCAGAAATCGTTTAAATTATTAATAGTGAGAAGCAATAGAAACCTTACTCCTTACCTGTTCTCCAAGTACTTCTTTATAATTTCCTGTTTATTTCCTTCAGAATTATATCTTACTTAAATAGAACAGGAGAAACATATCCAAGGAATTGAGCCTTGTTTCTCAGGTAAAAAGTGCATCTTTTTTTTTCATCTTTGTATCCTGAAAGCCTTACATACATAATAATAAATGCTTTTGTAATTAATTATTTGTTGACTTTTGGCTTTCATTCTAATTACAAAATGGATGTTTTTTCAACATTTTATTTTTTCTTATTAAAATTTTTGGTTTCTGGGATGACATTTGATGTTAGGATGTTTGTGGCAACCAATTCTTGGAGGACTTACAAATACATAATGTCAATTTTCTAGTTCCCAGATATATACATTTTTGTTGCCTGAGAAATAAATCACTACAGTATCTCACAAGTGCAAACAGAAGGAAGTAGGGATCTGCATTAAGATAGATCAGCAATACTTTCAACAGTAATCCTTTTTAGATTGAAGGAACTTTTAACACTGACAGCTTAATATCTATCTGTGTGGTTTGGTTGTCTGGCATGTCAAACTTCACCAGTAGCGCTGCTTTCTCTTGAAAGGACAGAACAACAAAATGTAAGGAGAGTTTTTATGTTTCCTGTTTCCTCCTTGCCAAATCAAATCACCCTCAGCTTTGTCAACATAAGGGAGCCTTCCAAAACATTAGTGAATCCCTGACCAATCCTATTCAATTGGTGATTATGTGGTAGGTCTGCTTAAAATTAGTAATTTAGAAGTAACATTCCTAAATTTCAGAAAACTGAAAGGAAAACATTGATGTGGAGAATATATATTAGTTATGGTTGGGAAACCCTGTTTAGAATGGAACCCATCTAGGCAGGGGCCCAAAGCTCAAACCCAACATGAAGGATTAGAATATTTCACATCACAATTTATTTTTTAGTTCCCTAATTCCTAATATTCAATACTGTTGAATATCATAATCCTGGCAGAATGTCAAATATAGAAGAATGTTATTTTGTGCTGTTTCTAACTAGATCATATGTAATAAAAATAGGAAAGTTTGGATCAACAATTGATATTATAAATACAATGTCTTTTGCCTATCCTTGTCAAACTCCACACTGGAACACAAGACAAATATGAAGAAAACTGTACATTATTAGAGTATAAAAGATGCTATGGCAGTGCCACCCAAAGAACTTAAGGAAAAGATTCTAAATTTCTTTGTGAGGAAAAGGATGGAACACTATACTCCTTTAATGATTATAATGTCCTGAATCAGGTTACCAATAAAGAAATTCTATTAGATAAGTTGTCTTTTCTCTTAAGCTTACAGTGGTTAGACTGTAACATTCAATTAACTACAAATAAATTAAAAATAGTATAAATAGTAAATAATCAACAAAAGAATGAAATTTTCATAAAAGTGAATTGAGTAAGGCTTCCTGTAAAAAGTGAAATTTTAGATAGGATCTGAACAAAGGCAAGGAAGCCAGCTGGCAAAAAGGAGAAGAATGTGCCAAGTTTGGGGGAAGTCAGCAAAAAATACATAGCAATGGGAGACGGGACTTTACAAAGATTTTACATAATTTTCCACAGGGGTCTTCAGAAATACTCCTGAGTGGACTAGAAATTGCCCATCAACATGGGTATGTATGAATTGTAACAGTCTATAATTTTGAAAATTTCTATTTATGACTTGTTCACATGTTGTCATATACAATGGTCCCCAGAAGAGCTCTACTAAAGAAAATTGAGCCTCAGTTGATTTCAAGTGAAAAGACTTTATCACAGTTTCCATAAAAGGGTCTTAATTTGAACCTTTGCATTCTTTCATTAAAGTGATTGAAATTCTCAGAAGAGACTTTTTAATATAAAGAATTCCCTATAGAACACATCAGCAATTGAGAGGAAGAAGTGTGTATGTGTGTGTGTGTGTGTGTGTGTGTGTGTGTGTGTGTGTGTGTGTGTTTGTCTTCTATCCTCAGCCCTTAGTACAGTAGGGACTTACCAAATGATTGCTGACTGACCAAATAAAGTAAACCTGTGTACTTTTTTTTAAATTCCCAGCAATTAATTAAGCAAAGATTGCCTAGAGGAGAGGAGGCATAACTAACAAATCCTACAAGTATTCACTGAGCACCAGCATAGAGTATTTCTATTAAAGTAAATGTTTCACACAGCATCAAGTCTAACTACTATATTCTTTTACATTTTTAACTTTTAACTTAATTTCACTATAATTATATAATGAAAATCCCTAAAAATGAAAATTTTTCAAAGCACATGCCTGTTTTAAAAAATATATTCTAGTTTCAATTTAATTTCAAAAAAAAAAGATTTCCATAACAATGTATAAAAAGAAAATTGTACATGAGCTGCAAATCTACCATGTACAACTTATTATTCCCTCCAACTATACAACAAAGTTATCAGGTATTCTTTTTTTCCTTTGGTTTTATTTCCTCCTTCCCCTTTTCTTAGAGATGGCTAACATTAGACACAAAAACATGCACATGAGTATTTTTATCAGTTCTTTCTCTAAAGGTCAATAGCATTTTTCTTCATGTGTCCTTAATTTTTAATTAATGCATTTATAACAGTCAAAATAACTTAGTTTCTTTTTTTATCATTAGAATCATTTTTCATTTTATTTTATTTTTTTATATATTTTATTTTATTTTATAATAACTTTATATTGACAGAATCCATGCCAGGGTAATTTTTTTTACAACATTATCCCTTGCACTTGCTTCTGTTCCGATTTTTCCCTTCCCTCCCTCCACCCCTTCCCCTAGATGGCAAGCAGTCCTATATATGTTAGATATGTTGCAGTATATCCTAGATACAATATATGTTTGCAGAACTGAACAGTTTTCTTATTGCACAGGGATAATTGGATTCAGAAGATAAAAATAACCTGGGAAGAAAAACAAAAATGCAAATAATTCACATTCATTTCCCAGTGTTCTTTCTTTGGATGTAGCTGCTTCTGTCCATCATTTATCAATTGAAACTGAGTTAGGTCTCTTTGTCAAAGAAATCCACTTCCATCAGAATACATCCTTATACAATAACTTAGTTTCTTAAAGCCATTCTTAAAGCAATATTGCTATTATTATATACAATGTTCTCTGGGATCTGTTCACTTCACTCTTCATCATTTTATGAAAATAACTCCATGACTTTCTAAGATCACTGAGCTCATCATTTCTTATAGCATAGTAGTAGCGCATCACAAAAGTACACAACTATTTGTTCAACCATTTCTCAATTGATATATAGGTTCATACCTTAAAAAAAAAAAAAAATCCTACTTACTTCCTTGACTCTTCAGACCCTGACCATTTACATACATTTACTTTGCACAATTGTGGAGATTCAACGATCCACCAATTCCACAATCTCTAAAAGCTGACAACCAAGTAAAGAAACTGCTGAAGCAATGAGATGCTCTTTTTCAAGTCTATGCATATATTGCTTCCAGGTACAAAATCAAGTAGTGGAAAAAATACTGAGCTAATAACTTACTGACTGTTCCTAACTAGTTGCATTATCAAAAACAAGTTACCTCACTTCTCTGGGCCTCAGCTTCCTTATCTGTAAAAATAAATGGGATGGGATTTAGAAATTCTAGTGTACCTCCCTGCTCTAACACTCTTTTCATTCTTTGATATTTATATTTGATCCTATCCAGCATGAAAAACCAAGATAAAAAGCTTCATAAATCGAGCAGCTAGGTTGCACAATGGATAGAGTACCAGGCCTGGAGTCAGAGAGACTCATTTTCTCAACTTCAAATCAGCCCCCAGAAACTTACTAGCTATGTGATGCTGGGCAAGTCACTTAACCCTCCTTGCTTCAGTTTCCTCATCTCTAAAATGAGTTGGAGAAGGAAAGGACAAACTACTCCTGTATCTGCTACAAAAACCCCAAGCAGGGTCACAAATATTTGGAAATAATTGAAAAAAAAAATGACTCAGGTGAACAAAGTTCCATTAAAACAAATTCACTTCAAAACTATTTAGTCCATATATGAAAGTTAATACAGAAATATAATATGGATTGATTTTTGTCACATGCCCAATTTCTAGGACAGTAACTGGCATATAGTAGACATAAAATATATGCCTCCTGATTGTTTGATTTCTGAGTTGAAAATGAGCAAGCTGGTATATTAAAGAATCTTAGTTAAGAAATCACTCAATCTCAGTTTTTTGAAATGTAAAGCACAAATAATAAGACCTATCATCGTTTTTAAAGTATTATTTGCTATGGCTGAAATTTCTTAGAAGTATGAACTGTCATTCTATGCCATTAAATAACTGATATAACTGTAATATTTACCAAAATGATATAAAAAGTTAGATTTCATTTTGATGTGATGGTGGTGGTGATATATATATATATATATATATATATATATATATATATATAAATGTGTATATAAACCTGCATGAGTGGAAATAAGTATAATGTTCTGTGCCCCAAATTATACAATCAAAACAAAATTCCCTAAATCCTAGAAGGGAAATTATAGACAAAGTCTGTAGCACAAATCTGAATAGATAAATATCCTTATTCAATTAAATGTCCACACTTGATAGCATAACTACTGAAATGGCCTCACCACTGAAGTCAGGAAAGCTCAAGTGATCCCTTTATTCCTGTCTTCTAATCAAATGATAAAAATTGTTCTTACACCACAGCCAGTTTGCCTCAAGGAAATTTTGCAGCAAATGTTTTCTTCCCTGATGACCTGCCAAAAATAATACATCAGGAAAGTCCAACCAAGTCATTACTAAGGTACTTCAAAATAGTTATTATTCAAAAATAATGTGATTCAATAACATGCTTTTTTGATTAATTGTTTAAATTATTAATTCAAGGTTGTATTTCATCTATTTTTCTATTTGAAGAATTTTTTCTTACATTTGTTCATAAAGAGGAAAATATCAAATATTTTTATCTGTGTACCTATGTATACATATGAGATGTATTATCAGTTTTCCCTTCATTCATTTGGAAGCTTTTAACAACACTGTAAAAATTGCATAAGAAAAGGTATCTTTTACAAAAATAGCAAGAAAAAAATAAAAGGGAAAAATTATTGTCCCAATTTAATCTCTTACTAAACTGTTTTGTCTTTTGCTTCATTTTTAAAATAAATATTCAAAATGCTATATGTTCAATAAAATTGCCTCTAGTCTCAAATTTTCTGGTGTACTTGGCAGCCAGTTTATAAAAGAGCTAAACTAGTACACTCTAGATAACAGATGACTTTCCCTACCCATCCTTCTGCATACTCACACATCTAAGTCTGAATGAAGCAGTAACAACAAAATGCTCTTTTGCCTTACATCCACTATAGTACTGGAATTTTATGGACCACCTAACAATCAGAGATGGGGGGAAAAAGCTTTCTTTGTCTGCAGTGCGACTTTGTTTCTCTTCTCCGGCTTCCCACTTCCCTCCCAATACCACCATCCCCATCAGAAACGACATATTCCGCATTACTAAATAGCAAGCACCACGGAGCCTTTCACTTCTAATTTCACGCCATAATAAAATGCAGTGGTTGTTTCACTGGGAGACCTGAAAAGCCTTTCTTTGTGAGGCCTGTTTGATGGTCAGGTTAAGTATCACGTTTTGGCAGCGGGCATCTGTGCTTCTTCATGCAGTGACCATACTAAGAAGGGGGAGGAAAAGGAAGATCGAAAGGAAAAGGAGGAGGTTCCAGAAACCATCGTCTCAGGAGAAAACAATTTACCTTCTGCTGGCTGCTTGACAGAAATATCTGGAAAATGTAAATGGGTTGCCTACCTCATTGATGGCCCTACCAAATCAATTAGATTGAGTTGTGAGAGGGGCCATACATATACTTTTTCATGTGCTAAGTTTTGCATTTTTTGCTAGAATGAAAAAATCAAGAGTATAGTCCTGCCTAAAATGCTATTGACATAAGCATAAAGAACCTACAAAAGGAAAAAGAGAATTGGAGAGATAGCAACTATACAGAGTCCTTTTTAAACATCTCACAGAAAGACTTAAAACATATGCAATAAATGGGATGTGGTAAAGCCAAATTTACCTTATTTGATCTTATTTCCTATTGACAAACAAAAATAATTGCATATAGGGAACTCTATATTTGTAAAACTTTTACAACTTGTGAGCCACATAAATCATTTCCACTATCATAATGGATTTTAGACACAGTTTCTATTCCACCCATCAAAATTTGGTCTGGCCTTGTCATGTAAAAAAATGAAGTCCTTGAATATCATCTAAGACAGATTGGCCAAGAAGAAAGCTAAAATGTCCTGATAGAGAGAAAGGTTAGATATCAATGCTGTCTCTATTCTAGAAGATTAGGTCACTCCAGTGATCCTGATTGAATACAATTCAAGGTAAGACATAAAAATATCCTAAAATAGAGGCAACACTTAGCTTGTCAGTGAGTCAGAGGCAGTTGATAAATGTTAAACATTCACAAATCAGTAAGGAGAGACAAAAGAAACAGAAGACTTTTCACGACCATTTCCTTAGCATATATGGAAGAAAAATAAAGGAATATAAAATAAGGCTTGCTATAAAGAATAGGGTCCCACATTCCAGAGCCAGAAAGGAACTTAGAGAACATATATAGAGTTAAACCTCTTATTTTATAGATGGGAAAACTAAGGCTTTGATCAAAGGAAGTGATTTGCCTAATGACAAATTAGGACCTGGGACTCCAGTTTCTTAAATTCACTACATTTATCTCCTCATCTGTAAAATGAGGGTATGGTTTGGATGACCTCTAATCTAAAGTCTTTTCTCTCTAAAACTATGGTCCTGAACCAATGCTTTGAGGATCTATCATGATATTTTACAAGAACTCATGAATTCGAGGTTGGAAAATCTGGTAAAGGCTGACTCCATAATTTTCCCACTGTGTCTTTTAGGAAAAATGAAAATCTCTCTTATCCTTATCAACCTCACCTGTTAAATAGTGGTAATAATATTAACCATCTCACATGATGTGTTGAGAGGATTCAATGAAATAGTATCTTTAATATGTCTTGCAAACCAGAAAATACTCATAAGTATCAGTTTCTACTTAGTTTTCTGCGTTTGGGCTAGTCCTTGAACTTCTGCCTAATTTTTTTTGACTCCTTGTTTAATGGTGTTCCACTCTTTATGCTCCCCATTTGAGACTTTCTTGGCAAAGATATTGGAATGGTTTTGCATTTCCTTCACTAACTCAATTTGCAAATGAGGAAACTGAGGAAATGGTGTTACATGACTTGCCTAGAGTCACACAGGTAGTATGTATGTATGTATCTGAAGTCAGATGTTTAGTCTGGAAGATGTCTTCCTGACTCCAGGCTCAGCATTCTGTGCAGTATGGTATCACCGAAAAAGCTCATTCATCCCCTAAGCCTTGGATGTCTTATTTGCAAAATAGAGATGGCAATACTTCATATTACCTACAATACAAGCATATTATGAAAAAAAAGCCTTTTGTTTGGTTTGGGTTTTTTTATTTTTTGCTAAGTTTTAAGCACTTATTTAAGACAGAAGCACTTTATTATGTTGAAATAAGGTCATTGTTTTTAAAAAATAAAGTTGTTTTCTGCCTAGCTGAAGGTCATAGCTTAAATAAATTATTTTCTTGAAAGACCAGACTCCACTCTTCAGAATCCCAAGGATATGAGATTGAAAGCTGTGGTAAAGAAGGCTTTTTCTTTTAAAACTCTGGTTCATCGTAGGCACTTAAATTCTACAAAATGGCATCTATGTGGCACAATGGATCAAGCACTGGATTTGGAATTAGGAAGACATATCTGCATGAAATTCAGCCTCAGACATTTACTAGCTACAGGACTGTGGACAAATCACTTAATCCTATTTGACTCAGTTTCCTCATCTATAAAATACGCTGGAAGAAAAAATATTCAGTATCATTTCCAAGAAAATCCAATAGGGGTCTTGTACAGTCAGAAACAACAACAAAAATGTCTAAAATATATAGTTAATATAGATATGGCAGTCACTTTGTGATACTAAAGATGCTGAGAAAACAAAACTTTTCAAATTGCCAAAGAACTCTTAGAATAAACCAACAGTACCTCTATTTAAATGATCAGTCTCTGAAAAACAATAAACAAAATGCCTTTGAAGAATATAGCTGCACGATGCAAAGAAAATAGCTCTGGATTTCATATCAGAATTTGAGTATGCTAAATACTATTTGTGACCTTAACCAATTCACTTCTTATACTTTGTCCCTTGGTTTCCTAATCTATAAAGCGAGAGTACTATACTAGATGACCTCTGACTTTGCTTCCAACTCTAAATCTATAATGCTGTGATCATTTATCATAAGATGAGGAGAAAACAGAGTGGAGAAAAATAGGCAGAGCTGATCTTCCTTGAATCAAGGAAGTGAATTGGATTCATTTATTCCTTTTTTAAAAAATTTAATTATGATTCCTCTGCACTGTACTTAATTTTTCCTTGTAAAGTGACAGATAAAATTAATATACCATTTACTTAATGAAGAGTAATAGCATGTCCCTTGAAACTTAATTCCTTGATAATGGTTTTCACCTGGGGTTAAGGACAGGCATATTTAAAATCTGCAAATTAATTGAGTGTGTTGCACCCTTCTTCCACAAAAAGGGGGGCCAAATTCTTATTTGAGACACTTATATATGCCTCTATCCAAAGTTAATGAAAATTTCATTACAGCTACTGAGGCACAATTGTATGTTCTATCTCAAGAATTAATGCCTATCTGAAAGTTAGTGGTGCTATGACCCAGAAAAAAAAAAGGAACTTTTTATTTATGCTCCTTTTTCCCATCACATCAAATGGATTCACCTACACACCACTAACCACCCCTGTCCTCCCAAAACTGAGACTAAAGAAAGGCCACATGTTTTAAATTTAAATTTAGTACTCAAGAAAGATAACCATTGAATCGGCCTTTTTTTTTTTTTCCTCTCCCTTGGGAATTCTTCTGCCCATATCTTATCATCAGGAAAAAAATTCTTAATACTATAACAAAACTTCATGAAAAGGTAGAAAAACATATATAAAAAGTAAGGTATATACAGGCAGTAAATATATATATGCAAATACATGAATGAAATCAACAGAATTAAACTTTCATTAAAAAATCTAATGATTCTCAAGAGAGTATAACAATGATTTATATAGATTCATAGTTAAACTTTTGAAATTCATGATAACCTTACTTCATGCAATTTAGCAAAAATTATATGCAACTTAACATAAACTCAGAAAAGTTGATTTTTGATTAATCAGATTCAGAATTACTATACAAAAATGGTTTGCACTTCTATAATGTAAAAAAAATTTGTATATATTATGGGGTTTTATTTATTATTTTGTATCTTTATATCTCTCCTATTGCTGAACAAGTTTTCTTAGCAGACAGAGGGCTCTTATATTAATAGTTTATTTTTATTAAATGAATTGCATCAAAATGAAATGAACAATTCTCTGTTGCATATGCATAGCTGGTGAAGAAGATACAGTAATTTCCAAAATGTATTAAGAGAGTAAATGTTGCCACAATTAACAAATTTTGTGATTTCACATTGAAATATTACTTTCATTTTGTATTGTTTTTGGAAACAAGTATTTAGAGTTGGATATATTCCAGTAAGAGCTCATGATATTAGATAACTTGAAATTACAATATCTTTGACCTTATAAGATAGTTTTTCTATTAAGTGCTAATATAAGAAACAACTTTATTATATACAGTAACTATATATAGTATATATACATATAAATAAACATATAGATCTTATATATAGTAACTAAAAACCAAATAGAGTATCATTTCCACATATACCCTAATACAAGAGTTGGCATTCATTTCCAATGGATGGCATAGAATAATTTACCATCATCCAAGGAAATCTACAGATCTAAAGATTTAGGTGGACATAACTCTGAAAGAATTAGTAATATTCAACTTATGCTCACCCTTTTTTTCATCAAACCATTAAATCTATTTTTTCAATGAAATATATGTACTCATAACTATTTAAGATTAAACATTAAGTTTTGAAAGCATACATTTTGAATTGTAAATGCATCATAATTCCCTTTCTATCTTTATCATTTAATAAAAAATATGTTAAATGTGTTTCCCATTTGTAATTTCAGTAAAGAAATGTGTTGTAAAATATGACTCAATTTCAAGGACATCCCACTCAAACTGTGACCATACAAAATGAAACCAATTTAAAATGTGACCACACAAAAACCATAATGCCACAAATGTTTACTTCTCACAACTTCTATTTGCAACAGGAGGATGTTGAATTAATAGTGACATGCTTTGTTCTTTTAAGCCCCAATTATGTAGGCCCCAATATGATAAGGAGAAGATCATAAGGAAGAGAAGGTGATATGTGGGCAGTGCCAATGGTGAAAAAAATCAAAGCCTATTGACCTTTAGTGATATTTCAGTCCTTGACTTTTAAACATTATTTACACAAAAGTAAACTGTATTGCATAAATGAAATTATATGCATGAAATTATATCAGAATTGAGTTGTTGCTCATCACTCAAAAAATATATATATACAGGCATGTGCTACATCAATATTATACAACAATGAGCTTTATATTCTCTTGGATGGAAATGAAAATCAGCAGAAAACAATTGTAAAGTATAGAAAACTTTAAAAGGTTATTGCACATGTTATACATCTGGTGCTAATCAGATCAAGATTGATGATTTGTTAGCCTCAGTAAACAATTAGCTATGTGCTAAAAAGATATTCCATATGCCCAAACTACAATAAATCAGCCATGTTTATAAATAACTGTCATTTTGTTCTGTGGGAGAAAGTGAGAAACTATGAATAACTCAATATAAAGCATCATCACTTACTAAAAAATTATTCAACATAGATGAGATATTAAAAGTGGATAAGAAGCAAAAACTTAACGATGATCAAATGATATATAAAATGCTAACTTATATAAAGGGGAATTATATATTACTTTTATTAAGATGGTTTCAATGGACAGCAGGGGATAGTATATTGCTACATTAGAAATAGCTGTGTTCAAATTCTATCACTGATCCTTATTAACTGTTATGAGCATTATGGCTTTGCATGCCTTTGACTTTCAGTAATTTCCTATGACTTATCTCCTAAATCACAGATAAACTGTAATCTATACTAGGTAAAGGAAGTATTGCATACCAGAAGTTGCACAAACTAAAAACATGGATTATCCATTATATAATATAGTCTGTGTCATATTTCTGAAATAGGAATAAAAAAGGAATGTGAATATTAATCTATTACCAAAATAGTTCAAGAGGTGAAAGAAAAAAAATAATATTATCAACATGATTCAAAAAGTTACCACATACAATTCATATATATAACAAAGATTAATATTATAATAAATCTGTTTTTACAGTTGATAATATAAAACTAGCTAGAAACTACATTTCCAATTTCTTATAGAGAGAGAGAAGGAGAGAGAGAAAGACGTGCTGTCACAGTCACTATATTCAAATTCTTTTGAAAGCAGGCCTAAGGGTATCATTAAGATGAGTGGCAGACAGAAAAAAATGAAGCAATAAATTCCCAGTCTCTATTTTTTGAGTCTAAATGTACCTTTACCATATAAAATTTAATTATAATGCATTTCATCATTTTGACATGTTATAGATATTACATTGGGCCACTTAAATGTAAGTAGAATTGCATTATCAAATCTTTTCTTTTACAGAAAAGCAATTGAGGACTAGTAGAATCATTACGTTATAATGATATTACAAATCAATGAACAATTCTATAAAATAAAAGCTTTTCAAGCTAACCTTCATATTGGAATTTTTTTCATATCAGATAATCATATTCAGCAAGAAGTCAAAGAAAATATTCAACTAAAACTACAGGCACAATTCTAGAAGCTAAAATAGCAGAAATCTTTCTGCTACACAGAGAATAACTGGTAATACTACCAATAAGGAATATATATACATCAGTATTCATCATCAAATTACCATTTATATTTATCAAATCTAAGTAGGGAGAAAGATTTTAATAATCATATATAAATTTCTATGACCTTAATTGTGGATGTGTATGTGTGTGTAAGTCAAAAATATATATGGGTAAATCAAAAAATGATACTTTTAAAAAGCTTTCTACTCTATCCAACAAGTTCCTTAGATCTATTAGATCAGAGTAAGACATTTTTCTGCCTTCTTGCCCATTCTTCCTCCTGACTGATCTAGAGTCACATCAAATTCAAAGAGAATTAGCTATTGTTTTTGGTTTGGGTTGATTTAGTTTGATTTGATTTTACCATAATATAATTGATTATAAATTAGAAATGGTGAATCCCCACTTTGTCATTAGTGATAAAGGTATAGATTGAGGATGTGAATATTTTCCTAAATTGTATTCCTATTAGTTTATACTACCAGGGTTAAAGATAAATGTGTATTTGGTAGGGTAAGGTTTAATTCTAATCCATACCTTTCTAATGCAGTTATAAGTATGACTCTCAAAAAACTAAAGATATCATAAAGTATTCATTTCAAACTTTTCTTTTCCTCCTTAAATCTCTCATGGTGTTCCTTCCCACTACTCTCATAGACAAGGCTCTTAGTTTAATTGGGGAAAAATTTAGTCCATCTGCTGACAGATTCTTTCTTTTTTGTCAGGACAAACTTCTACTTGCTCAAATAATCCCATTCCATCTCAACTTTCACCCTAATGTTCAATCATCCCTATTCTCTCACTCATTGTATCCATTCTTTTCCTATCTACTGGCTCCTTCACTGCCACCTACAAATATTCCCATGTTCTTTTCCAGCTTTAAAAATCCTCACTTGTTTCATGAATCCCAATAAGGTTTTGTCCTATACATAGTGAATGAGAAATAAAATATAATAAACTAGGTAAGAACATGGTAAAGAAATAATCTCATCCACTATTGTAAAAATTATTCACTGTTCTTGGACAAGAGACACCTGAAGTTTAACCTGAAGTTAAGTCTAAATGGTTAACTTAATCCTGCTTTCTTAGATCAAATGGATTTCTGCAACTATTGAAAAAATATATGATTACTTCCTCTTCTATTCTGAACTTAAACAATGTTCTCTTAGTCCACTAATAAAGCCTGCCAACTATCAAGCTAATATTTTCCCAGAAGTGCACTCTATAGTCCCCCTTCTACTCCCAACCCTATCCCAGCTTTTTCCCTACCTTGATTCTCCCTTTCTCTGTCCCTTCTTCTCCCGAAAAACTATTATTTATTTATCCAATGTACTCTATGCATGCTTTAAAAGTCATAAAAACTAAACTTGTGATCTAAAAAGCTGAATCTACTAATAGTAAGCATGCTTACTTTTCATTCTTTTCCCTCAGTTTTCCCATGCTTTTCTTTTCTCAAACTACTGATTCCCATCCCTAGGTGAAACTAGCTGGTGAGTGAGATTCTACCTGGGATCTCCAGACTAGAAGGCTAAGGAATTTCTCAACAATATCTCCTCCCATTTGGGACAATACTCCTTGAGAAAACTTCATTTGCTAGATGACTGGACTTACTTTCTTTTCATTAAATTCTAAATTCTCTGAAATCCATATGACTACATCATTTAACAGAAACTTTCTCTCCAATAATTTTCTAACAAACAAATCTAAAAGACTTTTTCTTGATCCTCATCCCTTTGGATCTTTTGTTAATCTCTACAATATCTAATCATTCTTCTGAAAACTTTCTAGATTCTTCTTTATTATTATTCAATTATTCATTATTCAGCTCTGGTTCTCTCTGTATGACTACCCTTCTCAAACTCCTTTGTTGGAACTCAATCCTCATTTTGCCCAATAAATATGGTGTCTCTTTAAAAGTATATCTTTTGTCCTCTTCTCTTCTCTCTCCAAACTTAAGCTTCCTAACTTTTTTCCATCAAGGATCCCTGTGACAAAATGGTAAAGCTTATGAACCCTTTCTCAGAAACATGTTTTTAAATGCAGGATTATAAGAGAAACACTGTATTCAAAAAGTTATTAAAATATTTAATTCATGCACCTCCTGAAATCTATTCATGGATTCCTTAAAAATCTGAGGACTCCATGCTAAGCAGCCTTTTATCTATACTGTCTCATCTAGTGATTTTGTCCACTCCCATGGATTAAATTATCATCTTCATGCAGGTGATTCCCAGATCTATAATCTCTCTCCTGAGCTCCCTTCTAATACCACCAACTGCCTTTTAGATATCTTGGATATATTTTAGACACCTCAAAATTAAAATATATATATAATTATCTTTCCTCTTAAATCTTCTATCGTCCTTTCCATCGCAATTGAAGGCATCAACATCATCTTCATGTCATCCAGACTCACATCTTTCACAAACCTCTCCCTTAAAACTACCCCATATATCTAATATGTTGTCAAGTATTGTTCCTAGATTCATAATCTCTCTTATATACATCGATTCCCTTTCTCTCTCCTTGAACATCTGTATTCTAATTCAAATCCTCATCATTTCACACTTGGACTTTTGCAACAGCCTACTTGGCTGGTTTCCTTGCTTCAAATCTTGTCCCCTTCAAGCCATCCAGTCATCAAAGTGACTTTCCTAAAGCATGGATTTGGCCATGTTATTTTAGTACTCCATAAATTCCAGTGACTTTCTATCACTTCTAAAATCAAAAGCAATTCTCTATGTGGATTTTAAATCCTTTTAAATCTGACCTCTTCCTACCTTGCCAATATATTTACACATCACATCACTGTGCTCAGGTACTCTGCTTTCTAATGATGGTAAATTTTTTTGCTGATCCTCACACATGACATTGTGTCTCCTGTCTCTGTCTTTCATTATCTCCAAATTCCTCCCTCCATCCCCTTCCTGAGATACTTTTTTCTTCATCTTTGGCTCCTGTATTTCTGGATGTCTTAAATTAGCTCAAATCCCACCTTCTCAGTTTCATCTTCCCCATTCCAACTTTTCACTTAGTAATGCTTTCCCTTTGAAAGCATCTATCTTGTTGGTGTGTGTGTGTGTGTGTGTGTGTGTGTGTGTGTGTATAGTTATAGTTATAGTTATATGTATATATTGTCTCTCATATTGCAATGTGAGTTTCTTGAGGGCTAAGAACTATGCTTTGCTTCTACCATATTTTCCTATTTGGTTTCCAAAATTAACAAATTCAGCAATACTTTTGTTCATCATAACTAAACAAGATTTTGACTTCTCAACGCATTAACTTTTTTGTTCAATAGAACAAAATAAGTCATACCTTCAGGGTAATTACTAAGCTACTGTGTGGGCCAGTGTATTAGGAAAAGCCTTTACAAAAATACAGAAAGAGACTCTCCTCTTTTGAAAAGAAGGCCCCTTATGAGCCTTACTTTTTTAAAAAGACAACTTACATCAAAGTGAGAATCTAGCAAGAAAATGAGTCTTTGTCTATTAACCTAATCTTACCTGAGGTTCCTTCAGAACTAAAACTAATAGCTATAATTACAGCTATATGTTCCAAATTGTGGGGGGATAAAAAGAAAAAAAAAAAGAAAAGCTTTGGGACTATGCCACCAGTTTCTAGGTTCATACATGTCTTTCAGGAAGAAAATCTTAGAATCAGTACTATAAACACAGTGAGATTTTAAAAAAAAAATCACAATCTTAGATTCTTAGAATGAAAGGGAACTTTCTTTTTTTAATTATAATTTTTTTATTTTCAAAATATATGCAAAGATAATTTTCAACATTCACCTCTACAAAACCCTATATTCTAATTTTTCCATCCCATCCTCCCACTTCCTCCCTTAGTCAGCAAGGGTTCTAATATATATTAAACATGTGCAATTCTCTATACATATTTTCACAAATATCATGCTGCACAAGAAAAATCAGATCAAAAAAGGAACAAAATGAGAAAGAAAGCAAAATGCAAGCAAACAACAACAAAAAGAGTGAAAATACTATGTTGTGGTCATTCAGTTCCCATTGTTCTCTCTCTAGGTGCAGATGGCTTTCCTCATTAGAAGACCATTGGAACTGGACTGAATCACCTCATTGTTGAATTGATCATCATATAATCTTGTTATTGCAATGGATCTCCTGGTTCTTCTCACTTCACTCAGCATGAGTACATCTCTTCAGGACTCTCTGAAATCATCTTGTTGGTCATTTTTTATAGGAAAATAATATTCCATAACATTCATATACCATAACTTATTCAGCCATTCTCTAATTGATGGGCATCCACTCAGTTTCCAGTTTCTTGCCAGGACAAAAAGGGCTACCGCAAACATTTTTGCACATGTGGGTCCCTTTCCCTCCTTTATGATCTCTTTCAGATACAATCCCCTTAGAAACACTGCTGGCTTCTAGGGTATGCAGTTTGATAGTCCTTTGTGCATAGGGGAACTTTCATCCATAGGTGATCATCTAATTTAACCTCACAATTTTGAAGTGAACATGGCATTTTAGCTGAACCTCCTCAGAAGGAATCACTTAGGAGAAAGGGGAAGTTGTGGGGCAATGGGGAAGAGGAAAAGCCTTAGCTTTGACTTTGGCCACATTTCCTTCCCCACCCCCATGCTCACTTTCTGCCACCATCCATACCTTTTAACTGGAGGACCAATTTGCACTATTTGAAGGTTCTAGAGGGTATTATACACAACTATCTTCCACCTAGCCTTATCCCTGGGTCCACCAAAGTGAAAATCTTTTATCAGGAGCTATGGAAAAATGAATTATAGATTTACCATGTATAAGGGGAATGTCTTAAGTACACCACAAGTGACAGAAAGGAATCCCCATTAACCAGAAGTGTGTTTGTCACATGTATTATTTAAATTTAAGGTTACTTTCCCCTGGATTCTGTATGTAATCGTGGGAGTATGTCATAGACTTTAGCAGAGAGTGGGGGAATTAGGGGTAGGATGGGGGAGTCTATATTGTATCAACTTCACTTACCATATCTTGTGCACTTTAGGAAAAGCTATTGAAAACTAGATGACTCAATATTTTTCTACTGATATTTTTGGGAAATAAGGAGCTAGAATTGTTGTTAGAGAATTTCCTGTCTCTAAAGGACACCCTTAGAACTCTGAGGGGGAGATAATAGTGAAGTTGTGGGAAACCAACACATCAGTAAGAGTTTAAGGATTCTATTTTTTTTTCTTTTGTCTTTGTTTTAGTATAAAGATTCTAAGTATATATGGGCTACACATAAATCTAACAAAGATATAGAGCTAATGAGGTATGTCAGAACAAGAAGAGGAAAGAAGGAAAGATCGAATATATAAGATAGAAAAGTACCTTGAGAAAGAAGTATAATATTCACAAAAGATGAGACTGCCTTGATAATTATATTACCAAAGTAAGCAGCAAAGAAATTATGAGAATGAACAATGTACTAAAACTTTATTTTCTAGTAGTCATATGTGGACTATCAGAAGCTACTTGATGGGAGGTGGGGAAGAATTTTTTTTTTTTTTATATTGAGAGGGGTTATTTTAAATAACTATTTAATCAATGAAAGACATTTCAAAACCTGAAAAGAAAAAAATGCTAATACCCATTCCTAATTAATCATTCTATAAAGTCACATGCAAATGTTCCTTTGGATGCTTTTGATCTTTACTGATATCCAAAATAAAGCAATGTTTCCAGACGTTAGAGAAAAATAGAATGAAAGTCAAGAATATGCCTAGCTAAGTGAAATTTCCTAATGCCCTGAAAATAGGAATAGTAATGTAGGACCTAGTCAGAAACCAACAAAAGGATGAAATTGAAGAATTTTTTTAGGTAAGAAATGAGAAAATGGGCAAATCAGCATAAGATAGATACACAGAAAATGCTCATAGCATGACACTTTCTTTCTCAAATAACAACACAACTACTCCACATAATGAAGGTGACCTTTTAATGTCCATTCATGAGTTTACAATATAAATAAACTGCCAAAAAGGTTTTATTATAGTTTAAATATTTATTTAAAAAAAAAAAAAACAACTAAAGAATGATTACAACTTCAAGACAAATCACATCAGAAAATGACATAAAATTCATGAAAAGATATAAAGTTAACTATATTCTCATCCAATGTGTTCTCATAAAAAAGTAACACACAAGGGAGAGATGAAAGTAGACTTTTCTTTGATCATGTATAAGTATTGTTATATCCATTTTTAATAAAACTTAATTAATAAAAGGGATTTTTTGTCAGAGATAACAGATTATTTTAATGAAAACCAGATTCTTATGCACCTAAACAGATATATTGAACACATTAAAATAATGTTTTTAATTACTCAACCTGAAAAGTGCTAACTAAAGGAAAATTTAGAAATGACAAAGGTCTGGATAGCCAATAATATTTTTTATCTACTTGAAGTTTCCTCACTATTTGACAAAATGTACCTTTAACACTTTAAAAAAGAACTTTCAATAATTTTCCTAAAATATTAGCTATTGTTAGTACCATTGATGCTTATATTTCAAGGGTGCTTTATGTGCACTACTGAGTGACCCTCAATGCAATCCCATAGTTAAGAAAGCAGAATCAATTGATAAAAAGACAATTATTTCAGAAACAGAGTGAAATGAAGGGGATAGGGAAGTAAAAGCAAACATTAATACAATGCACCAGCCTTACTGCAATCCCTTCTTCAACTGCAGTTTCTTAATTATAACATTCTTTCTAGTAATACCAAGTACGTATCTCAGCACTATTTTCTTTTGACAACTGAATTAAAGCTTATTAGGTTGAAATACAGAAAATGATAAACAAAATAATGCCATACTAATGGGCTTAACAAAAGTACATAGGAAATGAAATCCCCATGATACTCTATCATTTAGCCCAAAACCTGAAACCTAAATCCTTAATATATTATTCTAAAACCTCTCATTGTCTCACTACTCTGGGAGATTGTGACTTTTTTAGTGTTGTGGATCCTTTTGATGTCTGTGGATTCCTTCTCAGAATAATGTTTTTAAAATAATTAATGAAATGCTAAGTTCAGTTTGAAATTCATTTTTTTTTTCAAAATACTTGCACAGATAGCTTTCAACATCAGCTCCTGCAAATTCAGTTCGAAATTCTTTAAAATAAAGATGCAATTTTTCCTTACTCAAGTTCATGGCCCATGAAAGCTAGCTATAGAACTCCTGGCAGTCTATGAACCTCTGAACTATGTGAATTTAAGTAGCTTTATTGTTACTGATAATAATAGCTAAATATCCATGAAGCACTTTACAAAGTAGTTTTTTAAACATTCTTTCTTGGGTTCCTCATAATAGGGATCCTAAGGTAGCATGGTTAGGATTTATAACCCCCATTTTACTGAAGAAACTAAGACTCAAAAATAGAGAAACTTGCTCAGAGACAAAACTGTTGTATTGTTCATCTTTCATTCTCAAAGAAAAACCAGGAAACCATGAGGATAATGTTTTGATTTTTTGTGTAAATTGTTTTTAAGTGAGATAGATCTGCACAAACTTATCAGCCTCACTCTGCTCCAAACTTACTGAAGTCTAACTGTGATTTTCACCATCAGAGACCTAGGAAAAACCTTAAGTTAAAAGGGCCAAGGTCAAAGTCACAAAACTAGCAAATCATGACTTAGAATTTAAATCTAATCTCTGGGCTTCAAACCTAAAGTGTTCTTTCTATTATATCCCACCTGCCTCATAGCACTTCAGCAGATTTCAGTATTACCATCCATAAAAATGATATACATTTCACAGAGTGGGGAAAAAAAGAGTAAAAGAAAGAAAAAGTAGAAAAGCAGAATGACCCTGAAAGATACATCTTGAATTTGTGATACATTTTCAAAGAAAACCAAGCTGTGCAAAATAAAGATCCACTTTATCATGTACAATGTTCTTTTTTCTGTTCCACCATGCTCGTGGAAATGCTTATTTTATTTGGTGTCTATGTTCAGAATAAAAAAAAAATTGGGGGGGGGGGAAGGGGAAGAGGGAGATACTTTATATTTTACTTCCCAATTGTGAAAAATAAGGTAATATGATGATGTTCAAAGAGCAGTGCATTAGACTTAAGATTCAGAATATATGAATTGTCTTACCACAGTATGGGCAAGTGGCAACTTCTTTGGATATCATTTCTCCATATGCAAAAGAAGAAGATACCTCAGATCACAGCTTCTTAACTATTTTTTGGATCATATTTCTCTTCAGTAAGCTAGTGAAACTATAGATCCCCCAGAATAATACTTTTAAATGGATAAAATAAAACAGGATTACAAAGAAAAATCAAGAATATTAAAATGTTTTTAATTTTTTTAAGTTCAAGATTAAGGTTTAGCCATATCCAACTCTTAAGCTTATTTGGGGTTTTCCTGGCAAAAGATATTGGAATGGTTTGCCATTTCTTTTTCCAGTTCATTTTACTCAGCTGAAGGCAAACAGGATTAAATGACTTGTGCATTGTCATACAACTAGTAAGTGTCTAAGGTCAGATTTGAGCCCAGGTCATCCTGATTGCAGACCAAGCATTCTATCCACTTTGGAACTATCTGTCCCATGTATTACAGTATGTCTTTGTGTATATTGTCCTATCTTATATGGTTAAGAAAAGCTTAAATTTTAATAAGCTTGCTGAAAAAATAAATTGATTTATCCTACTAAATAATGAGGAGTTGTTAAACAAATTTGGCTATCAATCAAATGTATATATTTAGCTGATATATAAAAATCTAAAAATTCATCTCATATTTTCAATATCTAGTGTGATTTTTAAAGTGCCTGTTTTAAAAACTTGTGAAGCATTTTTCAATTGTTTTTTTATTCAGAATTTCAGGAGGAGAGAAATATATTTAACGACACAGTTTTGACTTAGTTTTTGGATCAAAGAAGTATTAACACAAAAAATAAGTAATTTTAACATAAAAAATTTCTGTACTACATACCACATACACTATACCTAATTTCTTATAGATAACATCTCTCTCCATAGTCCATATAAGGTAAAATTGTTAGCAGACACCAAATTATCTTCATTAATGATATTATTAATAAGTAAGCATATTTTTAATTCTACATCTATAGTCCATTACATGTCCAGCAGGAATTTGGATAATCTACCTCTCAGATCTGTGGAAAAGTAAGGAATTTATTATATTATAAAATGCAAAATGAATAATTTTGATTATATTAAATTGAAAAGAAAACAAAACCAATGCAGACAAAATGAGAAGGGAAGTAGAAACAGGGGGAAGGAGGAATTGTACAAACAAGGGCTCTGATAAAGGCCTCATTTCTAAAAAATAGAGAGAATTCAACTCAAATTCATGAAAATACAAGCCATTCTCCAATTGATAAAATGTTCAAAGGATATGAATAATTTTCAGATGAAGAAATTAAAGCCATTTCTAATTATATGGAAAAATGCTCTGAATCACTATTGATTAGAGAAATGCAAACTAAGAAATACCACAACTTTCAGATCTGTTAAGATAACAGGAAAAGAAAATAAATGTTGGAGGGGATGTGGGAAAAGTGGGACACTATTGTTGATGGAATTGTGAATTGATCAAACCATTCTGGAGAGCAATTTAGAACTATGCCCAGAGAATGATGAAATTGTGCATACTCTTTGATCTAGCAATGTTTCTACTAGGTATGTATCCCAAAAAGATCACAAAAAGGGGGAAAAGGACCTACATGTACAAAAATGTTTGTACCTGTCCATTTTGTAGTGGAAAAGAATTGGAAACTGAGTAGATGTCCATCAGTTGGAGAAAGGCTGAATAAATTATGGTATATGAATGTAATGGAATATTATTGTTCTATTAAAAACAATTAGCAGGATGGTTTCAGAAAGACCTGGAGAAATATATGAACTGATGATAAGTGAAGTGAATAGAACCAAGAGAACATTGAACACAGAAACAAGAAAATTATATAATGATCAACTCTGATGGATTTGGCTCCATTAATTCAGGCCAGTTCGAATAGATTTGTAATGGAGAGAGCCATCAGCATCCAGAAAAAGGACTATGGGGACTGAATTTTGGATATCACAACATAGTATTTTCAGCCTTTTTTGTTGTTCTTTACTTGCTTTTTTTCCCCCTTTTTCAATTTTTTGTCTCATTTTTCTTGTGCAGTTTGACAAATGTGGAAATATATTTAGAAGAATTGCATATGTTTAGCCTATATTGAATTACTTGCTGTCTACAGAAAGGGATGGAGAGAGAAAAATTTGAAACACAAGGTTTTGCTAGGATGAAAGTTGAAATTATCTTTGCATGTATTTTAAAAATAAAAAGGTACTATAAAAATTGATTATCGTACTTCATTGTCTTCATCTATACTTCATTGTAACTGACCATTGCATTGATTGGGATTCTTCAAACTTATATAGTTTTCCTGGTTCTGTTTACCTCTCTTGGTATCATTTCACAAAAATTTCCAAGTTTTCTCTATATCTATCTTTTTTAAAAAATTGTTATGACACAAAGATATCCCATTTCATCCACATACTACAACCATAATAGGTAATTACATTGATCAACATTATTCTCTTTCCATTTTTTTATTTCTACAATATTTATTTTATGATGTGTTGTTCTTCCAAGATTCTCTGAGATTACTGGCTGTATCATTTGTGATAACACAATAGTATTCCATTACATTCACAAACCATTTGTTCAGCTATTCCCCAATTGACAGAGATCCCTTATTTTCTAGTTCTTTGTTATTGAAAAAACCATGCTATAAATAATTTTGTACATATAGGATCCTTTTCTCTTTCTTTGTTCTATAAATATAATCTCTACCTCAAAGAGTACGGTTCTTATCTTTATAAATTTGAATCAGTTCCTTATATCACAGAAATGAAATCATTATTGAAGAAAGTTATTGTAAAGATTTTTTCATAAGCTGTCTGCCTTATAATTCTAACTGAACTAATTTTATTTGTTCAAAACCTTTTCAATTTTTACATAATAAAAATTGTGCATACAATGTAGCTTATTGAAGACATTTTAGGAGAAATTCCTGGTTTGGGTAAAGAACTCTTCTATTTTTGTAAGAGGTATATTATTATATAATTATATATATATTTTATATATGTATATGTGTGTATATATATATATACATATATATATGTATATATATATATATATACACACACACACACACACACACACACACATATGGTTTGCCATTTCCTTCGCCAGCTCATTTTGCAAATGAGGCAAACAGGGCTAACTGACTTGCTCAGGACACAGCTCATAAGTATCTTAAGCTGAATTTGAATTCCAGGTCTTCCTAATTCCAAATCTGGCACTCTATTGATGCCCTTTCTAAATGCCTCAAATATCACAGTAGGTATTTATCAAAAACCAGCTGATGAACTTAATTGATGATACCTATATTCCCATTTCCTTGTCTGTAAAATAATGGAACTGGAATTGAGGAATTAGATCTTTTTTTGAACAATTTTTATCAAAAAGTGACTCCTTCAGTAACTGGTACCTTTCAGTTTATCTAATAATGCTCTATTACACTCAGTTTATTTCTAGTTCTTGTGTACTTACTCTGCTCCATTGATAAACTTTTCTATTTAAAAAAATACCAAATAGTTTCAATGAGAACTACTTAATTGTAACTAGTAAATTGTAAGAGCTGGCCTAGACTCCCATTCTTCCTACTTAAAAAAAAAATTATCTCCTTTGATACTCTTGACCTATCTTTCCTTCAGATGGATATTATCATGCTTGTTTGTTTTTTCTAATTCTGTGAAATATCCTTCAGTAGTTCAAATAGTACTTCATTAAATCTTTTAATTCAACTTAATAATATTTTACTTATATTACCATGCCCCAAATAAGATAAATCAATTTCTCTTTAATTATGTTTCTTCTTTTATTTCTTTAAAGAATATTTTGTATATACATATATTCATATATGTATGTCTTAAGTGGACTCTCAGATATTTTATATATTATACAACAAATTTCAAAGGAGCTTTCTTTTTTTCCTCTTGGATCTTAGTGATAATGCTCAGAAATTCTGATGATTTATGAGTTAATTTTATATTCTGTATTTTATGGAAGTAATTGATTATTTCTATTAATTTTAGATGATTCTTCAGGGTTCTTGAACCCCATAAAACTGCCAAAAGAATCAGAGAACCCCCAAAAAACAAAAATTGTATTTCTTTCCTGATATTTATTTCCTTAAGGTTTTTTGCTATAACTAAAATTTTTTAAATTATATTTAATAATGGGGGGATGACATATAAGGTTCTTCCTTTTTCCCTTGAACTTATTGAGAAGACCTCTAGTGTTTTTCATTATATTCAATATTAGCTCTTGATTTCAAATAGATAATGTTTAACATTTTTAGGAAAGCTCAATTTATTCCAGTGCTAACTAGTAGGGCAAGTTGTCACATCTGAGAAACTTTTGGCGAATTCTTGACATATTGGAAGTATTTAATTAATACTTGGCCATCTTTAAAACTCCAATGGTCCTTTAAGTAGCTGAAATAACTTAAGCACAATGATAATCACAAAAAAGTAAAAGATTCCTTCTCACACAAATTATTCTATTGAAAACTATTGTTTACTTTAAAAGAAAAATTGCACCTTAAAAATCTAATTCATGAATGCTGGCAATATCTCATATTCTCAATACGCACATAATCTTCCATTTAAAGAGCATTATGTCCTATATTCCAGCTAGTCATGTAATTTTTAAAGATAAAAAATATCCTTCTATACCTGTAGCTAAGGATTTTAAAAAATCTGATGATTCAAAAATGTATGAAGTAGAATAAAACTTGAGCATACATTAAGTGTATTTCATTTTGTAATAAATCCACAATATTGAAAAGAGTCCTCAACTTAGTGTCATAAGACCTTTAGGTTCTATTAGCAATGTTTAATAATTATGTAATGCTGGATAAATTCTAAACTATTTGAATTTAAGTTTCTTTATCTTTAAATTAGAAGGGGAAAAGAAGAAGCAACAAAACATTTATGGAGCACCTTCTCTATGCCAGGAATTGTACTCACTACTTTCCAAGTGTCTCATTTGATGTAAGCATTAACCCTACTGAAACAGACAGAAATTAAGTGACTTGCCTAGAGTCATACAATCAATAAGTTTGTGAATCCATATTTGAACCCATCTTCTTGACTCCAGCCCTATATCCTATCCACTATATCACCAAGCTAGCCATAAAATATTTCTTTTTGCAAGAATCAAAAATACACATGAAAATGTTTTGTAAAATGTAAAGTGCTATGTCAACATAACCTATTATAATTTATAACTATATCTTAAATTTATAAAATCATAGTCAATAAACTGGAAAGAAGAGAATTACTGTGATAGAAAGGAGAAATTAAATAAGAAAAATTATAGAAAAATATTAATTGTATTTCAATGATTTGAATGTTAAAATATTTATATAAGTTTATGAAACATTTTGTGTGAATGCTAAATTGCCCAGTTAATGTATAAAACTCAAGTTTGCAGATTTCAAAGAGGATAAAATACTTTTTATCAAACACTGATATATCAAAAAAAAAATTTCACATTCTCCAAAAGTTCAAGAAACTAAAGATGGACAAAACTAGTTTTGAAACCAAAAATTCAGGCAAAAATGATTTGCAGATTTATGTCAGCTATGATAAGCAATATTAACTCCTTTTTTTCTTCCCAGTTGCCAGCCCTCTAAGTAGCTGAGAACATTCAAACATAGTCTAGAGCATTGACTTGGCATTGCATACTCCAGAATGTGGCCTAGGCAGCTAGAGTACAGACAGAAAAATCATACCCCATTTGCCAACCACTTCCTTTGTTCTAATCTCAAACAAATTCATCCAGGCATTGAACAAAAATAACAACAACACAAACAACTAAATTTTTAAACAAACATGTCATAATGCCATGAATTACTTTGGGAATGAACAGGAAGTCAGTCATTAACACATGGCTAGGATTCTTACAAGGTGCTAAGTAAGTGGAATTGAGGAGATAATGATTAAATCTAGTTTAGCATTGATTTAATCCCACAACAAATAATGGTTTCCTAGTGATATAATGATTGGTATGTACTCAGTGTACAGCATATAAGAAAGAAGCTCTCAAAGCCAGGGTGGACAAGCCCATTAAAAGACAAGCCCACTAGAAGCTCTGGGAGCCTCAGCCAGGATTTAGTCAAGGAGATTCACAAGCTAGAGAAAGCAGCTTAAGCTCTCAGAACCAAGACTACAAGAAGGCCTCTATGAAAAACTAGCAGAGCCCCAAGTGAAGGAGATAAAACTTTGAAGGAAACAATAAAGGATTTGGACTTTTAACTCCTGGCTGCATTCGGGGTAATTACACTAAACTGAAACGAAGGCTGCTCCCAGAAGCCCCCCAAGAAATTGCTCCTAGAGAACATTATATTTTAGAGAAGAATATTACATTTTGGCACCAGAATGTGGGATCAAGAACCTTCATCTGTGACCCAGAAATTAGGGTGAGTACAACAAGGAAATTTTGTTAAAGGGCTAAAATAGTATTTCATCTAAAATGGGACCGATATTTAGAAAACATCCTTCTTTTTCTCTTCAAGGAAAATGTGTAAAGAGCATTGTCAGACTTATGAAAAGCCAAGGTTTGATAATAATTTGGGAGCAGATCACTGAACTTTTAGAAACTGTACAGTACACATCTCCTTGGTTCTCTAAGGAAAAAGATTTGGATCTAGAGGATGGAAATTAGTAGGAGAGCAACTATGTCTATTCTACAATGAAAATGGACCTGACTCAATTTCCAAAGAAACACTTAATACATATAATTTAATACAACTGGCTTTAGGACATTATATAAGTTATAGAATAAGGAAAAAGATGAAAGAGCAGGAGGGGGAGGAGCCAAATAAACTAGGTGAAAAAGATGAAGAATAAGATAAGAATGGAGTTAAGTACAATTCTGAGTGTGGCATTTCACAGCAGGAGCATTTCCCATCCTCTGACCTACTTCCCTCAATTAACCCTTCATGAGTGAAGGGAGAAGGAGGAGGGGGAGAGGCAGTAAGGCAATCAGAACTACCTATTAAGCAGAATATGACAAGATTAGAAAAGGCATTGATTAAGTCAAAAAATGAAGGAGAAGATATATCTGATTTTATAAATGCATATCCTGTGATCAAAGAGCTTGACTCTTCAGGTCAAAAAGGGAGAAGATATACTCCTTTTAATTTGGAAAAAATTAAGGATTTGAAAAAGGGATGCACTCTTTATGGGGTTACATCATCTTATGTGAAGATATTACTAGATAATTTGTCTTATGAAATCTTAACCCAGAATGATTGGAAATCCATAGCAAGAACATGTTTAGAACCTGGACAAAACTTATTGTGGCTTTCGGAGTATCATGAATTATGTAGGATTCAAGCCCAATGCAATAGGCAAACAGGAGTTAATATACAAGTCACCTTTGGCCAATTATCAGAAGTCAGTATTCAGAGAATTCAGCAGAGATTAATTATTCTATAACAATGTATGAGCAAATTGCTACTGCTGCAATAAAAGCTTGAGGTTCCCTCCCAGGGAAAGATGAAGGTAAAGCCTTCATAAAAATAGAGCAAGGTCTCAATGAACCCTTTACAGATTCTGTGGGACGTTTGCAAACAGCTGTCACAAGAACTATTGGAGAAAATGCAGCTACAAGAATAACGATCAGACAACTGGCTAAGGAAAATGCCAATGAGGTTTACAAAAGACTTATATGAGGACTATACAAAGATGCTCCTTTAGAGATCATAAGATGCATACCACAGTGGTCACAAATGTTTATTATACCCAAACTATGATGAACATGGGAAGATAGGATCCCCTCTTGGCACGGGACTTCTAGAGAGAGTCATTGATGTTTTTAGTGTGGAAAAATAGGACATCTGAGAGCCCATTGTAGATATGGAGATAGAGTGAGAAGATGGGCTGGGAGAAGCTCTAAAACCCTATGTCCAAAATGCTACAAGGGCTTCCACTGGGCTTCAGAATGTAGATTGATCCAGGAAAATGAGAGGTGGGGCCCAGCTCCAAGATCTCAATCAAAGGCAGGTGGGGCATTCTGGCAGCTGAAGTTACACCTTTAGAAGCTCAATACTCTGATGTGATCAACCAACCAAAAAGCAATCACATGGCAGAAAAGTATTACATGATTTATCAGCCAAAAAGCAATTGGATGGCAGAAAGGGATTACATTTGGGGAGAATACAGGCTTTTTAACCCAACAGAAGGGCAGTGTCCAGTGAGAGCAGCTCCAATATAATGAGCTGCTCCAATGTAATTGCCAGGTGATGAGGAGAGATTTAGAAAGTGGTAAATAGAAGGGACTAGATAGGTTAACTGCTTGGGAGAAAGGGTTTGCTTGTATTTCTACAGAGGGAGAAGGAATTAGCTGGGTGCCAATGAGCCATATTTGCTTTGTCCAGCAAAGAAAGACAGAAAAAAGAGAAAAACCTCAAAACAAAGGAGAAGACCTAAGAACAAAATCTGTAGGAATTATTGGATTCCCTAATACAAGATAAGACTGTTGCAGAACTTGAAAACCAGCAGGAATCATTGGATTCCTTGAGACGAAAAATTGTTGATGAGACTATTGCAGGCCTTCAAAATTTGCAGGAATTATTGGATTCCTGGTATATGAAGTAATGGACAATAGATTCCTTTTGGACTATTTCTAGGACTTATGGACATGTATAATTTCCTCATGTTGATTCATGTTATTTGTTACATCACTACTAGCCCGTGTTATATTGCTATGTGCTTATGTAAATTATGTAATTATGTGTAATACCTCCCATATTGATGGATTTCTGTATACCTGTTTTAAGAGTGAGCCCCTTCAGAAACCCGCTAATCTGATTTGACTTCCCATTTCCTTTAGTGTTTTCATCGCCCTTCCTGAGAAGTCAAGGAGGGCATGAATGCCTCCTTTTTATGGTGTTTTCACTCCTTTTTTGAGCAGTCAAGGAATGTATGATCACCTCTTTTGGGGGGTTCTCACTTCCTTGAGAAGTCAGGGAGGTCATGACCACCTATGTTCTAAATCAAAAAAAGCAGGAGATGTTAGGATTCTTACAAGGTGCTAAGTGGAATTGAGGAGAAAACAGTTAAATCTAGTTTAGTATTGATTTAATCCTACAACAAATAATGGTTTCCTAGTGATATAATAATTGATGTATACTCAGTGTACAGCATATAAGCAAGAAGCTCTCAGGGCCAGACACACAAGCCCACTAAAAGCTCTCGGAGCCTCAGCCAGGATTCAGTCAAACAGATTCAGAAGACAGAGAAGGCAACTTAAGTTCTCGGAACCACAACTACAGGAGGCCTCTAAGAAAAACTAGCCCAGCCCCAAGTGAAGGAGATAAGACTTTGTAGGAAACAATAAAGGATTTGGACTTTTAACTCCTGGCTGCATTCGGGGTGATTACACTGAACTGAAATGAAGGATGCTCCCAGAAGCCCTCCCCCCCACCCCCCAAGAATGAATGATGAAAACTAATTATGCACATATATTGAAAATAAAGTTTTTTAAAAAAGAAGAATTGCACACATTTGACATGTATAGAATTATTTGCCATCTAAAAAGAGAAGGAGATTAGGGGAAGGAGAAAGAAAAATTTGAAACAGAAGGTTTTGCAAACTATCTTCGCATGTATTTTGAAAATAAAAACTATTTAAAAAAAAAGATATTTAGGCATCCCAAAAAATGAAATCAAATACCATATTTGTGATACAAATACATAAAATTAGAGTCATTTACAAAATCTGCAAATCAAAAGGGACCTTAGTGATTATCTAGTCCAAAGCAAAAAAGGGGAGAATCCCCTAATGATAAATAGCCAAGTGATATGAATAGGGTGTTTTCAAAATAAGATATTTACGTTATCAATAATATAATAAAATATAACCCATAATTTCATAAATCGAGAATTGCAAATAGAATGTTCTAACAATAAAAGAAATGTCAATTAAAAACTTTGAACTTTCACCTCAAACTTACAAGACTGCCAAAGATGACAAAAAACAAACAGAAAATGTTCAAGGGGACATGTAAGCACAGTTGTGTTGATGTACTTTTTGGTTAAACTATGAATAAATTTAAATATTCAGGAATTGTGAATTGTACTAAAAATATTACTAAATTGTGTATACACTTTTGATCTAGTAACGCTACTATTAAGCATGTACATCTACAACAAAGAGAAATGTCCCATATATGCAATAATATTTACATCAGAACTTTTTGATTCAATAAAGAACAAAAAGGAAATGAGAAAGGGTCGAACAATGAAATGTATTATTGTACCATAATAAATACTGAAAATGAAGAATTCAGAGAAATTTGGAAAGGCATAGGTAAACTGAAACTGAACAAATTAAGCAGAAACTAAACAGGCAATGTAATATTGATATTGTAGTCAATGTAATAATAATGGAAAGGAAAACAAATGTGAAAACTTCAAAACTGATCAGTTCAGCGTCCCATTGTAACTTCAATGGACTATTGATGAAGTATACTTTTGGAGATCTTTGAAGTACTGAAGGAATCTTTCACTCCCATCTTACACACACACACACACACACACACACACACACACACACACATGCACACACACACGCGCACACAGAAAGAGAGAGAGAGAGAGAGAGAGAGAGAGAGATGTTAGCACAAAAAAATAAAAGAAGTACTAGTATTTCAAAGGTATCCATTTACTTTATACAAACAGTAGGATAAAAATATATGCCAGTGGTTGATAATCAGTGACCTTTAATTTGATTTTAATTAGTACCTCCTTTCTCCCTATTCCCCCAGAGCAAATTAGTAGCTAAATGATTTCACTGAATATCATTCTACAATCTTACATGGAGAAACTACAGGAAAATATAATTCTTCAGGAGAAAGAAGAGATCTCCTGAAGAATAATAACAGAATCAGGGCAAGACCTGTAGTGTTGTTTATTTCCAAGTCATAGTGCCTTGCTTAAACAGCTAATTAATTAATAATGTACATTTATGTAATGTTTAATATTTGCAAAAAATTTTACATACCTAATTTAACTAACAGAAGAATCACAGAATGAGAAAAGGAAAAAAATAATTAGAATTAGGCTGGTGGGCAAACATCCCCTAAGCCCTGTTTATATCACATCAAGTCTCTTGACATCAGAGAGAATTAAAAGCCTAACCCACCCAGTCAAGCAGATGTGAGTTTACAAACCTACTTTTATACCAGGAAAATGTCATGTTCTTAGTGGTCACACCATTTAAACTGTCTCTTGTGCCCCCAAATGAAGAAACCCTGCTGCTAATGCCCATATTTGTGCATATAAATCTCTAATCTGTCAATCCAGTTCCCCATGAATAGTCTATTTAGGTTTGGTTTAAAACAGTGGGAAGTCGACCTACGCAAGAGAGTTCTCTTGTAAAATGACCGGAGGTCAGTGTTATTATCTCTGTAGGCAACCAATGGTGCATTTGTTCCACACTATGTATGAGTCATTCATTTATAACAAGCTTCGGTGCACTTTGAAAGAGCTGGGAGGGATGGGTATGGAAGCTTATCTCCTGTCAGCCAGATGAAGTATCAAGAATGAGACATGTTCAGTACTTAACTAACCAACTAAGAGTCTTAACTAATTTGTTGATTAATAAACAAGACTATAGTCTGAACCCCAAAGGACATCCTGATTCTAAAATCAGAGAAACTAGTATTACTTAAAGAATAGCTTACTCACTATTAAGATGTCATCTCCATTAAATATACCCCTTACCATAAGCTGGAAAGACCAAAATAAAAAGAGTGTTTTTTTTTTTTTTTGGGGGGGGGGGTTTGGTAATCATGCTATGAAAAAAATAATATGTATAAAAGATGGCACTAAAATAAATTACTTCTCATTCACATAACATTATGCTATTTTTTAAAAAAATTATTGTGAACTTAATCTTTTCAAATGACAAAATCAGGAAAATCTCCAAACCAAAAAAAAAAAAAGTTTACAGTAGATATATAATTTTTTTTTATAATAACACAATATAAATTTAATCTAAATCAAAATTGCAAGGCATTTGTTATGGTTTCCACTATACATGTTTCTTTTGACTTAAACAGTCCTGTTGCTTTTCTTGTTTTTTTTCTTTATAAGTTGCAATTAATGTCTACATTGTTGTCCTGCCAAATGTTTTTCTATATTTCTTTGTATTTTGGTTATTACTTTGTATTTTTATTAAAGAGAAAGGAAATAGGATTATCATATTCTTCTATCCTGGTTTGGATTGATCATTGTAAATGTCAGGAAATACTGGACATGAATCTATTATTGAATACTAAATGCAATTCATTAAGATGTAGTTTAATATACCATGATATCTAATAGAAATAGTACAAAATATAGTCATTTTATTTCATTTAGATGATTGTGAATACATTATTTTAACATTAAAATAGAACATAATAGGAAAGTTTTTTTTTTTTTTTTTAAAGTCTAGTTCCTGCCTATAATACCTAAAACTTGACGTATCTCTTGAACTCGGGAGTTCTGAGCTTCTGTGGGCTATGTCCATGAGATCATCAAATTAAGATCAGACACTAAAATGGTGAACCTAGGAATAGGAGATCACCAGGTTACCTAAGGAAAGGCTAATTTAGTCTGAATGACTGTCAATTTTAATCCATTGCTTTCTGAGCTACTTATCCTTTCCTTAGACAATCTGCTGGTGCCCTATCCTGTGCTTGCTACATCAGTAAGTTTAGGTGACCTTGCTCTCAGGAAATCACTACAGTGATCATTTCCTTGGTGCGTGTTTCCTCACCTGATCACCTTTTAGCTTAATCATATGTTCAAAGTATACTTAAATAAGTTGAGTAAATTCACTGTGAACAGAAATAAAGTGACAAAATTTAATTTTCTATTTTAAGAAAAAGTTTCTACTTTAGGAAGAAAAAGTTGTATTTTTACCTCTCAACATGACATACAAGTGATATAAAATACTTCAATGCAACTTATAGTTCTCTTTGTCATAATAAACAAAATCTATTTATCATTATTACAAACTTCTGAGCAAATGAGATTCTCAATCAGAAAAGGGCCACAAAGGTTTCTTTCACCAAAAAAAAATTCAGAATGGTATATTCAGAGCAAAGAGTATAAGATAAAATGAATTTTACAGATTAGGAATGATATAGATGATATATCATTATTATTATTTTGATAAAGTATTTACCAGACAACAATAAAGGAAACTGGTGTTTCAAAATAATAGTTAACTAAGAGTTTCAAAATCACCATTTAGATATTTAATTTACTTTCCAAGCTAAGTGAGGTTTACTTTCAAGTAAGATTAAAGTACCAAATGTTAAGTTACTTGCAAACTGAAACAGTGGGGGTACAAAATGAGTGAAGGAGGTCAGAGTGGGTTTGACACCTTTACAAGCCTGTTTCCTCAATGATAGATTTCTCACAAACACTAGCTTCTGTGTCTCTAGATTTTCTTTATTGTCTCTGCCCAAGGTGTTAAACAGCTCTATATTGTTTGATAACCTGTCATCACCCACCAAATGTGAGGAGCAAAGAAAACTTCACAAGCTTCCTAGAATGGCCCTATAAACCAAATTAAAAACCTCTGGACTGATTTTCTTATTTTATAGCAAGAAACTTGTGGTTTGAATTTTTTCTTACCTGAAGAAAAAATTTATGAGGTCTTTTCAGTTTTACGTAGTAGAAAATAAAGTGGAAGGGCCAGAATATAAATCAGAACTAAAGAAACAAAATTTTTGCTGATCACAATTTATATTTTAGAAAAATCTTTCCAATTACAATATTTCTAAAAGTAACTTTGGGAAAGGAGGTTTTGGTTATAATATACTTAAACTCCTGTTTTGTTGTTCACATTTTATTTTTTCAGTAACTTATACCTTACATTCTGATAAAAATAATTTCATGAACAAAATAGGGATTTCTCTCTAGAATATTACAAACTGAGTAATTTAAATCATTAATTCTTTAATATAGTAAAGAAAAATTATATAGCTGAAAGTTCTCAAAATATTAATAATGACAACTTAATGAAAGTATTTTTAATCTTTTTCAGTATTTCGAACACCTTTGTCAATCTGATTCAATCTATGGATTCCTTCTCTGAATAACATTTTAATATATAAATAAAAACACATAGGATTACAAAGAAAATCAATTATATCGAAATGCAGTTACCAAAATGTTTAATAAAGAAAATCAAAGTGCTTCATGGACCACTCTAAGAATGCTGTCTTAGTGGAAATTTGTTATACAAGACTGAAATTAAGTTTTTTTTCTTGGTACATGTGCTCATCTAAACCAATTTATGTTCATTTCAAAGAAAATACCTGAAAGCACTGTATTATTACACAGATTTTATACTAGAAAGTTTCTAGTTATTGCCTCAATTCTAAATGACAAATAATTATTAAATGTTTACTAAATAATCAAAGTATATAATAAAAGTGATAATACTAAGGCAGGTTAAAAGAAAACACAATCTTTATCTTCAAGGAACTTATAATCTCCTATAAATGATAAATATCGGTGCAAATAGTATTAAAAGATGAGTTAATACTATTAAATGAGTAAATATATGAAATGAGTAAATAGTATAGTAGATGGAGCACAGGAACTGGAGTTAGGAAGATTTGAATTCAAATATGGCTTCAGATACTAGCTGTGTGATCCAGGGCAAGTCACATAACCCAATTTGCCTCAGTTTCCTCATCAGTAAAATTAGTTGGAGAAGGAAATGGTAAACCCACTCTAGTAACTTTGCCAAGAAAACCCTAAATGGCGTCACATTACGGGACTGAAATGACTGAACAACAACCAAACATGTAATATGTAATTATGAGTTGATAATATTAAGTACATACAAGGTATCAGAAATATGAAGAGAATGATCATTTATCAGGGGAAAAATAAATATTTCGAAAAAACTGCAAGAGTTTAGCTGAGAGGAAATTAGGACCTGGAATGGGGATGAGGGTGGGAGTGAAAGGCTGATAAATATACTATGAAGGCCGAATGAAAATGTTCTGAATTAGACATTTTAGAGGATCACTGAATCCTAGATTTAGAATTAGAAGGGACCCACAAAGTCACAGAGATCAATTCCTTAATTTTATAGATAAAAGCTAAAGCAGAGAAAAATGAAGAGAAGTGATTAATCACATAAATAGAAAGGACCTGGGTGGGTTTAGGGTACAATGCATAACCTGCAGCACCGTAATTCCACTAAAATAGCAAAATATTTTAGAACTACCTAAGAAGTCACCTAACTCACACCCCAAATTTTATAGATAAGAAAAGCTAAGCCATAGCACCTATAAGGTCTTCAATGTTAAGTGTGAGTTAGCAAGAGAAACTGGATAAAAATTAATCCCTGAGGCTGGCAGGGAGAAAGCTCTGATAGAGATGGTTAGCTCCATGGTCCCACACTTTGGAGAGATTGTCCAATCTGAAATCCATGTTCTGTCAAATCATGCCCTGTCAGGAATCCCATTCATGTCCTTGAAGTTAAAATTTCCCTATATAAAATCTACCCCATCCCATGATTGCTACCTTCTTTTGGGTGAGTGTGCCATAGCACTCTGCCTCATAGTGTCTTTCTCCTTATTCCTTCCCCTATGCTACATAGTATCTCTCCTACTCCACTATGCCTCGCATCTCCATTTCTCCTCCTTACAGATAACTAACTCTTTTAGGGTGCTAAGTCCCTTTTGGGATTTAGCTTGTCAGATAGGGCATGCCTCAACCTCATGGGATGCTTCCTTTCTCCTGGGTAATTGTGGATTCCACTGAGGAACTTTTCTTTCCTATGTTCTCCCATTCTATTTCATATTTACCATTTCTGGTATCTATTGTATTCCTTCATTTTGTCTGCACCCTCTTCTTTAAATAAATCTACCTTTTGCAAAAGAGATTGCTCATTGTTAATTTTTCACATGATTAAACTCCAAATTTTGGTGTCTATCATCATCTGTTGTTTATATCGCCCAAGTCATTTTGGTGCATAAAATTATATCACAGCAGATAAGTAAATTGTGCAATGTCACACCTTAGCAGCAGAGCTACTTTTTGAACCCACACCCTCCAAAGTAAAAACCAGCACTATTTACAAATTTACTCTTCTCTAATAAACAGAAATATCAGCTCAGTTCATGACAGATGTGGAAGGAATTATATATGCAAATAATCAATGATAGGACAAATCGGTTATAAACATGAGAATGGAAAACAGGGGCAAAAATAAGTATGAGGTAAATGAGGCACTTTCATCAGCCTTAAAAAGTTATACTAAAGTAGAGAGGAGCTCATTTGGAATAGCCATAGCAGGGAGAGGAAGAGAAAAAAAAAAAAAACAACAAGAGGAAATGATACAATGAGCGAAAAGATTTCAGTATATCTAATGAAATTTAGATAGCATTGATTTTTTGTGAATGATATCCAGAGTCAGTCAGTAAACAGTAGAACTTAGTGTCTACTAAGTGTCTACCTGTAGCAGGTACAGTGCTAAGTGCCAGGGATACAAAGAAAAGAGTTCTCAATCTGATGGAGAAGGGAGGGAGGGAGGAAAAAAGAAAGAGAGAAACAATATAATTTGGGGGAGGGGGTTGTCCTCAAAAGGAAAAAAAACTAAAATGAAGGAGGTCTGGGAAAATCTTTCAGAAGGTGAAACTTTAACTGTATTTTGAAAAGTCATTGAAGACAGGAGCAGATGTGAACGAGGAAGAAAAGTCTAGGCATGAGACAATCAGGGAAAAGAATAGTAGAAATATAGGAGTCAGGTTAAGAAAAACTTAAAAAGCCAAACAGAGATTATATTTAATTCTTAAGGTGTTAGGGATCCACTAGAGTTTATTGACTGGGACATTGATAAGGTCACGGTATCAAAAGGATATGGACACCAAAATCCCTGAAAATTGATAGCAGAGTAAATAATAAAAATTTAGAAAACAAACTACAACAGCCACTGAGGAAGAGCTGGTGTTCCCTTCTTCCATAGTATCATCTTCATGCCAGTGTAAGAGTCAAATTTACAAGCCTCTTGCTTGGTAATAGTATCCAGCTATTCTCATATATGAAGGCATTCCCTCTTGCTCTAATTCAAAATACATATGCAAGGCCCAGAAATCTATTCTTTCATTTCTTATGCTACTGTACATCCTCTGCAGGAATAGAACATTTGTAAATCCAAAAGCTATGAATCTGGCATCCTTTCACTAGCACAAATTTTCTGGGGAAAAAAATATGGAAACTAACCCTCCCGTGCTTTGTAACATAATGTATTCCACATTTCCAGAGACTACATTTTCAGGCCAAAACATATGGTACATGCATATTATCATCTGCTGCCAGAAACCATCAAAATGGAAATGCTGCATTGCAAAAGGATTTCCTCTAAGTGCTTTAGCTTATTAATAGTAATAGTGAACATTTCACTAATGATAACCTTTTCTGTATCTAGGAATCTAAGACTACCAGAAGTTAAAGATATAGCATATGCTCTTTGCCAAATAAAGATGATGAAAATAGATTTTATAAAGACAGACATATTATGAATACATACACATATTCAACAACATCTGTATGCAGTATTTCATTGGTCAATCAACCAAAATAAAGAATAAAATAAAATAAAATAGGACAGCTAGATGGCACAGTAGATAGAGCACTGGCCCTGTAACCAGGGAGGACCTGAGTTCAAATTATGCTTCTGACACTTAACACTTATTAGCTGTGACCCTGGGCAATTCACTTAATCTCAATTGCCTCACCAAAACCAAATAAAGTATCAACCAGTTCAAAGGAAGAAACTTTCTTTGGGTATCATAATTTATGTATGCCCCTAGTACTAAATGCCATAAACTTTAATTTTCATTTATTTTTCACAAGAGTAACATTAGTCACTCATCTTCAACCATTATTTCATAGCCTAAATAAAGTTGTATTCTCTAATTCTTATATAGTTCAATAATGAAAAAATTGCCCAAAAGAATGAGACTGCCCTGGAGTTGTTATTGCATGTTTATTTATTTTTCATAACAGCACATTTGTGTGTGATGATTATAAATGTGTAAAGAAATGATATCACTAATGTCTAGGTCAAGGAAAAATTAGGCCATGGACATTATGATAACAATATGTGAAAAACCTTAGAAGGTATAATTATGTCCAAAATATATTTCAAGTTTCTGAAAGTACATCTATATGTGGAAGTTCATAGAATCATAAAATATACTTTTAAAAAGGCCCTTAAATATAAGTATTAATATATATAAGTATATAGCTAAAAGGATGCTTAAAGATAATTAAGTATGAATTTATTATTTCAAGATCAAGTTAATCCTTTTAAATATCAAAACATCATATTAAGTAATAACTAAAGCTATTATGATAGAATAGAATTGATCTGGAGAAAGTTGAAAAGAGAATAGTCTTTCAAGAAATAAAATTTTGCCATATAAATACTACTCCACCTTCTAATCTCAAGTACAGCATCTTCCCCCCATATACATTTCATATATATATATTATATATATATATATATATATATATATACACACACACACACATATACATATATATGCACATATATGCATATGTGTATATACATATTTTAAAGTACAGAGACTAAAATTAATAATGTCTTTTAAAAAGGATTTACTAAAATTGTTTTCTAAAGACTATAATTTTCTTTAAGAAATTCTTCCTTTTATAAAGATATTTGTAAAAAAAAAAAGTGGAGTATGAGATGTTTTCATTTTTCTTTTTTTTCTTATTTACTCATATACTCATATAATATTTATTTTAAAAAATTAACTAAATTTGGCCAGTACAGCTGGAAAATATACCCCATTTAAAATGGTAAAAATAATAATAATAATAAACCACTGCAGGAGTTTTATATCCATACCTGCCACCCAGTGAGTGAATAATGAGACCTACAGATATCAGTCAGCATGGTCCAGAACTAAACAAAAAATTAACTGCCGTAACCAGGCCAAGCCCTTCCTGCTGGGTCTGGCCAAACCTCCCCTAAATACTCAAGCCACCCAGAAGCAGGCCTGGCTAAATCTTATTCAACAGTTGTTGACTGAGCAATTTTTGTACAAACTTGTACTTTGTAGTTCTACTCTCTCTCTTCCTCTTTCAGACACTGAAATAGTTTTAGATATTTTAATGTGGGTTAATCAGAATATACTCAACTGTTTAAAAACTTTAATATTTCATTGCGGGGTGGGGGGAGAGGGTTGGAATCTGTTGAAGTTGAGGAAAGCATTATCAGTTAGGAAAAGTTCGTAACTTATTATAAATATTCTTATTTCTCCATATTCATAGCAAGGATTTTTTTTAAAACCATAGATTTATTTCATATTTGTACTTTCTTATCAGTTATATATTAATATTGTTATTTTTAAATAGTTTAAAAGGAAAATAATATACAGTTTTACTCTAAGGAGAAACATCCCAAAATTTAATCTCAGTCTATTATATTACCTGCTATTCAGTATCACATAATATGAAAAATTAGGCAAGAAGCAGATATAACTTTCATAGCTTTGGACATGTGAAATCTTAAGCAGATAAGTTTTAGATCCAATTATAAAAGAAATCTAAATAATATATAATCATATGAAAAAAATTCTCCATATCATTATTGACTAGTGAAATGCAAAATCAAAATGAACTTGACATATCATTTTATACCTACCAGAATACCTAAAAGGATAGAAGAGGAAAGTGACAAATACTGGAGAGGTTGTGGAAAAATTGGGACATTAATTCATTGTGGGTGGATCTGTGAAATTGATTCCACCATTTTGAGAGCAATCTGGAATTATGCTCAAGAGTTATTAAATTATCCATGTCCTCTAACCCAATACTACCACAATATGTTCTAAAATGCTTATAGCAACTTTCTTTCTAGAGATAAAGAAATATATATGCCCATCAATTGGAGAAGGATGAAGTTGTGGCATATGGTTGTAATGGACTACTACTATACTATAAGAAATGATAAGCTCATTGATTTTAGAAAAACATGGAAAGACTTGCAGAAAGTAAAGTGAAATGAACAAAAATCAAGAGAAAGAGCAGTAATAGCACTGTTATTTTAAGAATGACTTTGAGAGAATAAGTTATTTTGATTATTGTTAATACCCAAATTAACTATAAAGGACATATGAAGAAAAATGCTACCTATATCCAGAGAAAGAAATTATAAATAGCATGTATAGAATAATATTATATGTATGTGTGTGTAATGTGTGTGTATCTATTTATGGCTAATGGTAGCCATCCTTAGGGAAAGGATGGAGAGGAAAGAAAAAAAATTGACAGGATAATTTTGTTGTATATTTGATAGAAATAGCAAATTGTACATAGTAGACTTAAAGTTTCATGTGCAATAATGTTTATTATTGTACTATGTTATAGAAATGCTGTTTTATTCCATAAATTAAAAATAAAATTTAAAAAGGGTGAAATTAAAAACCTTTAGCACAAATAAAATTAATACATTGAGATATAAAAAGGAAAAAATCTTGTTTCAAATATTTCTGATATCTTTGCTATCCAAAATACAAAAGTACCTAACAGAAGTATATGTCTGTGTGTATGTCTGTGTGTATGTGTATAGCAGAAAAGCCACGTTCCAATAGAGAAATAGGATCTGGACAGAGTTGCAAATTGTTAATAATTATATTAATGAGGTTCTGAATGATGGGTGTGATTGACAGAGAGAAAGTGAATAATATAAATTATTCCCTAGAGCAGGTAGGAAGAAGGCTCTGATAACTGAGATCAGTTTAGGTCCTTGGTCCCACTCATTGGTAGATCAGTCAGAAATTCAAGTTATGTCAAGTCCCTAAGGCTAAATTCTCCCTATAATACAATTTATAGCTGTCATAGTCACTGCCTCTCCTTTGGGTCAGTCCACCTTGGCACTCTGCCTTGTGGTATCTTTTTCTTTCCCTTTTCCCCATGCCACGTGTTATCTCCCCTAACTCCTTGATGCTTCCCAATCCCACTTCTCCTCCTTATAGCTAACTAACTCTGTTAGACTGCTAAGTCCCTTTCAATATTTAGCCTGCCAGCTAAGGATATGCCCCAACCTCAGGTTATCCCTTTCTATAGGTACCATTCTTGGTGTCTATTATATTCCTTCATTTTATTTGTAATCTATTCTTCTAAATAAATTTATCTTTTACTAAAGAGAAAGGCCATTGTGAATTCTTCACATGATTGAACCCCAATTTTGGGGGCTTACCATCATTTTATGAGAAACCCCTCTCATAGATCACATCGATATGAAGGGTGCTTCAAATTACTTATAATAAGAGAAAAGCAAAACAAAATAATACTGAAATTCCACTACATATCCAGAAAACTGGCAAAATAAACAAAATATGGTACTATTAAAAGAACTGTGTAAATAAAGTAATTGTAATGTATAGACTCTCTAATCCAACTTCTACTTCTAGTCATGTGTCCCCAACAGAGGTCACTGACAAAAAGGAAAACTCTTATCTACACAGAAATATTGATAGTAATAAATTTTTGTGGTAGCAAAATAACCGGAAATAAAGCATATTCCCCTCAATTGGAAGGCAGCAAAACAAATTATGAGGCATGGATATAATGCAATATTATAAAGTGCATGGTATATAATAGGTGCTTAATGTTTTTTTGTTGGGTTGTTTTTTTCCCCAAACCTCTTCAGGAATTAGGATTTGCAAGCATAGTAAATCGCAGAGCCATTATCTGAACTCATATATTTTGACTCCAAATCCAGGAATATTTCCTTTATAGCTTTCTACCAATTCCTGTTTGTTTTTAAGAGATAACGAAAAGGATTAAAAGCCATCTTCTACCAGCATTTATTGAAGACAAATTTCTTTAATTTAAGGGGCATATGATATACTTTTCTCACAGTTCACTAAATCCTGACTACTTTCAAACACCTTTCTAGTCACCCCTCCACATACTCTGATCCAAGCATATTGAATACACATATTACAATCTTATCTCTGCATCTTTTCAATCACTCTGTCCCAAACCTGGGATCTTCTCCCTTGTAACCAACACTTCAAAGAATCCTTAGTTCCCCTTAAGGCTCCAAGAAAAAGCCTTTTCTAGTCCTCTCACCTATTAATGTCTTTCCTTCAAAGACTATCAACTCCCAAAGTTATGGAGAAAACTGCACAGAATTATTAAATTATATCCAAATGCTTAAGTCATCCTTTCTGGACTTCAGATTCCTCCAATTAAGCTAGATTTATTTCTGAAGTCCCTTCCTGCTCTAAAATTCTATAACCCTAACCATTAAATATTTAGTTCACCAAATACTATTAAAATAGTTAAACTTTGCAATAAATGTTGTTTTATTCAACATGGAAATAAAATTTTGAATAATAGATTAGATCTTTTCATCAAGATTCTTTGAAAAATCTATAATTAGCAAGGTTTTACACAGTCCTTCACTTCTCATGAGTTGCGTAGATGAAAAACCATTAATTAGGAGACAGTCTTCCAGTGATGAGTATTTCTAAATAAAGCTAGACTGATCCTAAGACAGCAGACATATAATCTGTGGCTAGGTCCAGCTTGGCAAGACCTACCAGAATTAGTACTCCTCTGGCCTAATCTTTCAATGTCCTAAATCTTCTAGCACAATAAAACATTAGAATTGCACTTTAGTGAGGTTTTTGGGCTTAATTTTACTAATTAAATACATTATGAAAATGTGTTCTTGATTACATTTCTATATACATTAAATTTCCTTAAAGCAAGATGGCCATAAATGGAAATGGTTTAAACTGATATTTCTTAAACTGAAAATTCAGGAGTCAATTAAGAGCCTAGAAATAATTTCATTTTGATTAGTGGAAATATGTTTAAAGGTTATTCTTTTAAAATGTTATGTATTTTCATAAATCTTTGTAAGTACAATATTTGTTACTAAAAAGAAAAATTTAACACATGTAGTTAAATATATTGACAATATGCTTCATAAATTTTTGTCTATCAAAAGTAAAAATAAAAAGTACAACATTGGGAAGCTTAAAAGTATTTTAATGTCAGACAGCTATTCAAAGTAACTAATAATGTTATTTTACTTGCCATAATTATCACATTTTCTGCCATTCTGACACAATTTTCAAAAATACTTGCAGAAATAAAAAAAAAATTAAACATATAATTTAGTTTTAGTTTCCATGGATGCATTTCTTAATGCTTCCAGACTCTAGAAAAGGTCCCACTATAACAGAAAGGAAGATATAGATGGATGAATGGGTAGAAGAGACTAAACATTTCATTAGTCACTACTATATGACAGGGACTTGATCAATATTATCTCATTTAATCCTCACAACAATCCTATGAGGTGAGTGTCATTATTAAACTTGGGGAAATAAGATAAACAGAGATTAAATGACTTGCCTAGCGTCACACAGCTAATAATCCTGTCTGAGGAAAGATTTGAACTCAGATCCTCCTTCAGGCTCAGGCTATATCCACTGCCACTTAAGGGATTCAAGTAAACACACACTCACACACACACACACACACACCACACACACACACACACACACACACAAAGATACACATAGACCTGTGTGTATCTATGTATGTATTTGTTTACATACACATATATTTAAATCAAAAATAGATAAATGATAGAAATATTGTTTATTAAAACATACAGTGTTTGTCACTGTGCCAAGCACTCAAGATCCAAATATCAGAAAACTAGATAGTACCTAACCCCAAAAGAATTTACTTTCTAATAGGGAAAGACAAAGCACAAAGAGCAGTCCCAGGAATGAAATGAACTGAAAATGAAGTGCATGGTGTATATACAGTCAAGGTTCTTCAGAAAATAGCATTCCAGAGAAGCAATCAGAAAGAAGACCTCAGGGCAGAGTAATCTGGAAGTTGGCAAAGAGAATGAAGAAGGAAGAGAGAATAAATTGATCCAGGAGAGAACTGAGTGATGTTAACATAATATAAGAACAATCTTGTACTTTGGACATTGCCACTATTTAAAAAGAGCATAAAATACTGTCATAGTTTAAGGGAAAGAGAATAAATGATGAAACTGGGTCTCTTCAGCAATGGAGATTCAATGGAGTCCAATGGAAAGGACATTGGACTGGAAAACAAGAGAACTAAGTTCAAGTCCCATGATGTCAGTTAATGTCTCTAGAGCCCACTTTCTTCCATAAAATGAAGGGGTTGCTTTGGGGAATTTCCAGGCTCATTTTCAACTCAATAATTCTATAATCAGATAAAATTAGTACTATCTCATCAGGGACCCTTCTATTTAAGTCGTAATCTCCTATCAAACCTCTTTCAATACTTAAAACACCCTCTGCAAAATCACTCCTAAAATTCAAGCAATTTTTGAAATCCACAATCCTTCAAGATCCCTAAATATATTGATTTTTTTCTCTCCTACTCTGTGAATGCTATCAATAAATAACACTTTTTTCCAACAATTTTGGTACCAAAAAAAAGAATGTTTATATATAATTATATACATTCAGATGCATTCATGCATTTGTTCTTAGTAAAATTATCCATTCATCTACAGCCAACCAAGTAGTTTAAATAAACATTAGTGTTAATATTCCAAAAAAGTGCTAATAACGGATAATGCTTTAATATATTACCTCTCCCTGGAGTATTTTCATTATTAACAAGTATTTCTAAAGGTTCAATACTCTAAGGAATGACTTACTTAAGCAGAGAATTTGGAACTCAGAGGCAAAATAACAAGGAAGATTTTTTTTAAGGGGGCACAGAGTATTTAAATCAGCAATGGCCTAGTCTGCCTATTTGTAAGGCCTATCCTTTGCATACAAATGATTTAACAGTAATAGACACAGTTCCCAGAGTAATTAATTTACCATTTCAATCACTGTAGCAAACTCCCTTGTATTATTCCATGCACATAGTTTAAAAGCAAAAGTTTCTGAGAAGGTGTTATTGGCATTTTGTTCCTAAACTTCAAAGAAAGGGCACAGTGAAACAGAAAGAATATGCATGGGGTTAGGGAGAGGTGGATGGTCAGAGAACTGGGAAAACATTCTGAGGTTTCAAAGTGGAGAGAAAGAAGAAGAAGAAAAAAAGATTTGCTGCTAATTTGTGCCACATCTCAGAACTAAGTGTCTGTCTTCAAAGAGACTGATCAACCCAGCCTCAGTAATGATTGGCCTACCATTCGATACTACTTAATCAAATGCTTTCTAGATGGCAAAGATTTACAGTTGATTAGCCTGCATAGTTCAGTTGCTTTTTCAAAAGATTCTAGGAAAGGATTATTTTTGTGCCCAAAGAGCTCCAGAGAATAGAAAGGGCTTGCTCAAGGTCCACAGTGTGAATTTCCCCAGATTCTGTACACAGTGTTCACTGAAGCAGATAAAGCAAAGTTAAAGAAGCATTTAGTGCTTCATAATGCCAGCCTTAATAAGTATCTTTTTGTGGAAGGATTTAGGAGGAGGGGAGGGTTATCCTTAGTGCATGCATTATTTTCTTATACAAAAAAGGGAAAATGCGCATACAGTCGGACATAAAAAGCCAAAACTCAGATTCTCCCTGAGAAAAAAAGTTGCTGAACACACACTATCAAATATTGAGGCCTGAATCTTCAAAGTTGAACAGTGAAGAAGCCATTGTTTAGCTTTTTTCTTTTTTTTTTTTCCTTGGGAAACAGAACTGATTCATCTCTAGCTGCTCAAGTTCACCAATTCAGCTGTGGAAATTCTGAACACAGCATTCCAACTCAACCACCTTCACAGTAAGCAAAACTGATACAAACTGTGTTTGAAAGTATGATCAGAATAGAGGAGGTTTGATTCCAAACAATGCTCTGTGATCTGGGCACATGAGAAAATCTATAAAAGTCCAAAACAATGAACATCTGCAGGGGGCCAAACTGTTAATATACTCTGTTCTTATATAGGGAAAGGGTTTTCTTGGTTCCATCAGTTTTAACATTTTTTTCCTTGTAAACAGCTAAATATGGTAAGAGATGTTATGTGGAATTTGACTCAAATGTAATCAATTGTAATTTAAGAAAATATATATATAATTTAATAGGGCAATTGAAAGTGACCCTAAATTTTAAATAAAAAAGAAAAAGAGAATCACCCCAAAAACCCTCTAATTTGAAATACATATTTTAAAATATTGTAGCTAATATATTTAATTAACAAATCCCATATTGCTTTCACTTTGTCACACAGAAAAACGAAGTGCCAAATTTCAATACACTGAACAATGATTCTAAAAGAATTTTGTAAAATCCATCTTTCTGCTCTTTGAATAGGAGAGACTGAATTTTAAATACTTATTTTTTCCTCTGGGTAACTACTATTTTTTTTTTAATTTTGTCTCCTTTATTCCTCATATTTGTAGAGATACATGAAAAGGCTAAAAAGACTTCTACAGTTTTTCCTTATAAAAAGATTTGATATGCATTTGTGTTGTGCAGATTATCCTTTGATTTGTAAGAGTAAAGTATTTTGTGGTTCTGCCATTGGCCTTTGGTTCAATTGGTATATATCTGACAGCTACACACTGAGCCAGTCTGTCCACCAATACAGTTACACAGTTATGTCGCATTATTTAAAGCTTTACAAGAAAGAAGCTTCTCAAATCCTTCCCCAACCCCCATTTTACTATGTAATAGCTGCAACAGAATAAAATTCTAAGAGTGGCTGTTGGTCATGCTTTCTTGATATTAATGCAAAATTTAGCTTGGAAGTGAGATAGTAGATAATTTCTAAGGTTCCCTCCTATGATTCTATCAATGAAATTTAACTCAAAAATAAGTATTTGTTAAGCATCTTCCATGTAAGAGGTGTGACTCCAGTAGTTTACATTCTATTGAGGGATCACAAGAAAGAAAATTAGCCCATAAGCTAAATGACCCATCTCTCAATAGGCTTAAGTTTGCTTGATTTCATATTGATGATACATTTTGCTTGCCATTCCATAAGACACAGTCATTTTAAAATTCTTTTAAATTTCTTTTTCTAAATTCTATCACATTACCTTCAGCATAGTACACTTAGTTTAGAAGTGATAGCTTTCAGCTGTGGATCACCAAAGAAAAACTTGGACTATTATTACATAGATTTCTTTTGTTCATAGTCCTACATTAACTCTATAAATGATTCATTTTCTTTTGCATGTCCTCTTTGAAGTGCATTCATTTGTATGCGCATTAAGTTTCGAAAAGGCATTCCATAACACACAGGAACTCTTGTTATTGCAGCAAATTGTTGTTGTTTGTTTGTTTTATATTAATAGTTGTCCATTGCTTTGAAAGAACTACCCTTGAATCCTTGAACACAATTGAATAATATAGATTAAGAAGAGGCAGATCTGACAACTCTGCTTTTTCTTCATTGGCTTTTGAAGTCACCAATAAAACAGAACATCAATGAATAACTATCTTTACAACTTGCTAATGGAATTGGATTACAGAAATAACCACTCAAATGTTTAATCAAATCAAAATGACTTGTTTTATTCCACCTAATTTTTCTAAGTATAAGTACTACTCTTATCACCCTATTCTGCTTCCCAACCTTCTACATCTTTTGATTTTGCAAGTTAATCTTCCCTAATAAGCAGTGTGGCATAATGGATAGAGTCAGCCTTAAAATCAGAAAGAAGTTTGTTCCAATTCTGTCTCTAATGTACTGGCAATGTGAAGGGACTTAATCTCTTAAGAGTTTCAGATACCTTTCAAAGATTTTAAGTGGCAGAGAAAATACATACCTGCATAGAGAAAAAAAAATTGCCTTTCAGATCTCTGGATAATTTGTGTCCATACAAATGGTAGAGAGGGAAATTAAAGCTAAAGTGGACAATTTTGATTCTACAAAACTTAAAAGTTTTTGCATAGGTACATCTAATATAATGAAAATTTGAAGAAAACCGGGTAACTGGTTTAAAAAAATCTTTGTTATTACAATTTATTAATTTATTAATTTCTCAGAAAAAAATCTCATTCTAAAAGATATAAAGAAATGATTCAAATTTATAAGAATAAAAGTCATTCCCTCAAGAAAAAAATGGTCAAAGGATATCAGCAAGTGTCATATAAAGGCTAGTTATTATTATTAATAATAAAATTATAAATATAAGGACTACAGGAAAACAGGTACATTAATGTATTGTTGATGAAGTTGCAAATTTGTCCAGCCATTCTGTAATGCAATTTGGAACTATGCCCAGAAAGTTTTCAAATGTTACATACCCTTCAATTCAGTGGTACCACTACTTAGGTTCATATTCCAGAAAGAAAAGTAATCCAAAAAAGATCTAGGTGAACAAAAATTTCTGTAGCAGCTCTTTTTGAGATAGCAAGAAGTTGAAAACTCTTCCTATTGGGAAATGAATAGATAATCTGTGAGATAAAAATATAATGGAATTTCAAAGCAAAATGGGAAGACATTTAGAAACTTATACAGAATGAGGTGAGCAGATGTGGGAGAAGAATTTATATGATAGTGACTTTATAGAGAAAACCTACTCTAAAACATTTTTGAGCTTTGATCAACACTATAACGAACCTTGAATACAAAAGGAAAGGGGTGAGGGAGAGGGAGGATGGGAGGAAGAGAGAGAGAGAGAGAGAGAGAGAGAGAGAGAGAGAGAGAGAGAGAGAGAGAGAGAGAAAGAGAGAGAGAGAGAGAGAGAGAGAGGAGAGAGAGAGAGAGAGAGAGAGAGAGAGAGAGAGAGAAATATTTCCTAACAGATAGCTTAAGGACTGAAAATAAAGGTGGTGACATGCATTTTTAGACATCAAGAATATGGAAGTTTGTTTTCCTAGATTAAGTCAGTATATGCCAAGGAATTATTGTATGTGGGGAGGAGGAGGGAGGGTTTGTGTGTGTGTGTGTGTGTGTGTGTGTGTATGTTTTAATTTGTTGAACCATGACATGGATAATGGAAGGGACAAATAAATAATTTTTAGGAAAAAAGATCTTTTAATTATAAAATGAATGTTGGATTTGTAATTTAAAAGACTTATCTGTTATACCTAGCTTATCTTATAGATTTATATAAAACTATTGATATGTTCTTTATCATTATGAATGATAAGAATCATGAGTTTATTTGGTCCATGGAAACTTAGTCCCTTGGAATCCTGAAGAATAAATTTATAAACTATTCAAAAGGTATTTTAAAAATAATCTAATAGTCTTTTTGAACACTTCTAGTTATGTTAATCTTATTACCTAATAAAATGCAAGTGTGCCTTAATAGTTTTAGGGGTTTTGTTTGCTTGTTTATTTTAACAAAAGTAAAATCTACGTATGCTGTGGACCAATAGTTTTTGTATGTGTGTGTGTAACCCCCCTTTAGAAGTCTGGTAAAGTCTATGGCCCCTTCTCAGGAAATTTTTTGATATACAAAATAAAATACATAGGATTACCAAAAAACCCAACTATATTAAAATATAATAATTAGGGACAGCTAGGTAGTGCAGTGGATAGTTATGAATCATTTAACTACTAGATTTCATGTGATCAACATTGGTGGAAGTAATTTATCAATCAAGAGTTCCCTCTCTTTTATCAAATTCCTTTTAAGAATACCCTAATGTCTGTAATTAATTAGTTAATGAATACATTTCCAAAAAAGATGCAAGCTAGAACTTTGTGCTGCTGCTGCTTCTGCTGCTACTCCTACTCCTACTCCTACTACTATTATTATTATTACTATCATCACTACTACTATTACTACTATGGTTGTTGGTGCTGCAACCAAAAGTACTTTTATCCAAAAGGCTATGACAAAAATAAGTATTGCCCAGTTACCCTTTTTACAAGGCATAAACAATATTTGAAAAAGTCTGCTTTTAGACTTTTGGAACATTATCTAAAACATTGAGACTGTCAGCATTTGTAATACTTAAAATAAATATCATATAACTCAAATCTCAGTTATGGATTGTCCTCTCACTGGTGGGGGTAAATGCTCACTTAGATGAGATGTGAAGACAGTTATCAAGAGAAGGAAAAAGGAGAATTATTTTTCTCCAGGTTTTTTTTGTTGTTGTTGTTGTTTTGTTTTGTTTTGTTTTGTTTTGTTTTGTTTTTGGTTCTTTAGTCTCTGATTCTTCTGGCTTTTAGCTTTGAGAGAAAAAATGAATGACACCAATCTCCTTCCCCACTTCAGGATGGAAGAAAAAGATTTTAGAAAGAAGTCAAAAAGAGAAGAATTTCCATTGTGTCCTTATTCTTAATTTGCTGTACCAGAGACTTTAGGGAACTTTCCCTTTGGATATGAGATTCTCTCTGTCTCTCGGTTAAGCTGAGTTCTCTGGCTCCCAATGGGAGAACTTCTTCCCTCTCAATTGTCTGATATATTTTCTTATTTGTAATTCATATCTGATTTGTTTGGGTTCTGAAAAGCATATGAGTAAACTTAAAGATATTAAGTATATATCATCATCATCATCATCATCATAATTAACATTTATAAAACGTTTACTGCGCACTATGCAATTTACAATTATTATCCCATATAGGGATATATTCCATATAGGGAATTAGAAAGATTCATCTTTCTAAGTTCAAATCCAGTCTCAGACATTTAGTAGTTATGTGTTTCTGGGAAAGTCATTTTAACCCTGTTTGCCTCAGTTTCCTCATCTGTAAAATGAACTGGAGAAAGAAATGGCAAAACATTCTAGTATTTTTGCCAAGAAAACCCCAAATAGAATCACAAAGAGTCAGGCATGATTGAAATGACTGAGCAAACAACTGATCCTCACAAAAACCCTAGGAGGTAGGTACTGTTATAGTCCCCAATTTTACAGAGGAGGTAACTGAGATGAGCAGAGGTTAAGTGACTTGCCCAGGGTTACACAGCTAGTATCAGCTAATGTCTATAGTTGAATATGAACTCAGATCTTCCCAACTTCAGGCCCAGCCTTTTGTCCACAGTACCTAACTGCAAAGTGGAAAAAAAAAAAAAAAAAGGGCTATGCCCCTGTAGACCTGACAAATTTATCAGATCTTATGGGAGTTCAGGATTAAACCTAAAATAGGTATAAATGTAACTGTACAACTCTCCTGATAGAAAAACATTCAAAAGGAAAATGCCATTATATTATACTTTGTTGGGTTTTTTTTTTTTTTTCAAATAGTTTATATCATTGGGGAAAGCAAAGGAAAAAGTTTTATATTATATATTTCTATGTTCAATTCAAGAAAACCCTCTCCTTACCACACCCCCAAAAATTGCAAGTCTGTCCTATTTCTAAACCAAACATCCTCAAATTCCAACCAGCATTATTTCTCTTTGCCAGTTTAGATTAAATCCCATCTTCAAACAACTGATGCTCTTCATTCTTTCTGATGAATATATTACAACTTCAAAACATCTGTCAAACTGCAATTACCATATAATGCACAGAGTCAGATGTTTTTCATATGTTCAAAACTTACTTTTTGAAGAGAAACTAAGTAACCTGATTTTAGCTCCAAATTAAACAAAAGACGTTATCTTTAACCAAAGGAAAGGAAAAATTCAAAATGGGTCCAAGAAAGAAAAAAAAATGCAGAGAATTGGATTTTTTCCTTTTTTGTTTTCTCCTTTGAAGCTTTATATCACATAACAGATTCTCTTATTACCTATATGTATAGAAAACATATTTAAACCATCTTCAATTATCAATATGTAACTTTCTAATGTTTTATTTATCATTTTTCTGATACTTGTGTCATTTCAGTGAGATTTCTTTTATAACAAGTTTTTTTAAATAGTTCAACAGATTGAATTGATAGAACTATATCCTTATAGTATATGTAATATTCTTTATCTATTGTTCCCTATCCTTCCAATTAAAAAAAATAAAGCATATTTTGTCATTTCTTCTCTATTATTCCATTACTTTGTTTAGCTTTGTTGATCTTTTTATTTGCCTTACTCTAGTCACAATAATTAGATAGCTAGACAAACAGAAAGATGTATATGAATAGATGTGTATATACATTTACTTAGATACATACATATTTCCAATTGTTTCATTTTTCAATTAGTTCCTATATTTCTCAGAATCTCTCATAAGCATCACTTTTCCCGCACAATAATAGTTCATGTACCACAATCTATTTAGGTATTCCCCAACCACTGAATACCCAATTTATTTCCAGTTCTTTGCTCCCACAAAGAGTGATACAATAACCATTTTAATGTATATGGGACTTTTCTTCCTATCTTTGCCTGTTTAGGGATATTAGGGATTTGATTGGGGACAAGGTCCAATATATATTGTCATTTTAATCAGTCTTAATAATTTCAAATTGTTTTCTAGAACTCTAGGGCTACACCATTTCAGCAACAATGTTTTAGTGAATTATTCTTTTTTTGGAACCTTTTCATTACTGCAAACTTTGGAGAGAAAATTCCAATTTTTGTTACCTTTGACAGTTTGCTGAATGAGAGGTAATACCTCAAAGTTGTTTAGCTGATTAATTCTACTGAGCTTAATATTAGTGACTTGGAAAAATATTTCATATAGTTGTTAATGGGTCACAGTTCTTTTGAGGATCCTTTATTGAAAAACGGTTATTGATCTCACAATTTTGTATTAATTCCTTAAACCTCTAAATATTATATTGCTATCAGATACATGTGATGAAAAGATTTTTCCCAATCCACAGTTTCCCTTCTTATCCACGTTGCATTGATTTTGTTCATGTAAAAGCTTTACAGCCACTTAAAAAAAAATTTTTTTTAAGTTCTTCTCTCATATGTTCTTTGTCTCTTACACCTACTAAGGGAATCTTTGCATAATCCTTCCACAGAGATACCAGTTTCTAGGCTAAGAAACCTGGAATGTTTCAGCTACTAAAGGCTAATCATCCCCCAAATGCACACTAATATGTTTGATAAAAGTCTCCCAGCATGAGTGCACAGCACACTTACCATAAGAAAGACAGTGCTGTGGGTAGGGCAAATCACTGACACTATTTCAGAGTGAGTTCAATGCTGGCAGGGCAAATGAAATCTATGCACTTTCATTGCAATAGTCTGTGACAGATGGAAGGATGTAGCAGCTCTCTGATTGTTTAAATATTCTCTTCTCTCCACCTGCACTGTCTCTAGGTGGGACTGACCTAGAAAGCTTTGAACAAGTTCTCAGAGCAAACTTGGGATTGATTCCTTATTAGCCAAGAAATCAGTTCTAAATTCTGAAAGTTAATGCTATATAAGAAAGTTAGCATCTTTCACATTTGCTCTTGAACATTTTTTTTTTTTTTTTTTTTTTTTTTTTTTTTGCAATTTTGTCTTTTGGTAAGTCAGGAATTATCAACAGCTTCATTTCAGTGCACAACAAAATCAGGTGGAAATACCCTGTCAGTTCTTGTAAATGCCATTGCACATGAAGTTTTAAATTATGCCTGCTAGTCATTTGATTTCCAGCTGCCAGAAGTTGATGTAATTTAAAATCTCCTTTAAAGTGACTTTCACCTCTTTGGTAGAGTCTCAAAGATCAGAGATTAAATCAGCCCCTCGAATCAACTACAATTATAGGATTTTGAGCTAGAATGAAATTTAGAGACCATTTAGTTTAAACCCTTCATTTTACAGACAATAAAAATGAGGCTCCAAATAGTTAAATATCTTGCCAAAGCTTACTAGGATACTAAATGATACAATCTCCATAGGTACAAAGTAAGATAATAGTCAAACAAATTTATTTTTAACAATTCATTAGTTATTATTTATATGTAATTGAAAACACCTGAGACTATTTTAGGAGAATATATGAATTTGCACAATAAATACCTACCTCTCAATTTTCTTCAACAGACCAGAAGAGAACCACACTTTCAAGCAAAATAATAATAATAATAATAATTACTTGTAAGAAATATTTTATTTTACTTCTTTTCCCACAAAAATTACAAGGCTTTTATTTTCTGATTGAGGAAAATATAATAAATTTATTACTAACTCTATCCTAAGAACAAAAATAGGATAATCAAAGAAAAAGAAAATTGCATCATCTAAAGTAATCCAACAAGGGCCCACCTAGGCAAATAGCCATCCAAAACTGCATTCATTCTGCAAACCAATTTTAAATGTTTTTCTGACCATGAAAAAAAGTGTCATATTTAAAACAGATTAATATATCAGATAATGGGTTTTCAATGCACATGGATAAAAGGTAGTTTTTCTTTCCCCTTCCAGAAGTTTCCCACATGAAATGAATTGCTTTATGTGAATCTTATTCATAATTACATTACCTCTAACAAAAAATCTGAAACTTCAAATATTTCTATTTGATACAAACTTATCCTGCTGATTCATAGCAAGATTATTTTAAATAAAGGGGGGGGGTACAGGAGAGGTTGAAAAGATTGCTTAATGGTCGTTTTATTTCATGAATATTATATGTCAGTTCAGGGTAGAGAAATTGGCTCTATAATTATTATTGGTGAAAATTTTTCTAAGGCAGATTAGCACTTTCTTTGAATTTTATAGTCTTAGGGAATTGCCTAAAATATGAAATGGTTAAATGAATTGCCCAGATCCATAGTTAATATAGTTCAAAGTTAAGACTTGAATCCAACTCTTCAAGGTAAACTCTTTATATACTTTGACCTTCTCTTTCTCCCCTTCTCTTTTCCTTCCTCTTACATTCTGTCTTACATATCAATGAGAGTCCACTTTTATTTTTATTAACTTATAAGTATCAACCACATAAACAATTAGAATACATACAAAGCAAAACAAAAATCAGTATCAATAGCAGACTCAACACATAAAAAGTCATACTCAGTTTTGTTTCTGAGGTCTGACCCACATGCAATAAATTTTATGAACTTCAAATGAAGCCAGATGTTCATATAATCAAAAAAAAAATCTCACCTCTAAATACAGTTTTGTTTTTTTTTTCAATATGAGGACTATCACTAAGGATTTGATGATGCTGCAATCCTTAGTAGAACAGAACTCCCATCAAGATCAAAACAGAATGCAATGGCTACATGATTGGGCCCTAAATTACTTCTTTTCAACACTTACACTGAAAAACAACTGAAACACATAAAGGCATATGAGATCTTGCATACCTCTCAAATGGAACTAAAAGGAAAAAGCAACTTGGCAAGCATGTTATCACTATAATAGGAAACTAGTCGGTCATTTCAAAAATGAGATGCCAGGATTTGAAACATTACTATAAACTACCCTTGATACTAGTCACATCTTAATATATCCAACTTTCCATTTCTTTAATATGTATGATTCATTTGATATTCCTACATTTGTCATGGTTTCATACACTAAACTTACCCATTCAACAAATAATTTTTGAGCATCTGCTATGTGCAAATTACCTTGGTGAATTCTTGTGATCTTCATAATTACCATCCCAGTATGTTAACCTACTAGGTGCCTACTAGAAGCTAGAGTCTATGTGTATGACAGAAAGATGCTATCAACCTTTATTATAAGTGAATTCTTTTGGGAATGGTACAAGTACCAAATATTGGGCACTAAATGGCTACAAAAGTCCCTTCCATCTATAAATCGATAATTTTGCCTTGACAGAACAATAAAATAACTCAAAATCACACTTCTCTTGGTGTCCTTCCTATATCTAATATTTATATGTCTAAGAGTTTTACCTGTCAGTTTCAGTTCCTTATCAGCACTGTCACTATCTATACCCAATATTTTATCAATGCCTACAAGTTTTTCAACTATCCAGATGACATTCCAAATTACTGTCTTATTGATCACTGAATTGAATTCTACTTTTTTGATGAAACTCAGCTACAGACAGAAAACACAGGCTCATAGATAGAGAAGTAGAAACTGTCTATTCTAAAGATAAACTGGACAATGCATAAGACTGAAGTAGAACAAAGGAGAAAGATATTAGGTTTCATAAAATGAGAGAGAACCAGGAATAGGTAGACAATGAAAGAGAGCCTTCATTCTCTCTTCTGGCCCTGCTTCAAAGGCAAAGCACAAGAAAGAATATTACTTCCAACTTCTTGCTTAATTCCTTCTGGATGAACAGAAGAGGATCAGTATCACAGAGAAGTCATCTAATTGCATCCTATTTACTAGAATGTTTCTGGGTCATCTAGCTTTATGGATACTATTTATAACTATATTTTCAACTTATAAAAATCACTTGGAAAGTTCTTACATATTTGGGCTGAACTAGAAATTTTTATCAAAATCATGTGCTTATTGAGAATTATTAAATGATTCACCTCCTTATTTCATATCTCTCAGATTGGCTAAGATGACAAGAAAAGATATTGATAAATATTTGAGAGGATATGGAAATACTGGAACACCAGTGTATTGTGGTGGAGTTGGGACTTGCTCCAACTATTCTGGAGAGCAATTTGAAACTATGCCCAAAGGGCTATCAAACTGTGCATACCCTTTGATCCAACAGTGTCTCTACAAAAAGATCATAAAAAAAGGGGAAAGGACCCACATTTGCAAAAATGTTTGTAGCAGCCCTTTTTTGTAGTAGCAAGGAACTGGAAGTTAGGGAAGGTTAAATAAATTATGGTATTATGAATGTAATGGAATATTATTATTCTATAAGAAATGGTAAAGAGCTGATTTCAGAAAAGCCTAGAAAGATTTGCATGAACTGATGTTAAATGAAGTGAGTAGAACCAAGAGAACATTATACACAGCTACAGTAAGATTATGTGAGCATCAAGGTGATGGACATGGCTCTTTTCAACAGTGAGGTGATTCAAGGCAATTTTAATAGACTTGTGAAGGAAAGTGTTATCCATATACAGAGAGAGAACTATGGAGACTGAATTTGGATCAAAGCATAGTATTTTTACTCTTCTGTTATTGTTTACTGTGGTTTTTTTTTCCCTTGATCTGATTTTTCTCATACAGCATAACGAATATGGAAATATGTTTAGAAGAATTACACATTTTAACCTATACTAGATTACGTGCTGTCTATGGAAGGTGTAGAGGAAGGAGGGAGAAAAACTTGGAACATAAAGTTTTGCAAAGGTGAATATTTAAAACTATCTTTGCATGTATTTGGAAAAATAAAAAGCTACTTAAAAAATTAATTCACCTCCTCTCTCTTAAGTAAAATTGACTTTATTCCACTTGAAGGAGTAGTTGTTGCTCATACACCAAAATTCCTTCTTGGCAGAATACAGGTTTAAACACAATGATGGAGAACTAAGTCACAGAATTTTAAACAAATAAAACTGCCGTTTAATAGAAACAACAGTAAAGAGTTACTTACCATGGTTAAATATTAAATACAAATTCTGCAAATAATAAGAGAAATTATTAAAATTTAGATTGTATTTGCAGATAATAAAAAGTCACATTTTTATAAATTCAGAATTCATCTCTTTAAATAGTGTTAAATTATTGTTTTAGTTCTATAATTTCTAATATTAGTTTTTAAATTTTAATTTTAAAAATTTAATTCTTTAATTTTTTGATTAGTCTTGACACTGCAACAGCACATAAATTCTTTAAATGTATAAATATGCCTTACTCTCTTTTGTATCCTTCTCAGTGCCTTGCACTGTTCTGAACACATAGTTAAGGTTCAGTAAATATTGGCTTGTTGACTGAGACAAGAACTGAAAGGCCCTAATGTCTGAGACCTGACCATGATATATAATGCACAGGACTTAGTAAAGCAAACTTTAACAGTAAATAATAAGCCATTGCAGTGAAGTCACATAAAATGAAAATGTCATGATAAATAATAGGAAAAATATATGGACTGGATTTTTCTTTCATTTTTTCTATTAATTAATTTTGTGACATTGATAAACTTACATCATTTACTTGGGCTTTAATTGCCTCATCAGTAATTTCAAGGTGTTTGACTAGATAGCTAGCATTTAAATAAGTTCACAAACCTATTATTATCTCATTTGATTTACACACCCCCAAAGACAAGTCTATTCTATTATGATACCCATTTTACAGATGAGGAAACTTAAGCAAGATTAAGTGATTTGCCCAGGGTCACACAGGTAGTAAGTATCTGAAGCCAAAAACTTTGAGAAGTATGAGATGTTCGAGGAGAATATTGCCCAGGCCTTTTCAGGATTATTCATGCAGCTTTGGTGTCTACATGACACTCAATTCTCACTTGTGGCTCCAAGAGGTTTTAGTTTGCTCAGAGGCTACATCATAGTAAAAGCATCTCTGCAGACAGACTAAACTAGGGTAACTGACCTATACAAACCTGTAGGTGAATTTATATAGGTACAAATCTGTAGATGAATTAAGGAATGTCTACCAAAGCATGTGAAGATTTCCTGGGGTGAAACAGATGAATTATGAGATCAATTTACTTCAAACCTATGAAGGCAACTAAAACATTTTTTTGGAATAAATATTGAGATATATACATTTCCTGTAGCATCTGTTATATGGATATGCCTTTAAGGAAAAAAAAACATTTTAAAAATTCTTGAAAATCAAAACTATTAAAAATGCCAGAAAACAATACAGGTCTATCATCTTGCTTCTGAATGATAGATTTATAGGTCTTCTCTTATATCTAATACTTGTGATTTCATGATTTTTTTTTTTAATTCTGAATCCTGAAGCAGTCATCTTCTGTTTCTTCAATATAACACACCTACCTTTCCTTAATTGTGGTTCAATAATATCCTATTCTATTCTGTCCAAGTACTGTCTAAGTTCTTTAACTTCCTGTCTGGAGCTTCAGTCCATCAAGTCAGTTGAACTAACCACAACTCTAAAAACAATGGTAGATATGTGTGTATACACACATGCATGTATATATGCGTGTATGTATGTTTGTATACACACATGCATGTATGTATATGTACATATGCACATATATCTATACATATCTATCTACATATAAGTATATACTATTAGAAAAAAAGACCATCATTTCCTCTGCCCCACCTCTTTCCTTCCAGCATACCCATCTGTGTCCCATGAATAATAATGATCATAGCAGAAGTCCCTCAGAAAAAATGGTTCTGCACTCAGGGACAATAATTAGTGATGGTGGCTAAGAGCCCAATCTCTTCTCAGATAGTCACATTTTTTATGTTGGGTAGAGCAAATAAGTTGCACTCACTATATGCCAGTCACTGCATTAAATACATTACAAATGTTGCCTTATCTCATCCTCATAATTCCAGGATGTAGGTACTATAACTATTCCCATTTTACAGATAAGTAAACAGGTTTAGATTGATTTGCTCAGGACCAGTTTTAATAAGTATCTTAGATCAGATTTGAATTTGGGACTTCCAGATTTGAGGCCCAGCATGCTATCCAAGAAAACACCAAAATGTTCAATACCCACAACCTGATGAATAGGAAATGATAGTAAGATAGGATCCATTAAGCAGAACCGGGCACAAAAAGAAATGTGGATTCATGTTGAAAATTTCCTGATGAATTGAAATCAGAGAGAACTCACTTTTGTTTATTATTTTTGTATCAACATATTGAACATGTTTGTGTATGTGTGTGGGCGAGAGGACAGGTAAAAGGAGAGAGGGACAACAAGAGAGAAAGGGAGGGAGAGAAGATCAGAGAGAGAGAGAGAGAGAGAGAGAGCATGTCTAGTGTTGAAAAGCTGTTATATTCACAGTCTATTAAGATCTATTGACTGCTATAGATTTATCTTTCAATAAAAAAATAAAAGGAAACTTACTTCTCTGATTGGTAGCATCACTAATCAAATTAAATAAATTATTAATTACTAACAATTATTATTTACAAGTCTACCATATATCTCAAGATATACACAGGGTTTTTTTGTTTTTTTTTTTCCTGAAATAAGGATTCATTCAAATACGTTTCTCTCATCCTTGTTGAATTACATTATTTGTGATATTTATCTCATAGAGTATTGTTTTAAAAGACATTATTAACCAGTGACATAAGCCTCCTCAATCAAAGCGATACTTTTTGAACTTACTGAATAGATCATACATGCATTAAGCAAACAGTTAAAACTTTACATTATAAATTTAATGGGGCAGCTAGGTAGTATACTAGATAGAGTTCTAAGTTCTAAACTCTTATCTATGAAGTTAGAAAGATATGAGTACAAATCCAGCCAGAGACATTTACTGATGAGTGATCTGGGCAAATCATTTCATCTCTATTTGCCTCAGTTACTCATCTATACAATGAACTGGAGAAGAAATTGGCAAACCACTTCAGTATCTTTGCCAAAAAAAAAAACCTCTTTGGGGTCACATAGAGTCAGGCACAATTGAAGACAATGAATAAATTTAATAATATTTATTGCTATAAATTAAACTATAATGTGTGCCACCCTTAGCAGTTTTTCATATATACATTACTTTTCTTGATTCTGGTTCTAAGCATTCTTAAAAGTGGCCTACTGTTGTCTACAGATTAATTCATGGCAACATGAAAATGAACTAACAGAGAGAGAGTGGCTATCATGTATAGCTCTTCTACTGACTTCACGGAACTGGATTAGAAAAATTACAAAACTTGTACGCTTACCAATTTCCCCATATCCCTAATACTAATTTCAAAGAAAGATCAAAAGAAATTATTTTTCAAGTACTTCAATAATCTCAAAAGAAATACAAAATATCAATCTTGTCAAATTTACTATGCACTCCAAACTTATTTTTCCCAGAGAAACACAAAGTATGATTATTATTTAAGGTTCACTTTAAGTATTCAGGCTATAGGCAACCTTTAAAAAAGTCATTCTAGCTTAGTAATTTATTCCATAATGTCTGTGAAGTTTGTGGTGACCTTGAATGGATAATCATTTAACCACCCTCTTTTAGGAATCTTATTTTGTCTTCAGGCAAAAAGACACCTACTTATTTCTTAAGAAAACCAGATGAGGTATCATATAAACCTTGATCATTCAATTGCAAAGTGTGTTCTAAGGACGCACGAAAACCTTAATCCCACTTAGATGCAAATTTCCTTTAATTGTGATGTTTAAAAAAAAAAAAAAGAAGAAGAAGAAACTGCAAATGAACCACCTCTAACCTACATTCCCTTGAGAGAGTCACATAAGAATAATATAGTATTTCTATTTCAAAATATCATCAACTTTACCTAATGGATAAATATTAACTTTAATCAGTGTTCTCTTTATTCTTATCTTTTCCCCCCATTTACAATCAGGTTTTCATGCAAAGATGATCACAAAATGTTTCAAAAATCCTACTGGGAGAAACTTTATTTTGCATATACTAAGATGTCAAATGTCAAATCAAACATCAATAGTAGCATTTAGAAGGTTTTACAACAAAGGGATAACACACAAGAACTTTTATGTATGTTGGATGCCTAGATACAAGCAAAATTCAATTATAAAAGTTAAAAACATCTTCACCCAACCATGTATTGTTTTATTATCACATAAAGATTTTGTTATTTTCAATAAAGTCACTGATGAATAAACTTCAAGAATTAGTCTGGTGTATGAAAAGTTGTCTTCAACAATCTCTCCTTTTAAGGTCAAACTGTCTGATTATGCTTTTTTCTACTCTCCTATCTTTCTCAATGACTTTCACACCAGATTTACAATCCAATTTGTCTCCATTTCCCTCCCTTCTCACTCTTCACATTATAGTCAGCCATTTTAACAATAATGTTCCCCTCTGTCCTATACCTTGCCCTTGCCCTTGTCTTTTTTTTTTTTTTACATTTTAATTTCCCATCCTGATGATCTACCCATTTATCTTCTCGATTCCTTCTCCTAAATTAGCTAAGTTGAATAAACAAATTTATACTATCTAGAATTATTTTAATAGAATCTTTAATGTTGTATGATAATGCTTTTATTCATCTCATATTAATATCTTATTAAGGTATCAAGGTGATAGCTCTTTCTTTCCCCCTAAGTCCCAAACAATATCTCAGCTTCTATTTTATGGAGAAGAAAAATTGTCCAAAATAAGATTCTTGATTTCCATACCTTAAAACCTCCCATTCTCTCTTTCATTCCTCTGGAAAGAGTTATGTGGACTTCTGCCTTATTAAAGCTAACTTCTCCCCATGTGTCCTTGATCAAATTCTATTCCCATTCACATCTACTCTAAAATCTAACTATAATAAACTCCCCCCAATTCCTCTACCTGTATCTTCCAATTTCTCTCTCTCTCTCTCTCTCTCTCTCTCTCTCTCTCTCTCTCTCTCTCATCTCTATCTCCAACCAGAATTTTTCCATCCTGAAAAAAAATTTCCCTTGATCTTGCTACCATCTGAAATTAAACTAAACTCCTATTTCTATTCTCCCAATAATAATCATAATCATAATAACAACAGTGACTATTATTTACAAAGAATCTTTCTAAAACAAGACAAAAACAAAAACCCAGTGAGAAAAATAAGCAAAAGCAGACAATGAAAAAACAGACAAAAATGATCCCTATCTTCAAGTAGCTTGCATTCCACTGGGGAAAAAACCAACATGTACACAGATAAGTATATAGAAAATGTCCAGAACAAACAAAAAGCTCCTCCTCCTCCACCTCTTCCTCTTCCTCCTCCTTCTTTTTCGCCTCCTCCTCCTTTTCCTCCTGTTCCTCCTTTTCCTCTTCTTCTTCTCTTCCTTTTCCTTTCCCTTCTTTTCCCTTCTTCTCCTTTCTCTTCTCTTTCCTCTTCTCTTTCTTCTATTAATACTTAACAAATTTGATCTGCATTTTTACCAAAGGAGGAAGTGAACTGGATTTAAATGGGACTGAGCAGTGCCAAGTCATCACCCTCACTCTCTCCTCCAAGGTCATCAGAGCCCAGTGTCAAGACAAAGATCAAGACAATTGGAGATAATCCCAGATAAAACCCCCGTGGGGGACCTGGGCCTTTTGGCTCTAAATTCTTTCCCAGGTCTCAATTTGTGGGAGGCAATATTTATTCAGTAATGAAAAGCTAAAAATTGACCCAAAAATCTACTTTGCCTTCATAAAAGAACAATGTGGGAGGGGAAAACCCTCTGAGTTTCTGCCTAGAATAAAAACAATTGCTATTTACATTCACTCAAAGTCATGAAAACCCAAATAATGGGCAAGTAATGCCTGGGATAGGGCCTATTATTAGCCAATCAGTGAAAGTCTAGAACTTCTATTTGAATTACAATGGACTTTCAAGTCTAGTTTTTCAGAGCTAAATTTCAAGAAATCATAAATTAAAACTACATGAGACAAGAGTTCATTGTTCCAGGTTTTGTTTTTGTTTTTGTTTTTGCTTGGATGGAGGAGGTATATAAAAATAATAGAACAAATAAATAAGGAAGAAAAAAAAATTTAGCCTCTACATCCCAAGAAATCTTATGAAATATAAGTGATCAAAGTTTGCATTATTATGGTTATGATTTCCCCATATGGACCAAGGAGGTGGAGGAAGAGGAGGAGGAGGAAATAGCTTTGCCCAACAGGAATTAGCTGGATCTCCAGGGGACAGCTACTACTAGAATTACATATCTAAATAAAATGACAATGTCGAATTTCAAAGTATATCAAAAAATTCTCTAAAATGGAAGACATACTACAATATTAAAGAATCTATTAATTTTGCCTGAAAATACTTAAATTTTGTTAAGTAAAATACAAAAACATTCAAGAAATAACTAATTAAAATCAATGATAGGGATAGGCATTAAGATAATTGATATTCAAAAACAGATAATAAAGAAAAAAGGGGAACTATAAAAAGAGCTATAAAATAATATAGCATTAAGGAACATACCTTAGAACACTGTTTGTGAGTCTGGCACCATACCAGGGAACCATTGTTCTGAAAAAGAATTAAAATATATTTATTCATTAAAAAATGTTTTATAAGTGTCAATATATCATCCCAAATCACTTGTTAATAAGTTCAAACCAAGTTTATAAAATTAAGGTAAAATTTTCATCATGTTAAAGTTTCCTTTGCTAAAGTTTTCCCTTTGCTTTAGCAAAGGAAAATGTGAAGCAAACCTATTTTATTATTGACCTCCTTTGTAAAAGGAACATGGAACAGAGATGCGCTTGAAACCAGGAAAACTTGTACTCAAAATCCCATCTCTTGGCATATATGGATGTGTGGCTCAGAATGGTGAGTGATCACCATTTAATAAAAAAGCTGAAGATATCTCTAGGAGCAAAAGTAACGTTTATGATACCATCTCGAGAGAAGTGGGCATCCCTCCAGTGGAACAAGGAATTGAAAGGAGTCATTTTTGGGAGCAGGTTTGACACTTTAAATAGCCCCTAATGTAAATACCCCTCCCACCACTGACCCTCTCCTCACTGGTTGAGGGTCTTACATTCTAAACATGGGAACTACGCAGGAAATTTAATTTTAGCCAATAGGTACATAGCTGCCCATATTTGATTGATGTAGGAAGAAAATGTAGGATGAATAGCAGGAAGGACATTTAGGTATGTTCTTGAATCAATGCCTTAGGACTACCTTCAGGCCCACTCCAACTCTGGGGTAGATGAAGCCTTATTTGATTTTCACAACTATCTTGAGAGATATCACTCCTTCATTCATGAACTATATAACTGAGCAAATCATTTACTCTTTCCATGATCTAGGCAATTCTCTAAGATCAAAACTACTAACTGGCACTAGTAAAAGGCATACCCTATACCAGGGGTCCTCAAACTACAGCCCGTGGGCCACATGCGGCCCACTAAGGAAGTTTATGAGGTCCCCGGGGGTTATGGCAAAATCAGACGGGAAGTGAGTTAGACCTAAACTCGCATTAGCAACGCACACTTCCAGCACTGGGCTGAGGCAGCAGAGACAGAGTGTGAGGCGATACTGAGGTGAGGTGAGTTCCCAGGCCAGGGTGTGTGGTATGGGGAAGGGAGAGAGATGCAGAAGAGGGAGAACTGACAGCCCACGGCCTTGCACAGTAACGGCAGCCACCACAACAGACAGGCGCGGGGGACGTACAGTGAATGCTGCGCATGTCACGGCCGCTGCAGGGGGAATTCACTGCAGTAGTGAAGGTCGGAAGCGGGAGCATAAAGAGTGGGAAAGAGTGCGGGAAACAGAGGCATCACAGCGCAGAGGCAGCTTGGAGGAAGTTGGGCATTGCAGTCTGTATGTCTCTGTGTGGGCAAAGTTATTGCTGGTATATTGTTTTTGTAGAGCTGTGTATATATATTGGTATTTTACTAATAGCAATTTGGAATCCCTAGGAAATAATGATGTCAAGCAAAAGAAAAATTGACTTGGAGTGTAGGATATTTAAAGAACAGTGGACTTATGATTACTTTTTCATGCAGTACAAGGAAAGAGCTGTATGTCTGATATGCCAGAATATAGTGTCTGTGTTCAAATAATATAATTTGCGTGGACACTATGAAACTCAACATAAAGATAAATATGATTATTTGGTTGGAGAAGTAAGAAAAGATAAAAATATTGAAATTGAAAAATACATTGACAACTCAGCAAAATACTTTTGTGAAGCAGAAGCAGCTACATATTTCATTACCGCGAGCAAGTTTTCAAGTTGCCAAGCTAATAGCACACACTGGCAGACCATTTGTAGAGGGAGAATTTGTTAAAGAATGCCTTCTTTCTGTTGCCAAAGAAATGTGTCCAGAGAAGGTCGGTTTATTTAGTACAGTGAGTCTTTCAGGACCTACAATTACATGGAGGACTGAAGAAACGGGAGACAATCTGCATCAGCATTTGTAAAACTCCATTAAAAAAATTTCATATTTTTCCTTGGCACTCGACGAAAGCAATGATGTTCATGATTCTGCACAACTTCTAATTTTTATTCGTGGGACTAATGATTATTTTGAAGTCATAGAAGAACTTGTTGCACTGCAAAGCATCAAAGGAACAACTACAGGAGAAGATATCTATGAAAAGGTTTGCCAACCTATGAATGGTTTGGAGCTGGACTGGGCTAAACTAGCCAGCATGACAACTGATGGTGCTCCTAGCATGGTGGGGTCTAAGAAAGGAGTAATTGCTCGCATTAACCAAGAGATGGACAAACATAACCATTCTCATCCAATAGCCATACACTGCCTCATCCATCAACAAGTGCTGTGTAGTAAATCACCAAAGTGGGACTCTGTTATGAAAATTGTGGTATCTTGTGTTAATTTCATTAGAGTTAATGCAACTAAATCACAGACAATTTCAGGAATTTATGTCTGAGCTAAATGTTGAGTATGAAGATGTTCTATATCACACAGAAATCCATTGGCTGAGTCAAAGGAGAGTTTTGAAACGTTTCTGTGACTTACTTCCACAGATTACAACTTTTCTGCTTTCAAAAAACCAGAGCTCAATGATGCAGAATGGAAATGGCACCTTGCCTTTCTGACAGATGTAACAGAGCTACTCAACAATTTCAATATGCAACTTCAAGGAAAGGGGAAGCTCATCTGGGATATGCAATCACATGTCAAAGCATTTGAAGTAAAATTAGGCCTCCTCATCAAACAAGTGAAGGAGGAAAACTTCTGCCATCTCCCCATAACTCAAAATCGATTAGCGAAAAACTGCTGATTGCATTCCCAAACAAAACATGTGTGGATTCACTGGAAAAACTGCAAAAGGAGTTCCAATTTAGATTTAAAGAGCTTCATCTCCATGAACAGGACATACAGCTTTTTCGTAACCCATTTTCTATTGACATTGAAAATGTGGATACAATTTACCAAATGGAACTGGTTGAATTGCAGAATTGTGACTCTCTGAAAGACACATTCAAGTCAAGCAGCCTTCATAATTTCTATGCATCTCTCCCCTCTGAGACATATCCTCATCTCAGGAACCCTGCACTCAAAATGGTAACCATCTTTGGCAGCACTGGTGTCTGTGAACAGATTTTTTTCTAGAATGAAATATTTGAAATCTCCAAGCAGATCAAGACTAATAGATGCATCACTTGTTACGACTAGCAGTGACAAATATGAAACCAGACATTGACCATCTCATTAGCCAAAAGCAGGCCCATAGTTCCCATTGAAATACTGGTAAGTTTGTTAATTTAACTTTACTGCATTTTAAATATTGTATTTGTTCCTATTTTGTTTCTTCACTTCAAAATAAGATACACGCAGTGTGCATAGGAATTTGTTCATAGTTTTTGTTTTTACTATAGTCTCACCCTCCAACAGTCTGAGGGGACAGTGAACTGGTCCCCTATTTAAAAAGTTTGAGGACCCCTCTCCTATACTAATGAAATCATGGGGCTAGTCCCTCTCTCTGCAAAATATGAAAGCAATGCTTCTTTTTTTATATAGCTTTTTATTTTTCCAAATACAAGCAAAGATAGTTTTCAGCATTCACCTTTACAAAACCTTGTGTTCCAAAATTTTCTCCCTCCTCCCCTCCCATCCCTTAGACAGTAAGCAAGTCAATATAGGTTAAACAAGTACAATTCTTCTAAACATATTTCTATATTCATCATGTTGCACAAGAAAAATCAGATAAAAGGAGAAAAACATGAAAGAAAAAAATAAGACAACAAAAAATAATTTTAAAAAATGTGAAAATACTATGCTTTGATCCACATTCAATATCCACAATTCTCTATGTGGTTATGAATGGCTCTTTCCATCTCCATCACAAGTCTATTGGAATTGCCTTGAATCACTTCATTGTTGAAGAGCCAAGTCCATTACAGTTGGTCATTGTGGTGTTTTTCTTCTTTAAAATAATATAATGGTTCTCTCTGAGAGCGAGTTTTTTGGGAGGTTTTCTGGAAGCAGCCTTAGTTTCAGTTAAGAGTAATAATCACCCAAAATGCAGCCAGCTGATAAAAATGCAAACATTTATTTTCTACTTCCAAAATAGTCCGGTTAGTTGAGGCCTCTCTCTCTGCTTGGTTCTAAGAGCTCTTGCAGCTTTGTCCTTTGCTTCTGCCTCTGCTTTCTTCAGCCTTCAGCCAGCACCAAGGTGAATCTCTCTTGCCTCTGAGAGAGGGCTTCTGGCTCTCAATCTCCCAGAGTGCTCTGTGTCTGTCCCAGAGTGCTCCTCTCCAATCTAGTTCAGCTGAACTCTTTTGACTGGCTCACTGAAGCTCTATTTATGCTCCTTCTCTGAGAGAGAGGGATTGTGGGATATGAGAGAGAGGGATTATGGGTTTTCTCCCATAGTGCTCTCTGGCCCTAAGAGCTTCAAGGGAGGTGTGAATTCACAAAGTTACACAGTTAATTTTGTGAATCTCCCATACTTGTGAATTCTAATGAGTACTTAAATACTTCTTGCTTATATGAGCTTTCTAAAGGTGTGAACACAAGCATTATTGTCTATCAGTTCTACTTAATACCTTGTTTCTTCTGGCCCATAACATCTCCTTGTAGGATCAGATCCTACTGAACCATGCTAAATTAGATAATTATTGTCTCTATCAACTCTAATGACTTTACATTTTGTAAAGATTCCAACAGGTCATCACATAATCTTGTTGCTATATACAATGTAATCTTGATTCTATTTGCTTCACTTAGCATCAGTTCATGTAAGTAATCCCAGCCCTTTCTGAAATCATTCTGCTGATTATTGCTTATAGAACAATAATATTCCATTATATTCATATATTATAATTGAGTCTTTCATTGCCCCAATTGTTGGGCATCTACTCAATTTCCAATTCCTTAAAACTACAAAAAAGGCTGCTATAAATATTTTGTGCATGTGGGTCATTTTCCCTTTTTTATGAGATACAGACCCAATAGTGACATTGCTGGATCAAAGGGCATGTACAGTTTTATAGCCCTTTGGACACTATGTTTCTTTAGAAACAATAAACTCCCCCATTTACCATAAACACTTGGAAATTGTTGTAAAGGAAGGAAAAATATGTTGTCACATTTTAAGCCATAATAACAACACAATCTTTTAACAAAGTTGTTTCTGCCATGAGTTGTAACTTTATATGGAATTTTGTATTTTTTTAATCATTATGTAAACATCAAAAACCAAATATTTCAATATATAAGGAAAACTAAGGAAAAGGGATTGTAGATGACAAAAACTTCTTTTCTATATGGACTGAAGTATAAATTAAATTTATTAATATAGTACCAAACCTATAGTGGTTGTACCTGCTAGTCTTGTCCCACTTCTTAACATCTTTTTGTGTTTTCCTATGTATATTGTCAATATTTGACACCTTTCTTTATTTCCCTTTCTCTCTTTCTTTTCATCTACTCACCAACAAAACTCCTTCCAAGAATTCTACATTCTCAAAGTCAAAACCACCATTGTAATCATTTAATGAACATTTCTTAAGTATTTACTCCATGCCAGATACTGGACTAAGAACTGAAGATAAAAAAAAAGAGAGAGAGAGAGAAAATACTCCCTGTCCTAAAGGACCTTACATTTTAAAGGTAAAAGCACACACACACACACACACACACACACACACACACACACACATACACACACACACACGTATGCATATATATATAAACATTAGGCATATACAACTTGTACACAAAGTAGAAATGATCTAACTTTGGGGGAAAAGGGACTAGTGACTGAGAGACATCAGAAAAAGCTTTCTGCAGAGGGTATCATTTGAGTAGAAAGGGCAAAGATTCTAAGATGTAGTGATAAAATGATCTCAAATTCTAGGCATGGCAGAGTCATTGAAAATGCACCAAAGAAGTGAAGTATTTGCCAGTATAGATAAAATATGTATAAGAAATAATTTATAGAAGGGAATAATGTTTCAGAAGATAAAAATGGTCAAGTTTGAAGGACTTTAAATCACAGAGAGGTTTACATTTGCTTATAAATTCAATAGGGAACAACTGAATGACTGGAATGGTAACATACTTAAACTTAGGATGGAGAAAAATATGAATCAGGAAGAAACAATTATGAGGCTACTGCAATAGAAAAGATGAGAGTAGATAAGAGCCAAGAATACAATCTATACAATAATTACAACAATGTAAATGGAAAGAAAAATGATAAGTGACTGTTGAGAAATTACAAAGAATAATTATTGCCCCAAAGAAGAGCTATGAGAAGATTCATTCCCCAAATTTTTTCCAGAGATGGGAGTTCCATGAGTATAGAACATTACATATATTTTCAGATTTTTTTCAATGTATTTATTGATTGCATAGGTTTTGTTTTGTTTTGTTTTGTTTTTGTTTTGTTTTGTTTTGTTTTGTTTTTTTTTGGTTAGAGGGGATGGATCTTTGGAAATAAGGTCATGTTAAAAAAAGTGTAGGAAATTTTTTTCACTTTATTTTATATAATATTTTATTTTTCCCCATTATGTTAAACAATGTTTAATATTTGGGTTTTTAAGTGTTGAATTCCAAATTCTATTTCTCCCTCCCTGAGAGAGTAAGCAACATGTTATACATATGTAATCACATAAAATATTTCTATATTAGTCATCTTGTACAAGAAATAAAATTTCATTTTAAAAAGTAAGAGCTCCAGATCATCTTTTAAAAAAGGAAACACCAACAAATTCCTCCTTTTAGTCCAGAACTACACAAGAAAATTTCTAGAAAAAAAAAGTTTATAGGTGTTATGAATAAAGATGCAGGAGACATCAGGGCCTGAAGATTTGCGCATGTGGAGCATTTCTAATAAACAGAGTCAGAAATAGGGGTATGCTGGTAAATGTTAACAGGCTGCTCTTAAAAAAATAAAAGGGGTATATAACACTTTTTAAAATCATCATTTAAATAACCAGCAGTATTAACATTTTCCCAAAATTTTCTGTATTTTAGACAATTGACAAAACAATAAATCCAGTATAGATTTTTAGCATATGCCTATTTCTGAAGCATAAATGTTTACACTGAAAATTGAACAATTGGCTCTAACAAGCTAGTTTGAACTGTTTCCAGTATACTCCTGGGATTCTGAATTCAATGGGACCTTGGTCCTGACCTGCTAGAACCATAAGAGGAGAAAGGACAGAGTAGACAGACCATTAAGACTGAACCAGGCAGTACATACACACTGAGGACTTTCCAAGATGATTAAAACCACCATTACTATTAGAGCCAAGGCAAGGAACAAGGCCAGCTACTGGTGGCTAATTGCCTAGAAAAAAAGACAGCTAATTTCATACTAGAGGGCTCACCAGGAAGCCTGAGACAAACATTATTTTTGATACTAACTGGGTCTGGCAGAAGGTTACCCTGCTAAGAATTAGACAGAAAAAAAAAAAAAAAAAAAAAGAAGATATGAGATAATCTAATCTTACCTGATTGAGAGAACATGATATAGGCATAAAAAGTTAAATAAGGCACAAGAACATACTAAGTATCAAATACAATATTAGGCAATAAATACTAAGAACTTCAAATGATAAAGTAGTCACCAGATATTAACATAGTGTATATTATATGAACTGGATATTGAATGAAGCGACAATGCAGACAATGAAAGAAGGGAAAATGGCTAACAGAAGCAAGAATATAATTAATGACTAAACCAGAGGGTTTACCTATAGGAGTCATTCCTGAATTATCTATGTATCTACATTATGTTATTTGACCCAAGGTCAATTTTAACAACAAATAAGAAAAAAAAAAGATACTATGGGCAATTATGGATGGTAGTTCTTCAAAGAAGCTAATAACATTGAAAAATGAGAGAAAGTAAAGTAAAAATATTGATTCTGATGATTACCATTTACTGAAATGAAATGAAAACTAATGAAATCAAGGTAAAGCAGTCTCAATAGGAAAACTAACTCCCCAGAAGTTGTCACAATGAGCAAAACAGTCTATTTCTTTGCCAAGCAAAGAGAGAGAAACTCATCTACAAAACAGAACAGAGAAATTTTGGAAGATAAGAGCAGTATTATGTCCCAAAAGAAAAAGAAAAACACTGGAAGAAAAGTCTTTCCAAACTTTCCGTGAAACCCAATTAAGCTGACATATCAAAAATGTTTACAGATATAGGACACAGAATAGAAATATATGAACTAACATATAATGGAATAGGACAACAAATAAGATGAAAATGCTAACAATTTCATTTCATTTGTATAGTAATCTGTTCTCATGGTTGATAATGAAATGAAATCTAAAAAGACTGATATGAGAAGCTATCACATTGGAGCAAGTACTTCTTTTGTAATAATTGAAGGAACTTCTTTTTTAATAATTGAAGGATCTATGATTTGGTTATATGGTCATGGAAAGTTGCTAAGGTATCAGCTGTGGTGGGAAGGCTTGAAAGGAAACTCGCAATTTTCCAAAATCTCCGATGATGAGTCTCTGAACTAGCTAATCTGTTTATTGAGACTACTGTGACTTAACAGATTCATATTTAAAACTTTTCTAACTTAGTAGAATCTGTTAATGATAGGTACACTGGCATAGACTTTGAAAGCATAGGGTTAAGAGAGTGCCATGTTAGAAAATGATTCACCAGAAATAATTCATCACAATTGTCCCATAAGAAATTGTAAACTGATAGTAAATAACATGAAGTGAAACAAAACAGCAATTTATACAATAACGCTATAAAAATAAAAATTTTTAAAAGACAAAAACTTCAATCAACTAAAGTTGGAAACATCTATGAATAAAAATTGCAACCCATCTCTTGGAAGAGGTGTCTATTATATGCAGTCAGTCAACAAACATTAATTAAGTACTTATTATGTGCCAGACATTGTGCTAAGTGCTGGGGATATGTAATGCCACCTATTTGTTACAAGAATTTTGTTTTTTATTTTGCCCCCCTTCTTTGTGGAGATAGAGGAGGGAAGGAGACAAAATAAATACTTTTAAATTGAAAAATAAAATTTAATTAAAAAAAAAAAAAACACAGGGATATATCTGCAGGCCTCAATGAGCCATCAGAGTAGGAATTTAGTGGAAGGGACAAAGTAGACACCGAAGAAAGTAGTGCTGGAAGGAGCACAGTTTAAAACTCTTGGGGAATAAATGTCAAAAATGCAACAATGCACAGGAAATACCACATAATTATCATGTAGAAACACAATACATAGTCATACTAAAAAACAAACAACAACAACAACAACAAAAAAAAAAAAAAAAAAAAAAAAACAAGGATTCAAGAAGGCATTACATCAATAGATGCTGGTTCAAACATTTATTTTCTTATCTTGAAAACATTTTATGACAAGAAGCTACAAATGTATGGAATATATTCTGTATGAAAATTAAGAATATTCTGGCTTTTAGATAATTTATGACAAAAAGACACATCTTCATAATTCCACAATAAAAATTCCACAAAATACTGATTTATTGTAAAGCAACCTTATGCTTTTTCTTCAATTTCATGTGTCTCAGACATATTTAGGGTCAGATCTCATAAAATTCTAGGATAGATGCAGCAAGATAATTCTATTCAGTGGTCCTCTAACTACTTATATCAAAAGAGGCATAAAAGAAACACACCAATGTTTGCCAAAGGTCTCTTAGGGAAATTCTTCTGCAAAGTCCAAATGCAAAAAGAGATTCATCTAGAGATGAAGTCCTCTAAATGCTGCTATCTAGAGATTATGCTAATTGCATCAAGTTGTAGAAACTATAGGATTCAATATCTCATCTATAAGAACTTGAAAGAGATTGGCTTAACAACAGGAGAAATCAAATGAATGAAAAAATGCCTATTGACAGGAAACTGGATGGTCAATCTAGTGAATTAATCTATCAGTACAAATGTACAGGATTGCAGATGGACTATACATCGACTATGCATTGGAATAGGGAAGGGAGCATGTTGTATTGTACTTGGAAAATTTCAAAGAATTTTCAATAGTCCCAAACTATTCTCTAATTCAAAGGCACAGAGTTTCAACACCAATAATGTTATGTGACTTAGAATCATAGAACACTGCAGTTTCCAAAGAAGCAAAATTTGATTCTGAAGAATTAAAATTCCAGAGATTCAAAATGTGATGGAAAGAACAACATTGAGTTCAGGTAGGCTACAACACATTGCAAAGGATGTGTGTGTGTGTGTGTGTGTGTGTGTGTGTGTGTGTGTGTGTGTGTCTGTTATAAAAAGGAGGATAAAATATCTAATAAATGTATGATTGGAAAAGGAGATGTTAGTCATGTTATAAAGTAACAGGAAGAGCTAGAGAACTACACAAGTATAGAGGGAATGCTTTTAAAAAGAGATGAAAGTTTCTAGTTAGATGGTAATTTAAGGAGAAAACGGATAGAAAGTCAAAGAATATGAGAAGGCATATTATAAGTTGCAATCTGTACCTTTGGAGTAAGTACCTTCATCAATTAAATTAACAATTCATTAAAGAACTGATTTTTTTTTTTAAGTTCAGCCTTATAACAATTCTGTGCATTGGCTAGGGAAATACATAAAGAATATAACTAGAGAAACTGAAACAGCGAGATCAAATTATTTATTGTATGGATAATTTCATATCTTGCTAGGAGATTGACTAACCCATCTTCCCCATCATTACCCTTACATAAACACACAAGGATCAGAAAATGAAATTTCTTGAGGATAGGATTTCATTGGAGAGGTAGGTACTACAGTCGATAAGGGCCACTGAGTGGACCTTGAGTTAGAAAGACCAGAAATACCAGAGTTCAGATTTGATTTACAATGAACTTTACAATGCAGATCTGGGCAAATCATTTATGCACCTGCCTGTGTAAAACTGGATAAGGAAATGGCAAACCACTCCAGTATTCTAGCCAAGAAAACTCCACAGTCAATTGGTCTACAAGAATCATGACGAGTCAGACACAAATGAATAATAACAAGAACAAAAACAAGTACTTCACTGATATTAAGCATAGTAGCCAACATAAATAAACCTTTGCATATTAAATTATACTATGAATTCAATGGCTATGTATGGACAGTGACAAGTATAGAATTAGTGAGAAGAGAAGATAAAGGGGAAAAAAAGAACATAAGAAAAACACAGAAACTCCCTTTTTGAGGAAGTATCATATAACTAAAATGAAATAAATCATGATAAATAGCATTGGCATAAAATATATAGCCCTGATAATGATAATGAGTTTCTACAGCTAAGAATCATGCAAACAAAACAAAAGTACCTTTTTGTAAATGCAGCTGAAGGATCAGCTTTCCAAAAAATAGTTCAAGTAATTTTTTTTTCATTTCTTTTAACATTCTTAATTTCCCCTTTGTACACTCTCTTCCCTTTCCAAATTTCCAATCTCCTCTCCTTATTTGCAGGGGTCTAATACCAACTTCCTCTTTTATTCCTATCAAAATAGGGGAATGAAGGATCTGATAACACTGATTAATTATTTTTAGAGTAGAGTGAGTTTCAGTCAATGTTACACTTCAACAAGGCATTTTTAAGTCTTTTATCTTATAAATAATGGAATGAATGGATTTGTTCCTGTTAAAAGGAATTTTCTGCATCAAGAAAGCCTATAAGTATAAATTTCAGAGGGCCCCTCAAGTCATAGGCTGTCCCAAGGCAGGGCCTTCAAAAAAGCAAGCTGAAGGTCTTTAGAGTAATTGAAGGGAGTCCGTGAAATGCTCTTCAAACAGCTAGACTTCACTATTGCCTGTAATGAGGTCAGAAGAAATAATGTACAGTCTCCCCCCAAGATGACCCCTTACTCTGAAGAAAAGGATGGTCAGGGAAGCCCCCATTGCAGCTGTTCAGACTCCTATTCCTTGCAATGCCTGGACCAACAGAATTCTTGTCAAGAATTTGAAGTCAACACTTCCAGAGAATGTCAGAAATTCTTAATCTGGGCCCTGTTAAATTGGTTTTTTGTTTGTTTGTTTGTTTTTCCTCTTTTGTCTTCATTTATTTATATATTTGTTTCTTTATTCGTTTATTTATTAATTTATTTACGCATTTTAAACATTATTTTAAGTGATCCACAGACTTCAGCAGAATAATGAAGGGGTCCATTTTCTCTCTCTCTTTCTCTCTCTCTCCCTCTCTCTCCTCCCCCCATCCCATACGACACACACAGTTAAAAACTCTTGATGGAAAATCAATTCCATCCAGATTTTTTTTTAAACTCCTAGGGGGCTCCTTTTATTCCCTAATATTAATTTAGAGAATCCAGAAAACACTGAATAAAAGTGTAAAACTCAAATAGAAATTAGGCCACTAAATCTTTTTTTTTTTTCCTTTAAAGCTTTTTATTTTCAAAACATATGCATGGATAATTTTTCACCATTGACCCTTGCACAGCCTTGTATTTCAGATTTTCTCCTCCTTCCCCCACCCCCACCTTTAGATGGCAAGCAATCCAATATATGTAAATATATTCATACAATTTTCTTGCTAACAAGAAAAATCAGATCAAAAAGGAATGTAAATGAATAAGAAAACAAAATGCAAGCAAACAACAACAAAAAGAGTGAGAATGTTACATTTTAATCCACCTTTAGTTCCCACAGTCTTCTCTCTGGGTGTAGATGGTTCTCTTCATCACAAGATCACTGGAACAGGCATCAATCATCTCATAGCTAGAAAGAGTCACGTTCATCACAATTGATCATCATATAATGCTGATATTGCCGGGTACAATGATCTCCTGGTTTTTCTCATTTCACTTACCTGATGGTAAATGTAAGTTCATGTAAGTCTCTCCAGGCCTCTCTAAAATCATCAGTCTGATCCTTTCTTATAGAACAATAATATTCCATAACATTCATATACCATAATTTACTCAGCCATTCTCCAGATAATGGGCATCTACTCAATTTCCAGTTTCTAGACACTACAAAAAAACTGCCACAAACATTTTGCAATATGTGGGTCTCTTTCCCTCCTTTAAATCTCTTTGGGATATAAGCCCAGTAGAAATTAAGGATAACTTTTTGAGCATAGTTCCAAATTGCTTTCCAGAATGGCTGGATCCATTCACAGTTCCACCAACAATGTATCAGTATCCCAGTTTTCCCACATCCCCTCCAATATTCCTCATTATCTTTTCCTGTCATCTTAGGTGTGTAGTGGTATCTCAGAGTTGTCTTAATTTGTATTTCTCTGATCAATAGTGATTTAGAGCACCTTCTCATATGATTAAAAATAGTTTTAATTTCTTCATCTGAAAATTGTTCATATCCTTTGACCATGTATTTATCAACTGGAGAATACCTTGAATTCTTACAAATTTGAGTTAATTCTATATATATTTTAGAAATTAGTGGGCCACTAAATCTTATATAAAGTTCCCTGCAGCTTCATATTGACTTAGAAAACCATTTAGTAGAACCAGGAATACATTGTACACAGTAACACCAAGATTGTGCAATGATTAACTATGAAAGAACTTGGTTCTTCTCAGTAATTCAGGGTTCCAAGGCAATCTTAATAAACTTTGAATAGAAACACCATCCGCATCCAAAGAGAGAACTATGGAGAGTGAATATAAATCAATAAATCATCTTTGTTTATTTTTTTCTTTTTTCTCTTGTTTTTTTATCTCCTAACATAATTCATAAAGAAATGTATTTTAAAAAAATAATGTACATGTAACCAGAAAAAAAAAAAAAAACAATTAAAAGGAGGAAAAAAATGTTAACATTATTTTTGTTTCGTCATTTTCCTATCTATTTGTTAAATTGTTGCTAAATCCCTTCAGTCTTGTCCAACTTTTCCTGATCCATTTGGGATTTTCTTGTCATAATGGATTTCTGAAATTAATAAGCAATAATAATGAAATGCCTGAATTTAAAGTGAGTGCAGAATAAAATTGGACACCTGCCATTTAACCTAGTGATGTTTCAGGTCTAAAAATACACCTCAGGAAGGTTCTGTTCCACTCTCACCCAGTGAGATATGCCCAAGAAACCATGAATACTGCACACAAAGTCAGAACCAGATCACTCCTCAAGTCCACCTCTAAACCATAAAATTATCATCAGTGACATGAAGCACCTGGTTTCTCTTACTTTTCCCTATAAATTTACCTTCTTGTTCTTGGCTCTTTGCTAACTTTTTTGGGGAATTTAGCCCACTTCCATTGGTGTTACAATCATAATAAACTTTGCCCCTTGACTGGGAGATAGGTCTGAGCCTAGAAATTATTTTGAGACATCTCTCCTGGTACCAGCCAGGAATCCCAACATTTTCAGTGGTCTCCTTTGAGCCCCAACAATAATGTCCTATATGCTAATCTCCTCTTGCCTCTCATATGTTAACTTCTCTAGTAATGAAATTTCTAAATATAAGATATGCCATTAGGAAACATCTTTTTTGGTTGTTAACAGAAGTAATAGGAGTGGGAGTGGGTGTTTTTAGGTATCTGTCTGAAAGCAATCAATAGTAATCTACATTGGAACTCTCATGACAGGCTCATAAAAAAGAGATGTAGTAATGGTACTCCAGCCAGTGCTGTCCCACAGCACCACCATGGAGTACTTAACACTGAAAAACATGGACCATATTCTAGGTATTATTCCCAAGTTTGATATAAAATATTTTTACCAAGCTCATTAGGAAGCTACAGCTACTTAAAGCCAACAGAGATTACTATTTCAAGGTGAATGTGTCTCTATTCAGGTAAATCAGGAGCTCAATCTAAGAGATATTTGCCAACCTCCTATTATGTATCTGGTAGGAACATCTTAAATCAGTCCAAGAGAACATATTGAAGAAAAAAAAAATACACAGAAAGACTGCATTGTCAAAGCCTCTTAAACTGGAAAAGAAGATTTAAAAAGGTGGAACATTAAGCAAAATCTAAAGTTAGAATTTTTCACCTGTATTTTTTTAAGATGATAGATCTCTTTGGCAGTCAGATTGATAAGAGCTGTAAGACCTGAGAAACCTTAAGGTTACCTGGTCTTAGAAAGACCACAATATATTGGTCAGTAAGTTGTAGAACTCAATCATGGGAACTACCCCACCCCTACCACTAGGCAATTATGTTCTATACCATAATATTAGCATATCAAATTTACCTTTGTTTCTCTTTCCCATAAAGTTTTATTCTTGTTTCTAGTTCTTTGCTAAATTCCCATAAAATTAGCATACTGACAACAAACATCTTGCTTTTGGCTCTTTGATAAACTATTATGCCACAGTTCTCTTTTATTGTCCTGACTCAGTTTCTCTAATTGTTCTGCTTCAGTTTATAATTATCAGCTCAAACCTCAGGCCTGCAAAATCTCCCCTCCCTCTTTATCAAAACATTTGATAAAGATAAAAGATCTTGTGTTTTAGAATATCAGAATGCCTCTCCCCATTCCAAGCTATCAGAATGTCAGATACCCTTTTATCAAGATGCCTCCCCCCATCTCCAGTGGCTCACCCCACCCTGTCAGAGTCCCGTTCCCATTCTTAGCACCCTGACTCTGCCCTCGCCTCAATCAACACTTTCATTGGCTGCTGGATGCTTGGAGACGATGGTCTAATTCAGCGCTGGGACCAAACCATGGATCCATTTGGTCCCAGTAAATCTCTCCATTAAATAAATTATTAAATACTCTCTAATCTCTATCTTGCTCAGTTTCTCCAGCATTACATTTTGGAGGTCCCACTGAGATGTTAGAACATGAGCAGGATTAGAGATAAGAGACCTTCAGGTCTCCACTTTGGGCCTCAGGATGGCTGGGGATCTGGGCTCTTTGCTTGGAGAGGCCAGCCCTTTGGATTTTTTTTCCAGAGCCTCTGGGAAAGAGCAGTTTCCAGCCACAACGGTGCATGAAGTCCAATAGTGGACATTCCATTTCAGCCATGGGAGAGTAAGTCTGGATGTCTTAAGACCTATTCTGTTCTGTCTGTCTGTGCTAGCATCTGGATTCCCAAAATAATGAAATGCTGATGGGCATAAATTCTGGGAGTGGGGTCCTCTGGATGCAGGGGAACCTAGCTGGTCTCTAAAGACACATCTGGTTCTGTGTGCCAGTTGGCAAAACTCTGGGTATTACAGAATATAAATCTGGATGTCTTTTTTTAAGACAACTGGCTAAAAAAAAAAAAAAAAAAAAAAAAAAAAAGCTCCATTTGGATTCTGGAAGACTCTGGAGCTGACAACTTCCCTCAGGACTATTCTAAAATTTCTACATAGCCCCTGGCCTGTGTGTTATATATGTTTGACTATGCAGTCATGTCCGTGTATTCTATGTGACTTGTTTGTCATTTGTTTGTGACTTGTTTGGTTCAAAGCTCTGCTAAATTAAGAAATTTGGGAATTGGTTAAAATTTGTTTGTGATTTTAAACTTTTTAACCCGTTGAACTAATTTGTGAGTAAAGGAACAAAAAGGCAGATGGTTTTTTTCTTGAAGCAGGTTTTCAGAGCCTGCTAGAGTAAAGGGCAATAAAACCTTATCTGATTGAAACTCAGACTGGAGAAAACATCTGATTAGGGATTTTAGGATGGTTTTAAATTTGTGGGAAATAATTTTACTATTGCCTTTGCATGCCAGATTTGTTCTGACTATTCTTTTGGGCAGTTTTAAATTGTGGGAAATAATTTTACTGCTGCCTATGCAGGATAGATTTAGCTATCTTTGAATGTAAGATCTTGTTGGAGTGAAGTTCTGTTAACTTACCTGAAAGGGGTCATGTGTTTCTAACTAGGTAAAGAAAGGTCTGACTTTTCTGAAGGTTTCAAATCTGGTCAAAGTTGGGGCTTAGGAAAAGTCCATTGGGAATAATGGTCGCATGGGTTCAGAGAGAAATTCATTACTTGAAATATGATAGGAAAGGCAGTTTCATATTACTGGGAATTTAGAGCTGTAGTTGATTGAATTTTAAGTGAAAATATAGGTTATTAAAACAAAATGCCAGTAGCTTACCTTGGGAGGTAGTGTTTGTATCTCCCTGCTTAGATGATATGTTGCTTTCTAGGAGTATTGGGTTATTTGTGAACTATGCTCTGTTGGGTATATATAGTAAGTTTTATGAAATTTGATTTTTAAAGTTTTTTTTAAGTGATTTAAAGACAAGAGACAAGAAAGATTGATTTGCAAAAGCAATTAATAGTTTAAATGGAGCATCTAGTATTGGTTTGGGAATGTTTAAAGCATGTTGGAGAAGATTTGAGCAAGTAAGCATTGGGAGGATAGAGATAGAGATGGGACAGGAAGAGATAGTGTGAGAGAAGGAAGATGAGAGAGAGGAAAATAGCTTTCCAGAACTGGGGAACAAAAAGGCACAAATCCCTAGGGAATTTGGCATTTGTCATGGGAAAGGAGATTACCCCATGAGGTTGGGTCCTGTCTTTAGCTGGCAGATTGGATCCTGGGGGAAATGGCACCCTAAAAAGATTAACTGTGAGAAGCTAGGGCAGGGAAGCGATGGTGGAATGGGGGAAGGGCAATCACATGGAAAAGAGACAATCTAATCCCCCTCACCTCCATTAACATGGTGTTTTTTTTTGGGGGGGTGGTGTTTTTTTTTTTTTTTTTGACAAACTGCAGCTCCTTGCTGGTTCAAATATTAATTGCTTCTACTGTTTAATTGATATTTTTTAAGAATCTTTTGGATTGTTTTCTGTAGAATTGGGTATTCTGTATAAGTTTAATTGATTGTATCCTGAGGTTATGCCCATCATTTAAAGACTTCTGAAAATAATAGTTTTTCCTTGTCTTTTTGAAAATGTTTCTGTTATGGACAATATGTAATTTGGAATACTTGCCTATGTATTGAGTATTTTTAAAAGCAAACTGAATTGTATGTATAATGTTCATTTATGGAAACATCTACTTAGATATGAAAGAAGTGAACTTACTGAGACAAATTCTTACCATTACAGGATTTATCTGAAACTTCAGCTAATGGAATTTGTTATTAGACATAAAATTCCTTGGTCTTATAGTAAATACTATTTGGGAGTTTTAAAGCTCCACAGTTAGTGGGACAATTAAGAGGAGTAAACATGAATTAAAGCTATTTTATCCTGTTTTTCTGAAAGTTAAGTTTTAACTGCTTGTTATAGTTATATCCCTGAATTTTTTTCCTCCTGTAACTAATTTCTCTGAGCAGAGCAATGGTCAATAAAAAACTGTTACTGCAATTCAATTATGTCATACCTTGCTGTTTCCAATCTGGTTATATGTAATCATTGTATCCTAAATAGTTGGGCAAATAAGTATTTAGTCTGATCATGACTGTTACTGTATCTGTTACTGTATATTTGTGTCTGTGGATCTTCAGGTTTTTAAAGGTTTCTAAATAATGAGAGGACAAAAGCCTAACTGCTATTTTATCTATTGGGAAGCTGCTGGCCAATTCATACTGACCTCTTCACGTTTTGTATCAATCTGCTCTATCCTTTACTTGTCAGATTTGTGTTTTTTGGTCTAGATTTCGGTCAAATTACAGCTTTTGAATTGCTTCTGGGACCTAGATCAGCTTTGATTGTCAGCATACCAGGCCACATTATATATATATATATATCCTCTGCATGGACTGAGAGTCTCCTACTAGTGCCCAGGCTGAAGCAGTTTTCATCTCTTATCCCTGATGGACTGATATGGGGAATTTAGGAACCCTGATTGGGTCATCAATTACTGTGTTTAAGATTTGTTAAAACTGTAACTATTGCTGTATGTTTGAGGGATTTTTAAGATGTATAGGAATTTTGATTCACTTGGGATTCATATGTGGAATGATCATTTGATAATTCCTTTTCTATGAGAAAAAAAAAGGGAAGAAGGAAACTGGTTGAAACTGGTCAGGAAGTTGGGGAAATTTGATGTATTTTTCTTAGGCACTTCTGCTCTGTCCCCTATTTCATTAGTTCAGATTGAGTTGGAAATTGTTTTAACTTTGAAATCCCTTATTCTGCTGGAATTGCCCTGGCAGACTCAGTTTTTGGGATTATTTTTTTTTAGAAACAACCAGAAATTAGACACCTGTCCTGGTTCTGACAGCTTCTCTGATCTGTTTCTCCACTCCTGTTACTCCAGTTCCTTAATTAGTATTTCAGCATTTTTTGATATCAGGCCTCTAATAGTTTGGGGTTGCCTGCCTTGGTATAACAGCATAATTTACTCAGAAATCTGTTTCCTAGTAATTGCTCACTTATTAAGTGTTTTTAAAAGAAAAGAAAAATGTTTAAAATATTGTCATTATTTTATTTTTCCCTCTATCAAATTAAGGTCTTGTATATCTTGTATAAGAAATCTTGTATAAGAATCTTGTATGTTATCTTGTATAAGAAAATCACCTAATAGAAGTGAAGATCTCCAGGTGGCTTCAGTTAAGCTATTTGAGTCAGGTGTTTGGACATTTCACCCTAAATTTGTTTTGCCCACCTGTAATGCCCTTTGTGAACAGAGAAGGAAATGGAAAAATACAAGGTTCTTTTACATTCCAATATGCTGCCTCAGGGTGGTTCTTAGTCAGATTACAATAACCTTCACCAAACTAAGCCAATAGACAACAAAAATAAAATACTACTTTGTTATAAATCCTTGTTCTGGCTCAAGGCCAGGAAAGATAAAGAGTCCATATACACTAGCAGAGAAAAAAGCTTGCTGCAGGTATCATACTTTTAACCTCCAGGTAGGATCAAGCAGTGAGACTTTTCTAATTATATAAAGATTATATCCTGTATTTTATTGGTTGAACTAGATCAAACATACCTACTAGTCAATCCAACTTTCAAAGAGATTATATAAGTATATAGAGCTGACAACTAACTGTACCAATGCATAACTTCAATCATGTTTTGTAAGTCAGTTTCTATTCCTTTGATTTTCCTTTAAAGAAAAAGTAATTCTTCAAAAGCTCAAAGGAAAAAAAGAATAACTTATTTACTCTTAAGTAATCCACAAAATAAAGCCAGAAAATGCAGGAAAACCAGTTATCAATGCAACCTCTCCATCAGAAAGCCTATTCCTTAGAACAAACAAAGCTATCAATGGTCACAAAAAGGGAAGGGGGAAGTGGGTACAGACTTCTACCAAAAACTTCAAATACTTTTTTTTTTCATATAACCAGATGTAAGCTATGAGCCACGTGGAATAAGAGGCAAAATCTATATTAAAAGAGTGCATTGGACTTAGTATGAGACCTTGGATTTGTTTGCCATCTCAAATACAAAATAATTATGGTACCCTGAGCAAGTCACTTGAAACATTCTGAGTCTCAGAAGAAGCTCCTACTCAAAAGGTTTTCATGAGCATCAAATGATGGGTATAATGTCCATTACAATATAAATGTCAATTATTATTGGTATTACTATGTAATGCTCATCTTTTTTTTGGACAGGGTTCATAAAGAAATTACTCTGAAAGTGGATCTCTTTGATAAAGAGAGCTAATTCAGTTTCAATTGATCAAGGATGGACAGAAGCAGCTACACCCAAAGAAAGAACACTGGGAAATGAATATAAACTGCTTGCATTTTTGTTTTTCTTCCTGGGTTATTTATACCTTCTGAATCCAATTCTCCCTGTGCAACAAGAGAACTGTTTGGTTCTGCACACATATATTGTATCTAGGATATACTGTGACCTATTTAACATGTATAGGACTGCTTGCCATCTGGGGAAGGGGGTGGAGGAAGGGAAGGGAAAAATCGGAACAGAAGAGAGTGCAAGGGATAATGTTGTAGAAAATTACCCTGGCATGGGTTCTGTCAATAAAAAGTTATTTTTTAAAAATTACCCTGAGATTATTATGCCACAGTTCTCTTTTATTGTCTTGACTCAGTTTCCCTGATTATCCTGACTCAGTTTCCCTAATTGTTCTGCCTCAATTTATAATTGTTCTGCTCAGTCCTGTAAAACCATCTCTCCCTCTTAATCAGTATATTTAATAAGGATAAAAGGTCTTATATTTTAGAATATCAGAATGCCTCTCCCATTCCAAACTATCAGAATATCAGATACTGTCTTATCAAGATGTCTCTCCCCATCTCTGGGATGCCTCCCCCCATCTCTGATGGCTCACCCAAACCTGTCAGTGTCTCGCTCCCACTCTCAGCACCCAGATTCCACCTAGCCTCGATCCAGCCCTTGAGTCTGAGCTGTGTGTATATATGTCAATGAGAACTCACATTGCTGGATTCTTGGAAACAATAGTCTCATTAAGCCCTGGGATCAAACCATGGATCCATTTGGTCCCAGTAAATCTCTCCCTTTTAAATAAATTATTAAATACGCTCTAATCTCTATCTTGCCTCAGTTTCTCCGGCATTACAAGATAAGCTTCTAACCTATTATTATTTTGTATCTAATGATCCATTGCAATTTCATAAATTGCTTTTTGTAATTGAATAAAAGCAGGCTGTAAGATCTGTAGCCTCATTGAAAGTATTCTTGGTATAAGGCAGCTAGTTGGTACACTGGGGCTAAACTCAAATCCAGTTTCAGAAATTACTAGGTGTCCAAACCTGGGCAATTTACAACTTCTATTTGCCTCAGTTTCCTCAACAGTAAAATGAAATCTTAAAACATCATCTATCTCACAGTTGTTTAAAAGAAGAAATTAGATTTTTGTAAAATGCTTAACATACTCCTTCTTTACAAATAAGAGAATGATAATATGCACATCATTCTATCCCCACATGATTTTGATCACTTCTACTTAGTCTATATTTATTTTGAAAGCTTCTCATTCCATGTAGATTGGAGGTTACTAGTATTTGGTGATATTTAAAATATTGTACTTATTTAAGGATTAATATTATGTTCAAAAAATTACGGACAAAGATTCAGTCTGCAAGAATAGCTTTGTTCCAGTAAAATTTATTGGTTGATTTCTTGAGTTGAGGTTGGGAAGGATCTCAAAAGGTTGGGGTCACAGACTTGTGTTGCAGTGTCTCAAAAGAATTTGCAGGCTTCAACCCATTTCCTAGTCAAGGGGCAAAGTTTATTGTAATTGTGCCAATTGAAGTGGTCTAAATTCTAAGAGAATTTAGCAAAGAAACAGAAGCAAAAAGACACATTTATCTAGTTCTTCATAATATAGATATGCTAATTTTACGGCCTAGAATAGAACCAAGGAGTGGTCTCAAGAATTTGGTTATCATTGACCAGCAGACAATAATGTTTGTAGGACTATTCTAAGGCCAGAAGACTTGATATCATTGACAGATTGTTAGAACAGAAAACTCTTAAGGTCAGAGGACCTTAAAAGACAGTTATTGCTCTCTCCCCTAGAAGCTATATTACATCACAATAAACAAAACTGCTATTATAAGTACCTAAGTTTTGACAAATCTAATGATCCTAAGCCTTAACTATTGCTCAATGTAGGGATGTTTGCTTATTCCAAAATTTCAGTTGGACCTGTTTATCATATGTTCTTTGAATGTACTTTTCCTTGAGCAACAATTTATACAATAAAAATATGGTAAAAAAAATTTTAAAAGAAAAACATCTTTGAAAGAACCATTGAAATTACCATCATTCTAGAGAACTGATAATGAAACATATTGCCCACGTGCTGACTATGAAATGTACAAAAAAACAAACAAATGCAAAATCCAATCATTTATGTACAGAGACTTAGAATCGTTTTGTCAATCACTAAATATATGTATGTGTGTGTATGTGTATATATTTGGAATCAGAAAGGCAGTAAAGTTTAAGAAAAACTATATAATTTTTAAAAATTTTCTGTCATATCCATCCACTCTTTTGCAATATGTGTACTACCTACTAGATTATGCCAGCATCTTCTAATTTCTCTCCCTGATTCCTGTCTCTTCTTAATAAATCAATCTTATACAATGCTAGCCATTTATTCTTCCTCAAAAACAATGCCATTTCTTTCATTTAAAAAGGACAGAGAAGCCTTGCAATTGTCTAGAGAACATTTAATTATTGCAAAAAATATTTTCTAACAATTCAAATTATTATCATTCCTATTTGATATCCTATATTAGGAGTATAGCATATATTAAATGACTTGTCAAACAGCCAGCAAATATGTGTGAGATGAAATTCCTATATTCTTTTCCCTATACTACATTGCTACACACACACACACACACACACAGAGAGAGAGAGAGAGAGAGAGAGAGAGAGAGTGTGTGTGTGTGTGTGTGTGTGTGTGTGTGTGTGTGTGTGTGTGAGGCTTCTGAATAAAATTCACACTCTATAATAATAGTATTTAAGGCACTTCAGGCAAGGACAGATAGGTAGTACAGAACTTATATTCATGAATTCAAAGCTGCCCTAAGACATTTATCAGCTTGTGTGACCTAGACAAGTCACTTAATCCTGTTTGCTTCAGTTTCTCATCTATAAAATGATGTGGAAAAGGCAAACCATTCTAATATCCTTGCTAAGAAAACACCAAAAATAGGATCACAAAGAGTTGAACACTACTGAAATGACTCAATAACAATAATATAGGTCCAATCAGCCCATCCAACTCAATTACATTGTTCCCTCCTTCATCTCTTCCCCCCTTTACTTTCACTTTTTCTGCCCTCAAGGAATTTACATTCATTAATAAGAGAAAACATGCACAGAAGCAAACTGCTGTCAATGTGATAGTAGTCAAATTACTTAAATTCACTGGGTGTTGGTTTCTTTATTTGTAAAGTGAGAGAATTAGATTTAATGAGTATTAAGTTCTGTTCCTTTTTTGAATCTACAATTCTGTGTCTACATGATCTCTGAAATCATTTTTACGTCCAAATATTTAAGTATACACAATAAGTATATAAATGTAAGGTAGTTTTGTTTGGAAAGTGAAATGATTCTGTAGTTCATTAGAAAGAAATGCATGTCATTTTTACTGTACCTCCCATGTAGTCTTTATAAGAATTACAAAAACATTTAGTCTAAAGTATTCATTTATGTGATTACAATGGAATACTATTGTTCTATAAGATATGATGAACAAGATTCTCTCAGAATAAACAGGAAAGACTTCCATGACCTGATCCAAAGTGAAATGTACTGTGTACAAAGAGTAATATTGCAAGATGATCAGCTATGAATCTCTTAGCTATAAGCAGCAATACAATGATCCAAGACAACTCTAAAGGATTTCTCATAAAAAATGTTATTCATCCTCAAAGAAAAAACTGATGGTGGCTTACTGAAGCATACTTAAAAAAAAAAAAAAAAAACACTTTTTCTCAAGGGCTTTTTTTGGTCCATTTTCTTTCATATGACTATTATGGAAATGTTTTGCATGACTATACATGTATGACCTATATTTGTTTGCCTTCTCAATAGAGGGAAGGGTGGCAAAGGCAGAAGGAAGAGAATCTGTAATTCAAATTTTTAAAAATGAATCCTAAAAAAATTGTTTTTATATATAACTGGGGGAAAATAAAGTCACAAATGAATTTGGAAACAAGGAGGATAAAGAGTCTATCACCAAATGGAGAGAATTAAGCAGAAAATAGGAGCCTAAAAAAGGGTTGGAACCAGGTACCTAGTCTATGGAAGGGAAAGTCAATGCCCAATGGTCCTAGGAAGTTTCAGTCAGTTTAGTGCAGCCAATGATAAAGGAACTAGTTGGTAGGATGAAAAATTAGGAAGTTAAAAGAATAAAGGGGAAAAACTTATGTTTGATTAATTTAATTTTAATATTTTGTGGGTAAAAATGTTGGCCTATCACTAAGCTAATATACCTCCTTGTCTAATTGTATGTGTTACTGTTGATCTTTTATACTGCTTCTTGAGCAGTCTTTTTCTACTCTGTATCACTTTGCTCACCTGTACTGCTAATCCTTCTGAAATGATATATTTTTATGATTTACAGTCATGTGGCATAGTACTGATAGGCTTTAGTCATAAGGAGCATGTTAGAATTGTTAAAAAACACAGTTCCATTCCCCAGATGCAAATCAGCACCATTGTTTTGAGGTCTCTCCATCAATTAGGAGGCTAAATTTATAGGTGACTAGAAATTGAACTGGATAATTATATGAGTAAAGAGAAGAGACTACCTGAAAATATTGTGGGGGGTAGTTTGTCAACTAATTAGAGTTGGGACATAAGGAAAAGTGATGATGTAATAGGACCGTGTGTCCCCCTGATCTTTAGAGGGATGGGCCTGGGTTAGAAAAACCCTGAATCTCAACCCCTCCTGGCTTCTGGGCTTCCACTTGCTTCCCAGGAGAGACTCCCACCTCCAACTGATATGGAAATTAGTTCAGCCTGGGAAACAATAACCACCCTTTATTGATTTGGAAATTAGTCCCTCACATTACTCCCTAGCCCCAAGCCATAGAAAGCTAAATAAAATCAAAACTCTGTACCCCAGTCTTTGCTATCTTCCTAATCAGAAAGGCCCACTGAGAGAAAGAGCTTCTAGGTGAAAATAAACCCATTTTTGTTAAACCTTGCTTGGAGACTGGGACTCGGAATTCTTTCACAAAACATGCAAGACAGGCCTGGGGATCCTGTCGCTGTTATCATTATCTTACCCCTCACCGTGAGATATTAAAAAATCTTAAGAAAAATCTGAGAACTGATGCAAAGTGGAATCATCAGAACCAGGAGAACAATCTACACAGTAACAATAATATTGTAAAAATAATCAACTGGGAATGACTTATTAAACAATTATACACCAGAAATCCAAAGGATTCATGATGTGAAATGCTATCCAACCTCTAGAATAGTACAGATTGAATGAAGCATTCTTTCCCTTTACTTTTCTTGTGTGTGTGTCTGTGTGTGTGTGTGTGTGTGTGTGGTAACATAGCTAAGACAGAAATATGTTTAGCATGACTTCATTTGTATAAAGGGTATTGTATTTCTTGCCTTCTCCATGGGTGGAGGAGAGAGAGAAGAGAAAACTTTGGAGGGAAAATTAAAATAAAATTTTAAAATAAATATATAAATAATAATAAGTAATTCTGAGTCTTCAAGCCTGTATGATTGAAAGGATGATTATAATTTCAATATTAATAGGGAAATTTTCACGAGAGGCTGATTTGTTAGGAAAAAATATTTTTGCCAGTCTATCAATTCCTGCTCATTCTATGTTACTCATCTTTCCCATTAAATCCTGCCCCAAAATTTGATGGGATAAAGGAAATTTATTCACCAGATTCTATGATCATAAGAGTTCAAGGTCACCCACTAAATAGTGTCTACTCATAGTCATGAGGTGGAGCTGGAGAGGGGTGGGGGGGAGAAGAGGAGAGCCAGGATATGGTGATATAAGGGAAAGGAAGCAAGTAAATTTAACTTACCACAATCCTTATAGTTGTCTAAGTCAAAGTAATTTATAGCAACTATGATGGCCCCATACCCAGGATTAAACTTGGAGGGAGAAAAATCAAGGGATATCTAACTATGGGGGGTATTTGACTTTAAAGATAATCTCATAGATTAACTATGTAAGACAGAGAAGGTGTGATCCATCTTCCCAAACCTCTCATTGTCTCATCACATACCCTGTAGTAGAAGTCAAGTCATCTTGATGGGATATAATTTTGTGGTCCCCTGACCTTGGGGGGCTTCTGTTCTAACAATACATCAGTAGTCCTAAATCTTCTAGTTTTGGAATCTGCCACAGAAAACTCCCACAATCCAATGTCTGACCATTCCTCAGCCAGATAGCTTCTGGCCTCAGGAAACTCACACAGATCAAATTCTCAAGACAATAGTGAATAAAACCACTCTTAATTCATTGCTGACTGGTCATTTTGTCAGTAATAATCTGATCAACTAAGAACCACTCCTTCTGGCGATTACTCTTTCTACCTATGAAAAATAGAAGTAGCCTTATCTATGATTGAAAGCTGTCTAAATGTATCTCTTTGCTTTTGAATTCCCTTAAAATTACTTACAATTAAGCTTTGCTCCTTAACTAGGAGCCTGAAAATTCTTTTGTGACACCTCTCAATACCAGTCTAGGACCCCAAACTTTTGGGATCCCTCCCTTCCCAATCTCAACAATCTGACCCCTAAATTACACGTCCCCTCAAGTGCTATAATTCATGTTTTAGAAACCATTGGTATAGATGATAAATATTACAAAACTTAAGAGAGAAAAAATTTCCACACCTATTAGGAAAAATTTAATGAAAAAGACTGGAATAAAACCAGTCCAAGAAGGGCAGGTGAGATATAACTAAGCACTAAAGAAGAGAAAGTATATTGTAATATAAACACATACACATAGGCATATATACAGATATGTAGTTTATAATACATATTTATTCTCATCATTATATATTTTCTTCCACAGAACTTTAATATTAATGGTTCAATCTATATTTGGGACTAGTCCATATTTATACCAACTCACCATCAAGAACAAGGGTACTTACAAAAGTCTGCTTTTTTATCCCCCAAAGAACAATGTGATTGGCCTGATTGGAACAGAGCAAAGTGAAGTGTTCATTTTGAGTTGAGATGGAAAGTAAACTTGAAAAGATAGATTGGGGCCAGACTGAGGAAGGCCCTGAGGACTTTGGCAGGCAGACTAGTTTGTACTTCATCTTGCAGGTAATGTGAAACCAGAGAGTAATGAAAATCAGAGGGGACCTGAGATGACAGAAATAGGGAAACTTTCCAGCTCCTCCTGGGTGTTAATCTTACAATACAGCTTCATTTAAAGTCTAGTGAACTCTCCAAACATTAGACTAAAAAAGGAACAAAATATAACATAAGGAAAATGCACATAGTTTAGGAAAAACCACCTTGAATACAATCTTTCTTTCAATTAATGTGAATATTCAAGACTCAATGGAAACACATACTAGGGAAATAAGTTTAAGAACATGACCCATGGCAACCCATTATTCTCTATTAATATTACTTTATGGGCCTTTAGCCAAGGATATCTTAAATTAGCATTCCAAAGGGAAAGCTTTAAATAAAGAAAGAAATTTCACCACTTATAGATTATATTAGAAAGAAGAATCATATGGGAGTGGTAGGAAAGAAGAATTAATACCCTGAGGCTGATTGGACTAATGGACAACAAAAGTCTCCACAGAAATTCTAAATAGCTAAAGTATTCTTTTTTCTCTTAATTTATTCTTTAGGATTTTTTTTTTAAGCTGAGTCTTTAAACTTAAATCTTAAATTTCATTTGTGAGGCTATATAGATTATTGGTGAGTATGATGTAGTATACATTTCAAAGGATCATAACACACATTTTAACCTCATGCCTCTCTACTCTCCTGAAAAGTACAGACTAGAGCTTTAAAATTTGTAAATAACAGCATGAGTAATTATTTTAGGAATATATTCAAATATTTTATAAGTAATTGCTTTTTAGACAATTCACAACTAAATGTAACAAAATTATAATCAATTCCATGAACAGACTTAATTTCTTTCAGACCTGCTATGTTCAAGGTACTTTCTTGGGTTCTAGGAATACTAATACGGAAAAGACTGTCTCCTAAGGAATAGATCTATAAACTATGGCCTAAAAGGAAAAAGAGGTTTAAAAAAAAAAAAAAAAAAGAACAAGGCTTCATATTTTCTCTTATTCTTTAGGTTCCTTGTGAAGCAGCTGTTTAATTTATTGACTTCAGTAATCTATTTCTTTTAATACTTCCTTTAGTTCTTAACACATTCAATATATTATATTTTACTTAGGAAAGCAGAAAGTTAGAAATTACCATGGACTATTTTCCCAATCCTTGAATTAGTAGGAATACAATATAAATGCAAAAAAAAGTGAACTTGGATGGAATATAGTAAAATAATTTAAACCTATTTATTCTGCCTCATAATCTAGCAAGTACTCTTTGTACTGCATCAGCATAACAATGTTGCTGATAATCACAAAAAATGGTGCACACACAGATTTTTCTATTCAGATTTCTACAAGCATACAAAATATCATCAAATGGTCTCAGGTAGCAACCAATAAGAGAGACTAGAACAGGAAAAACAAGGATCCCTCAGGAATGAGTCAAAGCTCCATGTCTTATTCCCATGGTAAGTCAGGGGTCAATTGTTTTTGGAATGGACCCTGAGGATATCATAAACGTTTGCAGAACTGACATGATTCCAATGATAGGTGGGTAGGAGATCAGACTAGTACATGAAGGAAAAGGATAGACAAACAAACACACTTTTGGCAATGGCCTATTCAAAATATAAAATCCATGCAAGAGAAGATACAGCCCATCAATATTCCAAATGACCCTTTCACCAGAAAAGCAGAGGGGAATGAATAGTAGATTACCAAATTGCCAAAGTGGTTTTCCTTAAGTTAAGACCATGTAACTTCACTGTAGAATCACTACAACATCTCCCTATTGCTTCCAGAATCAAATTTCTCTGCTGGCTTTTAAATATCTTCACAACAATGCCCCATTCTATCTGTCTAACCACCTTTTCGGTGCTTTGAAATCCAACGAACTGGATTCTCTACTCCTCTTACATGACTGGACATCTCTTCATTTTTTTTGTCATGACATCCCCATATGTGGAATGCACGCCCTCTACAGACCCTCTTCTCCTTTGAGATGTAGATTGTATGTTACCTTCTAGAAGAAACCTTTCTTGATCTGCCAGTTCCCACCTTCTCAAAATACCTTGTATCTAACTACTTTGTGTTTTTTGTAGAGAACCACAGATAGTGGGGAAACTCTGGGTGAGGTAAGAGACCCTTCAGCCCAGAAGGAACCTGCTGACAATGTCTGGTTTGGCTCCCCATCACCCCTAAGGACTCTCAGCTTTCCTGAGAAGTCAGTGGGCAGTGACAACCTGTGTTGTAGTTGAAGCAGAGTGATACCAAGTGTCAAAGAGTCTCCTACACACAATAGCAAGTTGTTTACATGGACTCGCACTAGCAGTGTTGCTTTGATTATATAAGAGTATTAGGATATATAAAGGTGAGAGAATTTGGAATAGACTCCATGCTTTAACCATCTATGTGAGTCTTGCCTCATCACTTGTCCACTAAGAACAAGGTCCCGAGATCCTCCAGATAGCTAGTCTAGAGGATATATTTTGGCACTCCAGCATGGGAGCTTTAGAAAGCATAGTACATTTTAGCACCCCAACTTGGGAGCTCTAGGAACACAATAGTTTTTCATATTTATTCTCCTTATAGTCATTCTACATATGCATATATACATTCTTGTCTTCTCTCTTATTAGAAAATAAATTCTTTGAGAGTAGGGCCTTATTTAATTCACTTTACTTATATTCCCAGTGCCTATTAAAGAACCTGACTCAATAAATACTTAGTTATTAATTGTTATGTAAGCCCAGTAAAAGATATCACAGACTCAGTTAGGGAAGACATGAATTTTGCGTAGTAAATACAACCATCACAAAAATGAAGTACATTTCCTAGAGAGCTAAGGTTCAAAGAAGATCTTTTGCAACCAAAAAAAATGGCGAGAAGAGGGAATTAAAATCCACAATCATTGGGAGTTTGTCTATCACGGTCAAATCAAGACTGTAATTATTGAGTCATTTTAAAAATCATATCTAATTCTTTTTTTAATATTTTATTAGTTATTTTTTTTTATTTTATGTGGGTCATATCCTGTTAAGAATAGCTTATATTTATATAACACTTAAAAGTTTGCACTTTACATATATTATCTCATTTGACCCTCATAATATCCTTGGGAGATAAGCAGTATAATTTTCCCCATTTATAAAGATGAGGAAATTGTGATTCAGAGATACTAAGTCATCTAGCCCCAGTCATATAGCTAGTAAGTATCCAAATACCTGGGTAATCTTTTTTTTTTTTTTCTGTTTTATTTTGTTTGTAAAGCTTTTCATTTTCAAAGCATCTGCATAGATAATTTTCAACATTAACTCTTGAAAAATCTTGTGTTCCAATTTTTTTTTCCCCTTTCTTCCACCATCCCCTCCACTAGACTTGCTGTCTAGTAATCCAATATCATATCTAACTCCTAATGACTCTATTTTGGGTTTTCTTAACAAAGGTACTGAATTGATTTGACCATTTCTTTCTTCAACTCATTTCATAGATTAGGAAACTGAGGCAAAAAGAATGAAGTGACTTGCCCAGAATTATGCAGCTAGTTAAGTGTCCAAGGCTAGATTTGAACTCACAAACTCTAGATCAGATACTACCATCTAGAGGCCCTCAGAGTAAGACCAGCAAGCAAGAATACAAACTCAATGAGTCCCTCAGATATCATAGGGTTTCTCGTGTAGAATTAGTTCAGGAATTAAGAGGATAATGTTATTGTCAGAAAGAGCTAACCAGATGCAGTTGCCAGGATGATTGTTATGATGGGGTAGGAAGCCTAGGTGAGTTATTACATAGGTTATTTCAAGAAATCAATGGTTCATGTATGTTTCTATTCTTCTATGAGAAACGTTATATGAGAGGAAAAAACCATCACCTGGTGACCAACCTTCTGTTGATTAGCTTAGGTAGACTGTTACTTAGAAAACAGAAACAGGCCCATATTTGAAGTTTTTTCAGCTTGGAGGGATCTGTCAGAGCTTGTGCTCTTTTGGCATTTTTGAGAGCTCATGATCACCCTTACTTCATGATGAAACAAAGGAGTGGAGCATTAACAGAGGCATACAGGAGATACAATTACAAATACACCCCAAAATACACCTTGTATATGGCCTAAGTAATGCACAACAATGGATAATTATTATTTCTTATGTATTTTATGAGTAAAAATATGAAAATCTGAATTGCATATTTTTCATATATAGATTTATGCATATGTAGATATAGATTATATGTACACATGCATACTACACACACACACACACACACACATACGGGTGGTTGGTTCATTAATTGTCCTTTGTTCTCAAAGAAAATTATCACTATATTAGAGTTATATTACAATGTGTCTGACTTTGACTCATCAGAACAATACAAACTCAGAATGCTCTATCACAAATAGTCCATGGGTACATTTGGGATGGATTCTTTAAATTTGAACACCTCACATCTTTTGAGCTATTTCAATTCCACTTTGCTCATTGAGAATGAATGGGACCAGATGAAGCTTTCTCCAAAAAAACAAAAACAAAAACAAAACAAAACTATGAAATAGAGTAGATCAAACCTTAGGCCTGAATTATGTGATCCCTATTCCCAGAGGTCTACAGAGTCAGAAGATCAGGTCTTGGGCCCTGATTATGGGAAGTCACATGATCTCTAGGTTGTTGGAATCTTTACAAAGTGTAAAATCATTAGAGTTAATAGAGACAATAATTATCTAATTTAGCATGGTTCAGTATGGTTGATCTGATCCTACAATGTTATGCGCCAGAAGAAACAAGGTACTAAGTAGAACTGATAGACAATAATGCTTGTGTTCACACCTTTAGAGAGCTCATATAACCAAGAAGTATTTAAGTACTCATTGGAATTCACAGGTATGGGAGACTAGGTCTCTAAAAATCAGACCCTAAGTCAGCTACATGAAGTGACATGACCCACAGGAAACAGATAACATTGGTGACCACTGGCCAATGATGGTCACTTCCTTTTAGTCTACCCAATTGGATCTTTTGCTATTTAACCAGCTTTCCTGTTTCCAGTTTGTCAGGTCTAGTACATTTTGGCAGCTGGGATGCCTCCCGGTATGCTTGGGCCTTTCCCTGCAGGGACTAAATAAATGCTTTCTTTTTGTACCTGAAGATGTCTCTGATTAGTTAATTTGGGGAAAGGGTCTAGCACCTGTCCCACCCAAGCATAATACCTTCTTTGATGAAGGCACACCATAATGGGTAGTCAGTCCTATGCCAGTGTCTCATGTCACACAATCACACTTGGGAATAGGGACTCAAGACCTTTGATTTCATTAATATAGGAATCTTCAAGATGAGGATATTCCATCTACTAAAGGAGATCAACATCTTCCCTACAAGATATAATTATAAAGAATTGCCTAGAGCATAAGACTTTAAATTACTTTCTCAGGATCACACAGACAGGATGTGTCTGACCTAACACATGAACTCGACCCTAAAGCTCATTATATCTTCCAAAAACACTTAAGTTTTTACATGTATATAAGAAATATATATTATATAATATGTAATTATATAATATATTATTAAAGCACAATATGCATATATTATATAATATGTACTATATGCATGCATATGTTATTATATATTGAATATGTATGCATGTATACATATACATAGACACATATCCATATATACTATCTTTTCCCTTAATGTACAAACCTCCTCCAATTTAAATATATTCTGTTCTCTGTGCAAAGTAAATGTTAAGATAAAAGTGTTAAATTGAGTGTAACTGCAAAGAAAACACAAAATTATTGAGAGATCCATCCAAGCCAAATATTTGGATGTGATTTTTATTTTATAGAAAAATATAGTTATAAAGACCATAAAAAATACTTTGAGAAATTAATAAAACTTACAACAGGGACTCAGAAATTCAGATAATTGCTGTAAAACAATCCTTTACCTCCTTGCTAAATTCAATGTGCTCTTTATTCACTCCTTGAGGTATTCTTACTTTTTAAAGGAAATAATCTGGGGCAACTAGATGGCATAGTAGATAGGATACCAAACCTGAATTCAGGAGGACCTGAGTTCAAATATGGACTCAGACATGTAATACTTATTAGCTGTGTGACTCTGGACAAGTCATATAACCCCAATTACCTCACCCCTCAAAGAAATGTAAATAAAAATAAATAAAATAATCTTACATCATCAGCATGTCATACTTATTCTCAGAAACATTCCTGCCTCTTTATTTTTATTTTGCCACTTGCTATTATATAAAATCACTTATACTATTGAGATATTAGATTATGGTACAACTATATCTCTGCTTTCAGCATTAGAAAGAACTTTGAAAAATAGAATGAGTTCAAGCAATAACTATCCCCAGGATTGTAGCATCCTAATACAGCTCAACCTTTGTCTCAAACAAGACATAGCTGAATCAATGATTAAATTTCTGATTACATGAGGCAGATTTTCAATTTAAGAATTTTACCTTTCACTTATTCATGGCTAGAGTTGAGGTCTAATTTTGTGTTGTGTGACAGAAAGACAAACTTTTTATATAATATTAGGGGGGAAATTATTGCATGAGCAGAAAGGTGGGGAAAAAAAGGAGGTTGGACAGAGAAAAAAAGGTGATAAAAATGAAAATTACAAAAAAGAAAAAAAGAATCTGCTATACATGGGAGAAGTGAAATTTAACCTAGCAGCCAGTGACATTACCTTTGGAAATTCTTTATTTTACCCTCAAAAATTAGGCTCAGAAAGTCAAGGCTGATGTCGTCTGCCATCTAGTCAATGAAAATACAATATGAAAAGAAAAGATAAATTCTTTACAACAATGCAAAATTCAGCTGAAGAACACATTGCTGACAACCACAAGTGTAAGTGATATTTTAAAAAAATTTTATTAATAATTTGATATAATCTTAAATGCTTTGATGTAGTTTGTAAAGCTAGACCATAGAGTGCTTCAAGGTAAAAAGCCCTTAAGGCTTATAGGAAAGATGTACCTCTGGATGCTATGGTAAGAAAAGCTATTAAATCAACATCTGCTAGGGAAATTCCCTACTTTCAGGAAGGAAGCTGATTAATTGAGGTCAGGTTTAGAGCAACTAAGATCAAGGTACGATTATCAAGTCGTTTATAAAAAGCCAAATTCCTAACGCTCTGAGTGGTAGGGGTGCCAAGGCCAAGTGCCTAGAACTAGAAAGGGAAGCCAGGTCTAGTTAACCAGATGGAAACACATCATATAGCTGGAGACAGATTGCTAGGAAACAGTTCTGAGAACATAGAGCCCCAAATATATTTTGGAAAGCTCACCTAGGTCCCTAAGCCCCAGGTGTCCTCTAGTTTGTAAAGTGTTCAGAGCCAAATGGGGCAATCACTGGTTCAATAGGCTTTCAACATGTGTACATATACATGAAATTTCAAAATAAGATATATTTAAGATGTATGCCAGCCAGACTACAACTTTATTAATCAATCAGAGCTAAATTTTTTCCAGTGATTTTTCAAGTTGTGTGTGTGTGTGTTCATATGGACATACAACCATGTACATAGAACTGACTTTATATAAATGTGTTTATATGTGTAAACATAAAAACATACATATAAAACCAAAACATACATGTTTTGTATATGTTGTATATCATGTGTGACCAATGCACATTTACTATGTGTCAGTTATTTCACTAAACACTGGGAATCAAAATAGACAAATAGAAGCAAAAAGGCCAGTTCCTGTCCTTGTCCTCAAGGAATTTACATCCTAATGAGGGAAAATAGTTAAAAGGAAATTTGAAGGGGAGGGAAAAGAGATGTGTTAGAGAAGGAAGTTGGTATATCAGAAACAGAAAAGCAGGGTACACAGAGAAGTGAAAGAGAAAACATTACTAAAAATCCTTCTTTAAAATGCAGGTTTTGAGAGGAAATAACCAATCAAAGGAAGTATATATATATATGATAGACTCTGGATTTAATTGGCATAAGGAACATCCAAATGAGTAAATTCCCTCTACCAATGTAGTTACAGAGCTTCTCAAAACTTAGGGTCTTAAGGAATTTATCTTGAGTATTGAGATTTTAAATTACTTGCCCCTAAAACACCTTCACAGTTAAAGGTTCTGATAAAGGCCTCATTTCCAAAATATATAGAGAATTGACTCAAATTTATAAGAAATCAAGGCATTCTCCAATTGATAAATGGTCAAAGGATACGAACAGACAATTTTCAGATGATGAAATTGAAACTATTACCACTCATATGAAAGAGTGTTCCAAATCATTATTGATCAGAGAAATGCAAATTAAGACAACTCTGAGATACACTACACACCTGTCAGATTGGCTAAGATGACAGGAAAAGATAATGATGAATGTTGGAGGGGATGTGGGAAAACTGGGACACTAATGCATTGTTGGTGGAGTTGTGAACGAATCCAACCATTCTGGAGAGCAATCTGGAATTATGCCCAAAAAGTTATCAAACTGTGCATACTGGGTTACTACTGGGCTTATACCCCAAAGAGATACTAAAGAAGGGAAAGGGACCTGTATGTGCCAAAATGTTTGTGGCAGCCCTGTTTGTAGTGGCTAGAAACTGGAAAATGAAGGATGTCCATCAATTGGAGAATAGTTGGGTAAATTGGGGTTATGAATGTTATGGAATATTATTGTTCTGTAAGAAATGATCAGCAGGATGAATACAGAGAGGATTGGAAAGACTTACATGAACTGATGCTAAGTGAAATGAGCAGAACCAGGAGATCATTATATACCTCAACAATGATACTGTTTGAAGATGTATTCTGATGGAAGTAGATTTCTTTGACAAAGAGACCTAACTCAGTTTCAATTGATAAATGATGGACAGAAGCAGCTACATCCAAAGAAAGAACACTGGGAAATGAATGTAAACTATTTGCATTTTTTTTTCTTCCCAGGTTATTTTTACCTTCTGAATCCAATTCTCCCTGTGCAACAAGAGAACTGTTCGGTTCTGCAAACATATATTGTATCTAGGATATACTGCGACATATTTAACATATATAGAACTGCTTGCCATCTAGGGGAGGGGTTAGAGGAAGGGAGGGGAAAAATCGGAACAGAAGCGAGTGCAAGGGATAATGTTAAAAAATTACCCTGGCATGGGTTCTGTCAATAAAAAGTTATTATAAAATAAAAATAATAAAATAAAATAAAAATAAATTACTTGCCCATAAGTGAATATGTATCAGAAAAACCCAATATTCCCAGGTCAAAGGAGAGCTCTGCAATAACTGTGCTATATATTGCCACTTTTGTGTCACAGAACAGACAAAAATAATTTCTCATACATTTTTCAAATATTTCCACCTATATTTAAAATATCCTAAGTTAATTTAGGAGAAAAATATTTTTCTTCCAAAAATTAAAATATATATATATATATTTCTATTATCCCATTATTTCCCATCTCCTATATCATATATTTATTTGGTGGGTTATGGGTAGTATTGTAAAGTATTACTTTCTGGTGTAAGGTCTTGATGAAAATTCCAATAAAAATATACCTTAATCTTCACTTTATTATATCAAATGACAATAGCAAAGGGGAAATATTATATTTTTATTACTTAGTTTATTACCTGAATGAAGATAACCTGAAGACAGTCTGTCTTTGTTCATGCCATTCATTATATTTGGTGTGGCTCTCTTTATCTTAAGCTATTGAATTCTGAACCATCTTTTAAAGTCCAACTCAAGTTACATCTCAAGTTTCACCTCCTTCAGAAATCTTTCTCATCCATGTCACAACACCCTTACACATCACATAGTATCTACTTTGCATGTTTCTAACAATTATCTTTCTACAATTATCTGTGTACCTATTGTATACATGTACATGTCATATCTTCACTAGAGTATAAGCTCCATTAAGTGGAGCTCAGGTCTTATCTAAACTTTTTATTTTCCCCAAGGTTCTAGCATTGTGCTTTGTACAAAGAATATCCTTAATAAATATTCATTTAACATAATTAAACTTAATTGAAATATGACACAATCATTTACAGTCCTTCATCTTAATTATCCCTTCTTTCCAAAAATATTTCTACACAAGAATAAAAATGAATATATATTCAAAAACATCATTTAAGAAGACAAGATTTCAGAGATTTGAATATCATAGATTCAGAGCTGGAAGAGATTGTAGTGGTCATTGAGTCTGATTCCCCTCATTTTATAAATTAGGAAAATGAGATAGAGAAGGGTTAATACATGTGACACTTTGTAAACCTTAAAGCAAAATATAAATATTAGCTAATATTATAATTTCCTTGTAAAGGATCACACAGCTAATATATGGAATATGCTTTGAACCGAGATCCTCCTGATTCTTAAATCCAGTATCATATGCACTACAGTGACTGGGAAGCCTTTAAGTAGCTTCCAGTGTTCTGCAAGTGAACACAAAACAAACATGTGAAACAGGAATCAGATTAAAATGTTATTGGGAAATGTTTACAAAAAATAAAAAACAGATTTTGCTAATCTGTAATTTTTAAAATCATTGTATAGCCCCCAAGAATACTTCTCTATCTGAGTTTGACACCATTGTGACTATACTCTACTATGGTGTCTCAGATCTCTAAGAATAGTGGATAGAAGGTGGGTGATTCAGTCTTCAAAAGAGTTAACATTATTTTTATCCTTAATGTTCTACTTAAAAATGATAGGACAGAATGGTAGCATATAAAGTGCTAAACAGTGTAAGGAAGATGGGTTAAAATCTAGCATCAGACACTTGCAGTATGACTTTCTGGGCATTATTTATTTAACTTCCTAGAGCCAAAACTCCTCATCTGTAAACAAGGAATAAAATGGGCACTCCTCATTGTGACTCAATACAAATGTGCATACATGCACACAGATACATATATGTCTATATGTATATACATATAGGCACATATATACATATACACACATGCACACAAATAATATATGTCAGTAACAGGAGTTAAATCTGATTCTTCTGACTCTGTAGTCAGCTTTCTATCCACTTGGCCATATTAGCTCTCCTGGTGTGATTACATGCCATGAATTTGCTGTCATTGTAAAGTCAACTTGTAAATTATATGATAAAAGTGTCCTGTTACATTTGACTTTTTCCCCTAGTTTTAAAGACAAATTTTTTTGGTACAAATTAAAATGAGGATTTCAGATGTTGACTTATACACATGTATATTTGTATTTGTTTACTTTATATTTATGCACATAAACATACATATGTGCATATAATGCATATATATCTATACATACATGCACACACACACATATGTATATATATGACACCAGAACATAGCAATTATACTATAAATCATAATGGCTAAAATAAATTGTATTATAGGGACTACAGAGTTTCCCATAATAGCACATAATAATAGTATAATGTTTAATAGTTTTCAAAATGTTTTCCTCATGCACTATGCATAATCCCATAGTTTGATGTTGATCACAATTCTTTGAAGTAGGCAGGGCAGGAATAATTATCCTCACTTGGTAGATGAGAGAAATTAATTATCTTTCTCAAGGTCACAAAGCCACTTGATGGTACAGGTAGTACTAGATTCAGTCTCCAGAACTTCAATTATAATAGTCTACCCACTGCACCATCCATTCTGCCTCTAAATCTGAGGTATAACTTGGCTTCAAAAATATATCTTTCTTTAAACTAAAAGAATTACGTTTTACAGGAGTTTATTTACTATAGATCTAAGAAGATGAGATTTTCTTATATGTTTCTGTTATGTTACTTTCCCCTCCTATATCAGTTTCAATGAGAAATTATGAACCTAATAGGTTATTATAGAGAAAATATAAATCAGAACACTGAAGGAGAAAAAAAAGAGGAATGTAACAAGGTCAGAATCATTCCAAAATTACCTTGCAGAATAAGATGAAAACACAATACTGAGAAATAAATGATCAAAGAAAGTAAGTGATAAAGATCTATTGACCTCAACAGTTACTGTGATTCCATTAAAAGATTATAATATAATGTGCAATGTAACAAATGGGCAAATATGTCTAAAATTATCTACTAAATGCAATGTATTACGTTCTATATTGGGAAACAGTCTCTGATCTCCTTTATAAACCAGATTTCTGTTGTCAAGGAGCTTACAATCTAATAGAGGGATGAGACACCAATAAAAAGAGTTATAATAGACAAAATGATGTAAATACATTCCAATTTCAAAACAAAGTGTTTTTTGAAATTTGGGAGTGATAACCATTACATACTGAATAATCAAGAGCTTGGGGATCACATCCTGATGATGATAGATTTTGGAGGGAAGTAATATTTAAGAAAAGACTGGGAAAATGGAAAGAGACAATGTGTATCAGGGTCTTATTGCTCCTAATCAGGAAACCCTGGGTTCAGACTTCTTGGTGTTTCTACTATCTCTCTATAGTTTATCTACTAAGTCATATACATATAGGCTGTCATTTATATGGAATTCTACATATTAAATTGTAGGTCTTTTGTTGAGATGCCCTATGTTCAAGAAACACAAATTTCCACAGGAAGAGCTTCCTATTTTATAAGAATAGCTGTATAATATAGGTCAATTCACTGAGGACTTTAAAAGACTAGAAAATAAGGTTGAACTTTGCTAGGAAGAACTTGAAAATTTTCATGACCCCTCCATCTATACATTTAAAGATATTATTATGGCAAGAATATAAAGACTGAAGTTGAGAAGGGCAAAAATAGAGGTAGAAAGGTGGTGACTGCAATTTAAGAAGGTGACTGCAATAGTTAAGAAAGTTTGTTATGAAGTTCTGTATTAAAGTAGTAGGAATAGGGAAAAAGAGAAGGGGATAGCTTTGAGAGATTTCACAGTAGTCACATAGCTAGTAAATGTCTGAGTCTACATTTGAATCAGGAAATTGAGTTTTTCTGACTTCCAGCTCAGCACTCTATCTACTAGATCTAGTTGCTCCTTGCTTGAAGTTTTCTCTGGTCTAAAATCTCACATAGGCCCTTCTTCTGGATCTTCTTTATCCCATTTTTTTCAACTTGATCCTCAGATGCCATTAGCTGTGTTTGCCTAAGTAAGTCACTTAACCCTATTTGCTTTATTTTCCTCATGTGTCAAATGAACTGGAGAAGGAAATGGCAAATAATTCTAATTTCTTTGCCAAGAAAATCTAAACATAGTCATGAAGAGTCAGACATGATTATAAATAACTGAACAGCAGCAAAAAAACTCCAAATAAATGAAGTCCCTCTATCAAAAGTAGATTGGTACTTGTTCAGCAATTTATAGAGTTAAAGAATTCCTTAGAGCTCTGAATATTGCCCAAGTCATAAAACCAATATGTGTCAGAAAAAGAATTTGAATCTAGGTCTTTTGATAGTAGTAAACTTTCCATTCACTTGGTCATGTTAACTTTCCATATGTGATTATATGCCATAAATTTGTTGTGAATAATATTAAAGTCAATTTTTAATTATGTTAAAAATATCCTGTTACATTTGTCTTTTTTCCCTACTTTTCATGTGCCTTTATTTGTAAATCAAGTTGAAACAATGACTAAAAGATAGTCTTCAGTACAAATTAAAATGAGGATTTCAGATGCTGACATATACCTATATATACATTCGTATTTGTGTTTACTCACTTTATATTTGTGCTCCACATATTTTCATATATATTTTCTTGTCTTTCTCATTGCTCTTCTCAACTCTCATCTTGTGTAGAAATTGTTTCCTTCTTTGTACTTGGATCTCACATGGTGCCTGCCTGACACATAAGTGCTTAATAAATACTAGGGGAATGATTGATTACTTAAGTTCAACTTATAAAAAAGAATCTGTGAAGTAAAATCACTACATCTGCTTGAATGTAGTACCCACCTATCCAACTCTTCTTCATCCATTTCATAGGATTTTAGAGTTGAAAAAACGACTGTAGAGATCATTTATTTTAAACCTTTACTCTATAGATTGGGAAACTAAGGCCTAAAGAAAAGAAGTTGAAAAAAAAGGAAAGAAAAGAAAAGAAATTGCTTGCTTAAAGCAGTGAAAGTAAAAGATATATCAGGATTCAAACCTAGCTCTTCTAACTGCTAACAATTCCAATGTTCTTTCCCCTTGGCTATAACTTTCAAAATCGTGCTCAAATGCAACTTCTTCCATGAATTCCATCCTGATGTTCTTCATGAGAAATTATCTTTCCCTCATCAAATCTCACAAAGCACTCTCTTATAAGCTTAAAACATTTTATTTTCCATTGTGATTTATTTTACAAACAGGTGTTTCATCTGCCCCCTAGACTAAAAGACCCCTGACAAAACTTATAACACCCCCAAATACCTACACAGAATTACGCAGAGTGGACACAATAAATATTTGTCAAGTTGAGCTGAACTACAGAAACAAATAAAATAGACTTTAAAAAAATTACTGAATCTAATTCCAAGTATATACATGATAGGACCATGAATTTCAAAATTCAAAGCTACTTAGTAATTATAGATCTGAGAGAATCTCTTTGTATGTCATTTTATCTATCCCCATGTTGATACACAGATCTGAAGGCAAAGCGGCAGTCACATAGTTGATTTCTATAATATTAACATTTACCAAAGAAAAAAATACATTAACTTTCCTTGATAATCTGCTAAAAGTCCCCTTCCAGTCACAGCTTTGTTTTATAATTCACTGAACAAATTTTAAGTGATCTGGAGGATAAAATATACATGTAAATGCCCAGATTTGAAATGTCCAGGTTTTATCAAACCTTTAAAAAAAATTCTTCTGAATAGTGAAATAACTCATTGATATGCTAAAACCACAGAAGGGCCTAATTCAAACACTATAAGTGAGCAAAAGCTTGACAGCATATGTATCTCAATTAGTTAAGGCTTAATGTATGTTAAGACATTACATTTAAAGTATAATTACCAGAAAATTAATCCAAATTATCCTTATCAATCAATCAGCCAATAAGGATTTATTAGGAGCCTACTATGGGCCAGATACTATGGTAGGAGACTGGCGATACGAAGAAAAAAAAGTAAAATAAACCTGATGATCAAGAAACAAATTCTATTACAGAAAAATATGCATATGTATATTTGTTTTTATTTGTATATTTAGCATTTGAACTTAGCTTTAAAGGTACCAAGGGATTCTAACAAGCAGAGGAAAAAGGAGAGTACCTTTTGGATATCTAGGAATAGCTTATGAAAAGGTAGAGATAAAAGATGGAATATCTTCTTAGGATAGTAACATAGCCAGTTTGGCTGAAGCACAGAATGGGTGAAGGATAATGTTTAATAACTGCAGAAAGGTAGTGTGGAGTCAAGTGGTAAAGGATTTTAAATGTCAAAGAAGACTTTGTAAAGAAAATAGGGAGACAAAGGGAAAAATATTAGGAGAAATACATTTCATCTCTAGACTCCCCAGGATTTTCCCTCTCTGTTTCCCATTTCTGAAATGATCTCCCTAATCTCTACCTAATTGCTTCATTAGCTTCAATCCCAACTAAAATATCACCTTCTAAACAAAGCCTTTCACAATCCTGCCTAAATTTGAGGTTCTTCCCTCTATTAGTTATATCCTATTTATCCTGTATGTAATTTGTTTGTATATATTTGTTTATAATCTACTTTCCCCTTTAGAATGGTAGTTCTTTGAGGACAGGAACTATCTTTTTTGCCTCTTTTTCTATTCTCAGGATTTAGCAACTTGTCTGGAACATAGCAGTACTTAATAAATATTTGATTGATTGAAAAAGAATCTCAACAAGAGACACAAGCTAATAGGATACTGTTGAAACTACTCTATCAAATATGAATTATGAAAATTATGATATTATTTAAAGTGACCCTCTTCAGAACAGCTTAATGACTGAAGGTCTTCCCAAACCCAAGAGATTATATGTGATATTTCATCCATAAATCAAAGGATCTGAGACCTTTGTTGAGGGGCATCTCATAATAATCTCAGAGAAGTATAACAAAGTGGATAGAGAGCCAGTTTCTAAAACAAGAAGATTAGGTTTTAAGTCCTATTTCTACTCATGCTGACCATGAAACCCTAGTATAATTATTTATCCTGGGGGGATGGGTGGCAGCCAAAGAGAAACAGACAGAAAAAGAGAGAGACAGAGAGTGCTAAGGTAGAAGCAATTTCCTTATCAAAGATTTCTCCCAAAAAAATTCAAATCAAAAGTCCAATCCCTTTCCCTACGATAATTAAGAATAAAGAGAAAGTTGTCAGTAGTTCTATAAAGGCAGAGAGGTTGAGGAAACTAAGAGAACAAACTTAATAGTCATCTTTAAATTATTCTGTTATTTTTCTCAAATTTATTGATGAAGTTTTTTTTTTTTTTTTCTCTCCTAATAAGCCACATGCAGAAGACATAGTAATGCCTGGTATAGTTTATATTTAGGGAATTATAATTTGGAAAATAACTAAAATTAACTAACATTCAGCTACCCTTAGTATGTAACCAACAACTTTCTAGAGTTTTTTTAATGAAATATTGATAGCATTAGCATATCAAATTATTCCTACTTTGATGATATCATAATATACAATTTATATTTTGTCTTAGGGAAAGAAGTTTACTGATTCTGTTCAATCAATCCTATCAATGCCTATATTGACTGTTAGATGGCAATCTACATTTGAATAGAAAAGTGTCATAGTCATATTTTCACCCTTTGTAGCACCTGGCACGGTGCAATGAATGTAATAGCACTGAGTCCTTGTTAAAATGATTGAACTGAATTTCCTGTAAAAGAAAATTTCATCCGCACACTGTCACTTCCTTGTCTTATTTCTGTGTTTTAATCTTTATTTTATTTCATATTAAGGAACAATGACTTGTAAAGATGGGGGGGGGGGGGAATGAAAAGGCCAGAAAACATTTTTCTTTAATTGACTTACTCAAATGTCATTTTTATGAACACCTTACTTTAATGTATAATACATTTTTCAAAGCATTGATTTATGTGTTATCCATTGCCAAGTGCTGAATAATTAATCAAACAGAAATAGAACACCTTACAGTCTATTATACCTTGACTCATAAATTGCTATATCTTATAAATCATGATTCTAAATTTTTCAAAATATTAACTTCAAGAAATAGCATTTAAAAAAACTAAAAGGTCACTTGAGAATATATGATGAATTAAGTTGGACCAAAAAGATAAAGGGGGGAGGAGAAAGAGAGAGAAAAATGGAAGGGGTAGGGGAGGGAAGGAGAGAGAGAGAGAGAGAAAGAGAGAGAGAGAGAGGAAGAAACAGAGAAAAGACACAGGTATACAACACACAAAGGGACAAAGAGAGAGAAATAAAGAGAAATACAGGAAATTATTTACTTTGCAAAAATAGTCAATTTTAGAAACATAGATTAGTTACAAAATTAAAAACTTTTTTTGCCTCAAAGGAAATTAAGATTACTTTCATAATGGATTAAAAATCTTAGATTTTTTTTGTCCCCCCCCCAAAAAAAAAACCTTCTAGAACACATCAAAGTTAACTTAAAATTCTAAAGTAAATTGTGGGAAAACAACATATACAATATAAAACAACATATAAGAAATTAGAATTATGAGGAAACCTTTATGTGACACAAGTACAGTATCTATGCCTGAATTTCCTATATTTACCAATAAAATACATTTTTAAAAAATATTATCAAGTAATAAATTAAATAACAGCACAGCTGCTTCAATTCTACTAAGGATCAGAAATAAAACCTTGTTCCCAATTAAATTTCAGCATAAATTTTTTCTCCTTTCAATTTTTGGAGCATGCAAGGAAAATGTAACTTCTCTGAATCCCTGAATATAAATAACAAGACAACATGTAAATTGTGGGATTTTTTCTTATATTTTTCCTCACTTATTCTCAGAACACATTTATTTGATTAAGAATTGTAATCTTTTCATGGAAATTCATGGAAAATTTTAAGATATTTTTAAACAAAATGAAAGCTATCAGTCTATTTTTAAAAGTCCATCTTCTTTCATCATAATGATGTAAGATAATACATTTCAAATAGCTCACTTTACTTCTTTTTTAAGTGTCATAAGTTCAAAGCTTCATAATATCACAGATATAACAATAGAATGCCTATTTTAATAAATGAGTGCTATTTCTCCTTACAATTGGTATTTATATTCATTTATTCAAATATATATTGTTCTACTTATGTTTCTTATTCCAAGTCTACTTCCTCATCCTCCACTTTCAAAAAATAGTATAACAGAATCTCAGATACAAATGAAAGGAAAACTTTTATTTTTAAACTAGGTCAGAGTTTTAGCATATGATCCATTTTAATTGATCCAATAATTGTTATTCTAAAAGAAGTAGTCCTTCTAATTTAGAAGTCTTAGTCTATTCATTCATATTTGGATTTTCAGGAATCATCTTTTTTTTTAAGATGTCAATAATCTACCAACCAAAATTAGTAATCTACCTGAGTATGGCCTATTTTTATGTATATATATATTCTGCATCTGTGATCTGAAGTTTGAGAAAGAAGAGTTAGCCCCCAAACAAGATAATTAATTTAAAACATATGAATTATCAATAAGTTATAATTTTATGCAGTATTGAACAAAGTATAAATTATAAATATATATGTATATATATGAATAGGTCTAACAATTCATATAACCTGAATCTTATTTGCTTTCTTTTTCATTTATTAGTTGTATAAGTGATTAATTTGACCAAAGAAGTGTTTGTAATTTCTTTTAATTATTATTTTTTATTCTTCTAAAATCAGGTCTCTGAAACTTCAAATAGCCAGAAATAATAAAGAATTCACTATCAAATGACCCAAATTTGAAAGCTCATCAGTGATACTTTGAATTTATATAATTTTGAAATTTCTTGTTCTGAAGAATTAAGTTATGTACATTCAAAAATAAAAACTCTGATTGCCTACAATGTTTTCATTATAAAATGTTATATAATTCATTCACCTCTCTGAAGATACATATAATTTAACTATACTTGTGGAAATTCGACTCTTATCACATTATTAGTGTCTGAGTAAGATTACTATTCTTTCCCCCTCCTCTGTAAACATCAAGGTCTCATTATTATCTCTAGGATTAAATACAAAATCCTCTGTTTGTTTTTTAAAACCCTTTGTAATCCAAATATAACCAACCTTCACAGGGTACTTATATATTATTCCCTGTCTTGATTTTTTCTATCCAGATAAACTATGCTTCTCATTGTTCATCATACATAACATCCTATCATCCCCCTTGCTGCCTTGACAGGTCACATAAGCTCTTGTAGGCTCCCCCTAGAGAATATAAACACTTTAAAGATATCAAATGGTTAAATTTTTCTTTCCTTCTTTATTATTCTCAGTGCTTCACATGATACACTATAGGACTTAGTCTATTGGTCTATTGATTGAAAAAATATTTAGTGGAATCAGGAAAATTAACATTTATTAAATACCTACTACGCACCAGTAAAGGATTACTTCAATAGAGCACTTAGTGTTTAATCTGATATCAAAGATACCATATATCTTATATCTTGCCACTGGATTTTGATGTCTTTGGAAAAGAAAATGAGGCTGAGGACTGTAAAACCCTTTTTCATTTTAATCCAATTCCCTTAAAAGTCAAGACATCACTCTTGATGTCATTGGTCTTCTTCAAAAACAAAGGATGAATAATTATATACCAACCAATGTCCTAAGTGTTGGGGATACAAAGAAAAGCAAAAATAAATTAATGGATGGATGAATGGATAGATAGATAGATAGGTAGATAGATAAATGTGTGGAGGGATAGAAAGATAGATAGATCGATAGATAGATCCCTGCTTTCAAATAACTCGCAATCAACTTAATGAAATTTAATATGCAAACAATTATGTACAAAATAAGATATACACAGGATAAACTGGGGACAATCTCAAAGGAAAGGCACTGAGGTTAAAAAAAGACTTGCAGAAGGTGAAATTAACTGAGACTGGAGATAGAGGTGAGGAAGGAGAGAATTCCAGGACTTGGAAATTTCAGAGCATATGAAAACTCTCAGTCAAGACATGGAGTAAGAGGAAATCATGGCAACTAATGCAGAACAGCAGAATATGTGAAGAGGAAGGGTAAGAAGACTAAAAAGTTAAGAAGGAATTGTATTATGTAGGGATTTAGAAGACAAATTCAGATTTTTATATTTGATTATGTAGATATTAGGGGATCAGTAGAGTTTATTTCTCTAGTATATCAAATGTGGAATGGGAAAAGGGAAAAGAAAAGCTACATAGCCAGATCAATATCATATTGGCATTTGAGTGAAAGGATGAAAGAGAGACACCCTGCTATTGCAATAGTTTAATAAGGTGGTGGGAAATTTGCACTAAGGTGGTTGCAGTGCCAGATAAAGAAGGAGGAATATATCAGAGATGTTAATAAGATAGAAAGATGTTAAGTTAAGATGTTAAGAAGGTAGGAAAGACAGAACTTGACAACTGTTGGATGACTGAATATAGAGGAATGAGAGAGAGGAGTCAAGGGTTACATCTATGTTACAAACCAGACTGGGAGTTGGACTCCAGGATATTAATAATTATAGAAGTAGAATTTAAGTGGCAAAAATAAAAATTTTCTTCCCCCAAAAAAAGCAGAGCAATAGTTAATAAATGTACATTTTTAAAGGATATAAATTTGTTCCTCACAGGGACAAACTATTGATTTAAAGATTAGAAGGCTCTGATTCTGTGTTTTATAGTGCCACTATTTGCCTAGTCTTGACAAGTTGCGAATAACTCCCTCTTAGAATTCCCTATTTGGCTCACATAGCCCAGGGAGATTTTGTGAAGAATCATGAGCTATAAAAAAAAAAAAATAAGATCAATAAGGCAAATGATTACAAAGTACATTATTTGCAAAGACTATAACTAACCATTCCGGATAGTAGTTAGTGATGAAATATGACTGCAAAGTATTGAAAAAAATTTTGGTATTCCCAGATTCAAAGTTTTTCAATTCTTCTTTCATGATGCTTGGAGTCCCAATTCATTAAATATTTCAATGTAGTATACTTATGACACCAGTTGACAGACACACATTTGGGCTGAAATGAACCAAATGTGGTCACAGAGTCTTATACAACTGAAAAGACAACAACAACATTTTAAAGCTAAGCCATTATGCAGCTCAAGACAATCCCTCTGAGATGTTGTCAATGTTCCTCTCTCTTCTCACCCCTCTTTCTATTTGAGTTTGATATCCCTGGACTAGACAAATGGCAATTTTAAAAAAGACTTCCATGGTATAATTTTAAAATAAGAATTGAGTTGATACACATGATAAGTCACACAGGAATATACAACAAAAAAAGGAAATCTGTAAATGTGTGATCTTTTTCATCACTACATAGCAAAGCTATTAACATCAATATATATAATATTATTAATAATAAATATAGTACTTTCAGGCTCACATAGCACTTTACATGTTATCTTGTTTGAGGCTCAAAAATTATTTTAGATTATAATCACCATTTTGTAGATGAGGAAATAGAAATTGAAAAAAGTTTAATAACTTGCCTGGGTTTTCAGAGCTGGTGTGTATCAGAGAGCAGGATTAGAAGTCAGCATCCTATCTTCCTGACCAGTGCTTTACCTATTGTGCCACCTAGCTACCCTAACATATTTAGTTAACTCTAATTTAGTTTTAAAAAGTAAAAAAAAAGACTAAATACAGTATTATATTAACATATATATTATATTATATATATACATACATACATACATATATTAAGGAAATAACATCATTTTTGAAATTGCTAACAATGAGAAGAATAACTTTAAAATTTAAAGATATCCCACTATTTTCTGACTTCACTGGGAAAATGAAATTTTTATTCAGTTTTTTAGCCATGTCAGACTCTTTGGTATCCTTTTCTGGAGTTTCTAGGCAAAAAATATTGCCAAATGAGGAAGTGAAAGGCAAACATGATTAAGTGACGTGGCTAGGGTCACACAACTAATAAATGTTTGAGGCCACATTTGAACTCAGAAGATAAGTCTTCTTGATTTCAGGCCCATTCTTCTATCCACTGTGCCACCTCACTGCCCTTTAAAATATAATGTTATTTAAGCTTTATAATATTTTTGTTTATTTTCTCAAATATTTCCCAATTATATTTTAATCTGGTTTGGGTTGCACTTGGGAGTGTTCCAGACCAAGTGTGTGTCTCTCCCCTCTGGCCTTAGCCAGAGAGTGTCATGAATGTGCATACTGAAGTACCCAATGAATTGGGATTCCAATCATCATGAAGGAAGAGTTGGCAATGTTCTTTGACTCTGGAAATGCCAAAAGTTTATCAATACTTTGCAGTTGTACTTATTTACTGATTACTGTCTAGAATGACCTACAAAGTGCTTTATCTAAGATTAAAGATTTGTCTATGACTAATATATTAGCTATATTAGCAAAAGAACCACAGACAGACTTATTGTTAAATAACATTTCTAAATGACACCATGACAAATAATATAAAATTCACCAGTCCAATAAATAAAAATGCTTATTTCCTTACTTCCTTTCTGAAATGAAAAAGTTTGCTGGGTTTTAATTTAAATTTTAGAAGGTAAAAAAAAAAATAGCAGAGTATCTACTACTATAACTACTCAACCTTAAATTTAATTCCAAACTTAATTATAAATTCCAATCTGGCCTGGCAGTACCATTGAGCTTTTCTTAATACATAGCATACATGGACTTATTTTTTCCTTGAAGGCTTTTTTTAATTTTTATTTTTCATTTACTTCTGGGCTCCAAATGATTGAAGCTGATGAATTCTGATGACCCACTAAGAATGGAGAATTGCTTTGTTACTTCATTGCAATTGTTTGCATATTTTTTTAAGCTTTAGGCTGATCTAACATCCCAAGTCATGTTCTTTGGCCAAGTTAGATTAGGGTGAGCCACAAAAACTCAGCTTAATAATGCTTTGTTTTTCCTTTCTGTATAATCTGTATTTACTAGTGGCCTAGGTCACCCACAACAAATTTATCTGGTTAAATTGTCTCCACATCACATGAAAATGTGTCCCCCATATTCTGAAGCCATGCATGAAATTCTGCAAAAATTTTCTACAGTCATAGAATGTGTGTTTGTTAAGTGTAGAGAAGAGAGGTATAACTAACATAGTAGCATCCTGATGTATAAACAAAAGCAGTGACAGGCCAACCTTGCAGACATCTAAAACATACCATGGACTGCTGTGGTTAAGGCTCTTCTCCCCATAAATCCACTTTAAGTTCCAACAATTTCTTCAGGTCTTTGTGGGAAACCAAACTCATTCTCTAATTGTAACATAATTCATTGCAATTGGATATTGAGATGTTGTTCATTGCAATGAGAATTTAGATCCCTTAAACACCAGAATCAGCAATTCCACACTCCTCATTTTTATCTCTACCCAAATATCTGATCCATTGACTCATAACACCAAGTTTTCAGTCTCCACATTGTCTCTTTGTAGTCTTGTGGAATATACTCTATTCATCCATTGTCTATCCTCTCTCCTATAGTTCCAATCTAATTATCTGTGGATATGTGTTTATATAATAACTAACTTCTATGCATCTGCCACCTGTGACCTTGTTTTGTAAATCATCCCTTTCATTGCACAACCATAAGTAACCATAAGTTTCAATTCTTTGGACTTTATTGTAGAACAGCATTCTGAATTATAGCTGATAGAGTAAGTGGAGGAATATTGAAGAGTTAAATAATTCTACTTTAGTCTTTAGGGATATTTTCTCATAGAGCAATTCTTAGCATACAGCTGGAAATAATTCAGTCCTATTTTACAGCTTCATTTCTGATTTTCCAATCTTACTATTTTCTTGCTGTTGGTGATAAATAGGAGATACTATTTTATTACATCCTTGACTTCTATGATAAATAATTTCAATTATCCACACCAATAATCATGCAGATAACCCAAAAGAATGACAGCTATAAATCATTTAAATTTAAATCTGTTGACATTGGAAAGTTTATGATAGATACTTGATAATCTAATTTTTCTATTCACAACTATATTAATCCTAGATTAATATTATAATTTTTTGGATTGCTTGATCAGGGACAGAAGGTTGACCTACAAAGTACTTTATCTAAGATTGAAGATTCTTCATAGAAAGCCATATAGAAAAAAAAAAAAAAATCACGGATAGACTCATCATAGGATAACATTCTGAATGACACTTTGACAAATAGGTATCAATAGGTATATTATGAACAAAGTCAACAAAAACTTGCCCTGTGTTTTTAAAATTTATATGTAGAGGAATAGCTAGGTGGTGCAGTGGACACAGTACCAGTCCTGAAGTTCAGAAGGACCTGAGTTCAAATGTGATCTCAGACAAGTAACACGTCTTAGCTGTGTGACCCTGGGCAAGTCACTTAACCACAATTGCCTCAGGGGAGGAAATGGGATTTAGAAAGTTGGTGTGGTATGGAAAAAAGAACACTGGCCTAAGTATGAGGAAACCTAGATCTGTTCTTAGCTTTTTCCTCTCTTCTCAGATGAGCTACATGAACTCTTTTGTTTTCTCTCAGTAGAATATTTTATCTTATACTTCACTAAGAAAAAAAAAAAATATGGAGGTCATCTGCCACAAACTTTCTTTTTTCCACAATTTTATATGTTGAATGATCTTAAAGTTTTTCCCCATTTTGTTTTCTTTTATTCTAGAAGTCTTCAATGAACAAGTGGCCCTTCTCCTTGACAATGACATCTGTTCTCCTGATGTCCTTAATTACATTTCTCTGATCTCTTCCTGAAATGAAGCTTATATTTCATTCATTCTCAATTCTCTTCCTAGAATTCAATCTCTCTTTATTCACTGGCTCTTTCCCTACTGCCTAATAATATGCTCAGATCTCCTGAATTCTTACCAAAACAAAACAAAATAATAAAGCCTTTTTACTTTATACTTCTATCCCTCTCAAGCTATCTCCCTGTATCTTTCCTTCACAGTCTATAAAAAGCTGTTTATGCTTACTATCTCTAATTTATGAGTTTTCAGTTGCTTCTCAGGCCACTGCAATCTTATTGTCCTCATCACTTTATGGAAACTTATCAGTGATCTACTTATTTGCTAAATCTAATGGCTTCTTCTCAGTTCTCACTATTCTTGAGCTCTCGGTCACATTTAATATACTGACTAGCTCCTCCTGCTGAACACTCTCTTTTCAGTGGACTTTCCTGATGCTATTCTTTCCCACTTTTCCTAGTTTCAATCCTTCTCAGTCTCCTTTACTGGCTCATTATCCATACCCTAAGCCTTCAGTATATATGTATCTCACAATTGTACTGAGCATTCTTCTCTTTTCCCTTCTTTCTATGTTCTCTCTAGATGACTTCATTAGCTTCCATGGATTCAACTGTCATTTCCACAAAGATGACTAATAAATCTACAAAACTAGTTCCCAATTCTCTTCACATTTCCACTCTCACATTTCTGCCTACTGGTCATCTTTAGCATTTCAAACACAAACATCTCAATCTCAACATTCCCAAAATAGAAATATCTTTCCTCCCAAATATAACTCTTCTCCCAACTTTCCGATTTCTGTCAGGGCAGGTCAACCAACTACATATTCTCAGTCAATTTCAATTCTTCATTCTAATCCACCCATCCTTCAGATCTAATCAATTACCATATTTTGCCAATAATATTTCTACATATCAGTTTTCTACTCTGATTTCACTAGGTGTCCACCCTTGTTCAAGTCCTAATTACCTCTTGCCTGAACTATCAGTGTTTAGTCATTTTTCAGTCATATACAACTCTTCATGACCCCATTTGGGATTTTCGTAGCAAAGATACTAGAGTGGTTGCCATTACCTTCTCCAGATAGTAGCATCCTACTATTGTTCTCAAGATGAGGAAAGTAGGGCAAACAGATGTGAATGACTTGTTCAGGTTCACACAGCTAATGTCAGAGGCCAAATTTAAACTCAGCAAGAGTCTTTCTGACTCCAGACCTGACATGACATGCAGAATACCACCTAGAATTATCATTACAACCTTATATTCAATCTCCTCACCTTTGACCTCACCAATCCTTCTGCCACAGCTGCTAAAATGATTGTTCTAAATCAAAGGACTTAAATCTAAACATGTCCCTCTCCTGATAAGGAAGATCCATTGATTCTGTATTGCCTCTAGTATAAAGTCTAAAGCCCTATTTGGGATTTAAAAACCTTCATAATCTATTTTCAATCCATCTTTTTTCTGATTAATGTACCCTATGATCCAGTCAAACTGGTCTCAAGATACCCATATACTGTATTCCACCTTCCTGCTAGCTTTGCAAAGACACCTTCTTCACCTTCACCCTTGTACCAACAGCTACCATTAAGGGTCAACTTAAATATGACTACTTGTAAAAGGTCTTTCCTTATTATAAATACTGCCAGCATCCTCCAAAAACTCACTTTATATTCATTTTATATTTGAAAATATTTATCCCTAAATATTTTGCGTCCTGGACATAGAAGAAAAGCTCAGACAGAAGTATGAACTCCTCATTATCTGTTTGAAATTATGACTTTGTATCCTGATCACCTAGCACATTGCTTGCCCTAATTGATTTCACATTCAATTCCGGGCTTTGTCTCTAAATAGGTACGTGACTGGAAAAGTGACAGCCTCTCTGGCCCTCTGTTTTCTAATCTATAAAATGATGATTTAAGTTTGTATTGTTAGAATTGAAAGATGCTCACACATTTAATAGATAAAGTAATCCATAACTAGGGAATCTAAATGACTTTTCTAAAGTCACAAGACAGCTCCAAGAATTGAGTTCAAGTCTTTTGAGTTCAAATCTAGGGGTTTTTTTTTTGTTTTTTTCTATATCATGAAATAGAAAAAATATGCCTGCATTTGGACTGATGATAAAGTTCTATGAAATAACTACTAACTTTTTGCTAAATCAGATGGAAATTTTTTCATTTTTCATCTTTCTTGACCTCTGCAAAATTCGATACATTATATTCAACAACGTATACTATAAATCATCATAGTCATGTCATTTTTGCAGAGTGCCTAGTTTTTGCCTATGTGTACTACTTAATGCTTCATTATGTGCATCTCACTAAATGTATAGTTTTAGATGTTCCTGAATATGTGTGTATAGATAGGAATTCATTGACTACAGAAGAGAAGAGTCAGGAGGACCTTAGTTCAAATCCAGCCTCCAATACTTAACACTTCCTAGTTGTGTGACCCTGGGCAAGTCACTTTAACCCTAACTGCCTAGCCAAATAAATAAATAAAAATAGGAAAAAAATAAAATAAACTTTTTTCTTTTTTTTCCTCTGAGGCAATTGGGTTTAAGTGACTTAACCAGGGTCACACAGCTAGGAAGTGTTAAGTGTCTGAGACCAAATTTGAACTAAGGTTCTCCTGACTTCGAGGCTGGTATTCTATCCACTTCCCCACCTAGTTGTCCCTTTTTTGTTTATTTTTTAAAACTTTTTTTAAAATGACTAATTTATAATTTATAATTTTTTTAACACAGGTTCTTAAAACAGAGAAAATCCCACATTAATTCTAGGTCTTTAGCTAAGTCCTTCAAAGAAAGAATTTTTCTTAAGTTACATTTTGATGAATTGGTATACAGACATAATTAACAAATGTATTCATTGAATGTTCTATTCTATATTCAGAATTGTGATGTGGGGCATTACAAAAATATTTAAATTCCTTGAACACAGAATTACCCACTAATCTGTTTCATGTAGCTTTAAAAGGAAGACTTATATTGCACAGTGTAGAATTTAATTTGGGTCAAATTAAGAGTGTTTTGAAAGGTGAGCCAAAGAGCTCGGAATGGAAGCCAGGAAATAACTAAGGTAGATTTTTGTTCCCTTCTTCCTTTTTGACTCCCTGAATGTTTGTCAAGTCTTGGGCACCTAGTTGAAAATTTGTTCCACATTTGACTCTTATCCATCATTCCTGAGTGTGTCCACACCACAAAATCACCAGTTTGAAGTTTTGTGAGCCTGGAGCTAATTTGTGACTGTGAAGGTTCTTCATGAGCTAATTGTTTGTTTACTTTTTGTCAAAGAAGACACAGGCCCTTTAAGTGGAAATAACTAATCACCATTTCAGTTTCTTTTGCCAAAATAAACAGCTTCCAATTATTGCAAAAGAAAATCCTCTGATCTCTAATAAGCTACCTAAGCAAAGCCATCAGCATGATAGAGTGAATAATGTACCATTAGGCAAGTATCTCTAAACACTAATCAAATATTAGAACCTGAGGGCCTGGATTACAGATTCAATTTCTCTACAAGCCTTTCTCCCTAAACTTTCCTTAGTCCTGGCAGTGAAACAGGCACTCTCTTTATTCCTAGTTTCTGATCAGCAAGCTTTTTTTTTTTTTTTTTTCTTCAAAAATCTACTTCTCCCAGGACTTCCTTTGGGAATGTAGATAGGGTGCTGATGGTTAGAAGAAAAATCATCTCCTTGGGCCATAGAATAAGATCCACTTTTCAGCTTTCACTAGGAAAGTTCTTAGCATAGCATTGGAAAGCTCTTATCCAGATTCTATCATTTACTTGTCCTGTGATCTTAAACAAATCATTTCGTTTGTTTGAACTCACCATCAGCACACATTAAAATAGAGATGATCCTAAGTGCACTCCATACTCAAAGGAGGATAAAGAAAGTACTTTGCAAAGTAAAGTTTAAGTTAAGAAGAGTAATGGTAGTGATCCCCACATTTCATTTTTCAGACCACAATCCATTAATAATAGAGAAGAGGCAAGAACATAGGTGTAATCTTAAGAACAATAGTATGCCTCAATAGCTTGATTATACTAATGGCTCTGCCTTTCAGTAAAGATGGAGAGAATAAGCATACTGGTTTTATGTTGTTAAAATATGAGTGCAAAGCAAAGCAATGGAGAACAGGATGATGATAATATGAAAGATGCTTGCTGCACAGCTAAAGGCCAAAATAACAGTAATTATATTTTGAATATGTGATGATAGATATGCTTTTATATGTGAAAGACTGGAGTTTTAAAAAATCATCTCATCTAAAAACTGGATGCAGGAGTAGGGTCTTTTTTTTATTTATTTTATTTTATTTTATTTATTTTTTATTTTATTTTATTTTATTTTATATTTTATTTATTTATATTATTTAATTTTTTATTTAATATAAAATCTCTTTGCACTCATCTCAGATCAGAGATGTGATATGGAAGAAATGTTAGATGTTTCTCATTTACAAAAGTCTTTTCTAGGAGATAGTTTACTCCCTTGGAAACAGGATTCTGTATGCACCTGCATACAGAATAAGTTTCCATCTTCAAAATCCCCAGCAGTTTATGTATAGAAAATGGCAAAAAAAAAAAAAAAAAAAGACTTACTAAGCCAGCAGGTAAAGATTCTTGATGAATCAGGTAATAAAAGCCTGAAGCAAAGGAAGTCTTATTATAAATAACATACACTGAGACACTGAGTAGTACTTATGCTATACCTTAACTCCCCCCCTCCCTTTCAATAAGACAACAAGAAATTTAGCTTTTTTATAAGATCACCCTACCATCCTTTCCAAAGTTAAAAGAGCTTAATCCCTGTAATTTAGATAAATCACATAGGCATTACCAGGTTAGGGTTAAAACTCCAAGAATGGCTTTGCAATTGATTACAAAAACAGCAGTTATTAAGTCCTAACTGAGTAATTTGCAGCTTATTTCACCCCAGCTAATTAAAATGTAATCACTATTGTTTGGCAATGTGCATTCTGTCAGCAGTTTTACTTCAGAAGAGAAATCATGCCAAGAAACCACAAAAAAAGCCTTTCACTAGGAATTGGCTTGATCTAAACTGGCTCTTTAGCCACTGAAACTGTAAAACAAATAAATTACAACAACTGACAATTCAATAAAAAAAAAAAAAAGATACCAATTCTGGGGAATACTTTCTTTTTTTTAAATTTCATTTTCCCCTGAGGTGATGGCTGTTGTTTAAACCACAAAGGTGAAGTATCTTCTCAACCAGTCATTCATTTCTAGGGCAATATTTTCTATTTTGATAAAAGGTAGCTCGAGGTTTAGCACTCAGGAGGACTTCTGTGTAGTTTCACTTTGAGGCAGATGGAGATTAAACAGCTTTGATTTTATTTTTGTTTGTTTTCTTTTTCTCCCTTTGAACATATATTCAGGAATACCCTAGTACTGCGTGAACTCCTAGGAAATCTCTAAGATAACAAAACTTTGTTTTTTTAAATACACAATCTCTCTCTCTCTCTCTCTCTCTCTCTCTCTCTCTCTCTCTCTCTCTCTCTCACACACACACACACACACACACACACACACACACACACACACACACACTATTCCTATTTTTGATTAGCTGTTATAAGTTTAGGTCTCTCAGATTAATTTAATGGTGATTTAAATGAGTCCCAAGGAAAATCTCTGTTCTGCTCCTCTTATTTTCAATACAACCCTAATAAATTTCTTAGGAACTTCAAAGGTTGACGATACTCTCAGGGAGCCACTTTACACCTTTGTCTTTGGCGGGGTGTGGGGAAGCGATCTTTAATTTGTTAGTCTTTCGTTAGTGTGTTCTTTCATTCATTCATTCACTGGCCAAAGAGCTTTCAATCTCCAGGCTTTTCCATTCTGGAGGCAATCCTAGCATTCCCTCAATTGGGAAATTCTACATACAGAGCAAGTGGGCATCTCAAGTGAAATGGGGCAAGTGAGACTAGGAGGGGGGATAGGAGGAGATGAAAGGAGGAGGACAGCAAAATAATGAGCTTGAATAAATGATTTCCTAAAAACAACATTTCAGCTGGGACTCTGGGAACTGCTTCTGGATCCAGCTGGTCAAAGTTTTCCTCGGTCTGACACTCTGGTAATGCACACCCTAATATGTGCTTTAGTCCTCGCCCTCCCACTTCCAGCAGGTAGCTCAGGCTGACCACTTGCCTTTCCTCAGATATATCCTAAAGAAGGGAGGAAAAGAGGAAAGAAAAAGGAGAGAAAGAGACAGAGACGAAAACTACGCGATTCAATGGCAAAAACAGAGAAACAGACACGGACAGACATAGACAGATAGACAGACACACACAGAGGGAGGCAGAGAAGAAGACAGAGAGCGTCAAGGAGACACAGATACAGACAGAGCCACAGAACAAACAAGACAAGACCAAGACAGAGAAGAAGCGATGAAAAGGCATAGACGAAGAAAGACAATATGCTACGTCAATCTTAGATGTAAATAAACACTGGCTAGTGAATCATAGGCTCAAGTTGAACAGGACTTTCTTCTCTGTAGTAGTTGTATCGCCAGCGCCTAGTACTGTGTGCCCAGCATGATTGATTGTAAATCACAGGATAATAGTCTTACAACTGGATGATCATCTAGTCCAACCCTTCCTTTCATTCGACAAAAAAAGTCAACTGGAGCTAAGAGACTAGCTCAAGGTCACACAGGTAAAAAAATAACAGACAATGATTGAACCCAAGTCTAAACCCAATATTCTTCCGGATACACCGCGCTGCTTCCCCGGAGATTCATCCAGACTTTGTATAGAGGGAGCACAACCTCCACCTAAGACCTTCCCACCCCTCCCCCATTACCCTTTCTTCCCTCACTCCGTGCCTCATCTCATTTATTAGTTTGAGACTGAAGCTTTAGGGCTCCGAAGCTGGACAGACACACACACTCGTGCATGCTAATTGGTAAAAACAACTGTTCCCCAGGCGTTTGATGGGCGCCGCGATCTTCTTCCCGGTAGTCTGTATTTTGCCCCGCGCGGAATGTCAAAGGGATTCTAAAGAGGCCAAAAAAAGGGCGGGGGCCGGTCCCAGTCTGGCACCTGCAGGGAGGCGAGGATGACGGTTCTCGTGCCTCTTCTTGCTAGGGAGAAGCCCAGGTACCTCCGCCACAGCCTGTTCTATCTCCCTGACTCACCTCCTAACAATGCCGTCTCTAATAACCACACATGCAGCTAACCCCTGGGAGTTTGGCTAACTGCGCTAATAGTTTGGGAAAACTATTCCAAGAAACAATACGGAAAGATCTCTAGCCAGTTGTACACACACATCTCCAATCTATCTCTCGGAAGGGTTGGGGTTGGGAGTGAGTTAGCTTTAAATTCACAAGCAAATAAGCCAACCCAAAAATGTCACTTTGGGCTCCCTTTAGGGTAAATAGACGGCCAAAAGGAAGGTGAGGTGAGGAAAGTCAGCCATCTGCACTTTCGGAATATTAACCCTGAAAAAAAGGAAGATTCCGGCAGGCGGTCGATCTTTGCCTAGAAGTTTTGTAAGAAGCTTGGTAAGCTTCAACTCCCACCTAATATCCATGGTTTCACAGCGCACCCCCGCGCCCCAGTCTTTCAAAGCTGAGAGATCCACAGGAGTGCAAGTGACAGACCAGAGGACAGACAGCACTGGGACAAAGTGTTTCCCGGGGAGGTGTAGGTAGAGATGGAGAAGGATAGTAGTTTTTATGCAGTGAATTTTTTTTTTAAAACCATACCTGAAAATGCTTGAAGAAGGCTGAGATTCGAGTGATCTGCAGGCTAAGGCACCTGGAGGTGCATCTGGCTCTGTAAACACTGACAGCAGAAAGAGTCTCGTCCTGCTTGCGGGCTGCAGCACCAAGCCCCGCAGCTGTAGCCAGACAGCCCCAGGAAGCCGTAATCCATAGGAAAAGGGTCAGAAACACGCCTGGATCCTTTAACACCATCGCTTTGTGTGTGGGGAGGGGGAACAAGGGGAGTACAAGGAGCAAGAGACGCCTGGATAAGCTCCTATGCACCCGTCTGGTGCTGGACTACGAGGGGAACCTCACTGCTGCAGAAACTAAAAAAGAAAGTTCAATCATTCAACTCTGTTCACCCCCCGCTCTCCCCCTCCCCACTCTCCTCAGATCTCCCCTCCCCAACACACACCCCTCCCCTCACTCCCAGGAGGGGGTGGGGTGAGGGTGACAGGCGACGGTGCCATTGGCTGGAAGAAATGTGAGTGACAGTTGAGGCCGGGCTGTCCGTCCCTGGGCAGGTCTTACGAGCTGGAAGCAAAGGGGCAAAGAAAAAAGTGAAGGAGGGACTGGCAAAAAGTTACCCACCTCCTCCCATTCCACAGATATTCCGGCTTTGAAACCTGTATTCACACCCATTTTCCCTCGTCCTCTTCCTCCTCCTCCTCCTCCTCCTCCTCTTCCTTCTCCTCCTCCTCTTCCTCCTCCTCCTCCTCTTCACATACACACCTCAGGTAAAACATAGGCAGGCAACTTCCTTGTATTGAGCCGTTGCCATCCAGTATTGGAGATAATGGGCACTTGTGGCTGGACTCCCATCGGGAGGAAAAACAGGAAAGGATCTTAGGGACTTAGTGGCCTCAGGAGCATCAGAGATACTGTTATATTAAATTCTAGGCGAGTCATCTAACTAAATATCCAGAAGTTATCTAACCAAATTTACCTTAGCAAGGTAGCTCAATTTTTCATTAACTGAAAAATAAGTTTCTAATATGGGAATTTTATTTTTCCTAAGATATGATGAGCAGTACAGCGCAGCATGTTGAGGACTGAATTGAAAAAAGGCCATTAAAGAAGAGAAAAAGGAAGCAACATAATGTTATAGAATGAAAAATAAATCTTGAATTGTAGAACTGAGAGCTAGAGGGTTACTTTAGAGATCGAATTGGTGCCGGGAATTCTTAACTTTGTGTTGCAGACCCGTTTGCTCATCTGATGAAGCATATAGGCCCCTTTTCAAAATAATGTTTTTAAATGTATAAAGTAAAATATGAAGCGTTATAAAGGAACCCAATTATATTTAAATTAAATAATCAAAGTATACACATACACACACACAGAGAACAGTCTGGATTAAGAACCTCTGATCTAGTACAACTCCTTTAGTTTGAAGATAAAAAAACTGAGACCCAGAGAAATCATAATTATCTATGCCAGTATTTAATCCAAATCATAGATCGCAAAATTTAAAAGAAAACAAATTCTCTCAACATTGACTCTTTTACATAAATGAAGAAATTAAGGCCCAGAGAGTGACTTGTCCAAGTCACAGAAATCAATAGCAGAGCTGGAATTTGAAGTCATACAAATAAGCTGATTCTAAATCTAAAATATTTCCTACTAAACCACTCTGGTTTATTGGCTTTCAGTACTTTACTTATTAATATATCCATCGTTTCCCCCCATCTCAGCTTGAAAATGTTTCCTGTTATTTACAATCTCTATGATGAGGGGAAATACCTTTATCTACCTGAGTATCAGTTTTCCTCATCTGTAAATCAAGACTCCCAGTTCTACCTAAAGCTAATGAAAGGGGTAGCAAAAAAGATATGACTGACCTTTTTGTTTGAATATGCTTTGATCTTCATTATGGGATGAGTTTAAAAAAAGAAAGAGATTAGTTTTTTTTAATAATTGAGAAACAACTTGTAAAAATGGTCAACATTTATTAGCAGATCCACATTGAAGCTTTCTTAGCAGTTGATCTATCAAGTTACTTTGATAATGCTTTCAAGGGTTAGTAAGTGGTCCCATAAAAGAAACTTCTCAGTTTGAGAATAGGATTCATCCCTCCAACTATTTTTCTCATACTTAAACTCCACTGCAATCCTAGTATTTTTGTATTTGGGGTATAATATTAAATCATTTGTGCCAGCCTTTTCAATCTTACAGTTACAGAAATATAGGCCCCAAAATATGATAACCAAGACCATAAGATTGGGGGAGGGGGGAAATGACAGGGGACAGAATCAAAACCAGAATTAATGTCTCTTGATTCCTACTCTAATGCTTATTTCACTAAAACTAAATTCTTTTTTGTATCATCTTGTATTTTTCTATCCTTTTCCTTAAACTTTTTACATTTTTGATTATAAACTATTATACTTAAGAAGGGTTTTTATTGATTTCTCTCAATGACGTATATTATAGTATGCCGAAGATATGATTAATAACTAAAATGAATCAAAGCTATTTGATGTTTGATGTTATAATTCTTTCTAGTACTTTGGAGTTAGCATGATCTTTTAGATCCAGTGTTGGCCTTGTTTACGGGAAGGCAAGGATTGTAAACATACCATATATATTAGAAAAATAATGTTATATTTCCAAAGCTGTGTCTATATTTTTACCAAAACCATACTCATGGGGTTATTTTAAGGCTCAAATGAGAATATATATGTGTTTGTATAATATGTAACATATTTATGTGTATATATGTACACAGATAGATGTACACTGCTAAAACTTTAAAGTTCTAAGTCATTATTATTACACTAAGTAAGGTAGAAATATTGAGTATCTGAGAATACATAGATTGCTATCTTCAGAAAATGTTTCCTTTTATATATAAGTGATTTTAAAATCTCATTAGCAATGTATTTATGTATACAAATACTGAAAAATAAAAGTATTCAGATATCCATACTCCCTTACATTTAAATACATGTATATTCTAATAGAAACACACCTAAGTCTACCAAATTCATAATGGATCTGTATATATACAAATTATACATAATATATATATATATATATATATATATATATATATATATACACACACACACACACATACTCAGAATTTAGTTTAAAATGTTCAAATTCTTAAATATAGATATCTTATTTAATATGATAGAATATGAATTCTTCTTTGAGGTCAGGAGCAATTTCATTTTTGCCTTTGTCTAGTAAGAGTTTATAAGTACATGGCAGGAAGGACTAAATAACCATATTCTAATTAATTGATGGTAGTCCTCCCAATTAGTTCTTTCAGTCTGAATACATCTTATCTCTTGACTATTTTGCCATATTTTCTTTCCTTATAACTTAATCACTATGAGATCTAAACATCTCATTACCATTTTAATATAGCCAAAAAATGTTGTCTCTTTTTAAATAGGTGATCTAATATAAAAATCTATGTACTCAATGTTAATCAATTGTTCCAATAACCCACGCATGTATTTGTCTCTATATGTAGTAAAAGGAATTACAAAATCAACAACTTTGACTTTACTAAAGAGTCTAGGTTATCAGGCCCAACAACTTTCTATTCAGGTCGCTTAAAATTTCAATGAAATGATTCAGCTCAAATGATTTTCTTAGAACTTCCAAAATCTATGATTGAAATCCTAGTTACCTGGATAATAATATTATTTCTATAGAAAACTATTGTATAAAAGCAAAGTCTAAGATGTTATTTATTTTGATTGATTTCATTAATATAAGGACACTTCTGTTTTGTGTAAGTTTTATTGTCTTTTCATTTTCGAATTACTAAAATATTTTCATGAAACAGAAAACAAACTTCAAATATGTATATCTCTAGATGTAAAGTTATACTAGTAGAACCTATTAGTGCACTCATGATTTTTATTATGTCTATATTTTAAAAGTAACTTTAATTCATAATTAACATGGCATAAAACTATAATAACAGATAAAAAATTGTGAACTTTTAGCAAAAACTTCTAAACATTTGAATGAATCCCTGTACTTTATTTTAAAAGTGTATGCTTATGCATGTTCTATGCATATTCTATGCATGGTAAGCATGTTTGGCTTATCATAAAAAAGAAAGAAACTGAGTACTTGCTAAGTAGAATTTTTGATAAAAGATATTAGGCTAATCTGCACTTAGAACTGTAGGCACTGAATATGGAGCACAACATAGTATTTTCACTTTTTTTGATTATAGTTTGCTTACTTTTTGTTTTCTTTCTCAATTTTTTCCTTTTTGATCTGATTTTTCTTGTGCAGCATGAAAATTGTGGAAATATGTATAGAAGATTGGATTACTTGCCTCTAGGGAAGGTTGGAACACAAGGGAAATTTGGAACACAAGATTTTGCAAGGGTGAATGTTGAAAATTAGCTATGCATATGTTTTGACAATAAAAAGCTCTATAAAAAAGAAAAATATTAGGCTAGTTTGGTGTGTTTTCATTTTCCATAATACCACAAATTTTATCTATCAGAATAGTTACAGACCATTCACCATGAATTACAAAATGAATTATAGGACACTTCCCCATTAGATTTATTTTTAATTGTAGATTAAATGAAATTTGAAGCCAAAAAAGGTATTCAAGCCAGTAAAATTTAAGATTTATACTGCTTGTACTGTGTTTGTGAAATCCTAACACTACCAGATGGGCAAACTATGTAGCACTAGGAGATGATATCTTGAGACACAACAAAAAAGAGATTCTAGAAATATGAATTAGACACATCCCCATTTTTAAAAGTTGCTTTTGTTTTGAAATTACGCACATTTATAGATTAACTTCACTTTATGAAAGGTCTCTTGGAACAAAACAAAGCAATACATAAAATGAATAATGCAGTGTCTTCATCTGAAAATTCATGCAGCATTCTATCAATCTATATACACATTTACATATATAGACACTATGCATATACATAGTGTATACATATACATATACATACAATATGTGCGTCATGACAATTTATGTCATATACATACATATACACATATGTATGTACACATACATATGAACATATATCTATCTATATCTATGGGGGGGGTAGCATCCTTCCAGTTCTCTATTTTTAAATATTTAAAAAATGAACAGAAATTTATTTTCTCTCTTCTTACCTTGGACCCTGGGGGAGGGAAATAAATTCCTTCTAGCATGTATTCATAGTAAGGAATAACAAATTAATAGCTATAAAATCATATCTAGCATTTACTTGGAGCTTTAAGGTGCTATCATCCAATTTTACAAGTGAGGGAACTTAGGCAGATAGAGGTTTAGTGACTTTCATTTAGATATCACCATGTATAGAGAACTGGCTCTAGAGACAGATATCTGGTTTTAAATTTAACCTCAGAAACTATGTAAACTGCGTAAGTCATTTAGCCTCTTTTTGCCTCAGGTTCCTCAACTATGAAATGGGGAATAATATCCCCTATCTCTCAAGGTTTTGAGGATAAAATAAAATATTGGTAAAACACTTAGCATAGTACACATAGTAGGCACTTAAGAAATACTCTTTAATAAATTCTTCCTTGGCCAAGGTCGCATAAAGACACTTGTCTGGTAGTAGATATGAACTACTTTGTCACTTCATTGTTTATTTTACAATTTAAATCTATCACTTTTCTATTTTTGTGTCACACACAGCTTGTGTGTGAAGCTGCTGCAGATCAAGAAATTTCTAAGACGCTATACTTTTCAAACACTAGCTTGAACCTTGTGGGTTAGATTTTTCCAGTTAATTTACTTCACTCTGATGTCTATTGACTTAAATGAATAAAAAGTAATACATTAATGAATGAACACCAAAAGAAAAAAAAATTTCACCAAATTTAACTTAAAAAACAAATTGTAACCAAGTTATTGGCTCATCTCTTTTTAGGATTTCAGAAGCATCATGAAATATAATAATTTCACAATCAAGTGGCATTGATTATTCATTTTATTTGACAAATATGTCAATTAGATGTCCTAGATTAGATTAAAGGTAGAGCAGAAACTTCAATGTAATTGTCTGGCTTAAATCAAATAGAGGCATTCAATCAGTTTCCTAACATTAAAATGTTCATCAACCAATAAAAAAAATCAGATTTTTTGAGAGGACAAAACTTTGTTAACGCTCATTCTAAGATCATTTTTCAATAGATAGTCAAGGAAATTTTCACTTAATTTAAAAATACTTATTAAATACCAATTACATACAAAGTATCTAGGTAGAGACACAAGAAAAGATCAAGGTGTGATACATGCCCTGATAAAACTCACATTCTCATTTGTGTTGATAGATTGGCATACAAATAAGATTTTAGCTGATTTCTAATATGGAATGATTAGATGTTTGCACTGAGTGGGGAGGAATATAGTGATGACATTTCTCTTGGACAAAGGGAATTGTTATATATTTTCCAAGTATAGAAATTTGAGTGAAATAATTTCTTTTGATTGGTACATATGAATCTAGGTTGGAAAAACCTTCTTTTTTCATTAGTGTCGATGCCAAAATGCAAAGAGAGTTCCTCCAAAGGTATACTGAAAAATCTGGACATGTTGCCAAATTGGGTTTATTATAAACACCAAAATGGATTTCTCATCCAAAATGCATTTAGTTTCTGTGTCTTCCTGAGAATGAAAATTTTCTTTAAAATATAATTTACAGTTTGCGAGTTTTTTAACCTCATTTTCCTTCCTTGAGAATAGATATGTTTCAGTCAGTGGCAATTAATATCAGAGATAGAGGACCAAATGAAAATATCCAGTCCAAGCCCAGTATGCTCCTACATTCCCAGCTGCAAGTTTTAGTGATTTGATAGTTAGACATTTCAGGCATCACTCAGATTTCACCTTCCTTTTTAACATTTGGGGTATGGGAGTAGCTTATTACTCTGCATTTATCTGCATCATCTCCCCAAATATGTCTTATAAGCTTTGAGTGATGTAAAGATACTGATTATTTAAAAAGTTTCATGATGAAACAATCAATCATCAAAATCCACAACTTAGGGAAGAATCTTTCATGATCTTAAAGTAATTATTTTTGTATATGTATATAAGTATATGAATAGATAGATAAATAAACATGTATCTATTTATATATGTATATGCATATACATATGCATGAATATATATAATACACAAGCACATTCTACATACATATTTATGTATATATGCATATTGTGTATATATATGTATATATCTAGATCCAGGTCTGTGTTTCTTTTTCTTTGTTTTTTCCTGAGATAATTGGGGTTAAGTGACTTGCCCAGGATCACACAGATAGGAAGTGTTAAGTGTCTGAGGTCAGATTTGAACTCAGGTCCTCCCTACTTCAGATCTGATACTCTATCCACTATATCACTTAGCTGCCCTTGTGTTGCCTTTTCTAGAGCTTTCAACCTTTATTAAGTTCATAGGATGACTTCTATTCATGTAAAAACAGAGTAAAAGTAATTGGAAACTTTGAATATGACAAATTGAGCCATTGAAAGGAATGTCAAATTGGAAATGTTTTTGGAATTTTTAAAAAAGTTTAACAAATATGAATATGTATGTAACTCTTTGTATAATACTAGTGCTATACAAAGAGTTACTTTTTACGGTACTCTATCATGAGTAACCGCTCATGTAATCATAAAAGATATATTTTTATGCATGTCATATATGACACCTTTAAATATATGCATTGTGTATACAAGTTTTTCCAAAGGTTATTTTAGCAGATGCAGTGTGTGTATATGCATACATGCATGGATACACATATAAATGTTTAACCCATGCATATCTGCACATGTACAGTGTATGTATGTGTGTGTATAAATGTGCTTGGACAGACAGGACATGCAATATTGACATGCAATGTTAATAGTTATCACATTTTTGTATTTGTATTTATGCTTCTCTTTACTAAGTACACGATGTTATTAATTTATAACAGTTTTAGTATGCTTTATTTAATACCCCTCCCCCCCAAAAAAAAAATCTTCTGGTAAAATATGTGCCATGTTTCTCTATTTCATAGTGCTGACTACCTAGGTTAAGGAAGAGTTGAACTAGACACAGGCTAAATAGTGACAAGGACTGGATCTCTGATTTAAGGGGCATAGAGAATTCTTTACAATACAGAGTTGCCTAGATCAAACATTGAGAGATTTATTTGCCCAGAGTTACATAGCCAATTAGTTTAAGAAATAGAACTTAAACTCAATTTTCTTGATTCTGGGGAAAGCTGTCTATCCCATATATCAGTGCTGCCTCTCTTAATCTTAAATTAAAATTTAAAAATCCATTGGCAGTTTAGAGAATCTGGAAAGAAATTACATTTTTACCATTACATATTTTTCCTGGGGTTCTACTCAAAATAATTTACTAGAAGTGTCTGTTTCATTTTATCAGATAATCAAAATAGTAAAATAGAGAAATAACATAATTTAAATTTTTGTTAGCTAAATTCATATAGCCTTTCCAACTATTTCCCTAGTTCTATCAAACATTAATTCTTGAAATGTTCTCAAACATATCTTTAAATTTAAATTCCCCAACCATTACTACCTTCCCTTATCATTCATTCATTCTTTCATTCATTTGAATATTCAACAAATATTTATTGAGTGTTCACTATATAAGGTGCAATGCTATCAAACTTACCCAATTGTGCATGAAAATGCACAATTGAAAATGTTGTGCATGAAAATCTATCCCATAGCCTAGCCTAAGCAATTTCCAATGTTTTGTTTCTTACCACAAAATTTTGAAAATTTTGTGCAGATTTAAAACATCTTTCTTACAGACTTCATCAGTTTCAAACATGAATTTCCCCCCCATGCTCAGCCTTGTAGTATTTCTATGTGTAACTTCTGTTGACTTCAGTGTCTTAACATAACAGCTGCTGGACATAGCAAGTGAGGCCTGTGTTTCTGAGCATACAAAAGACTTGCTGTTCAGTGATAGTAAAACTGAACTCACTAGGACATTTGCCTTTTCAAGAAGAGTAAGAAATGTAAAGACCTCTCAAACCCTAATTCAAAAAGAAAAAAAAAAAAACTACAGTAAATAATTATAAATTTCCAAGATAATCTGCATATAATTACATAATCCCACTGATGTGAAAAATATTTTAATAAATATGCAGGTGTTAATAAGCAATTCAAATATGAAAAATTAACCTCTCCATTCTAAGCCCCTTTAGTGACTAAAATAATATGTAGTTGCATACAAACATATATTTTGAGGGCATGAAATCAATCTAAATATATATTAAGCTATTAACGCACTGAAAAGGTATATAGAAGCTAAATCAAGAAAAGATGCATGAATTTTTAAATGGGATTTCATTCAGTTGTTTGAGTCCCCATTTTCTTACTTTCTGACCCACTTGCCACATAAAATTTGGTTTGAACTATAAGGAAATAATTTTTGGCTTTTACTGTTTAGTTCCAATCGAATGATTTAATTTTTTGTCTTATTTTAAATTAACATATAGAATAATATTTTACAATATAAAATACCATTAAAGTAGTTTAAATGTCTTGATAAACTAAATGCTGATTTTATTTTATTTTACTTTTTTATGTTTTAAAACTGACATTTACATTAGGCTATTTAAATACCAACTGATTTGGAGACAAGCTTCTTTAAATTTAGTAGGAAGTTTTCTACAGGAGACAGCGCCACACACTGGTCAAAAGAACAAGATATAAAAGAAAGAGAAAGCTTACTCTTGAACTGAGATAATCTAATTTTATGGTGAGGCTTTTAAACTTTAAAAGAATTTAGTTTGACTGTGGTAGTTCTGTGATATTATCAATTAATTCCCACATTTGATCAATTCTAGGGTGCATTTGGGAATGGAAAAGTCTTCCTGTTTAAATATAGTCACTGAAGTGAATTAAAGAATAAATCAGCAAAAATGGTTTTTAGATTTTTCATGTGATTCTTGCTGGCTTTTTAGAAACTTTTCTGAAGATATCCCGTCCAATTAAATGATAAAAATGGTATTTATATTCATTAGCTTTTAAAAGAAGGTTTTGTTCCAGAAGTTTACTGGAGAGCAAATGCTTGCAATACATGTAATAGTTTCTTCTTGGGGATTTGGTTAAAGCCCGGGGGCTGGGGTGGGGGGGGGGGGGGAGGAAGAAAGAGGGGGAGAACTTTTCAGAAGAAGAAGTGAATACAGTCTTATGCTTTGTGGAAATGAAATAAGTACAAACTTGTGACAGAGACAGCAGTAATAGAAGAAAAGGTGATATAACATCTACCTTCCTTAAGCCTCCCCTATCTGCCCTAGTAAAACCAGCAATCAAAACAGATTAAGATAAGCAAATTTAAGTTAGGGAAAAACAGCAGACCTATGAAGTTCTTGTGAGTAAATAGAGCAGATTTTTTTTTTTTTTTCAAATCTCTTTGTATATTCCTTTGGAGAGGTGAAGCAGCATGGCAGCTAATGGCTTACCCCCTTTTTGACCCTCTTCCTGCCTTTTTTTTTGTTATTGTTCCAGTCTCATTAAGAGTTTCTGAATATTGTCTGATTTCATCTCAGATGTCTAATGTAAAATGCACCTGCTTTCCTCCAATGTTCCTTCCAAACACGTGTATAGAAGAAACACACATATACATATATGTGTATACACATCCATATGTGTGATGTGCATATATATGTATATTATAAATACATTTATATGAATACACATATATATCACAGTGCATATGTATGGTTCTACATTGCATATATTTATAATCATATAAAGACATATTTGTATTTTTTTTTAATATACAAACACACATATTATATGAAGAGAGGATAGAAGGTATGCCCGGTGAGGAATTTATTTGCCTTTTTGCTTGTTTTCACAGGGAACACTGAGGAAACTATAAGCCACAAAAGATTTATATTCCTGAATCTTGAGTCATTATTAATTCTGGGTTGATAGTGGAGGAGGAGAAAGAGTTCTTCAAAAGATTCATGCACCAATTTATCTGGTCACAAGAATAATTTACCTAACAAGTTTTATGTTTATATTGATAATTAATGAATATTTACAGATGATTTCTATGGGATTATCTTTATCGATTAGGAACATATTGACAATATCTTAATGATATTACCCTTGTTGTTTCTCTCTGATAGGGACAAATGTTCAAAGAAACCTGTAACTTAAATCAGTCACACACAAAATCACTGATCTGAGAACTGCAGTAAGTCAATTGAAACAAGTAGGTAATTTTGAATGCTGCACTAACTCCTTCAGATCATTAGTGTTCCATGGAGTAAATTACTACTTCCTTACATTGAATCCACTCATGGTAATTAAAGTGATCTCTTTATTTCTTCCAGGACAGGACCCCTACCTCAAAAAAAAAAAAAAAAAAAAAAAAAAAAAAGGAATGTTCAGCATTGATTCTAAATTTCCCATTCCTATTTTTAATTTTTTAGGGTTAAAAAGACAACTTGTTCTTTACCAATTTAGCATTTTTTTTTTAAAGCTAGCCCTGGATTAAGGTTTTTGTTTTCCTTGAAAACCTAGAGTGGGAGTTTTTCATTCAGTCAACATTTAACAAAACTCACTCAATGTTTACCAGGCCTGGATAAATAATGGACGTCTCTCTCCCTCCCCCAAACTATCAAGAACTAGAGATAAGATATGAATACTGATTGTGATTTCAATATCAGGCTTAGGAATTTAGCCTATTCCCCTGTTTATCAATCTTTTTTCTGTCTTTGGCACAGTAGCATTTTTTTTTTTTTTGGAAGAATCTAGTGTGGGATATTCTACCATGTATTAAATTTGCGAGTGTAAACTCCATACAATTCTTGACATCTTGGGAAACTCATGAAATTAGTGTGTTGTGGCACGCTCTTACAAAAGCACTGAGCCCGAAGTATAACTAGCTGATTCCCAAAGCCCATTCTAGTCCTATATCTATTCTCCAATTGATGGGCATCCATTCATTTTCCAGCTTCTAGCCACTACAAACAGGGCTGCCACAAACATTTTGGCACATACAGGACCCTTTCCCTTCCTTAGTATCTCTTTGGGGTATAAGCCCAGTAGAAACACTGCTGGATCAAAGGGTATGCACAGTTTGATAAATTTTTGATCATAGTTTACATGGATAATTTTCAACATTCACCTTTATAAAACCTTGTGTTTTCCCCTAGATGGCAAGTGATCTAATATATATGTTAAACATGTTTAACATATAGAAGAAGAAGGCCATTCTTCTATACATATTTCCACAATTAGCATGCTGCACAAGAAAATCAGATCAAAAAAGGAAAAAAAAAAGAGAAAAAAACAAAATGTAAGCAAACAACAAAAAAAAATGAAAATGTTATGTTGTACGCTAAGTGAAATGAGCAGAACCAGGAGATCATTATACACTTCAACAATGATAACGTATGAGGACATATTTTGATGGAAGTGGATTTCTTTGACAAAGAGACCTAACTCAGTTTCAATTGATAAATGACGGACAAAAGCAGCTACATCCAAAGAAAGAACACTGGGAAACGAATGTGAACTATCTGCATTTTTGTTTTTCTTCCCGGGTTATTTATACCTTCTGAATCCAGTTCTCCCTATGCAACAAGAGAACTGTTCGGTTCTGCAAACATATATTGTATCTAGGATATACTGCAACATATCCAACATATAAAGGACTGCTTGCCATCTAGGGGAAGGAGTGGAGGGAGGGAGGGGAAAAAAATTGGAACAGAAACGAGTGCAAAGGATAATGTTGTAAAAAAAAAAAAAATTACCCTGGCATGGATTCTGTCAATATAAAGTAATTATTAAATAAAAATTAAAAAAAAAAGTTATGTTGTGATCTACACTCATTTCCCACAGTCCTCTCACTGGATGCACATGACTTTCTCATTACAAGATCATTGGAACTGTCCTTATTCATCTCATTGTTGACAAGAGTCATGTCCATCAGAATTGATTGTGATATAATCTTGCTATTGCTGTGTATAATGATCTCCTGGTTCTCTGCAAATGATTTTTTTTTAAGAATTAGAAAGACAATTTGTTCCTTACTAATTCTTCTGACTCCAAAGTTCATGAGGTACCAATCAAACAGTGGTAGAAGCCAGGAAGGTGAATTATGACAGGCAGATTTAGGGAGGACATTTTTAATAACTGAAATTTTTATTGTACTTAGAGGTTTCTAAAATAAATTTATCTATCTTATTTTCATTAATGCTCACAAATTCTGTGGTATAACATTTACAGTTTTTATTATTGCTATGCTAGAAATGAGGAAACTGAGGACCTGGAAAACTTAATTGGCTTGCTAACATCATCCAATGAGAGGCAGAATCTTAACCAAAATCTCTGGTGAGTAGTCTTTTAATTTTTTTCCATCAAAACCCACTAATGCTTTTGCATTAATATTGCTATTTAAGGTGCCATGGGGAATCTTTGGAGTTATACAGTGACACTGAAAAATGGGAGTCAGGGCTTAAAAGAAGTCATGGCTGAAGGCATATATGTGAGAATTGTCTACATAGAGTGTGATAGTTGAAGCCGTGGAAGTGATTAGATCATTAATGAAAGAGTTACATAGAGAAAAAACAAGATTTAAGAAACCAATGCTTTAAGCTAGAATAAAGGGAGATACAGGAGTCAATGAAGAAGATAAAGAAATCAAATCTGAAAAGTGAGCCAGAAGCCAAGAACAATTAAAACAATCACAAATAAGTTATATTCAAATATTATCAATGACATGAAAAAATCAAAGAAAATAAGGACCAAGAAAATTTTTTTTTAGGAACTGCAAAATTACACAGAATTTCAGAATTGGAAGAGCATCTATTCCAACCCAGATAAATGATCAGCAGATTTAGAGACATCTCCACTCCAAACATTAACATGAATTATTTATGACTTTACCTGTAGTAGAAAATTCTGAGCTCATATTGATCACATCAGCCATAGTCAGACACATGTACCTTAATTACAACACAGTCATTTTGATCCTCTTCAAGAATAAAAGACAACCAATCCAACCCACACTTGAAAACCAATTCCTTGGAAAGTGCCACCCTCATTCAGAGAGAAAACTATGGAGATTGAATGGCTCAAAACAAAGCATTTTTACTTTTGTTGCTGTTGTTATTGTTTACTTCCTTGCATTTTTTTCCTGTCTTTTGACAAATATGGAAATGTTTAGAATAATTCCATATATTTAACTTATATCAGATTACTTCCTGTCTAGGAGAAGATGAAGGAAGAGGAGGGAGAAAAATTTGGAACACAAGGTTTGGCAAAGGTAAATGTTGAAAACTATCTTTGCCTATATTTGGAAAAATAAAACATTATCAAAATTAAAAACAATAATCCCTTCTATGATAATTCTGTGATCATCCAGTTTTAAGTTAAAGATCTCTAAGGGAGAAATCTTCCAAGGTAGCCCATTCCACTTTGGGATATCTTTAATTATTTGAAAATGTTGTTGTTTTCTTCTTTACATTGATAGCTTATCCTTATCTTTTATTCTATTTTTACATTTCATTTTTTTATATAAGGGCAATAAGGGGTTGCAGAAAATTTGCATTTGAAAAGAGTATGTTAAATTTTTCCTTTATACATATTGTCAAAGTATGCTCCTCGACTAACCAAAAAAAAAAAAAAAAACCCACAAACAAAACATAGTGGGATCTTTCATATTGGTAACATTAATGCTATTTCTTCTGAGGGAAAAATAAGGATTATGAAAGTCTTTCTAAAAACTCTGTTGATGAGATACTATATGTTTCTTGAAGAATTTTTACTCTGCTTTTTATGCTATAGCTAATGATGGATAGAAACCATAAACTGGGAACAAATATTAGCAAATTCATTGATTAAGGACATGTTTGTTAATTGTCATCTAATGGTGTTAACTTAAAATGAAGTATTCTAACTTTGTTACCATCATTGTTTTCTTGTAGTGATATCTCCTTCCTTGAATTTCGCAAGGATATAGGAATTACACATTGTTTAAGCAGGGCCCACCTTCAGTCAATATTTCTGTGGGATGAAAGTTCCTAAGAAGGCAGAATTTCTTAAGCTACATAGTGATTATTTTTCACAATAAAACTATAAATAACCGTTTCCCTATTACTATAGATACTTCCTTTTTATGTATATTAGTCCCAGATTGGTGTTTAGCTGTACTTTTTATAAAATTATTCAAAAGCTACATCTGTACAATTAGAATAAATAAATTTAGGGTTATCTAGATAAAGCTTTAAATCAAAACAGTCAGATAATTAACTTATCACATTTTTATCCCGGTGAAACTTTAGTTTTCCTATGGTGTCAATAAAAGGTTAAATGCCATCAATATTTATTCAAATATTTCAGGAAAAGAAGTTTTGTTCAAATATTTTATTCAATTTTATATTTGTTTTGTAACTGTAAGGCACAAATATTTGTTTGCCTACAGCAAGAAAGAATAATGAAAAAACATATTGTCTTAGGTTCATCCTTTAAACAAAGAAGCCATTTGATCACAGATGTTAGCTTGTGAGTGCTCCACAGATTTTAGTTTCTTTTTGTTGCTCCTAATTAATTTTATTTAAAAAACATTTTTGTTTAAAGTTTTGAGTTCTAAATTCTCTCTCCCCTTTTTCCCTCTCCTCATCCCTCCCTCACACAATAAACAATCAAATATAGGTTTATATATGTGCAATTATGTAAAACATTTCCATATTAATCATTTTGTATATGAGACTCAAATAAAAAGAGAAAATGAATGAAAGAAAGTGGAAAATAGCATGTTTCAGTCTGCAGTCAATCAATCTGGAAGCAAATGCTTCACTATTCATCCTTTGGGATTGTCTTGGATTATTGTATTGCTAACAGTAGCTATCATTCACAATTTTTCATTGAATATTGTTATTATTGTATACAACATTCTCCTGGTTCTGTTCACTTCACTCTGTACCAGTTCCTTTGTTTTTCAAGTTTTCTGAAATCATTGTTTTTCATTTCTTATAGCATAATAATGTTCTATTTCAATCATATACCACAACTTGTTTAACCCTTAGTGAACATCCAATTCTTAACCATAACAAAAAGAGTTGCTATGAATATTTTTTTACAAATAGGCCTTTCCCCCCTTTTTTGTATGTCTTGGAATATATATCTAGCAGTGGTCTTGCTGAATCAAAGGATATGCACAATTTTATAGTCCCTTGGGCATTGTTCCAAATTGTTGTCCAGAATAATTAGTTTACAATGCAACAATGTCCCAGTTTTCCCACATACTCTCCAATATCCAACATTTCTTTTTTTGTCTTATTAGCCACTCTGACAGGTATGAAGTAGTACTTCAGAGTTCTTTTTAATTTGAAATTTTCTGATCAATAATGATTTAGGACATTTTTAATACGACTATATATAGCTCTTTGATTTCTTTGTTTAAAAACTGCCTGTTCATATTCTTTGACCATTTCTCAAATGGGGAATGACTTGCATTTTTATAAATTTGACACAGTTCCTTATTTGAAAAATAAGACCTGTAACAGAGATACATGTGGCAAAAAAAAGTTTTCCCTGTTTCCTGCTTTCCTTATAATTTTGATTGCATTGTTTGTACAAAAAATTTTCAAAAATTTTATGTAATCAAAATTATTTATTTTACATTTTGTAATGTTCCCTATATCTTCTTTGGTACTAAATTCTTCCTTTATAAATACATACTTTAGTTTCTTCCTATGAAACATAAAACCTGTGAAATTCAAGCATAACTGCAAATGACAACTAATAATCAAAGTTCATAAGAAAATACAAACTAGTCAAAAATTATCTCATCTGTTTATAATATAAATAGTTTATCCACAAATGGTTTTCCTTTTTTTCCCCCTGAGGTAATTGGGGTTGAGTGACTTGCCCTGGGTCACACAGCTAGGAAGTGTTAAGTGTCTGAGACCAGATTTGAACTTAGGTCCTCCTGATTTCAGGGCTGGTGCTCTATCCACTGCACCATCTAACTGCCCCATGGTTTTACATTTTACGTGGATGAGATGATTCCATGCAATGTCAGACCTTTTATTAATGGTAATAATCACTAACAACAAAAACAACAAACCCATTTATTGGTATCCACTAGGCAATGGGCACCTTGGAAGGATCGGGAATACAAAGGGCCATAAGACATCAAGCCTTCTCAGTAAGTTACACTATCTAGCTTTTCTGTATATTATATACTATTAGCTGAAGAAAAAAGGGAGTAGTTTCTATTATAAAATATATTATTCTATATATCATTATTATTTAAACTGATGTATACTCTATATCCCATCTAATTTTCCCATTCTCCTCATCCTTGAGGATTCATTCTCTTTTTTCTACCTTAGACCCCTTTTCTCTTTTTTCTCTGCATATGAAGTCTTGGTGACTTCAGCAGCTTTTATGGATTCATTTATCACATTCATGTAGATAACTCCCAGATCTACATATACAAAGCTTGTCTCTCTTGTGAGCTCAATTACATGACCAACTTGGACATTTGTGACTAACTTCCTTATAAGCTTTCAAGTTCAATATGTCCAAAATAGAACTCATAATGTTTTCCCCAAAACTTACTCTACTTCTGAGTTTTATTACTGTCAAGGATATTACTGGCCTTCTTGGCATCAGATTTGCAACTCACAATTCCTCAACTCTTTATTCTGTTTTATCCCATATATTATTGAACTGATAAATCTTGTCATTTCCAAGACATCTTTCCTATGTATTCCTCTTATTTTCTCACATGAAGACCACAGTTCAGTCCTTTATTATTTCAGCCCATACTATTTCAATATCCTTCTATTTTAATCTTCCTGACTGAAGTCTTACCCCAGTCCAATCCATTCTCCACATGGTTGCCAAAGCGATTTTTTCCTAAGGTGCATGTCTAATCACATAATCCACTTGTGAAATAAACTACAGTGGTTCCCTCTTGACTCTATGATCAAATATAAACTTTTCTATTTGACATTTAAATCTCCTTGGAATCTAATTCCTTCCTACCTTTCTAATCTTATTTTCTTACATATTACTCATCTCCCCTCACTCTGCAACAGCTACATTGGCACTATTCCATGGATATGCCTTTGCACTGGCTGCCTCATGCCTGGAATGTACTCTTCCCCTCCCTTCCATTTATTGAAATCCATTTTTTCCTTCAAAATTTAGCTTAAACACTACTTACTAATGAGGCCCTTCCTGATACCTCCCAATTGTGCTTAGTAGAATTCCTGGAATATTGATAGCAATGTATATATTTCCTTCATCCTTCCCTTCTCTCCCAAAACTACATCATATTCATTTTTATTTTCATTGCCATTTCTACATTTACAATATTGCTTCTATCCAATCTTATCTCTCTACTCACAAAGCTACAGCCTTATATTAGGCTCATATCACCCTTCATATAAATTATTGCAATGAATATTGGTCTCTTTATCCCAAATGTCTTACCACTTCAGTTTAGTCCATATAGTGCTGCCACAGTTGCTTTTCTTAAGCACAAATCTGATATTACTTCCCTGTTCAACCAACTTTAGTGATATTCTATTAATTAAATTAAATAAATTCTTCTGTTTACTTTTTAAAGGTTTTCACAATTAGCTTTCCAGCCTTGTTGGACATTACTCTATCCTTTTACACTCTTGCAGTCCTACTGACTTTCTTTGTGTTACTCATATGTGATATTCCATTTTCTATACCAGTATTTTTGCAGTGTCCATCATACATACATGGAAGTATAGCTGAGGAGAAAATACATACCTAAGATCTCATCTATCTTTGAATCTATGAGCTTGTAATCCTAATAAGATTAGAAACAATTAATTAAACATAACCCAGGGGCAGCTAGATGGTGCAACAGATAGTACACCAACTCTGGAGTCAGGTGGACCAGAATTCAAATTTGGCCTTAGACATTTAATACTTCTCACCTATGCTACCCTGGGCAAGTAACTTAGCCCCAATTGCCTTGCAAGAAGAAAGAAGGAGAAGAAAAAGAAAAAAATAAGAAGAACAAGAAGAAAACCAAAAACAAGAACAACAAGAACAAGAGCAAAAAGAATAAGAAGAAAGAAGAACAAGAAGAAGAAAGAAAAGAAATTAAACATAAAATGTTCCCCAAGGATAAAATTATGTCAAATTACCACATTTTCCCATTTTGTCATAATTTAAAATTCTTACTCTTCATCTATATCTGTTTAGAGCAAGATGAAGGAAGGACCTAGATTGTTAGTCTAATACATGCAAAAGTATGCTGAAGCCAGCTCCAATTGGCCCACGAGGATCAATTGTCAATTTTTTTTAAATGTAAGAATTTATATTTTAGAAATTGGGAGAATCCATAAACCAAGGTTTGATTTATTGTTTTTTATTGTCTATGTTTAAGAAAACAATGGAGAAAATGTATGATAATGCACCTTAAATTAAAAAATGTGTCCCACATGGATTTTTTTTTTTAACTTGGAGAACCAGTTTTTAATCATTTGCTAAATGACTACATGACTGAAGCAGGTAATAGGAAAAGATCAACAAGTTCATATTTGATAAGTGACTAATAATTGAGGTAGTTCAAGTCAAGAAATTTAAGATTCTTGCAGTTGGAAGTAGTTGATCAGATGCAGAGAAGCAGTGCTGGGGAATAATTAGACTGACTGAAAGAGTCCAGTACCCTGGATAGCTCCATTAAAGTGACCAATTTTGTGACATAGTTGTGACATACTGGCTCTGTAATGGGAAGACCTTTCTCCTTTTTTCTAATGTTCATCTTCTTTATCTGTAGAATGGGGATGTCCTAATTCCATCTTTGCATCTGAATTCCTATCACTTCTCAAGAACTCATTTTTTCTGATTTGTAAAATGGGGGAGGTTTGGACTAGATGAACTTTGTGGTCTTTTTCTAGCTTTGATTCTATAATCCCTCTAAATGAAGCTGAAAAGTTTTATCATACTTAAAATGTTCTTGAGAACTTGAATGTTCCCATGAGTCCTTCAATATAAAATGCCAAAGAAATTGTCAAGTTAAAAAATTATCATAATTAACAAGAATCAGAACATTTAGACATACTACTGCAAAATATTTATGCAGTACACCATAGGCAAAATTGAGAACAGCTAGGTAGTTCTGTCAATAGAGCATAGGTTCTGGAGACAAGAAAACTCATCTTCCTGAGTCTCAGATACTTACTGTGTCACCCTGGGCAATTCATTTAATCCTGTTTACCTCAATTTCCCCATCTATAAAATGAACCACAGAAGGAAATGACAAACTACTCCAGTACCTTTGCAAAGAAAACCTCAAATATGGTTGCAAAGAGTCAAATATAATTGAAATAACTGAACAATAACAAAAATAAGCAAAATTAATATTGAAAATATAAAAAATGAAAGTGAACTGTATTACTTTGTTCTTGTAACAAAAAATTATATCATTATAAGACTAGAGGAGTAATTTTCATTTAACCTACATCCAAAAAACCCAAACTATTCACTCTTTCTCAAATGTAATACATCTGGGAATATTACACAAACTTGTAGTGCCACCTACACTTCCCTTACACAAACTCCTCCCCAGCAAAGATATATATAGATATATATAGATAGATAGATAGATAGATAGATAGATAGATAGATAGATAGATATGTGTATATATATATATATATATATATATATATATATTTCAGGAGTAGTTTTCTGAACACAAAATATAAAGCAGTGTCTGTATTTCTTTGCTTGCAAAAAAGATATTAAGAGAAATAGGGATTTAGGTGAGGAATTTACTAGCCTGAAAACACAATGCATTCCATGAAAATATCTAAATGTCAGGCTCAGTTTTTTAAAAAATACTTATGATCTCAAAGTTTCCTTTTAGCTCCAGGTTTTGTGATTCTATTTTGCTGGGCCTGAATTACTTTGAATTAAAATTTCTCAAATAAGATATTCAAGAAGCTATAATAGGTTCTTTTTTCTGGGTGAACTATATAACTAGAAAGATTTTTAAGGAAAACTAGTCACTCAGGTTTATTGGGTTTTGTTTCTGGTGCAATGGGAAGGGAAGGAAGGTATTGGTATTTCATTATATAGACAAATAGTTTTAGTTTTGTAACTTTCTAACTTGGCATGGGCAGAATGGCTCATTTAAATTTCATCATCAAATTTGAGTCATGCAAACCTAGTCCAAAAAATGTGATGGACTAGGAAACTATTTTACTTATACCACTTTTCCTGAAAATTGGTTTCTAACCTATTCATCTTCAGAATTTCTGTGTTGGGATGTTGCTGTCCTAAATAGGTAGAGCCTCACATGGTCTGTTATTTCATACAGGGAACAACTTTATTTCACTTCATACCTACTTCTCATCCATCTTCTTGCCAGCTACTCTGATAGTACATACATACCTTCCCTCCCTCCCCTCATACTTTTACTCTCTATTTTTGGTACCATAATGAAATCAGCTTTCATTGTTCCTAGAAGGGATATGTCAAGAGACAGCTCTATAGCCCCATTCATTATTCCTGTAACTCTCTGGCCCAAAATATCTCTCCTCATCTACTGGTCCCTTATATGTGTTGTGTTCCTCTTTCGAAATATAAGCTCTCTGTGAGTAGAGACTGTTTGTTTTTTGATTTGTATTCCCAGCTTTTACTATCATGCTTTGTATCTAATAAGCATTTTATAACTTTTCTTTCATTTTATTTCATTCATTCACCTATTCATTTATTCACATTTTCTTTCCCTCTTCACTTCCCTTTTGGCACTTAGGAAAAAAAGAATATTTCTAAGGGCAAGAAAATTGAAAAATTATTAATTTTAGGAAAAGCATTATTTACAATTGATTTTTAAACTGATTAAAATACAATACTATGGGGACAGAATTTCATTGAAAAGGGTATCTAAATTAATTTTGATGGAAGAAATTTCCATTTTTTCCTATGCTATGTCTGTTTGGGGATTGAACCAGTGATAATTCTTTACATGTGTATTACTTCATGGGTTAGCCTTCTATTCAGAGCTGTAGAACCCAGAGAACCAGAGCTTCTACCCAGGGCTTATTTACTCAACAAGTATTTATTAAGTACCTACCCATGTGCCAGGCATTATGCTAAACTTTAGAATTACAAAGATAAAATAAAATATATACTGTCCTTGCCTTTGAAGAGTTTAAATTTTATTGGGGTTTTTAAAAAGTGTATAGAAAAGTACTGACAAATATAAACAAAAAACAAACCCTAACCCCAAAATGCACGTGAGCAATCAAAGAATGGGAAGATGAATTAAATCCAACCTCTCCACAAAAGGCAATTGTCAGGCTTGTCTCCAATGCAACACACCCATCCTTATTATCCAGCAACCTCTTCCTCCCGTTCTGGACTCTTATAACCTATCCAGTTACCCATCCACCATTGAACAGGTAACATTGGGAATATCTTATTCCTCAGCATGCCTAGTACTTGTCTTCAAAGTCATCTCAAGGCTTCAGCAAACACCCATTGCCGGGAAGAATCTGTATTTCAGAGCGTACCTGGTGAATAAAAGCTCTATCACCTCCTTTTTATTTTGGGTAGGACAGAGGGATTCCCAGAGGATGGATTATAAAAGGGAAGATAATTTATTAAATACCTAAAATGTATCAGGTCCTTTACCACAACCCTTGGTGGTTTTACTGATTATTTACTGATGAGAAAATTGAAGCACACAGAAGTTGGGACTTGCCTAGTATCAGGTAGCTTTTAAGTGACTAAAGTTGGTTTTAAACTGAAATCTTCTGATTTCCAAGCTGGTGCTTTAACCATTGTGCTGCCTACTTGCCTCAAGTCATTATCTATAATGTAAATATCATTATATCAACTTTCTCCTCAAACTCTCACCTCTTCCAAACTTAGCTTTTTTTCTGAGTAGCCATATTTATAACCTCAGAATCATCTTTACTCTTCACTGTCCATATTCAATCAGTTATCATATCTTGTCATTTTCCCTCTATATCATGCAACTCTGTCCCCTTTTCTCTACTCATTTTACCTCTTGCCATCCACCATAAAGCTGTTAAAGTGCTTTTCTTAAAGCACAGGTTTAATTATGTTATTCCGACTACTCAATAAACTCTAGTGGTTCCTATTAACTCTAAAATAAAATAACCAGTACTTTGTACGTTGCCTAGCAGTGCTTAATAAATGTTCATTAGTTAAATAAGTTTATTTTTATTCCATCTTTTTAAAATGTCAGTTTTTCAGTAACCTTTACAATATATAAATATATAATTTACAAAATATACAAATATCAATATTTTATGTAAAAACATTATAAATATAAATATATTAATATAATTACAATTAATATTAATACATTAATGAATGTTAAACAAATACATTCAATATATAAATATATGATTATTAATACACTAAAATATATAACTAATTTATAAATAAATAAGTATGCATCTATTGGGTATATATGCTTTTCTTTAACTGACATGATCAGAAAGTTTGGTGACCATAGATCTAGTGGCAGAATTCGTAAGGGAAATAACTGATTATCAGCATACCAATTGAGAAGCTATTGTAATAGTCAAAGTGAGAAATAATGAAGCCCTCAACTAGGGTTATGATTATGTGATTGGAGAGAAAGATATAAATGGGGGTTAGATTATAGGGGTAGAGTGTGTGTGTGTGTGTGTGTGTGTGTGTGTGTGTGTGTCTGTGTCTGTGTGTGTATGGTAGCACAGTGCTTAACACATAGTAGGAAATAAATCTTGTTAATTTATTGATGTGAGGAGTGAGAGAGGGCCAAATCAAAGCTGATTGTAGGGTTTCAATCTAAAGTAACTGGAAAGATGGTGGTGTCTTCAATAGAAACAGAGATGTTAAGAAGGCAAGGTGTGAGAGGAAATGAATTTGCTTTTGAATTATGTGAATTTAGAGATGACTATAGAACCCAGTTGACAGTAAAAGTATGTCACCTGGAGACAGGAAGACCTGAGTTCAACTGTGACCTCAAACACTTACTATGTGACCCTGAGCTCGTCACTTAACCCTGTTTGCCTCAGTTTCCTCATCTGTAAATAAGCTAGACAAGGAAATGTCAAATCACTCTGATGTCTTTGCCAAGAAAATCCCAAATGAGTTCATAAAGAATTGGAATGACTAAAAATAATTAAAAAATAATGACATAGAATCCAATTGGAAATAATATTAGGAGAACATTTCAGGTAGTGTTAATTCTGAGAATGATTTAATTTAGAAAGCTTTGAAACACTTAAGTTTCATAGAAGGATTTTAACTTAGCAAAAATAACTATTTAAAATGGGAATCTAACTGATGCGCAGGAGTGGGGAAGTAACTCTTCTCCAATACCTTATATTGCTGGCAGCTCCCATATAAGTATTTGAGAATTTATTTCTCATCAATGTCCCCAGTTATGTTTTGTAGTACTTTCCTATGGTGCAAAAACTGCTAGTAATGGTTCAATTTTTATGTAAACAACTATGGAGGAAACCTAAAGATCCCACAGAAGTATTTAAATCATTGTAATAGAAAGAGATGATTAAAGAACAGTTCTGCTTTCTGAGTACAAAACCAGGACCTTTGCAAGACCTTTAAAGTCCAGTCACCAGTTGCTTTTCTATGGAATTCTGTAGAAGAATTAAATAGAAATAGTAGTCAGCTGAATGAGAAGTGCCGACATTAAGAATGACAGAGTTCAAGACTCCTCACAGCTGGCTAGAGAACCTAATAAAGCTCACTATGTTACTGTCAAAAAACAGTAGGTGATATGAAGAACATGTGGATAAAAAAAAATCTAGCAAAATGTCTGACTACATTGTTGACAAAACCAAAACCACTTTTCTAGAGCCAATATTTTGCCTGTCCTTTATTCTGTAATTTTGCTTTCTTTTTGTTATGCAATTTGCTGGCAGCCAGCTGGCTTCTACCCACTAGCCCAGAAGGAAAGATACGTTTCAGTTTCCAACATACTTCCCCCACTTTCCTGGCCTCCTCTCCCACTATGTGTTTTAGCAATGATTTGGTGATTCTTCAAGTTTTGACTTCTATTTAAAACATTATCAACTAACACTTTTGAAATTGCCTCTTATTAGCACAAGCTTTATTGCCTAAAAGGAATTTTCTAGCAAAGAAATGATTAGATTTCTTAGTTTTCTTTCAGAATTGTTTAATTATTTTTATATCATACTCTGCAGGCTTACCCTTTAAATTTAAAAATTGAACAAAGAAATAAAGTTAAATGTTAAGAATCAGACTCTTTGGGTGTACATGGAAGTCTGTTGTCCCATTCAACCAACTGGGGGTTCACTTATTGTCATCTCACACACACACACACACACACACACACACACAATTGGCAATACCTGAAATGTTTTTCTTGTGTCATCCAGAAGCTTGTAATTTATCTCCAGAGAATTAACTCCTTAGGTACTGGGAAGGAAAGAGCTCCTTATGTTAATTTAATTAAGGAAAATAGAATGATCTATTTGAGCTAGTACCATACTCATTTAATCTACATACCAGCTAGTTTTCTGAATTATCTTTAGTTAGTCCCTAGGTAATAATTTCAGCATTCTTGCTAGGAAAGTATTAGTATTGCCCTTGTGGCCTTGAATGTGGTTGTCAGGGTAAAATTTGGAAGACTATATAAATGTTAATGATTATAATTAACTAATATCTTTATCTGAGTCATTTCAATATTTACAAGGATGATATAGGTTTTAACATTAAGTTGTAATCCTGCTGTATCCTATGATCAAAGAGCATATAAGGGAAATGAATATTTTTATTTCATCTTAGAAGATACTAGTTACTTTCCTAGCCTAGGAAAAATAATATTACTTTCCATCTAATCTAAAGGAAGGAAAATACTATTTATACTGCATAAACAGATGAATAGGCAAGAGTGGCTCTATAGTTGCTAATGAGATATGGTGTTTTATCACTTTTTTCTTCAACACTTATCTTGTGATTAGACTGCCATTAGGCATCTTGATTGTGGGATGTCAACCACAATTTCATGCATTGCCTGGTGAGTTTCTGTTCAAACCTGTTTGTCAAGGATCCATTATTGATTTGCCCTCTGACACGGACATCTGGGCATTTGAGAACAGTAACAGGAAAGTAAAGGACTAGGGAAGAGAAATAACAGTAGTCATTGAATTGGAATGAGTTTTCATGGCTTACAAGTCCCATTCTTGTTAAGGCTGTAGTCTACTGATAAGCACCAGGCATATCCTGATATTGGGAAACTGATTTAATCTCTTATGCTTCAGTTAACAGGGCAAATAATTATTATTAGATAGAAACCTAATAACCCACAATTGGAATACTCACAAGACCATGTGAATCAGGGACTTTATTTGTTCATCTTGCTGAGATATTGCCTCCTTTGGTTCTTATGAATTGGCAGGTTTCCTTTGTAACCTGCTGTCTAGAAATTATGTATTATCCATATGTTCTTGAAATAATAAAGAACTCTTGGCTATCTATCCATAAGTATTATAAAGATCTCAGTAGGATCAGTAACTTGATATGTAAGTAATATTAAGATGGATAGCCACTGCTTTTGGTTGACGCTAATCTGAGAAAATAACTTTGAGATACTCCCATCTCTACATTTAACATACAGTATTTGAGGAAGAATAGGTATATATTACATATTCTTTTTACTGATACCTAGTGATGAATCCCATCTCTAAAAACTGTCTTTATAAAATACTATTATGTATAGCTAAACATAAATATTACAGACTTTTGATGATATTTTGAGTAATTTTTAATTGTCTAAAGTACAACTTGCCACCTTTCTCTCTGTATTTAAACTTAATAATTTCTAATGTTTTCCATAGTTTAAGTTTGGGGGCTTTTTAAGGCTTGAGAAAATATCTGCCTTTTACAACTTTTCATAATCCTACAGCTTTAATTAAAGTGGCCATAACTTCCTTCATATGTATAAGTGCTGTGATATTGGTCTCAGTCTTTCCCTTTCTTAAGTTCCAAAAGTCTGTCCAGAGATGAAAAAGTTAATATTTATTCTTCACAAATTTGTGTGTCTTCTTTGAACAGGGGCCATACTAATCTTCTCTACATTGTTTCAACTTTAGTATATGTGCTGCTGAAGTGAACACAATAGTATTTACTCTTGAACTTTAGTTTGAAAGGTACATATCCTTTATTATTATTATTATTACATATCCTATAAAGCATGATCACTCTATTAATTGATTTTGCTTAATAATTTTTATTTATGTTAAGGAGAAAAGAAAAAATTATTTCTTGAGCAGCAGGATGAATACAGAGAGGCTTGAAGAGACTTACATGAACTGATTGATGCTAAGTGAAATGAGCAGAACCAGGAGATCATTATATAGTTCAATAATGATACTATATGAGGATTGTATTCTGATGGAAGTGGATTTCTTCAACAAAGAGATCTAATTCAGTTTCAATTGATCAATGATGGATAGAAGCAGCTACAGCCAAAGAAAGGACACTGGGCAATGAATGTAAACTGTTTGCAATTTTGTTTTTCTTCCCGGGTTATTTTTACCTTCTGAATCCAATTCTTCCTGTGCAATAAGAGAACTGTTCAGTTCTACACACATATATTGTATTTAGGATATACTGTGACATATTTAACCCGTATAGGACTGCTTGCCATCTGGGGGAAGGAGTGGAGGCAGGGAGGAGAAAAATCGGAACAGAAGTGAGTGCAAGGGATAATGTTATAAAAAATTATTTAGGCATGGGTTCTGTCAATAAAAAGTTATAATTATGAAAAAAAAAGAAAACAACAGAAATAAATGAAGGCTGAACTCAAAAAAAAAAAAGAAAATTATCTTTGCATGTATTTTGAAAATAAAAAAATATTATTTAAAAAAAAGAAAAAATTATTTCTTCAGTTCTCATCTCCTAACTCTTCCTTCTTTTTTTTAAACACAGGACAGATGGAGAAAGAAAGAAAAATAGCTAGAATGTCCCCCTATTCTGTATTTGCAGGCCCTCTTCCTCATTTTTGGAACTTACCTCTTCCATTCTAATCAGATATCAGTCAGTCAACCAGTGTTTAAGTGTTTATTATATGCTAGGCATTGGTGACACAAAGAAAAGAGGAAAAAATAGTTCCTGCTTTTAAGGAACTCTCAGTCTAATAGAAAACCATATATATACAAGTACATACAAACAAAATATAGATAGAATAAATTGGAGGTAGTTTTAGAGGGAAGACATTAACAATAAGAAAGACTGAGGGATGCTTCTTCTGGATCAGGACTTTTTAAACTTTTTCCACTTGTGACCCCTTTTCTCCCAAGATATTTTTACATGACACCCATAGGTATGTAAGATATATAGGTATACAAATCAAACATTTCCTGATAATAAATCATAATTTCACAATCCTCACATTCACAGTTATGCAACTCCATATGGAATGGCAACCTATAATTTAAGACATTTTGTAATATAGAAAACTTCTTCAGCATAGATTTAAAGGAATCCAGGGACGCTGAAAGATAGAGATGAGAAAGGAGAATGTTTCAGGTATTGGAGAAAGGCAGGGAAAATGCTTGGAGTTTGAAAATGGACTAGGAGGGATCAATAAAAGGCAGTTACTGGATCAAAGAGTATATGGCATAATTCAAAGTGTTATTGTTGTTCATCCTTCATTCTCCAAAATGACTAATGACAGTGTGAAATGCAAAAAAGACTGAAAAGATGGGAAAAGGGAAAATCATAAAAGACTATGAAAGCCAGAGGATTTTGATAACCTTTTCTGAAGAGTGGTAAAACAATTATAATTTCTCTTTGGGGCAGGGAAATGACTGAATTTTATGTATGATAACAGTTTTCTTAACCATAATTTTGGGAAGTACTGAGCTTACCAGTTGCCTATGATAGAGTACTTTTTTATAGGATCACAGCTCTAGTCAGAAAAAAATCTTAGAAACCAAAGTCTCCCTACCATATTTTACAGATGAGGAAACAGTTTCAGGAAGATTAAGTGACTAACATAGGAAGTGGGAAAGGCAAGATTTGAATCCAGGTCCTCTAAGTCCAAATCCAGCCAGAATTTTTATATAGTACTACTTCAGAGATATTTCTCTGAACTATCTAGTTAGACTTACAAAGTAATGTGATGAGCTAAATAAAATTCAAACTTATTTTAAAATAACTCATAGACATAAGAATTCAATACCAGCCTAACTAAATTTTAAGTCATTTGTTGCTGTTTTAATGTCACATTCATATCATGCTAGAATTCAATTTTGTATAAGGAAGTTTGAATTTTTCCAGTATAGGTTACTTATCACTACTTGCCATGAAATTTCTAAATGAATTTGCTCCAAACATGTAATTTCCTTTTTTATGCTAATCATAAACTTGTTTGATTAGCATAGATAGGGCAAACATCTACTCATATTTATTGAAGGAAAAGAATCCATTTTAGGGAAGAACAAAGTAGTTCATTTAGTCATGGGAAATTGACTTTTTCTTTTTTAATACTGAAACCATTCAAACGTAGGGATACACTATGATAATATTCTTGCTTGAGATACTTTGTTTTGTTTCAAGGATTAGAGGTTTCCAGTTCAAATCTTTAATGGGTAGGTAATCAAAAGAGTTGAAATGGCTTGCTAGCCTGGGTTTTCATGCTTGTGCTATGCATGGTTGGTGATTGGCAAATGATCTGTAGTAAATGTGACATATTGACATATGACACCTGTCATTTATGGTCCTAAATCACAAGAAGTGAAGGAAGCAAGAAAACAATTTTTAATTAATCTTTAAAATAGAAACTGATGCTTGATTGATGAGTAGAGGAAAAGCCTTTGAGAAAGGAGAAGCCATCAGAATCCCATTAGAAGTGTGAAAAATACATAGATGATTAAGGGGAAATCCCTTTCAACAAAAATGAGTCTAAAAGAGATATACTTATAATCATTAGGATGAGAGATAGTAAGGGTCATGTCCATGTAATCCAGGAGTGAAAAAAGCCCTAGCTCTAGAGAAAGGAGAACCTGAGCTCAAATCTATCCTCAGACACTTATTAGCTATTGTGAACCTTGGCAATTCAACTTAACTCAGTTGGTCTCTGTTTCCACATCTGAAAAATGGGGATAAGTTAGAGAAGAAAATAAAAAATTATACTAGTATCTTTGCCAAAATAAGAACCCATATAAGAGCATGAAGAATCAGAAATTATTAAAATGATTTAATAACAATAATAACAATATCTAATCCAAGCCCATTATTTTGGAAATGATAATACTGAGGCCTAGAAAAGGGAAGTGACTTGACATGTTCATGCAGATAATAAACTGCAAAACCAGCATTCAAATCCAGATTTTCTAACTACAGTTGCAATTCTCTTTTCTCTATAAAGTTTATCTTTGAATTCAAATGGAGCTCAAACAATCATATTGCCTGAGTAAAAACAGTCTGTGTATATTATTTCCAACATAATGAGATACAACCATTCCTAAAGGACACAAGGAATCTAATTGCAGTTAAGTTTATAAGACTTCTTTTTAATTTTGATTTATTTGTATATCCTGGCTCTAATCTATAGAAGTGTGAGATAAATTTGTTTCTTTCTGCCTCGCTTCACATTACTGCCCAGGTTGAGATATATTTCCGTAGAAAGAAGGAAAAAGCTTTTCATTCCAATTATTGAAGCCATCAAAAGATTATGCATTTGGTGATAACACTCTAATAGGGAACCTGAGGAGCAGGCAAGCTTCCAAGGACCTCTCATCCTAGGTTAAAAGAAAGCATGTTGTTTCTATTAGTTCTCAAAACACAGTTGAGTTCTAGAAAAGGACAGATTTTTAAAAGGCTAAACAGCTGTTAGTTTCATCTTTTATTATACCAATATGTTTCTTTCTTTTTTGATCCTTAAAAAAATTCTAAACAGAAAATAATCAAACAGTTTAAGTAACAGAAGAATAAACTAATATCACAGTATGAGAAGCAAGTGGCTTCTAACAGACAACATGAATAAGATTTCTTTAAGAGGAAATGATTATCAATTAACCAAGAACAGCACAAATGCTCCCTGTCTTGCTTCTATTTATTATTGGCTGCTGTTGTTTTGTTTTGAAAGGCACAAGGTCAACAGAGTTAAATCATCAACAATTTCCTGTTATTTTCATTAAGATAGGCTCACTAAGTAAGTTACTCTTTCAACTTTTTTGTTTCTTTTTAAAGCATTGTGATTTTAGAAGCAGTCATGGAGAATTGGAAAAAACACAGCAAGCTTCCTGGTCAACGCCCCTCCCCAACAAGCACGGTCTTATACACACATGTATACACACAAACACATGTTGTTAGGGGTGTAGGGGTTTCTGGGCAAATAATTAAATGCCTCAGGGAACAGAGATAATTCTCACAGTCTCTAAGTGACATAGTAGGTAACAATCTACATTGTTAGAGGTTGTTTCTTCCCTGGGTGTTTTCCTACACCAATGAAATAAAAAATCCCTATCACAAGCAAATAAATAAATCACACTATGATCAGTAAATGGAAATAACAGATTTTAAGATTGTGGAAGTATATGAAAAATATAGGTAAGAATTCTGAACAGTCACAAAGAAACTTTTTGTAAAAACAAAACTCAAAAGTTTATATTTTTTTTCTTTCTTTAAGGAATACAAGCTATTTGGAAGTTTTAGTTGAATATCTCATCATACAGTGTAAATGACGCTCAGGTTTTAAAGATTAGGCCAGTGGGGAGTTATACTAAGTTTGAAATGTTTCAAGATGGAATCAGTAATGGCTCTTATCTGAGTACTAGTTTGGAAAATTGAGCTCAGAAAAGCTAATCAGCAGGTTGACCACTAAGGCATGGAATCTCTGTGTCAGGAAAATTCATAAAGACCATCTACAAAGGCAAAAGTTTGTGATCTGTATTAAAGGAGAGAACAGAAGTCCTGAAGCACATTTATTTAGAATTACATTAATGGGCTAATATGTTGATTTGTTTTTAGTTACCCTTCTTAGGCATGGTAAAGAAGGGCTCTAATAAGGAACTATGCCCAAAGGGCTGCCAAACTGTGTTTTGATCCAACAGTGTTTCTACTGGGCCTATATCTCAAAAAGATCATAAAAAAGGAAAATATTCCACATCAGCAAAAATGTTTGTGGCAGCCCTTTTTTGTAGTGGCAAGGAAGTGGGAACTGAGTGGATGCCCATCAATTGGAGAATGGCTGAATAATTTATGATATATGAATGTTATGGAATATTATTGCTTTATAAGAAAGGATTAGAATGATGATTTCAGAGAGGCCTGGAGTGACTTATATGAACTTATGCTGAATGAAGTGAATAGAACCAACATTGTTCATAGCAATAGCAAAATTATATGATGATCAACTCTGATGGACATGGCTCTTTTCAACAATAAGGTGGTTCAGGCCAATTCTAATAGACTTGTGATGGATAAAGCCATCTGCATCCCAAAAAAGGACTGTGGGGACTGAATGTGGATCACAACATAGTATTTTTCACCTTTTGTTGTTGTTGTTTGCTGGTTTTTTATTTTCTTTCCTTTTTGATCTGATTTTTCTTGTGCAGTATGATAATTGTGGAAATATGTATAGAAGAATTGCACATGATTAACATGTATTGGATTACTAGCTCTCTAAGGGAGGGGGTGAGGAAAGAGAAGGAGAAAAAATTTGGAACACAAGATTTTACAAGAATGAATGTTGAACAATGAGATGATCCAAATCAGTTCCAATGTTTGGTAAGGAAGAGAACAAGCTACACCCAGTGAAAGAACTATGGGAAATGAGTGTAGACTGCAACATAGCATTTCCACTCTTTCTGTTATTGTCTGCTTGCATTTTTGTTTTCCTTATCAGGTTATTTTCACCTTCTTTCTAAATCCGATTTTTCTTGTACATCAAGATAACTGTATAAATATGTATATGTGTATATATACATATATATATCATATTTAACATATACTTTAACATATTTAACATTTATTGGACTACCTGCCATCTAGGAGAGGGGGTGGGGGAAAGGGACGGAAAAGTTGGAACAGAAGGTTTTGCAAGGGTCAATGTTGAAAAATTACCCATGCATCTGTTTTGTAAATAAAAAGCTACAATAAAAAAGGATGAATGTTGAAAACTATGCATATGTTTTGAAAACAAAAAAGCTAAAAACAAATAAATAAAGAAGATCTCTTATCTGGGGAATGGGTATATGAGTTAACTGGTAGTGATACAAATGCAATTTTTTTTCTCAAAAAATTATGGCTTAAAAATCCACAGTTTCTTGTACAATTTCCTTTTTTTATATTTTTAAACTGAAATGTTTATGGATTAATATTGTGTTTATGTTTGTGGTTGTTAACATCATAATAAAAAGAAAAATGTTTAAAAAATTATCAGTATACAGCAAAATAAAATTCACATGCATGTCCTGCTTGGTATTCCTCCCAAATCTTTCACTGAATTAAAGGACAAAACACCCATAACAGACTTGAGGATAAAAAGTAGTAATTATTTCATGATATATACTCTGGTCTTAAATCAATTATAAAATATGAGTTGTATTGAGAAGAAGTCCCTAGTTCAAGAAAAGGTGAGGATTTCATGATATTCACAGAAAGAATATGTCTGAAACATTTAAGTATATTAAAAATTTGTGACTATTTCTCAGAACACACTTAAACTGGTGTTATGAATTAATAAATAATTTATTAAGTGTTGTATGAACACTTTGCATCTGGAAAATCATTGTGCTAAATGATGGAAACACAAATTTAAAAGCCAGTTACTCTTTTCAAAGTACTCACATTCTAATGGGGAAGATAACATATGTAGAGAATTTCAGCTCAAAGTCAATTGTGGGCTAATTTGTTTTTCTCATTCTCAATGGTTTTATTGTAAATTTGAAATTTATGTGAAAATGATTTTGTTACTTTTCTGAAATATTGCAATAATGTGACTCAATGAAAAAAGTTATGAAATGGCTGTTGGCATTTTTACAATATCTTTAGGTTGGCAAAATGTTTTATATAAATGATCTCATTTGATCCTAATAACTGTCCTGTGAGATGGGAATCCTCTTTAGGCTGAACTTCCTTTACTTTGCCCCTACGGTCCTAAAATTAAAATATTACAATCATCTTCCTCTCTTTTGGCTTCTCGTTCTGATTGAATGACTACTCTCAGAACCTCCATTTAAGAAAAACTCAGGTCAGTCATATCTTATTCCTCTCCAGGACATAGCTTAGACTTCTTCAATCATGGTTCTAGTATCTTTGTATCTCACCTCTCTCTTCTTTTGAGCTTCCTTTTATATGTTATTAAACAAATGTCATTGAGGGCAGAGACCATTGCTTAATAAATGTTTATTGATTATATTTTGTTGGTATTTTAAAAATGAGATCTCGGGGATACTTTTAATTTTAATCTATATTATCGACATTTTCTATATAATTTTATTAATTCTAGAAAATGTACAAAACAAAACACTAAACCCTGATTTGTGTAAAGGCCCTTATGAGCCAATTTAAGCTGACTCCAGCTTGAACTCCAGAGGATGTTTTTATTTGTAATGTATTTCCAAAGCTAAGCACATTGTAAGCACTTAAAAAAATTCTGATTGACGTACTAGTTGACTGACTGAAGAAGTTGGATCAAGGAAAGCTTAAGGGAGTTACCCAAGATCAGACTCATGGAAAAATGTCACAAGCAGGATTAAAATCTAGGCATTTCTTGATTCCAGGTCTATTATTTTTTATCTACTATGTTATGTTAGTATAAAATAATTTGTGCATTTATCATTTAAAAATAAATACAATTTTTGTGCTTAATCATGAAGATGTCAGTAATATGACAACATTTTAAGTGTCTAGAAGCTTTGTCCATAGAGAAAAATGTTTACTTTCTCATATGCTACTCTAAAGCTTTCTGCTCAGTATTTATTCACAGTCAAATAAAAATGTTATAATAGAAACTTATGTAAATATTTAAAGCAGCAGGAAAACATTAGAGATGAACATTCCAGCATCCCCAGGGAGGGGAACAGGTGGAGCACCTGGTACAACTGTTACTTTATATTTGCTAAAGAAGTAGCTTAGAATTGCTGTCCCAGAGTCATGGTAGTCTACACAAACTGATATGCTGGTTAGAACTGAAGTAAGAATTTTCAGCTAACCTTCTATTATTCAGAGTCAATCAGAGTATCACTCACCTTAATTTTTAAAAATCAAAAAAAAAAAAAACTTGGCCCCAACCTATCTTTTCAGCCTGATAATGTATTACTTTCTCAGTCTGTGGACTAAACAAACTGGCCTGCAATTCTTCACATAGGTCTCTACATCTTCTGTATCAGGTATAAAGGGAGAAGATTTGGTTCCCATATTCCTAGTTCAATTGATCATAAGATGATAATATGTTAACAATCCAAAATATCATCACAGCAAAATGTTATCAGCATATTAGGAAGTGTTGAACAGTTGGTTTAATAAAAGGATATTTTCATATTGGCTGGCAGAAGGGCACATCCTTAGGTGACTTTTAAAAGACTATAGTGACAAGTCACTGACATCACTTTGAGCCAGGCCAGAACAAATGGGAAAATGAGCCCAAATTATGAAAGGAATGTAATTTTAATAAATGTTTTTGCTAAAAGGTAACTGTCTATCGGCTGCCTATTAATAAGAAGTACACCAGTGGAGGTTTTAGAGCTACACCTTTTTAAAAGTAAAATCCTCTAAAGGAACTTAGAACTTTTAGTAGCTGCTGACCTTTAGGGGACCAGACCTGCTAATTAAGTATAAGTTAGGAGAATATCCCCAAAGTATTATATTTGCCTTTTGCAATGTTTCCGACTATGATATCAGTTCCTTTTGCCTCACCCCCATTCTAAACTTTTTTATTTTGTCCACCAATTTTTAGCAAAACAATTTGAAAAATCACAAAATCTTCCCATATTAGTTCTAACCAATTTTTCTATTCTTATTTTATATCACTCCCTTCTACAAACACTGCAGTCTTCACCAACTCAGTATTTGTAATGTTCGGGCTAGCTTTCTGGAGGTCCTCTGGAAGGGCCTTGGTCTCATCAGGATAGACACCAGGAGAATGGACAAGAATAGAGTCCAAAGCCTTTGTTGTCTCTTACACAGTCTCTGTCTGTCATAGTCTGACCCAGTCTCTCAGTCCCACCCAGTCTCCTCCAGCAGAATGCCAGTCTGCCAGTCTGACTTCGGTCTAACTTCCTGTCTTATATACCCTATTACAATTACATTATTACAGCATACTGAATGTGTGTGAACTAGAGAACCATTACATCACCATGCTAAGTACTAAGTATATGTAAAGTAGATAGCCATTGTCTCATCAATTCCTCTGAATTAACACCTTGTTTCAAGTATACTTCTCCAGAGTTCTGTCTTTCTACAAGTATTCTTGTTATTATTAATATATGGTATCAGAAATAAACTGGAGCCAAAAAGAATTTGTTTGAGAGAGCTGATTATCAAATTTTCAGTGAGAACATTTATTTATACCTTAGAAGTTGACAAATGCTACAAATCAGAACTTGATTTTTTTTTAATTTTATTGATTGTATAGACTTAACAAAGTGATGGAGAGTTATGGAGGTGGAACCAAGATGGCAGAGTAGTCAGGAAGCTGCCCCAGCTCTCCTAGTTTCCCTTGAAAATCACATGAAAGCAAAACTCTGAACAGAGTCTGATAGAATGAAACCATTCTCCAGCTCAAGTCAGACTGAAAAAACTTCAATAAAAGTCAGTCTTATTGTGGGGAAAAGAGTGTTCAGCCCAGCTCAGATAGACTCTGGGAAAGCCTATGAGAGGGTCTTAATCACAGCAAATTAGCAGCTAAGTCTCAGTCCTGGATCAGTAGAGGAGCCCTTCCTGTCTCAGCTCAGAAGGCAAACTTTGGGAAGTCAGGCTGTTTCCTGAACAGAGCTATCCCCTGCAAACACAAAGGGGTGCTGTGCTCAAAGCCAAGGCTCAGAGATGCACAGGAAGCTTGGGACAGTGTTCCCTATATCCCAAGAGCAGAGCTCCACCTTAAAAGTAAAAAAAGAAAAAAGAAAGAAAGAAAAAAAGAAATAAATAGAAGAAAATACCAAAAGAAAAGGAAAGAAAATGAGCAAGAAACAGAAAAGAACCTTGACCATAGAAAGCTACTATGATAACAGGGCAGACCAAAACAAGAATTCAGATGAAGACAAAATGTCTACAGAGGAAATCCCAAAGAGTGAAATAAATTGGTCTCAAGCTTAAAGAGGCTTCTTGGAAGTACTTATAAAAGACTCCAAAAGGCAAATGAAAGAGGTAGAAGACAAAATGAGAAAGGAAATGAGAGGCATACATGAGTCAACATTTTGGAAAAGGAAGGGAAAAAAATCATCTGAAGAAAACAACACTTTCAAAAGTAAAATTAACCAAATGGAAAAAGATATAAAATATAATTGAAAAAAATCACACATTAAAAACTGAAACAGAGCAAATAGAAACTAATGACTTTGTGAGACAGTAAGAATCAATCAAACAAACTAAAAAAAAAAATGAAAAAACGGAAGAAAATGTGAAATATCTCATTGGCAAAATAGCCGACATGAAAAATAGATCCAGAAGAGACAGTTTAAAAATTATTGGCCTACCTAAAAACCATGACCAAAAAAAAAAAAAAGAGCCTGGATAACATTCAACAAAATCATTAAGGAAAACAAATCCATTATTCTAGAAAGAGGGAAAATACTGATTGAATAACCAAGAATTAAGTACAAGTGTGACTGAACATCATCTTTCAGGGGAGAAGATAAGAGACTTTCAATCATTTTATTGAAAAAAAAAAAACCAGAACTAAACAGAAATTTTAATCTACAAACATAGGACTCAAAAAATGCATAGAAAAGTAAACGGGGGAAAATATATACTTAAAAGTTAAACTGTTTACATCCCTAGATGAGAAAATGACATCTGTAACTCTTGAGAATTGTATCTGTTACTAGGGCAAAGAGGGGGACATTACAGGGACAGAAGCTGTGATTGTAAATGAACTCTGATGTGATGACATCAAAGAAAGAGATATTAAGGGGAAGGAAAAGATCTATACTTGGAAAAAGAGGAAAGGGGAGTATATACAGGGGTAAAATAGGATAGAGAAAAATACAGAGCTGGTAATCATAATTGTGAATGTGAATGCGATGAACTCTCCCATAAAATGGAAGCAAATAGCATAGTGGATTAAAAAACAGAATCCTACGATATATTGTTTACAAGAAACACATTTGACACAGAGAGACACATACAGAATAAAGGTAAAAGGTTGAAGAAGAACTTACTATGCTTCAGCTGAAGTAAAAAAATAAAGTAGGAGTAACAATTCTGATTTCAAAGCAAAAGTAAAAATAGATCTCATTAAAACAGATGAGGGGAAGTACATCTTGATAAGGGTACCATAAATAATGAAATAGTAATGATACTAAATGTATGTGCACCTAGTGGTAGAGCAGTCAAATTCTCAAAGAATATTTTAAGTCAGTTACAAGAAGAAATAGACAGCAAAACTATTCTAGTGGGGGACTTCAGTATTCCCCTCTCAGACTCAGATAAATGTAACCACAAAATAAACAAGAAAGAAACTAGGGATGTTAATAGGATTCTAGAAAATCTAGATATGATAGACCTCTGGAGAAAACTGAATAGGGTCAGAATGGAATACACCTTTTTCTTGGCAATCCATGGTATCTACACAAAAATTGACCATGTATTATGGCATAAAAACCTTACAATCAAATGCAAAAAGGCAGAAATAGTAAATGCTTCCTTTTCAGATCACAATGCAATAAAAATTATATTGAATAAAGGATCAGGGAAAGATAGATTAAAACCCAATTGAAAATTAAATAATCTAATTCTAAAGAATAAGTAGGTCAAACAACAAATTACTGAAACAATCCATAATTTTATCCAAGAAAATTACAATAATGAGACAACATTCCAAAAATTAAGGGATGCCGCTCTTAGGGGAAATTTCATATCTCTAAATAGCTACATAAATAAAATAGAGAAAGAGGTAATCAATGAATTAGATATGCAACTACAAAGTCAGAAAAATAACAAATCAAAAACCCTCAATTAAATACCAAATTAGAAAATTTCAAATTCAAAGGAGATATTTATAAAATAGAAACTAAGAAAACTATTGAACTAATAAACAAAACTAAGAGTTGGTTTTATGAAAAAACTAACAAAATAAATAAACCTTTGGTTAATTTAATCAGAAAAAAAGGAAAGATTTTCCAAATCACCAGTATCAAAAATGAAAGGGAAGAACATACCACCAATGAAAAAGAAATTAAAGAAACTATTAGTAGATATTTTGCCCAACTTTATGGCAACAAATCTGACAATCTAACTGAAATGGATGGATATTTACAAAAATATAAACTTCCCAAGTTAATAGAAGAGTAGATAAAATACTCAAACAGTCCTATTTTAGAAAAACAAATTGAACAAGTCATCAAGGGATGCCCCAAGAAAAATTCTCCAGGTCCAGATGAATTCACAATTAAATTCTACCAAACATTTAAAGAACAATTAACTCCAATACTATGTAAATTATTTGGAAAAATAGGTAAAGAAGGAATCCTGCCAAATTCCTTCTATGACATGAATAAGGCACCGATATCTAAATCATGAAGGACCAAAACAGAGAAAGAAAATTACAGACCAATCTCCTTAATTAATATTGACACAAAAAAATTAAATAAAATTTATTAGCAAAGAGATTACAGCAACTTATCAGCAGGTAATACATTATGACCAAGTGGGGTTTATACCAGGAAAGCAAGCCTGATTCAATGTCAGGAAAACTATTATCATAATCCACCATATCAATAACAAAATAAACAGAAATCATATAATAATCTCAATAGATGCAGAAAAAGCCTTTGACAAAATACAGCATTCATTCCTATTGAAAATACTAGAGAACATTGGAATAAAGGGAGCTTTCCTTAACTTAATAAGCAATATCTATCTAAAACCTACCGTAAGTATTATTTATAATGGAGAGAAGCTGGGCACATTTTCAGTAAGATCAGGAGTGAAACAAGGATACCCATTATCACCACTATTATTCAATGTTGTACAAGAAATGTTGTTGACTTTAGCAGTAAGAAAAGAAAAAGAGGAAAGAGATGCCCATTAAATTGGAGAATGGCTGAACAAGTTGTAGTACATGAAGGTAATGGAAAATTATTGTTCTATAAAAATTGATGAACAAGTTAACTATAGGGCCTAGAAAAATTTATATGAAGTGATGCTGAGTAAAACAAGCAGAATCAGGAATATATTGTACACAATAACAGCAAGAACATGGGATGTTCAATTGTGAAAGGCTTGGTTCTTCTCAGTAGTTAAATGATCCAAAGGAATTCCAATAGACTTTGGACAGAAAATGCCATCTACAACCAGAGAAAGAAGTAAGGATACTGAATGTAAATGTAAGACATATAACATTCACTGATTTTTTATGTTTTTTTTTCCCTCTCCCATGTTTTTTTTCCCATTTGCTCTAATTTTTTTCTCCCAACATAATTTATAAAACAATGTATTAAAAATAAACTAAAAAATAGAAAGTGATGGAGAAAATGTTTATAATGCAGATTTAATTTAAATGTGGTGTGGGTACATATTTTAGAGTCAGGTATTAAATATTTACCAGTATACTCCTGTGCAATAGGTAGTAACTGACAGAGGTAGGATTTGAACCTGGTTCTTCAAACTGCTTAAAGATTATTTTCATTGAAACATATTGCTTCTCAAATTCCAAAAGTGGCTAAATTGCCATATGAGTGAATAATTTTGGACCTGGAAAAATATCTTTCTCTGCTTATTTTATTTATTATTACTTTTTAATCTCCATATTCTGAATAAAAATCTATTTTTCAACTATAATCTTCATTGTTCAGTAATTTTTTGAAGGAAACACATATCTTCAAGGCAATTACTTTAAGAAACCAATATTCTAGAATGTACTATTACAGATAGACTCATGGAGATGTCCTTTTGAAAGACAGATACAGAGAAACAGACAGGGGCAACTAAGTGTCGCAGTGGATAGAGCATCAGCTCTGAAGTCAAGAGGATCTTAGCTCAAGTCCAGACTCAGACACTTAACACTTTCTAGCTGTGTGACCCTGGGCAAGTCATTTAACCTCAATTGCCTCAACAAAAACAAGGGAGAGAGAGAGAGAGAGAGAGAGAGAGAGAGAGAGAGAGAGAGAGAAAGAGAGAGAGAGAGAGAGAAACAGAGAGACAGAGAGAGCGACAGAGAGAGACAGAGAGACAGAGACAGAGAAAAAGAGAGAGGGACAGAGACTGATAAAAATAGAGAGAAAGAGACAATGGGGCAGAATGAAGATAGAGACATAGCAAAACTACTGGTGAACACTTTCTGCATAACTTAATTGTCACCAAATTTAAGTAGCACCTCTCTTGATAATTTGCACAAACTTAAACTTATGTCTATCTTTCAGTCTCCAAATTCTATGGAATTCAGAGTGTTTCTCAAATCCATTCTTTCCTTTCTATTCCCACTGACACCACTCTTGTTTAAGTCCTTGTTACATCATGCCTGTGTTTCTGTAACAGTCTCTGAATTTTTCTCACCCTATCTTGAATATCACATACAGTTCAGATCAAAATGATACATCTATTGCAATTTCATTAGCTTGTGTAGATTTTTTCTCTATGATCCATAGAATAAAATCTACTTATTTGAATGCAATGTTCAAGAAGTTTCACAATCTGTCTCCAAATTTAATTCTAACTTCACCACTTCCCATTTGAACTCTTGTTCTAGCTAGCCAGACTCTTATGATTTTAGAATAGCTATAAGCAAACCTTACAAACTTGTATTTAGTCATCTTTCCTAATGTTTTTGTGTAATATACTTCCCTATTCTCTACTTATTTAAATCTTACATATTTTTTGACCATTTCTCAATAGGGAAATAGTTCTTATTTTTATAAATATAACTCAGTTCCTCATATATTTGAGAAATAAGGCCTTTATCAGAAAAAATTACTGAAAAAATTTATATTTCTCCATTATCTATGGGACTTTTAAGTAAACTGTAGTTTACCTGATTGTCTCTTTTAATTGTCATTTTATTTTTGCTTTGTCTGAAATCACGATGGCTACCCTTGTCTTTTTTACTTCTGCTAAAGCATAGTAGATTATATTCCAGATCTTTATACTAACTCTGTGTGGCTTTCTCTGTTTCAAGTGTGACTCTTGTGGACAACACATTGTTGGATTCTCATTTCTAATTCAATAGGTTAAATTCTCCCATTCACATTCACAATTATGATTGCTAAATTTCCTTCTATCCTAATTTTTTTTATCTTTCTTTCTCTTTTTTTATCCTGTCTTTCCCCAAAAGTATGTTTGTTTCTGGCCACTGCCACCTTTAATTTGCTCTCCTTTTTATTATTCTCCTCCCCCTTCACATAATTCTTATTACTTTCCCCACCTATTTTCCTATTGCATAAGACAAATTTCTTTACCCGAATAAGTGTGTAGATATATTCTTCCCTTTTTTGAACCAATTCCACTGAGAATGAGATTCAAACATTGCCAGCAACCCCTGCCCACTCATCCATTTTCCTCTCTACTGCAAAAAATCTTGCTTGTTACTTCTTATGTAAGAAAATTTTTCCTTTGTCCTTTCCTAGTATATCCCCTTTCTCACACTACCATTATTTTTTTGGAAATCATTACAATATAACCAATTCATATCCATGTCCTCTATTTAGATTCCTGCTAATTGTTCTAATAATGATAAAATTCTTAGCAGTTCCATGTACCATCTTTCCACATGGAAACATAAATAATTTAATTTTATTTTCTCATTATTACTCTTTCATGCTTACCTTTTTATACTTTTCTTGAGTCTTCTGTTTGGATGGAAAGTTTTTTATTCAGCTCTGTTTTTTCCATCAGGAATGCTTAGAAATTCTTTGTTTCATTAAATACACCTTGTCCCCCCAAAAAACAAAGCTACAAAACTCATTTTGCTGGGAAAGTTATTTTTGTTTGTAATCCTAACTTATTTGCCTTCTGAAATATATTCCAAACACTCTAATTCTTTAATATGGAAGCGGATGCAAAAGGCTTGTGAAATCATCTGCTAAGGCAACTGCAAGTGATGATGAGCTGAAAGCTAGGTACAACCTCCCCCTGCTTAAGAAGTTGATCATGTTATATGTCTCGTGAATGATAGTATAAATATCAAAATGTCCCTTGGCAGAAAAAAAGGTTCCCCACCCCTGATCTATCCTAAAATTAATTTTAAATGAATGAATTATAGGAAAACTATGTCAAAAGAAAAAAGGTATTTTCCTCAAGTCATTTGGTCTATGATTAATATGTTATCTCTCCCATTAATTGACAATAGATACAAGTTGTTATATACGAAGTCCCACTTGAATCTGTATCATGAAGAGCTTTGGTATAACAACTAAAAAAACTGAAGAGCTTGCAAGCATGATCAACATTATGGATGACACTTGGGTCTAAGAGTAAAGCAGTTTAGCTATGTGCCACAAGTTTGCTTCTTATAAAAACTATTTTTAAAAAACCCATTAACTTTCTCAACCAAATGTCATCCTGTCATGTGTTTTCAATCATAGGTTTTGTTAGTTGTACATTCTATGAGAACTAAAATTCATTTTCAATTACAATGATCCAACAACAACAACAACAAAAACATTTTTCCAAAGCATAATTCAGATGTGAAAAAATTTAAAGTAAAAATGCAGATTCCATCATTATAACTTAAACATGCTCCTATCACAAACCATATCTCATCACAATTTCCACTTGATAGATATGTAAGTCCAATCTTTCTTATAAATCCTTATAAATGACTTAAAATACAATGTTTTAATTTACAGGTCAGTAACTAAGCTTTGTACAAGTGTTTAGGGTACACGTGTTGATAGGGATAGGGGTTGAAAGTTCTAGTCTCAGGTCCACCCATAGTTTGCTTCATCACTATGGACAATTGTCATTTTACCTTTCCAGGCGACAGTTTCTATCTTTATAAAGTAATAAGATAGCTAAAATCCAATCCAGCCCTAAACATTTTCCTGATCAGTGAAAAAAGTATCTACGAGAGTATTACCTAATATAATAATAGAGTAAATATTCATGCCCAAGGTTAGGTAAACTTTTGAACATAAAAGGTATAGATTTTAGGAGAAATTATCAAAGTAGAGGTTGTTTTGTTATTTTCATATACAGTTCATCAAAATATCAGAAGTAGTTTTGTATCACAAAGAGATCACAAAAAAGGGAAAGGGATCCACATTACAGGGATACTTTATAGCGGCTTTTTATATGGTGGCAAAGAATTATAAATTGATGGAATGCCCATCAATTGGAGAATGACTGAACAAACTATGGTATATAGATGTAATAGATATATATTGCCCTATAAGAAATGGTAAGCAAGCAGATGCTAAGTCAAGGAAGCAGAGCCAGGAGGACATTGTCCATAGTAATAGCAACATTATATGATGATCAACTATGATAGACTTGGGCTCTCCACAGTGATGCAAAGACCCAAGACAATTCCAAGGGATTCGATGAAATTTCTGACCACATCCAGAAAAAAAATCACAGAGTTTGAATGTGGATCAAACATACTAGTTTCACTTTTTTGTCTATTTTTCTTTCTTATGATTTTCCCTTTTGTTCTGATTCTTCTTTCACCACATGATTAATGTGGAAAAAAGTTTTACCTAATTGTTCATGTATAGTTTGTTGCTTTGGGAAGGTATGCAGGAAGGGAAAGAGGGAGAAAAACCTGGAGTTCAAAAATTTACAAAGATGAATGTTGAAGGAAAAGATAATGATAAATGTTGGAGGGGATGTAGGAAACCTGGGACCCTAATGCATTGTTACTGGAGTTGTGAAATGACCCAATCATTCTGGAGAGCAATTTGGAACTATGTTCCAAATGGCTATCAAACTGTGCATACCCTTTGACTCAGCAGTATCTCTACTAGGTCTGTATCCCAAGGAAATCATAAAGGAGGGAAAAGGACCCACATGTGCAATGTTTGTAGCATCTTTTTGTATTAGCAAAAAATTGGAAAATGAGTAGATGCTCATCAATTGAGGAATGACTGATTAAGTTATGGTATATGAAAGTACGGAATATTATTGTTTTATAAAAATGATTAACAAGCTGATTTTAGGAAGACATGAGAAGATTTACATGAACTGATGCTGAGCAAAAGAAGCAGAAACAGGAAATTATGCACAGTAAATAGCAAGATTGTGCAATGATCAGTTATGAAAGACTTAGTTCTCTGTGATTTAGTGATCCAAGGCAATCCCAATAAATTTTGGCTAGAAGACACCATCTGCATCCAAAAAAAGACCAAAGGTAAAAATTATCTTTACATGTAATTGGGTAAAAAAAATACTATTAAGTAAAACAAAATGTCAGAAATATATCCTCAGCTATTTAAATGGATTTGAGATCCATCAATGTGAATGTTCCCTCTGATGATACAATTATTCATTTCCATCATGTGAAAATCTTATTTAGGCACTTCCACAAGTGATCCACAAGAGGTTTACTCTAAGTGCTAGGGATCTTCCTTCTTTGATTCTTCTGATGGAAAGAAGATACCAGTGAAGCACATGGGCCATCTATTAGTTGGTTATCCCTTGCTTTTGTCATGTGACTAGTCCATCTTTTTTTCCCCTATCATATATTTTTCAGATAATATCCCATTCTTCTCTCTTCTCCTCCTCTTATTCCTCCTCCTTCCCCTTCTTCTATTCCTCTTCCCCTTCTCCTCCTTCTTCTCCTTCTTCTTCTTCCTCTTCCTCCCTCCTTCCACTTCCCTTCTCCATCTCTGAAGCTGGCTCTCTATTATGCCATATTTCTGTATACAGAAATGAATTATATCTTGAATGATGAACATATACATGTTATATGTATATGTTTGTACATATATGGGCAGCTAGGTGGTGAAGTGGATAAACTGCTACCCCTGAATACAAATCTGGCCTCAGATACATACTAGCTGGGTGATTCTAAACAAGTCATTTAACTCTGTTTGTCTCAGTTCTTCATCTGTAAAATGAATTGGGAAAAGGAAATGGCAAGACATTCTAGTGTCTTTGCCAAGAAAACCCCAAAGGGGTTCACAAAGAATTGGACATAATTAACCAAGTTAAAAACAAACACATCATTTCACACTTATACTTAAATAGTGATAGTTAGATGTCATAGTCAACTTATAGTCAAAAAGGCCTGAGTTCCAATTTTGTCTTTGACATTTACACCAGCCCAGTGACTCGGGAAAAGTCTAAGTTTTTTCCTTATTGGGTTACCCATAGAATAGGGATGATAATAGTAGATATGTTGTGAGAATCGGTGAGATAATATACAGAAAATACTTTATAAACCCCAAATAAATAAATGTTGTTGTTTTACAGCAATATAATTATTAATAACTAATAACTTTCCAGATGCAAAAAAAAAAGAAATCCCACAGGTCAATAAAATCAACAGTACCTATTCAATAAAAAGCCTTAATGACTTTTAAAATATGCATATAGAATACTGGAATTTCCTAAGTTGGGTGAGAATCCAGAATTCCAGGGATTATTATGACTTCTTTCCCCCATTGGTGAATATACTAGTCTGGCATTTATTCATTTGCATGTTAAGATTTACAGATGCACTTGATCATATTGCTAGTACTATTTGAGATGTTTTTGAAACCATAATTTATTCCATATGTATATAACAGCCAGACATATGGCATGTGACCAAAAGATATGATTTAGAAAGCTTCCATAGCATGTGCTTGAAATAAGTAGCTGACAGATAAAGAAAAATGGCAACTTTATGTTTTAATGGCAGCATAAACTATTTAGAAGGGGCATTTATCAGTTCACGAATGATTTATTTCTCTTATCCTCTGTCTCTACCCTGAATCCACTTTTCCTAAAAGCCAGGAATATTTTTTCATGACAATTTATTTGGTCACACAGAATTATTACATCTTTAGTGTCTTGATAATGCATCATTCTTCATGTACACATATTTTATCTTCATCTTCATCTTTGGAGGAAGATCCTAATAGCTAAAGGAAATGTGGAATAGAGTATGTTTGATAGTTAGTTAAGAAGATGTGGCAATGTGCATTAATGGCTCTCTGATGCAAGTGTTAGGTGAGCTCTGAGACAAGCTAGCCGAATAAAGTCAGACTGATAAAAGATATCATTTAATGGATGAGAAAGTTCCATGGTGCTCTATTATGTTTATTCTATAATTATGTGATTTTTAGATGGTTTAAGACAAATGTGTTTCTCTCTATGTACCGTTCTCTTCTGCCTCCATTTGTATACTATATAGATATGCATCTGTAAACATGCATATTTATCGATTCATGTCTAAATCTATATGTCTGTTTATCTATCTCTAACAACTGGAAGGCACAGCTGGACTCAGGCTTGGAGTATATTATCTTCTTCCTTTTCACTAAAAGGCTCATCTGCTTTAGATCTATACACACACACACATACACACACACACACACACACACACACACACACACACACACACCCCTCTGATAGACCAAGGAAAAACTTCAAGTTTAGGTTTTAGCTCATGGTATCCTCTGGAGGAGAGGGAGCAGGAAATGGAGTCAATTCAATTCAGATATGGGATAGATGTTTATTTTCTCAACACAAAAATAAAATGTTTAATACAAAAGGTTCTGTACAAGGACAGTAAGCTCAATAAAGCAAAAGCAAAATGGAAATAATAGCCTTTGTCATACTCTTTTGAAAGGTTGGATTTTAAACAATGGAACTTGAACAAATTAAGATTAGGTGCTGCTATAGTTTACCTAGGCTCTGTACTAACCAAACAATTCTCTTCAGAGTCATATCTTCTGATAATCCAGAAGAGAACTTGGAGCTCCTCTGCTAATGGTCATTGTAAATATCAAATGATGTGATCAGATTGTCTTAAAATTATTCCTATTAATAGGAAGTCTGTTTATAACTCTAAATATGTATAGTCAGATTTAACACTAACACAATTATTTAAAAGTTCTTTTGAGTTCTTGTGATAATAATAGCTTTTTGGAATGAAGTTTTTGTATCTACCCTGTTCAAAATACTAAAATAATTTCTAAAAGAAATATTAGAGACCTCTGCAATAGCTAAGACATACTAGGATAGGAGGTGTCTGTGATTTTTCCTGAAATACAGCCAGCACCAACTAAGGACCTAAAGGATCTCCAAACTTCTCAAACACATAAGGCCATCTCCAACTCTGAATACATATATCCCAAGAAAAAAACGATAATCTACAATTAGACAAAAATACATACAGCCAGAAGAGACAGCTAAAATCTAGACTCGACTTACCTGGCTGAGCCATTATAAATTAGGAGCATGTCAGGTAGGAGCAGTCAGCATATTGGTACCCAGACTTTTTAGTGCCAAACTCAAAGGGATAAGTCTAAGGTATGTTATTTTCCTTCAAAGATTTATTGAATTAGCTGTTCTTCCTGTTCAGTAGTAAATAGATTACTTCTTCATTCCTCAAGCACTGAAACCATAGTCAATAAAGGGAAGGCAGGTAGGGAAGCTCAACCCATGCAAATGGAATTTTTGAAAAGTGGGAGAAAAAAAGAGGTGGTGAAATATCTTGATACAAAAAGAAGTTTAAGAATGAAAAGCTAAATAAATCTCTCTGATTTTTAACATTTTGTTTAGCTAATTGAATTTTCATGTCTGTATACATATTCTGCCCATAGCTATGAAAACTGGCTTGTGTGAATAGAGAATAACTATTGACAAATCCACTTGTAAAGTTATAACTAAATTTCCTTAATTTATTATAGATATTACTGCCTGGCTACCAAAAATAAGGTACTTGAATCTCATAAGTATGTGTTTTCGTTTATCCTATATGTAGGTCTACTTTTCTTGAATATTTTACAAAATGAAAATTTTCAGGAAAACATAAGGCCTTACTTGAACTACAATTATTCTTCATAATAGATCTATGTACAAGACTCTCATTAATAGTTTTAAATATATGTATTAAAAGACTATTTCCTCTTATTACTGTAATAAGGGATCTGGCAAGTGAGTGAGATATGGCTTCTGCCCTTTCAGGAATTTCAATTTAAGATAGTAATGATACATATATCTATGTAAGAATTAGAGAAAAATGAATAAATATTAACCAAATAAGTAATTTAGATAAATGAATATCGACTTTCTGTGGAAGAAAAGGTCACTAAATGGGAAGGAGTTATGGGAATCAAATATGATTTGCCACCTCTCATCCAGTGAGTGGAAAAGGTCTCAAGAAGACGTTGGAAAATTGAGAACTGTTTAAATAATATGGGTTTTGAGGGCAGTGAAGGGAAGTTCTTGATTAGCTTTGTTGAGAAAATGTTCCAAGATTATTTTGTGGTTCAGAATGAGGTTAAGAGATAGCATGAGAATGAATGATAGGGTGTAAAAAAAGAATTCCCAGAGCAGCATTCTCAGAGAATTGCAGCATAGGAATAGGGAAATGTGATGAAAATAAAATGTTAAACTTTTAAAGCAAATAATAATCACTTTTTCTCATGAAAATGAGAAATGAGTGGTAATATGTTGGTGCTATTTTGAAAGATTGTAACTATAAAAGAAAATTGGAAGAAGGAGGAAAGATCTAAGTTTTATTCAAAGTAGATGATGCTATCTTAGTGATGGGCAAATATAATAGTTTGCCAGTGTTGAGAATTTACTAGAGATAAGAGGTAAGAATGGCTTTAATAATTACACTAAAGATAACTTAAAACTAGAATTAACTAGAATGTTTAAGTATAACAAGGAAAGATAAATGACATAGAATGATGGTAGAGTGATAGGCATGGTGATAGAATTTAGTAAGAAATGGACATTTTTCAGAATGAAAAGAACTATTGACAAAGAAAATAAATATTTACAAATTTAATTCCAGAACAATATGTAATTCAGTGTATTATTTACAACTTTCATTTGAATAGCCAAAAGGCAGAAAAAGTTAGAACTTATATTAAATTTAATTCCAAATCTTTACTATAGATGACTACAACTTTTCTAAAAAATTTTACTCCACAAAAGGAAACTGTTATCCTTATCTAGAGATGACAACTCAGTGACAAAGAAAATAATGGAGGCAACTCATTGACAAAGAAAAATGTTGTGGGCCAGAATTCTGTACTTAAAACAAGGATTCTTACAAGGATTCTTAGCATTCAGTGGAATTGATGAGACAATGGTTATCTAGTTTAGCATGGTGATTAATAGTTCTCTAAGTTCAGTATGACTGAAAATAGAGCATATAAAGCTGCAACAACCTCAGCCAGAGTCAGAGCCAGGGACAGACTCAGAAGGGCCAGACACAGACTCAGAGGGGACTCAGAGCCAGATTCATTTACTTCATCTCACTCCATCATAGTGACAGGCTCTTCTACTTCACTTACCCACTGAAACCAAGACTCTGGAAGGCCTCTAAAAAAGCTAGCTCTGGCCCCAGTCAAGGAAACTAGATTGTGAAGGAGATAATAAAGGATTTGGACTTTAACATCTGGCTATTCTTGTGGTGATTCATCTGTTGAAAGAAAGGCTGCCCCAAGACCTTCAGAAAACCAGTAAGAACATTAGTAAATAGTAAAGGGGAAGAGGAAGAAAAAGAGAGGAAGCAATGAAAAATAGGACAGAAACTAGAGGAACTTCATATTTAAATTACTTTGATACTGAAGATTCTTCATTCCTCAAGCACTAAAGTCATAGTAAATAGAGGGAAGCAGTCAATAAAGTAAGCTCAACCCATACAAATAGAATTTTTAAAAAGAAAAAAAAAATTAACCCATTGGCTAAATTGTTTAAAGGTAAAAATGGTACTTAAATGTCTTGATAAAAAAAAAATTACTGAAGAGCTTCAGTATTTCCTATGAAGTATTTCATGAATTATTCCCTCTAACAACACATAGCAAGAACCTCCCTGTTTCTCTATGCCCTTAGTAAATGGTCTTCATGTGTTGTCATGATCAAAATATTTATCTCCTTAGAGAGGCAGTTTTAATCAACTTAAGGCCTGGGCCCTCTTTTCAGAGACTTTGTGATTAGACTGTTCCTTGACTTACAAAATGATTAGTTGGAGATTTCTTAACAGGATGACTTTCTCTGCAATGTTTATAGAAACCTAACTATCAACATTTCTCATAGAGAATAAGTGCTGAGGTGCAAAATGTGAGTGTAATTTCACAGTAGTTGTCAACTAAGCAATGACAAATTATAGGTCTGGGTTAAGCTAAAAGACAACTTTCTTCTGATAAGCATGATCAAAGGTTCTAACGCATTTCATGATAATGATATCATGACTAGATGAACCATTCTTTTCTTGATTTTAATAAGCCTTTACTTTCTCAAAAAATAAAATAAAAGGATGCTCAGAGATTCTTAAGTATGTGATCTAATAGTCGATTTCCTATTGATAAACCCTCTCACCATTAGCTGGACTGATCTTCAGAAAACAGATACATAGTACTTGCTTCATACTACAAACTTTTTTACTATGTAATAATTATTGATATTTATATGTCACTTTTAGGTTTGCAAAGAAGTTTGCAAATATTATCTCATATACCCGTGTTCATATATATATACACATATGTATATATATGTATACATACATATTTATGTGTCTTTACATACACATATGGAGCAGATAGTGACCCAAAGGAGAGAGTGCAGATCCTAGAATCAGGAAGACTAATTTTCTAATCTGGCCTCATAAACACTCACTAGCTGTGTGACTCTGAGCAAGTCATACAACCCTTTTTGTCTCAGTTTCCTCATCTGTAAAATGAGCTGGAGAAGGAAATGGCAACCCTCTCCAGTATTTCTGCTAAGAAAACTCCAAAATGGGATCACAAAAAATCAGATACAAATGAAAAATGACTGAAGAATGTCTACACACTCATACACACACACACACAATTTCATTTGATGCTTACCATTTCCATTTTATAGATGATGAAACAATGGATAAGTGACTTGCCCAAGATCACATAGCTACTGTTTGAGGTTGAATTTGAATTAGATCCTTCTGACTGTGGGCTTAGTGCTTTATCTACTATGTCACTTAGCTAACAAAACTTAGACAATCTTGTACTGGAAAATCTCCAGGCAATTATGAAATATTCCCACAAAATTCAATATGAATTGCTATGAGTTCTTTCAGTGTCTAGGATTTTTCTAAAAAAATAAAGGAAAATTTATCAAATGCTACCATTCATTTTATTCTTTGAATTAATGAGTTACATCCAAAATTTAATTCTTTGACAAATCAGTGCACATATTAGCAAGGGAATAGAGTATAAAGGAAAGGCGTAGGGATGCCCAAAAGTTATGTATCAAAATGAAATTTATTAAAGAATATTTTCCATTGCCAAATAAGACCCCAGGACACATTTCTTTCTTTCTTTTTTTAATTATAGCTTTTTATTGACAGAACATATGCATGGGTAATTTTTACCACATTGTCTCTTACACTCACTTCTCTTCCAACTTTTCCCTTCCCTCCTTCCACCCTCTCCCCTATATGGCAGGCAGTCTCAAACATGTTAAAATGTTAAAGTATATCTTAGATACAATATATGTGTGCAGATCCGTACTGTTCTCTTGTTGAACAAGAAAAATTGAATTCAGAAGGTAAAAATAACCTGGGAAGAAAAACAAAAATGCAAACAGTTTACATTCATTTCCCAGTGTTCCTTCTCTGAGTGTAGCTGATTCTGCCTATCTTTGTCGAAGATATCTACTTCCATCAGAATACATCCTCATATAGTATTGTTGTTGAAGTGTATAATGATCTCCTGGTTCTGCTCATTTCACTCAATATCAGTTCATGTAAGTCTCTCCAAGTCTCTCTGTATTCATCCTGCTAGTCATTTTTAACAGAATAATAATATTCCATAACATTCATATACCACAATTTACCAAATCATTCTCCAATTGATGGGCATCCATTCAATTTCCAGTTTCTAGCCACTACAAACAGGGCTGCCACAAATATTTTTGCACATGTGGGTCCCTTTCCCTTCTTTATATCTCTTTGGGGTATAAGCCCAGTAGTAACACTGCTGGATCAAAGGGTATGCACAGTTTACAGTTTGATAATTTTTTTAGCATAATTCCAAACTGCTCTCCAGAATGGTTGGATCTGTTCACAACTCTACCAACAATGCATCAGTGTCCCAGTTTTCCCGCATCCCCTCCAACATTCATCATTACTTTTTCCTGTCATCTTAGCCAATCTGACAGGTGTGTAATGGTATCTCAGAGTTGTCTTAATTGGCATTTCTTTGGTCAATAGTGATTTGGAATACCTTTCATATGAGTAGAAATAGTTTCAATTTCACCATCTGAAAATTGTTTGTTCATATCCGTTGACCATTTATCAATTGGAGAAAGGCTTGATTTTTTATAGATTAGAGCCAATTCTCTATATATTTTGGAAATGAGGCCTTTATCTGACCCTTTAACTTTAAAAATGTTTTCCCAATTTATTGCTTCCCTTCTAATCTTGTTTGCATTAGTTTTGCTTGTACAAAATCCTTTTAATTTGATATAATCAAAATTTTCTATTTTGTGATCAATATTGATCTCTACTTCTTCTTTGGTCACAACTTCTTTCCAGGAGCACATTTCAAATGATCATCATGCCCAATTTGTAGGAGTGTCACCAAATTTGATTCACTAGCTTTTCCCTTTTTTACAAGAAAAGTCCCATCTCTGATTTCTGCTTTGTTAAATAAACTTTTTAGGGGCCCTAGAGCAATAATTAGTAGAGAAATAATATGTTATCTGCTAAAGCCCAGATCTATGATTTGGTAAAACTGGTTTTAGGCCTATTTGAATAGAGACAAAAATCTGATCTTCACATCTTTAGATGGTTCCTGAGAAACTCTTCCTGAACAAATAGTAAGGAAATCATACAAAGAACACTACCAAAATTGTACCAAAATTTGATCATGGTCCTATTCTTCCCTTCAGAGTTCTGGTTGGCCTGATTCCTTCTGATTTACAGTTTTCCTTATCCACCCCTAATATTTTGCTCCTAGACATGTTCCCCTTCCCTGGCCATACATCCCATGTTCAAGGATGGCATTTAGTCCCATCTTCAAGGTATTTCAATTAATATGCATGAAGTTCATTAAGCAAGTGTAATTGCTAAAAGCCTGTGTTCTGTCCTTGACTCTGGCCAGTTTTAGCCAACGTTAGGCCTGGACTCTCTTGTCAGATTCCTTGACTTATGAAATGATTGGTTGGAGATATCTTAACAGAATGACCTTCTCTGCAATGTTTATGGAAACATAACTATTGACATTTCTTATAGAGAGTAAGTCCTGAAGTGCAGAATATGAGTATAATTCTAAAGTAGTTGTCAATTGAGCAATGACAAATTACAGGTCTGGGTCAAGCATATAAAAGCCAACTTTCTTATAATTAGCACGATCAAAGGTTCTAGTGCATTTCATGATCATGATATCATGACTAAGCGAACTTTTTTTTCCTTAATTTTAATAAGACTTCAATTTCTCTAAATAATAAAAGAATGCTCAGAGATTCCTGACCTTTTTGTATCGTGAACTCCTTTATAGTCTGGTGAAATTTGTGGTTCCCTTCTCAGAGAAAAAAATTTTCTAATTGCAAAAAGTAAAATACATAGGAATACTAGAGAAACTAACTATATTGAGATACAGGTATATATCTGTTCATGGACCCTCCTTAAAATAAAGCTTGGTTTGTAAAAATAGAGACATCATAAGCCACTGCTGAAGTATTAATGACTATCAACATATTTCCATAGTTGAAATGGTACATAAACAAAGCTAATCCCACTACTCCAAACATTTGATACATTTATATCCAGTCTGAGTATTTTAGCATATCCAACAAGAATAAAATAACCACTTACCTACCTGAAGAAGGTGATCTTTTTAGTGCTCCCCACATTTTTTTTTCTCTTTAGCTTCTCTAAGCATAACATAGATTAAAATAGAAGCCAGACATTCTGTTCTGCAAAGAAGAATATGATAGATGAAAGAATTTAAAAATTGACACCTTAATGGAAGGATAATACCAGAAGTGGTATTTTTTTAATGAAGTTTTCCGGGCAGAAACCTTAAAACTCAAATATATTAGTTTTAAAGTCCTTTAGATGTAATTCTTAAAGATTTCATGTTTGATAAAGAAGAATGAAGATAGGTGTGCAGAAGGACAGGAATATTTATCATTGAATGACCATATCTTGTTTTTATTAAGAGCAAAAGGTATGGAATGCTATGACAAATTAGCATCATCTTTATAAACAAAGAAAAGGTAATTGAGACATATTTTAGTACTTTCTGTAGCAGAAATCTTTCTGGTAGCAGAATTTATTAGCAATTGTAAAACTCCAGAGAAATCATATCTTTTAGGTGTTAGTGCATTCGTCGTAGAAATACTCCCAAATCTATATCAATTGATGGTGAAACTCCAACAAATCAAAAATATTTATCATAATAGTGGTAGGATTCCCTAGAGGAACAACTTTTCTCTTGATGTTAAAAAGAAAATCTCCAATTTTACTAAATAATGAAATCAACCCTATCTAGAACCAACATCCTTTACCTCCTCTCCTTCCTCTCTCTCTGTTGACAGAGAAATTCATGGGTGCTCTACTCAAAGGAAAATAAATATTGATCACTGAAAGATATATTGGGATTTATGGGCTAGATTTTTTTTCTCTTCCCCAATTATTTAAACTATCTTGTTTTTTTAACTGGACCAAACTATGAAGTTTCATTTAAGATTTCTTGAAATGCAACACGGAATAATCAAACTTTTATAAAGCCCATTGGGATTCAAATGGAGCTACCTGACCATGCCTTAAAGCTAAATCATTCTGACTCTTCACTGATTGACCAACAATAGGTACTAGCCCAAAGTTTCCTTGGTAATTGAAAAATTAATTAGAAAAGCCAAGGTTTCCTACTACATCTAGGGCCATCTCAAGTTGTTCTGATCTATATCTTGTCAAATATTTATATCTGGATCCAAATGGCTCCAGAAAGAGAAAGGATGATAACTTTGCACAGTCTCACTTAAATCCAATTCACTTGCAAGTCAAGACATCACCTTCCTGATATCATTGGTCCTCTTTGAAAATGAAGGAAAACAGTTTCTGTTATCCCTAGTGTGGTCCATAGTAAAATCACTCCATTCACAAACTTGAACTTTCCCTTAGCTAGTTCAACAAGATGTTATCTGCTTTTGGTCACCTTTCCCCTTGTCTTTCTAGTGTGCCTGTATGAAATGGACCTTTTACCTTCTCTAGACTTAATTCCAAGCATCTATATATGCTAAATGAAGTAAAAAAAAAAAATTAATCGTATAGAGTTCGCTGCAAATTATTGCTATTTACCTTTAATTGGACTTTCACTGTTATATAGAATCCTCTTTTTTCATCACTTTTATCACTTTCCTCATAGGTAGATATTCCAAACTACTTTCTCTTCAACCAAAATTCCATTTCACTCCCACACTAGTCTGTCTACATATGACTTTACCTTCTACTTTCCTAAGAAAATTGAAGCCCTCATTACTGAGATACTTCATCTCCCACTCTCCATGCCTTAAATCCTAGTTATTTCTTATCTGCTTTTCTGCTTCAGTCTTAAAAGATGGGCTCTTTTCCTTGCCAAAATTGACCCTTGAACTTTTGTTTTTGATATCTTCCCCTCCCATATCCTCCGCGAGCTTAGTTCATTGATCACCCCTACACACATACCTCTCTTAATTCTCATCCTGTCTTCTGGATCCTCCTCCATGCCTACAAACATGTTCAGATATCCCCTCTAATAAAACAACTTTTACTTTGATTTTGACATTCATTCAAGTTATAAACCTATGTCTCTCTTTCTTTTCAATGACAGATTTCTTTAAAAAAAAAGCAATCATTTTATATTTTCACTTATTCCCCATTTATATGATCTTGTTAAGTTGCTCATTCTAACATTATCAGAAATGTTTTAATTGTTAAATCCAATGGTCTTTTCTTAGTACTCATTCATCTTTATAAAGCATTTAATTTTCCTGACCACTATCTCTTCTGAAATAGTCTGGAATACTTTGACTTCATAATACTATTATCTTCTTCTGATTAGCCTCCTACCAATCTGATTTTCTTTGTCTCCTTCATGGTGCTATTATTTTTCTTCTATACACCTCCTCAAGCCCCCAAAGCTATGTCCTCAGCCTCCTTTTCTTCTCTCTCTATATATTTTCCATTGGTGCTCAAATATGATTCTAAAGGTTCAATTATGATCTCTCTCTGCAAGTGACTCTAAAATCTAGATGTCTCCCTGTTGTTCTCTTGAGCCCCAGAAGTATTAAAATCTCAGTTGCCTGCTAGACATGTCCACCAGGATTCCTGTTATCAGCTCAAACTCAATGCATTCAAAATCGCATTTATCTTTACCCCTAAATTTGCCCCTCTTCCAAAATTGCCCATTTCTGTTGGTGCAAAAATAATCTTTCTAGATACTCAGACTCAAAATCTTGAAGTATCTTTGCCTTTTTTTTCAACACTCACACTTATTAATTTTCCATGTATCTGTCTTACTTCTACAAATCATCTCCTTTCTATTAACATAAATATTGCTCAGGCTCAGGCTCTCATCACTTTCTTTTTTGGATTATTTCATTTCATTTTTTCTATTAAATTTATTCATTTTTTAATATACATTGCTTTATGAATCATGTTGGGAGAGAAAAATCAAAACTAAAGGGAAAAGCCATGGGAGAGATTAAAAAAAAAAAGAAGAAGAAGTGAACATAGCATGTATTGATATACATTCAGTCTCCTTAGTTCTTTTTCTGGATGCAGATGACATTTTCTGTCCAAAATCTATTGGGATTGCTTTGGATTGCTGAATGATTGAAAAAAAAAACAAATCTTTCATAGTTGATTATCACACATTCTTGCTGCTATTATGTACAATGTATTCCTAGTTCTGCTTATTTTGCCTAGCATCAATTCATGTAAATCTTTCCAGGCCTTTCTACAATTACCTTGTTTATCATTTTTTATAGAACCATAATTTTCCATTACCTTCAAATACCACATTCAGACATTCCCCAATTGATGGGCATCTACTCATTTTCCATTTCTTTGCTACCACAAAAAGAGCTACTACAAATATTTTTGTGCAAGTGGATCTTTTTCCTTCTTTTATGATTTCCTTAAGATACAGACCAGTAATGACACTGCTGAGTCAAAGGGTTTCCATGGTTTTATAGCCCTTTTGGTATAGTTCCAGATTGTTCTTCAAAATGGTTGGCTAACATTTTACAACTCCACTAACAATGCATTAGTATTCCAATTTTCCCACATTCTCTCCAACATTTATCACTATTTTTTCCTGTCATCTAAGTCAGTGTAAGAGGTATGAGGTAGTATCTCAGAGGTTTTTTTAATTTGCATTTCTCTAATCAAGAGTGCTTTAGAGCATTTTTTCATATAACTATAGATGGATTTAATTTCATCATCTGAAAACTGTCTGTTTATATCCTTTGACCACTTATCAATTAATGAATGACTTCTATTATAAATTTGACACAGTTCTTTATACATTTTCGAAATAAGACCTTTATCAGAAATACTAGCTGTAAAAATATTTTCCCACCTTTGTACTTCCCTTTTAATCTTGTTTCTATTGGTTTTGTTTGTGCAAAAACCTTTTTTAATATAATGTAGTTAAAGTTGTCCATTTTGTCTTTCATAATGTTCTCTAGTTCTTCTTTGATATAAATGCCTCAATTCTCCAAAGATCTGATAGGTAAATTACTTCTTGTCCTTCTGGTATCATCCTTTAGGAGGCTGTCAATAGGGCTTTCTATCTTTTTCCAACACATTCATGAAGGAATTGTTCAAATAATCTCTTTGATGTGTAAATCTGACTGTGTCATTATGCCCTTACCTCAAAAACTGTAGTAGAGTCCAATTGCCTATAAGACTTTGTCTATATAAATTCTTTGGTATGATATTTAAAAACCTTTATAGGTTAGGGTTAGGTTTTTAAATCCCACCTTTCTCTCTAGATTATTTCACTAGAACTCTATACTCTAGCCAAATTGTTCTTTTCACGTAATGTCAATCTTCATACCTTCTGTCTCTTTGCACATGGTGTCAAAGATTTAACTGGTCAGTCAGACAGTTTAGACTTTGAAGAGAGAACAAGATTGGATTTAGGAGGCATCAGGGAGAGGGAGAGATGGAAAGGCAAGAGATTATGACTGAGTTCAGATTTAAAGGCATGGAAATGGCAGGGTTATGGTGAACTTCAAGTTATTACTTTAGTTGTCTGTTGGATAGAAGTCATAAAACTATCAATTGTGGGAATTGAGCAATTTAAAACAATTTGCATATTGAAATCCTCTAAGGAGTGGACAGAGATTGAATTTGAGTGAATGGTTCCATTCTTCCTAAGAAAAAAGGTTAAGTGACCCATAGGTCAATAGATCACAGACAAAGAATCTGGATGGATAATATACTTTCAATTTCTGTAACAACATATCTTCTGATTTAAAATATAAAACTCTTTCCATTATACGAAGTTAGATAGGCAATTACCAATTGTATTAGCATTTGGCCTATTAAATTCCTCTTGGGTGAAGATTCAAAGTGAACCCAGTTTGTCAAATTTTTATTGACATATTGTTTTCTCTCAGTCTCACTTGCCTCCAGCCTTTTTCATAACCATTGAATAGTGATCAAGGGTATGTCTTAAACAGTAACATTTTGGAATATGGTCCTGTTTTTAAAAGGCAAAAGAGTGAAGGATTAAACTGAACACTTTCTGACAGGAAAAGTGAATTTGAGTTTGACATAAAAATGAAAATAAGATTTTCAGTTTTGTAGCACAGCTATGTCTCTTAAGAATTTATAAACTTCATTTCACAATATGCCTTAAAGAAAAATTGGAACAGGAGTGCCTCAAATAATAAAAGGGGGAATGTCAAAGATTGAAAATAATATTCAAATATATTCTAAAGGAACTGGTTTAAATTAAGGTTTTTTTTTTTTTAAAGTGATAGTAGCCAAGCAATTTGAAATAAAAGAAAAATAGGCTGTGAATATAGAATCTCTTTTGTTGGGGAGTGAATGAAGAATTTGTCAGGGAGTTGTCTGTTGAAAAGTTAATTCTGAAGAATCCACTTTCACTTATTCAGATTGACTCCCTTCTCAATTGAAAGTGAAAAACCTATAAGCTATAGAGCAAATGGGAACTCATTAAAGTCAATGAGTATATACTAAAATCTGATATGTTGATAGGACATGATACTGAAATTTTTACTTTACAGATAAAACTTTTAAATAAAGGAAAGAAAAATATATTTTATAAGCAATTCAACTTAAAATCAAAATTACCTTTCTGACTTCAGTTCAGATTACTCACTTGAGAAATGATAGCACTTTTTGTAGAAACAAAGAACTAGAGATGACAATTGATTTGGAAAATGGATAAATAAATTATGAAACATGAATACAATGGTATATTATTATATCAAAAGAAACTATGGACATGATGAATTCTGAAAAGTATGGATAGATTTTATGATTTAGTGCAGAGTGAAGTAAACAGAATCTAGAAAACAATATACAGTGCCTATAATGTTTTACTGGTTCTGCTTAGTTTGATATTTACCAATTCATGTAAAGCATCCCCATGTTTATCTGAATTCAATTGTTCAGCTGGTAAAAGTATAATCTTTTAAACTGGAGATCCAGGGTCAAGGACCTCTATGACCTCAAGGGACTTCCTTAGAGTGAAGGTGATTGCACCCCACACAATAGTCTAGGTGGAATCTAAGGCAATCTCTAACACAAAACTTCTTTTTTTAAAATAGAATTTAAAATGTTTATTGTTAATATTGATGCAGTTCTAGTGGTAGAGAACTGGGGGTGTGAGAATCTCCTCTGGTCAGCAGAGGTCCAATGTTAAAGAATTCACAAACCTGAAATCTGAATGTGTCAAGAAAATGGATTTTTATTGTCACTGAGAAGACAACTTTGTTAGGAAGACAGATTTCTTAGTGGCAAAAGAACCTGTCAGGGGAAATGGCAAAGGTTAACACTGAGAAGAGGGTCTCTATAACAGTGGGCAAGAGTCCTGGCAGGCAGCTGTGCAAAGAGGAGAGCTTTATTGGCAAAGCATAATACTACTTCGGATTTCTGCAGAGATTTGGAGTTCAAAATTGTCTTTTTATAGGAAATCTGAGGCTGGGGCTTCTATTCCATGCCCCCCAGGTCTAGATTTCCAGTTAAAAAGAGAGTACTTGTGTTGGAGATTCAAGCCACTTAGTAGGAATATTAGGCCCAGATCTCCAACTGAATAAGACCACTTAAGTTCGAACTATTGAGAGTGGTTCTGGACTAATCTTCAACTCAACAGAAGGTACAGCTAATCCCCACCAAGATTTCCAACAGAATGAAACCACTTAACTGCCCTGAAGGGTGGGTCTCTGTCAGAGGAGAGTTTCAGAGTTCACCCCCATGGCTTCCCTCCAAAAGTCAAGGGGGACAATTTCAGGATTCACCATCATTAATATTATTTTATTATTAAAGCTTTTTATTTTCAAAACATATGCATAGATAATGTTCAACATTCACCCTTGTAAAACCTTGTGTTCCAAATGTTTTTCTCCCTCCTTACGCACCCCCTCTATATATTGCAAGTAATCCAATGTATGTTAAACATGTGCAATTCTTCAATACATATTTCCACAATTATCATGTTGAACAAAAAAAAATCAGATTAAAAAGGGGAAAAATGAGAAAGAAAAAAAAAGCAAGCAAACAATAACAAAAAAGTGAAAATATTATGTTGTGATCTATATTTAGTTCCCACAGTCCTGTCTCTGGGTGCAGTGGCTCTCTCCATCACAAGACCATCACCTCATTGTTGAAAAGAGCCATGTCCATCAGAATTGATCATCTTATAATCTTGTTGTTGAAAAAGAAAGCTTCTTAAATTGTGGGTAGTGACCTCATATGAGGAAGCATTACTGAATATAGGGATTGTGAAGTTATGATTTATTATAAATAAATGTTTGATTTGCATATCTATTTTATACACTTATATGCCACTGGTTGGTGTAAAAATTTCTTAGGTGAAAAGGGGTCATGACTGGAAAAAAGTTTAAGAAGCTCTGATCTAAGCTAAGAGTATACGGGGTCCAAACGTGACTTTTCTTGAACACTATTCCTTTCTCCTTTTTCTGGCTTTGATATGCATTAAAGACCATTATCCAACTTACTCATTTTTCCTCATACCTGTTCCAGAGATTTCATTTTTGGTCTTAAACCCTGTGTAAGTTAAAATATGTTGTAATAAAGGCCTTTTGCTTTATATATGTAGGGCTTAAAATTACCATTCAATTTACCAGTAGGTTCTACATAGCAAAATAATCTGTGGATCTGTATCCACTCACAGAATAGCCCATAAGCTTTCTTCCCTTACATTCATCTTTAATAGTCAGAGAGACAATTAGTTCAAAGCAAAAACCTTTAATGACATGGTATTAGAAAAAGTAGCAACAAAACTCTTCTCCTACAAACCTGGGGCACACTGTTCCACAAGTACCTGCACCAACTGTGAAAAGAGTGTATTCATCTACAAAACAGATATGGAGAGATACACATAGGGAATATATGTGACCAAGGTTTATATGTAAGGAACATGTTTGGTCAGAACATGCACAGTACATGGAGAACCAGTTCATATTTATGATTCTGCAGGGCTATTGATGGCTTATGGTGACATTTTTGACACCCTCCCCATTGATTGTCTCTACAAGACTGCTTCCATAAACATAGGTTGTCTCCTCTGATTTCTCTCAGGCATGGTCCCATAGAGAGTGTCTATGTGGTTTTTTTTTTTTTTCCAAATTCTGGCTGCAGCTGAAAGTGTTTGGCTATATACAGTACTTTCCCTTTCTCAAGAAAAGGGAATTTGCCATGCTCTTCAGTTTGAAGCACTCTTTTTTTTTTTTTTTTAAACATTTCTATTAATAAAGCAAAAGTCTTTATTTTAGCTATAGGATTAGCAGTCATGCTTTCTAGGAAGAAAAACAAAACCAAAGGAAAATGTTTCTGTTCTTTTTTTTTTTCTCTTAAGGAGCAACAGGTCTGGCTCCTCTCACTGATTCAGATATAAGGTTTTTTATTTCCTATAGAAAAAAATATCTCCACTGAAATTCCAAGATCTTTAGATCAAAGGGCAAAGGTATTCTTAATAGTCTAAATAGCTACTTCCTTTAGGCCTCTGTCTGTCCTTGAACTGAATTTGTTGATCCAATGGCTTTCTTCTCCCTGCCCAAGGTCTTTCTGTAGTTTGAGTAGGCATTAGTCTCCTAATTTTCATCTCTTATAGTTTATACAATAGCTAGTCATCAACCAATAATTGTCAAGAATTCTGAGGCTTTGGATTCTTTAGGTGCTTGACTAGATACCCTTTTTGTTCTCTGGAGTTGTTAAGTTAGTAGGAGAAAATTACAGAAACACAAGGTTATTATTTCTCCTCATTGACAATCCTGAAAAGCTTACATGCATTATTGGTCAGTCCTATTCTTTATGATGCTCCCATTAAGTCCCAGAATTTCTATTAAAATCTGGAAAAGAGTTACTGAACTTTAATTTTTTTTTTCTTTTTTGAGCAGACACTATAAATTCTTTCTATTCTGCTTCCTCATGAAGTGAATAGCAATTTATAGGCAAGAGAAAAATTATACTAGGTCACACATTCTTTGGGGGATTGATTTTGTTTAATAGGAAAAGCAATGTGATAGTGACTTCTGACTAGAGGGGAAATATGACCTTATACAAATCTATAAATGTCAGAATCAGGTAAGAATGAAGTCCCTTTGGATAGATCTGAATCATAGCCTATATTAGTCATCTGACTGGCACTGACAGCCTGTCATACCTAAAGAAGAACAAAAAGAATGTAATATAAAATGTAACCCTGCCCCATACTAATGTTAACATCAAGATCACCTTTAAAAAGGATTCAGCTTCTTTAAAAGACCAGCAAAAGAGAACAAAAGAAATTCTGAACTAATGAAAAATTAGCTGAGAGATTTAAGGGGAGACTGAGAAATCTATGTAGATATGTTGACTGGTTACTGTTTACTTCTAGACAGTATGTGATTTTTTGAGAAAGTGGAAATCTGGGCCTGCTAAAAATGTGCTTTATGAACCACACTGCTTAAAAGTCGTATAAATTCCTAGGAAACTTAGATTTTTGAGATAGAGTAAGAAACAGTCATTCCTAGCCCATAAATGTGAGTATCATATAGTTCCCATGATCAAAATTAATATAGAAACAAATAATAAGAATAAATTCTAGACAATGTGTCCCACATTCCAAAGAAATTTCCCTCCAAGTAAGAAATCAAGAAAGAAACTACCACGAGGCCCATAATACCTACCAATACTTAGATAAAATCTGATTTTGGTAGGGATATTAATTGTAGCAGAGAATTTTAAGTCATGAGGTCTTCAAATGAACTAACTTGTCAATTACAGTCCCAACATGTGACTCAGATCAGAACAATTAAAGGAAGAAATATATTGATTTCTTTTATCTCAGCAGAAGAATAAAACAAAATACTATAAATCTCTACTTCACAACTAAGTATACAGTTACATATCCCAATTGACATAAGAAATGAGTCCTATGAAGTGGTCACACTATTGGAATTTTCATTGCATATTCCATTGGGCTGGAACAAATTACCATATTTTATATATAATTATAACTTCAAATAGTGCAAATTCAAATAATGTAGCCACTTCAGAGAATTCACTATTTTCGCTAATTAAAACCTAGTTGTAGTATATAATATATGAAAGAGGCTGGGCATACCTTTTAAAGCTGAATGCAAGCAGCCTAAAATCAATTGACATTTTTAAATATAAGTTTTTCTTTACTTTAAAGGATAAAGAATATATTCTTTTCATCTCAAGTATAGCCTATAAACTTTTTCCTTTTTTAATTTCTTTCTTTTCTTCCCCCCTCCTTCTTTCCTTTTTAATTTTCTTTCCTTCTTTTCTCTTTCTTCTTCTTTCTTATTTTTTCTTCCTTCCTTACTTCTTCCCTTCTTTCATTTTTTCCTTCCTTCCTTTACTCCTTCCCTCTTTCCCTTTCCTCTCTCTGTACACAGATGATATATATCATACTTTTATCCACAGATGCTTTTTTCTCCTTTTTTTTGCATCTCTGAACCCTCCCAAGATACCTTGGGTTTACTGGCTACATTTCTTTCTTAAGGACCAGGCTTTAAACCAAAACCAATCTAATTCTCATTGGCTATCAGTAGGTCCTAGACCAGACTCCATTTGGTCATTGTGTGGATCCTAATTGACTCAGGTTGAAAGTAAATAGCAATAATTTCTACTTTGGCCAGAAACCCCAAGGGCCTTCCCCTCCTAGATTTATATGGATTTGTTTTGGAGGAGAACTAGATAAAAAAGAATATTCTTGTCTGAATTACTACCCAGCCTTGATCACTGAATGAATGCAGGCTAAGACAAACTGAGGTCTGTTGAAGACCTTAGCTTAAAAAGGCCAAGGTCTCCCATTGTACCCAGGGTCATCTCCATTCTGTTCTGTATCTGACTATTAGACCCAGAGGGCTCTGGAGGGGAAAAGTATGACAGTTGACTTTGCACAGTCCTCCCTCATTCAAATCCAATTCACTTGCATGGCACAGTATCACCTCCCAGATTCATGGTCCTCTCCAAGAATAAAGGACAAATACCAACAAAACTTCTCAGTCACTCAAAATTCACCTGAATCATTGTCTAATTATGCCTCCTTACTCTGTGTATTTATATGGCTGAGCTTTAAAAGGTTTTGAATCCACACCTTGGACTTTATAAATATCCATTTTAATTTTATTAAGTAGAATTAGATTATTGAGATAATTTTGAATGATGATTCTGTCATCTGACATAATCTCTAACCTTCCCAGTAAATATATGAGGACTTCTTCAAGTCCTTGATAAAGCATAGGACAATAAAAAGCCAAGAACTGAGCACAATGGTACTATGCTTAAAGATTATAGAGCTGTTAGAACTAGAAGGTAACATCATTCTGTTAATACACAGTCTTTGGATTTCGTTGTCCAACTAGTCCCAAAGATACCACATGTAGTAGTCTACATCTCTCCATACTATCTACAAGAATATCATCATGAGAGATTTTGAAAAAATCTTTGCTAAATATCCAAGTTAATTTTATCTATGATATTCCCACAACTTCTCAGAATAAGAAATTTGTCCAAAAACAAGCAAACAAAAAACCCTACACAATGAAATGAGGTTAGTCTGAAATGATCTTCTCAGGATAATTACATGCAATTCTCCCTTAAACACTCAATGTTGCATCCAAAATATTCTGTTACGTCATCAGACACAACAATTTATCTCACATTTCCATGCTTTTGAACAGGCTATCCCTCATATTTGCAATTCTCTCTTTTTTCAACTCTCTGCAGTCTCAGCTCCCTTCAGAACTCAATTTTAATTCTCTTTCCACAGAAAATATTCCCTAATTATCCCACAGCTATTGCCACACTCTTACTTTGATGTTTTATACATACATATGTAAATTTACTTGAGTATACAATGTATCCATGTTCCCTCTCATTCCCTCCACAAAAAGCTCCTTGGGGGCAAAAACTGTCTTTTTTTCCTTTTGGGAATGGATTCCATTCGGGGCGGAGCCAAGATTGGGGAGAAGACACATGTGACTTTCTAAGCTCCTCTCATTCCCCTCACAACCAACTATTAAATTCAGCCTCAAAAATAGCTCTTCCCTGCTAAAATTCATGAAGATTAGAAGCACTACAATTTACCAGCTGAAGTCAATCTAGAAGATCGCCAGGAAAGGTTTGTCCTGAGGGGCCAGGAATAGACTAGCACAGGTAGCTAGAGGCTAGTGTCCTGAGCTGACCAGGGGCGGGGGTGATCTCTGTGGCTAGAGAAGTTATAGAGATGACTCTGCTATAGGCTAACTGCTCTGCCTTGACCACAAAGCAGTAAACTGGCAGAGAAATAAAGGTCTGAAACAGAGGGTACTCTAAAAAACACCAGAACTAACGAGATCTGGCTGTTACCCCTCAAACCCGGAAGTGATGCAGGCAGACTTTAATGCAGCCCTGCAGCCACATCCTGCAGTTCGGGCTTTTGCAGGGGGGCAGTTACAAATCTGCAAGAAAGAGGGGCACAGCCTGGGCAGCCTCTAATCTGCACAGTGTGGGGCTTGGCCTGGGGCAATAGAACTTCCCCAGCTGACTGTGCTTCCCGGGCAGACACTTCTGGTCCCTGCAAATCCACTCACTGCTCAACTGCTAATATCCACAGCCCCAGGGCAGGGTTTGACTTGGGGTAGTGAAACTCTCACTGCTCAGTATGTAGCCCCAGGGCAGTCATATCTCACACAGTGGGGATTCTTTGCAGGGCACTTTCCCAGGCCCTCCCTGCAGGCGTAAGTTACTCCTGGGTGGGGAACTCTTTCCCAGAGCACTCCAGTACCTCGCTGCTTTTTGTAGCCAGCTGGCAGGACAGCTACACATCCATATACCTTTCACTGCTCTGCAGAGGAAGCTAGTAACCTCCTGGCTCTGAAGGCAGACCCTACAGGCTTTAACAAAATGAGTAAAAAAATCAAAAAAACGATTGATAGTTTCTATACAGAAAGAGAACATCTTTTCAACCCTAAAGAGACTAATAGCGGATAGTCTCCAGACAATTGTTGGTATCCAATACAAAAGGCTCTCCTAGAAGAGATTATTAAAAATCTTAAAAGAGACCTAGAAGAAAAATGGGGAAAGGAAAGAGAAGCTATGCAAGAGAGCAACAACTTCCTGAAATGTGAATTGGAAAAGGTAAAAAACTCCCAAGAAGTGCAGGGACACAGAATTTGTGAATTGGAAAAAGAAAATAACTCACTAAAAAAAAAAAAAAAATAGTGAAATGGAAAAAAATTCCATAGAGCAAAACAACTCATTTAAAACCTCAATTGGACATATACAAAAAGAAGTTAAAAAAAGCTAATGAAGAAAATAACTCACTAAAAATCAGAACTGAACAAATAGAAATGACTGATTCACTGAGACATCAAGAATCAGTCAAGCAAAACCAAAAAAATGAAAGATTGGGAAAAAAAATGTCAAATATTTACTTGGAAAAACAACAGACCTGGAAAATAGATCTAGGAGAGATAACCTGAGGATCATTGGACTACCCAAAAATTATGATGAAAAAAAGAGCCTAGATACTATTTTACAGGAAATCATCAAAGAGAACTTCCCAGGAGTAATAGAACTGGAAGGTAAAATAGGCGTTGAAAGAATTCATCAAACACCTTCTGAAAAAGACCCTAAAAAAATAAAGTCAGCATTCAGCATAGGGCCTGGCCTATTGTAGGTGCTTTACAAATTTGTGTCCAGTTTAATTGGCTTGCATGGATCTATGGTATGTCTTTGTGATAACTTTTTCCTTTTTTGAAGGGCTAACAAATCACTCTTTCATAATGAATTTTAAAATTCTTTGAAAAAGCAAAGTCAAAGTTCTCATCTATAGTTTGAAAAATCCATCTTCTTTTTCCATTTGAAAATTAGTATTGGGGGAGAGGATTCTAGAAAGATGGCAGAGTAAATCAGAAATTTCCAAGATAATTGATTGACTCAGCAATTCAGTACATTCAGTACTGAAAGATATTTTCAGTACTGTTAAATAAAATTAATCTATACCTGGTAACTTGGAAACAATGAGGGAAGCCATATTTGAATTTAATTCCTTATTCTCCATTTTTATCTTTCCTAATCAAAGATTGTTCACCTTGGTAGAGAAACCAGAAGAAAAATAGGAGTTGAGTAGTTCTGATTCAAAAAAAGTTCTTTATTCTAAAACCCTAGTTTCACATCTCATTGATAAACAACTTATTGGTGGGATGGAATTAAGGAAATCAAGAGAACTTATTGCTTTGGTTTTCAGTCTTCTACTCACTATTCAAGTTTTTTTTTCAGGCTTTCAAAGAGAAGATGGAAAATGTCAACCCCATTTTAGGTTATTGGGAAGAGGTGAGAGAAACTTTTCATATCTTCAATCATTGCTTTGCTGTTCATGATCCTTGCCATTCTGACCTCATTGTTCTACTATTCTTATAGCATTTTAGTCCATGAGACCCTACCTTTTTCTCTATAAATTCATGGAAAGACATCTCTCTCTCTTCTTCCCCTCATCCTTCATATCTTTCAGGCTATTCTCAGATTTCTCCTGCTTATCATGAAATTTAAAATGTCAGGTCACTTGTTTTTTAGGTTTCTTATACATCAGCATTTAGTTCTTTCTTTCAAAATAGCTTTCAGAATCAGTTTCTCAATTCAAAATAGTTCACAAGTTCTTCATTTTTAAATATTGAAATTCTTTTTATAAAAATTTTTTTATTGAAGTCTGTTATTTTCAAAACATATGTAAGGATAATTTTTCAACACTGACCCTTGAAAAATCTTGTGTTCCAATTTTTCTTCCCCTTTTCCCTACCCCCTCCCCTAAATGGTATGTAATCTAATATATGTTAAACATGATAAAAAATATGTTATATCCAATATAGTCATACATGTTTTTACAATTACCTTGTTGGACAAGAAAAATCAGATCAAAAATTAAAGATAAATGAGAAAAAAAATAAAATTCAAGCAAACCATGACAAAAAGAGGAAAAATATTATATTGTGATCCACCCTCAGTTCCCACAGTCCTCTCTCTGGGTGTAGATGGCTCACTTTATTACAAGATCATTGGAACAGGCCTGTATGGTCTCATTGTTGAAAAGAGCCATGTCTATCAGAACTGATCATCATATAATCTTGTTGCTATGTACAATGATCTCCTGGTTCTGCTCATTTTACTTAGCATGAAGACATAAAGAATTGCTGAGGCAATTGGGGTTAAGTGATTTGCACAGGGTCACACAGCCAGGAAGTATTAAGTGTCTGAGGCCAGTTTGAATTTAGGTCCTCCTGACTTCAGAGCCCATGTTCTATCCACTACATCAACTAGCTGCTCCAAGACTGAAATTCTTAATAAAAAAATTTTAGTTGCTCCATTTTTAGCAAAGAGAAGTTAAGTATATAACCAAATAGTTGAAGTCTTTCATTACTTCTACCTCAAAACTCTGCCCCAGGTTTTTGAACTATTTCTGGTATTCATCATACTCCTTGTCGGTGTTGTCAATAGCCCCAGAATAATGATTTACATCATTGATTTTTAATGATATAATTTAATTTTTAAATTTTTATCAATTTATTATTATTATTATTAATTAATTTATTTATTTTTTGCTGAAGCAATTGGAGTTAAGTGCCTTGCCCATAGTCACATAGCAAGGAAATGGTAAGTGTCTGAGGTCACAGTGGAACTCCTGACTTTAGGGCTGGTGCTCTATCCACTGTTTAATAATACAATTCTAATGTAATTATTTCAATAATTTACTCCTCTTTAAGCAGAGAACTTCAAGATGTTCATATCAGGTTTGTGGATTTCTTTCTGGAAATAGATCCTTTCATTGATCCTCACCCAAATGCTATTATTTTTGTACCTCTGACTCAAAGTCTAGTTCTCTATTCACTGCAATATCTAACTGTCTTTTCTTGAGGGTAGGATCTTTTTGTATCCTTGGCATTTGGCACAGTACCTGGCACATAGTAGGTGCTTAATAAAAGTTTATCGATTGTTTTGTTGGTTGGTTGAAAACTACCAAGTCAATAACACTAAAAGAATGATAAAAAAGTAGTTTAAAAACCAATGATGATCTTGGAAATTATATGTAACAACCTTCCCCTATAGAGGCTAAACATTTCATTTATTATTACATATGGCCATTACATTGATTGTATTTTGCATGTCTCCAACATGCCCCTAGGAACCTTATCATCCTTCAAAATCACATACGTCCTGATTCTCATATCTCATTAGTATCCTCTGCCCGTGGGCATATCTGAAGCACAGAACAGATTGTGTTTCCAAGACCCATCCCTCTCCACTATAAATCCTTTGCATTTCTCTATCATACCCATGCTGAGTATCTTCCCTCCCTTTTCAGCTTCCTGTTAGTGTTGTCTTCCTTATCCATTAAATTTGAAATTACATGATGTTGGAATCCTTACAAAGTGCTAATTTAGCATGATACTTAGCAAATCATCTAGCTCACTAATGTATTTAAATACTCATTGGAGTTCACACATTTGGGAGATTTCAGGGTTTAGTATGAGATATCTGAATTCACACCTCCCTTAATCCCTGCCTCCAGAAGGAGGAGTCAACCTTTGGGAGATCATATATAAAGACGCTCTTAGCTTCAGGTTAGGGAGTTACTTCACAACATTGGAAGGGGTTGGAGAGGAGAGCTCTGGGAAGAAGCCCACAAGCCCTCTCTCAGAGGCAAGAGAGATTCATTCCACTTTCCACCTGGCTGGCTGGAGGCTGAAGGACAAACCTTTGGATTTGGAGACATTCAGAGGGAGCTTTTGGAACCAAGCAGAGAGATAGGCCTCTAAGAAAAATTAACCGGGCTATTTTGGAGGAAGCAATAAAAGATCTGAACTTTTATCAGCTGGCTGTATTTGAGGTGATTATTGATTTTAACTGAAACTAAGGCTGTCTCCAGAAAACTTCCCCAAGAAACCTACTCCCAGAGAGAACCATTATATTTTAAAGAAGAAAAACACTATAACATGAGGCCAGAGACGTTTTTCTTTTTTTCAGTTATATCCCTAGCACTTAACACAGTACCTTGAATATGGAAGGTACCTGATAAATGTTTATTTTCCAGTTGACTTTAACGGTTTTAAATTTACTAATTAGGATAAAAAGGATGCTTGATACATTTGTTGATGGATGACAAAATATCTACAAGTGACTGTGACACAGGCTCAAAAGACATCAATAAAATATTTTTGTTTTGTTTTTAGAAGCAATTTATGCAAAATGAACATCATTCCTTTTGTGACAGATGAATTCCTTTTGTGACATGTGAATATACATGTGACTGTTACAATACAATATAATACTACTTACAGAGAGTATACCTATATTTTAGCAAAACAATTGTCAGTGAAGCTAGATGATAGAATAATTAGGTAATTTCTTACATTTTTTAATATTCCCAAAGTAGTTTGTCAACTTAGAAGAGCCAGCACTGAATATTAGACACTACTGGACTTGGAATTAAGTAAATCTAGATTCAGATCTTATCTCTGACACCTCTCTATGTGACCATAGTAAAATTATTTAATCTTCCTGAGCCTGAAATGATGATTCCCTACTGAAAACACAACATCTGGAAAGTTTTGTTGTATTATTTTTCAGTAATGTTCTATTTTTGTGATCTCATTTGGAATTTTCTTGACAAAAATACTGGAATAGTTTGCCTTTTTCTTCTCCAGTTCATTTTACAGATGAGGAACTGAGGCAAATCAGGTTAAGTAAATGGCCCAGGATCATACAGTTAGTAAGTATCTGAGGCCAGATTTGAATTTGTCTTCCAAAAGGAAGATACTATTCATCTCTAAAGAAAGAACTGATAAATAGAAGTGTGTGTGTGTGTGTGTGTGTGTGTGTGTGTGTGTGAGAGAGAGAGAGAGAGAGAGAGAGAGAGACAAAGTATATAATATATATGCCCATGTGATGTGAGGGTGTTAAATAGTAGCCTTGTCTCATACAGAGTGGGGAGGAAGGGAGAGACAATTTGAGACTTAAAATGTAATAAAAAAATAAATTAAGTTAAATTTGTTAAGTTAGATGAATAAAAAACAGGGCAATAAACTTGTTGAAATGTTTCTAGTTCATCCTATATAAAATTTTTATAAAGGAACTGTAGATATTTAACATGAAAAAAAGGAACTTGGGAGGCTATTATTATAAGAGCTATCTTGTAGCTCTTGTTCTGAGTCCTAATGAGAAATATTGGAACCAATGAAATTGCCAAGAGAAAGTTTTAGACTTGAACTAACACTTAATACCAGTTTCAGTGATAAGCTGGACTAGATAAACTCTGGGGTCACTTTCAATTCTGAGGTTCTAGAATTCTGAGATTTCAAGGACTTTATTTTTCCATTCCCCCCCTTTTTCTTGTTTGCTGCTTCTTTAATTGTCTTCTCTTCCTTAATTTCATGATTTTCCATTTGAACTAAATTGTTTAGTCTCACAGTAAGACTTGTATTATTGCTTGAGTAAAGGTGATAGAAAACAAAGTTGGCCTACTTTAGACAGACATCAGAATTCCTCAATCAAAATCTGTGCATGTAAACATATTTACATATAAATGGTATTCAATAGGTCAGATTATTCTATTAAATTGTAGTGCATAATACCTAGGATTTGACACAGTAGGGATAACTTCTCTAGACTAAACCAAGTTAATAATCACCCTCTTTTTAATCTTTTCTAAAAAGCTATGATTGGTAATGTCAGGTGATTGACGGTTTCTTTTCTCAACTAAATGGTTTATTTATATAACTGGCAGCTGCTGACCCCATTAGTTCCTAACACATGAAAGGAGTGCCAAAGAGGGCAATTTATCACTTTTTTAAAAAAAAGTTCAACAGACACTAAATATCATTTTGATGATTTTGATAGACTTTTGCCAGCAGGAACTCTGTCTTACTCATTTTTGTACTCCCCATGAAGCCTAGCACAGTGACTTTTATACTCAAAAATTACTTTGATCAATGAATGGCCATTTATAATCACTAGAAAAGTAAATAGTATTTGTATGTCTCTGTTTGGGAGACCCCAGAATATGAGATGCTGAGATTAGAAGCATATCTATTCAATGAAACATCTTCACTTTTGGAACATCCTGATACAATCACTATTATAGACATCACAATTGTTTCTCTTCTTGTCATAAATAGGAATTTGTTGAAATCAGAAAAATGTAGCTTTGCTTGTTTCTGCCTCTCCTATGCCTTAGACTTCATATCTCTGGGTTCTTCTCCTTTTCCTCCCTTTGAATGATGGAGGAGGAGAAGAGGATGTTTTTTAAAAGGGATTTTTGGATTCTACCCTCTTATCCATTGACAGATGGCTCAATATCTAACATTCCTCTGTGATTTCTGAACAGCACAGTAATGATAGAGGAGGATCCTCATCTTCTCCCCAGGGTTAGGTAGAAGTAACCTGGAGAGTATCCTCTGTGCATAGTATGTTGTGCCTCTTCTCTCTTCTATCACCAGATTCATGAAAAGGAAAAGAAATTAACAGTGACTCTTCAGGCACATGTTGGGGAGAGACATCACATTAACTCCCTGGGCACTGAGAGATTGGATTGAATGCCTACAGTTCTCTTCATTTTCCTCCCCACTCCCCCACCCCCTTCCCCAGCCATTTCCTCTTTGAGCAAGATGGACAATTACTCAAACACTGGTTCAATTAAGAATATGGATATTATTGATTCCCATTGTTTGTACAATCAAATTATCTTCACTAAACAGATTTTAGAATTTTTTTTTAAATCTACCTTTTTGGTAGGCCCAGAACATTATAGATAGACCTCTCCCTAGTTTTGTCTTCTTTTACATAATTTTTCATAATTTGGCTCTTGGATTTAACTACACATATTAGATGTGTATATGTGTATAGTAAAACTATAACTAGATTGTAGTTATATCTATATATGTATGTATATATGCACATATATATCCATAAAAATGTCAATTATATTGGATTTTATTCTCTATAAATGATAAATCTAAAATTAATTGATTGACTTGGAGAAGGCAATGAAATGATTTGAATGAAATGATTCAATGAAGTATTCAGAAGTTGGCAAGTAATACATGAAGTTTATGTAGGCAGAGTTTATAGCTTGAATGCTAGTAAAATAATGATTAAAGTATATTGAAAATACACTCAACTCTACCAGTAACTCAGGCAGGAGAATTGCCTGAAAGGAGCAGTTTTATAACTATCATAATTAGGAAAAGTTGAGGAGGATATATTTTTTCTTGAATGTCCTTATCCTCATCTCTACTTTTTGTTTTTCTTCTATCTTTTCAGCATTGCCAATTCCTTCCCCACTCTCAATTCCCATTTAGTAACTACAAACTGCTTAGAGTCACCCTTGGTATGTCACTGGGCCCAGACCATAGCTTCAACTGATGAGATAATCATCTTGCAAGTCACCAGGCGTTGTTGTTGGTGTTGGTGGTGGTGTTTTTACAATATAGGAAGCTCCCACTTTTTCATAAATTCATTTATACTTGAATACAGAAATGCAAAAATATAATTATCCTTGAACCATACTCTAGTAGAGGAAGTATATTTTAACAGAATAGGCCTGATTTGCTCACTAACTATATAAACAAGTAATTTCACAATTCTGGCCTTTAGGAAGATGTATTAGATGATCTTTAAGATTCTTTCCAGAAATAATATTTTTTTATTCTAAGAATGAACTTAAATCAGAAAAAAAAAATCAAAAGTATCTGGATCTGACCTCAGAGGACCTAGTTTCAAAACCTGGCCCTGCCACTCATGATCTATGTGGACTGGGACAAGTCATTTTTTCTATTTGGTACTCAGTTTCCTCATCTATAAAATTAAGAAATTGGATTATATGACCTCTGAAGTCTTTTTTTAGATCTGAATGTTGTGATCTAGCTTTTATACTTATCCTTATTTGGAAACTCACTATTGGTTTCCTTTCTTTCTACATTGTCTTCTCCTACATCTATTTCTTCCCAGGCTTTGCCAAATTCTTTTGTCTTTTTGTTTCTATTTGAATGGTAGAAGTTTATGTGTGTTATATATATGTATATATATATATATATATATATATATATATATATAGTACTTATGATAACTAGACAGAAGAGGATAATGCTAAATGAGTAAAGAGCACATATTTATATTATTGTAAATATGGCCTACTTTAAAAAATCTTGACTTAAAGTAGATATGAGGTACTTGTCATTAAACTCAACTTGTGATCATACTTCAAAATGCCTCAAATCTCTCTAAAATATAACAGCTCATTATGGATGAAACAAATTCGCTTTACTCTTTCTAATCTTTTATTTGAACAGTAGGAGATTATTCACAACAAAAACAATTTTGAGGATGAAAGCCCAAAGTCCTGGTTCACATTTCAGGAAAAAAAAAAAATGATCAGTATAAAATTCATTAGGTTGTCTCTAATGATTCCTTCACATCTTGAGGTGAAATTTCTTAAATTATTGTTTTTCCATTTCCAAACTCGGCCTATGTTCACTTTATATAACAAGCTGAAGTTTTCACAGCTGTTTTTATTTATAGTCTAATGGGAAATTTCACTTGTCAAAGATTCTATGACAAATAAATGTCCTGGGTGAGCATTTTATCCCTCAATGTGGTTACTTATCAGCCAACAAAATGTCAAATAATATTGCTTTAAGCTATTTAGTTCTACTAACAAACTGGTTTTTTTTTCTATTTCTAGAATTCTTAATTTTTGAGGCAACTCTTATGAGAAGTTTCATAGCAAACATATCTATACATTTACCTAATATACTTATTTTTTCCAATTTAAAGATGAGTATGTAAAACTCATCCTTCTAATTTTTGGTACATATCTACCTTCATGGGAATTTTGCCCAAATTTGTGTGCTTCCTATAGTGTATCAAAATGGTAATGTTGTCCTTCTGTCTTCAGCTTTTCATTTTTGTTTTTCTATAGTCATGATGCCAATCGGCAGCCATGCTCTTGCTTAGACTAATTTATAAATAGTAACATACAATTGGAAAACGGCTGTCTCTAGTTATTCAAAGAATTTAGTTTGTTGCAAAATCTCTTGATTAGCTATTACTTTCTTTAGAAAGTATAGAAATTATAATAACTTTCTAATTTTCCTATTTTCTTATAAAATCTTTACAAAAAACTCCAATAATTTGTTTTCTAGTCTTTCCCCAAAAGCATCAAGACCAAATGTATAACTTTAGCAAAGACTTGTCTCTATTTCCACAAGTTAGATTCCCTAGTATGATTTTCCATTTAAAGTAACCAGACTTCCTAGTGATGATTCTTGAATTGCCAAATAAGCCTCTTGATTGTTGATTTAAATATTGCTTACTAAGGGTAATAAGATCCTTCTCAGGGTTATCTATAGTAGGTCAATCCATTTATCTTTGAAGTGGAGTGGAAGTAAAAGGCCTTACAGTAGAAAATAACACACAAACCAAAACTCTTTTCTAAAAAAAAAAAAATGGAACAGAAGGAGCAACCTGGTACAGTTTTGTGTCTTTTTAAAGATCATTTTGTTTTTTTTCCCACTGACTTTATAATTCAGTAATGCAAGAATGTATCATCAGTACTATAGCTAAAGTAGAACATATGAACTTCACCCATAGTGCCAAATTTAAAGGATATTTCTAGTATTTCAACAGGTAATAGAAATAACTTAGTTACTAATTAGTAAGAATAATTAAGAACGATTTCTTTAAATAAAGTGAGATATACTCAACCAATCAATATTATTTAATAAATATTTAGAGTGTATCAGGTACTATACAAAGTTCTGGATATAGAAAAGGCAAGAAAAGAAGTCCCTGTCCTCAAGCAGTTTACATTATAACTGGGGGAGAGAACATGTAAACAGGATGTTTGTCTGTGAGATTTGCATTCCTCATTTTAATTCTATAGATTTTAGCATTTTGGAACAAATAAAAATCTCAAAAATATTTTAGTCCAATCCCTTCATTTTACAGATGAAGAAAAAGAGAAACAGGATGATGAAGCAACTGATTCAAAGTCACAGAGTAATTTGCAGAGATGGATCTAGAACATTGTTCTCCATGTTTTATGTGTGTATATGTCTATACTACCATATTGTAATGCTTTTGCTGATATTTATTGAACATTTGTTCTTTATTCAGAAAATTTTTCTTGATTTTTTTAAACATTAGAACCAATTTAAAGCATACCTTAAAAATTATGAAAAGTAAAAAATCCTATTTATTTACTGATTTTTACAATATATATAGAACCCTATTTCCTTTGTGGAAAAAAATAAGAATTTTCCTGTTTAAACAAATTGTTTCTGATTTTTGAATCAGATCACTGGAAACAGATTTGACAAACTACTTCAATGATTTTTTTCATTATTCTTCTTTTTTCTTCATTTTTATTTATTTAGTATTGTATTTTGTTATGGGCCAGAACTCTGAACTTGAAACAAAGGATTCTTACAAGGTCTTAAGTCAGTGGAATTGATAGAGACAATGGTTGTTTAGCATAGTGCTTAAGAGTTCTCTAGTTCAGTACATGTACTTAGTATAGTTCCACAAGATTCACACCTATGAATGATGGACAAAAGCAGCTACACCCAAAGAAAGAACACTGGGAAACGAATGTGAACTATCTGCATTTTTGTTTTTCTTCCCGGGTTATTTATACCTTCTGAATCCAATTCTCCCTATGCAACAAGAGAACTGTTCGGTTCTGCAAACATATATTGTATCTAGGATATACTGCAACATATCCAACATAAAAAGGATTGCTTGCCATCTAGGGGAGAGGGTGGAGGGAGAGAGGGAAAAAAAAATCGGAACAGAAATGAGTGTCAATATAAAGTAATTATTAAATAAAAATTAAAAAAAAAAAAGAAAAAAATCAGAATTAGAATGAAGCAAAAAAAAAAAAAAAAAAAAGATTCACACCTATGATAAGAGACCATATAAGCTTGAACAAACTCAGCCAGAATCAGAACTGGAAGACAGATACCATGGTGATGGTCCTTCTGCCTCCCCTACAGAAACCAAGACACATTCAGGAGAACCTCAAGAAGCTGGCAGAGGCAGAGAACACAAAAGACTGGTGGCAGGAGCTTAAGCTTTCAGAACCAAGGAGAGAGATAGGCCTCTAAGAAAGCTAACCAGGCCCCAGGAAAGAAGACAAGATTTTGAAAGAAATAATAAAGATAATAATTTTTAACATTTGTTTTTAAAACTTTGAGTTCCCTTCCTCCCTTCTCCCTTCTCATCCCCATTGAGAATGAAAGCAATTCAATATAGGTTATATATGTGTAGTCATGGAAAACATTTCCATAATGGTCAAGTTGTTAAAAAAAAAAAAAAAAAAAAAAAACATAGACCCCTCCAAAAAAAATCCCTCAAGGAAAAAAGTATGCTAAATCTGCATTTAGACACCATCAGTTCTCATCCTAAGACCCTCAGAGTTTTCTTGAATTATTGTATGATCTGAGAATACTTATGTCATTCACAGCTGATCATCTTACAATATTATTGTTACTTTCTATGCAATACATTTCACTTTGCTTCAGCCCATGGAAGTCTTTCCAGGTTTTTCTGAGAGCACACTGCTCATCATTTCCTACAGCATAATAGTATTCCATCATAATCACATACTACAATTAATATAGCCATTCCCCAATTAATGAGCATTCTCTCAATTCCCAGTTCTTTGCCTCCAGAAAAGAGCAGCTATAACTAATTTTTTTTGTACATATAACACTTTTTCTTTTATGGTTTTTTACCTCTTGGGATATGGACCTAGTAGTGGTATTGTATGCATGGTTTTGTAGATGCTTGACCATATTTTCAAATTGCTCTATAGAATAACTGAATTAGGTAACAACTACCAACAATATAATAATGTCTTATTTCTCCCACATCCCCTCCAACATTTGTAATTTTTCTTTGCTGTCTTATTAGCCAATCTAATAAGTACATGATGATACTTCAGAATTGTTTTAATTTGCATTTCTCCAATCAATATTGAGTTAGAATATTTTTCATATAGCTATAAATCTCTATAATTTCTTCATCTGAAAAACTCTTCATATCTTTTGATTATTTGTCATTTGAAGAATGGCTCTTATTTTTTATAAATTTGACTTGGTTCTCTATATTTGAGAAATGAAGCCTTTTCAGGGAAACCTCCTTTTAATTTTTTTTTTACAATATGTCCCCTCTGTTTATTCTATTCTTTCTCTCCTTTCACCCTGTCCTTCCCTCCTCAAAAAATGTTTTCCTTCTGACTATCCCCTTCCCCAATCTGCCCTCCCTTTTGTCATCCCCACCTTCCTCCCCCCATCTCATTTGTTTTCTACTTCCCTGTAGAGTAGGATAGATTTCTATACCCATTTCTATACCCATATGTTATAAAATACTTCAATGATTACATACATAAATATAAATAGATACATATATACATTTTATAACCTGAGTACCAATTTTGATAATAATAACTATAACTGTGGAAGAGAAAATTGGTCAATATGAATACATCAAAGACATATTTCAAAGGATATTACTACAGAGATTATGATGAATAATTTTCATGTTTAGATTTCACTTATTTTATAGTGAGATGATAGGAAAAGCTCATTATTATTCATAGAACCTATAAGAAATGATAGGGATGCTTTCCTAATGATTTGTTTTCTACATTCCTATCCACCTATTTTCCCTTAGATTATATTTGCCTTTAGTATGTCAATATACTGTTGATATCATCAATATAGCTATTCTTTCAAACAGCAGAGTTAATACTCCATCTATGTCTTCTTATCCTACAATAATTCTTGTTCATGTCCTTAAATGGTCACTCTATTAGGAACCCACCCAATATACTAGAGTTCTCTCTATAGTTCGTTTAGCAGTCCACTTTTCACAGCTATTTCCAATTATTTGCTAAATCAGAATTAATAATAATGAAAAATAGCTAGCATTTATAAACACCTTAAGATTTTCAGGCCTTTACAAATATTATCCTATTTACAGGCTAGGACAGAGCCTTTGATTACAGAGCCAGTTTTTCTACAAAACTCACCTTCCATTTTGTGCAATTAAATATGTTTTCCAACACCACTTTCCCTACTCTACCCCTAAAGTCTGTCAAAACCAATATGTTAATTTCCTGACATTTGAATAATATTCAAGTTTTCAAATTTCTCCTCTGAAACAGCACAATTTGTAAACAGTGAGGAAAACCTAACATAAATAACAGGAATAAGAAACCTGGAGTCAAGTGCAGGGCACCTGTTGTATAATATTAGATTAATAGCAATTTTCCTAAATTATTTCTTTATTCACACCAAAGTAGGTCTCTAATATTTCAGAATTGGATCTTGAAGCAAAGACAAAATATTAAAATATTTCTGTTCAAATTTTTTCAGCCTCTGTGTTTAAGAGCACCAAATCACAAATAATGGGTCAGGTCTTTAAATATTAGAAATAGAAATTTGTAGAAATAGCTATGGTTTGAATGGAAATAGAGTAGCTCAAATAGACATAGTTCTGAGTTCATCTCTTATCTATGAAGTTTAATCTATGCAAACTTGAACAAGTAACCTACCTTCTCTGGGCATTCTCATTTATAAAATGAGAGGCTAGATTAGATGGCCTCTGAAGGTATTATCCTATGATTTTATGATTATAGCCTTAACTACCCCAAATTACATAAGAATTGTATGATAAAGAATGTATAACCTGAGACAACTAGCTGGCACAGTGGACTTGTGTCCCGAGCCTGGACTCAAAAATAATCAAGTTTAAATCCTGCCTCAAAAAATTGTTAACCCTGTGACTTTGGGCAATTTAAATAAAAATAACAATAGTGCTATTTCCCAGAGTTTTTATGGTGCTCAAATGAGACAATATTTGTAAAATGCTTTGCAAATCTTAAAGTCCCATAGGAAGAAGGTATTTGCAAAAATCTAAAGACATTCAAAGACTCTGCCTTCAAAATCCTGCAAGAAGAGCTCTTTAAAAGAGCTCTTTGAAATTATTTGAAAACACAAGTATTTTGATTCATCCTGTGTGTTATATACATTTATAATCACATAAGGGTGAAGGAATGTTCATGATTACTGCCCTAACTTTAGTAGTGATTTCTCTTGGGCTATTTTCTGATCAGTGTCTTTGAAGAATTTGAATACTAAGAAAAAAACGATTCTCCATTATTCTCTGCACTTATGTGAAGGAAAGAGATCACTATGAAAATAGAGATTGTCTTAACACCATTGCAACTGATAAAATAGCTATTTAGCATTTAAATGAAGTTTCTTATCTTATGTGTAGTCCTGTAACATGACACATTTAACTGTCATTCTATAAATGTTACATAAAAATCTAAATTTAAAATGGAAAACAAATCTTGAAATTAAGTTCTGGACAACCAAGTTATAAGAAACCAAGGAATAATTGATTTTTTATAAGATTTCAAGATTTATATAGTGCTTTTTAAAAATACAACTCTGTGAGGTAGGTAAATATTACATCCATTTTAAAGATGAAAAAGGGGAATATATTCATTCATTATATAAATGAGGAAACTAGAGCTTAAGAAGGTGAAGTAATTTGGCCAGGGTAGCACAACTAAAGAACAAGCTTGCCAGCACAAGGAAAGTTCCTAAAATCCTAGCTCAGTCTGGCAAAATACACTACATAATATCTTCCAGGGCCTGGAATATATTTTTGTTAGGGAAATGACATTGAGGGAATGACTATCAAGTCTATGGATGGCAACTGATCAGATGGGACTTTTAATTCCAAGGGAGCAAGGAAGTGAGAAATTTTAAAAGACCATGAAAGAAGGGACCAGGGAAACACTGAACATGAGGATCCCTAGAATTTGCTTCTGGGATAATACTTTTTGAACATTATTCAAAAAACAGGGGGATTTGTCTCCTTTTGGTGAAGTTGGGGTAGCAAATACCTAGTATGAAATAAACACATGACAAATTCACAATGGCCATTCTTTTTGCCAAAGACAGATGTGGTGTTCTCTTCTTTTTTTTAAATAATATATAATGGTTCTCTCTGAGAGCAGGTTTCTTGGGGAGGTTTTCTGGAGGCATCCTTAGTTTCGGTTCAAGTAATAATCACCTCAAAATGCAGCCAGGAGTTAAAATCCAGTCCTTTATTGTGTCCTTGAAAGTCTTGAGCTTCAGCCCCTAACTCCCTCCAAATTCTCCAGCCAGCACAAAGGTGGAATATGGAATGAATCTGTCTCCGCCTCCAAGAGTGGACTTCTGTCTCTCCCCAGAGTGCTCTTTGGCCCTGAGAACTTCTTGCTTATATGCTGTACACTGAGGACACACCAATCATTATATCACTGGGAAACCATTATTTGTTGTAGGATTATATCAATTCTAAACTAGATTTAAACATTGTCTCCTCAATTCCACTTAGTATCTTGTTTCAAGTTCTGGTCCATAACATGTCCTTGTAGGATCAGATCAATCATACTGAACTAAATTAGATAATTATTGTCTCTATAAATTCTAATGACTTAACACTTTGTAAGGATTCTGACAGGTTTATTTAGGGTAAGAGGTTATAGGCAAAAATAAATTGTCAAATAAGTAAGGAGAAAGGAAAGGCACTATGAGGGACAGAAAGAGTGTGCTTAATCCTGAAAAGAACTCAGCAAAGATCTTCTCAGAAGTAGGTCTTTTTATAGGGGAACTACAACCTTGGAGCTTTCTCAGAGAAGCCAGGGAAGTAAAAGTGGGGATTTGAGGGAGGGGAAATCAAGGAGCCAGATGGAATACACTTGAAAGACTAGGTCCCAGCCTAAAAATATGTTAATCAATGTCTCAAAGGTGCACTGATGTTAGAAGATAGACAAAAGAGTTCCATCCTCATAATCACTTTATACAACAGGATGAGTTGATAAGTGGTTATATCTGATAATAGCCATTTGGGCTTTTTCCTGACAGGGAAAGAGAGCAAATTACATCATTTGACTTTAAAACTTGAGACTATGGCCTTTCATTCCAATATCCAAACTCTATAATGAAGCTTTAGACTATGAAGTATGTATTTAAAAAAAAAATTAAACTATACTTGAATACTGAAATAGGTCTATGATCCATGGCATGTTGGAGAAAATGCTGGACTTACCAGGAAGAAAGGCCTTAATTCAGATCTAGCTTTTCATATTTACTAGCTTTGTGATGCTGGAAAGTCATTTAAGCTCTCTCTGACTCCATTTCCTTCTCTGTAAAATGGGAATAATAATAGCACCTATCTCACTAGGTCATTATAAGGTTTAAATAATGTAATTTGGTAAAATACTGGGCAAATCTTGAAATTTGGCTCTTCTCCAAGGCCTTCAACATCATTGTCCATCTTTTTGTACTTTTAAAAGTATTTCTTTACACTCACGTTTATCTGTTTTTTTTAATATAAATTCAAGATCTTTTTAATTCTTCTTTATCCCACACAAATGAGACATCACTCTTCCTTATTGACAAAGAGGTCAAATTTTTCACGTCTACATAACAGATTATTTTCTCTCTCAAACTATCCAAATCCCATCTGAAAGTTATGTTTCTTCATATACAAATATTAACAATGTATATAAAAATAAAGTTCTTTTTCTCCTCTTGTTAGATATAATTTGACAGCCAATATAAATCTCTTTCATTACATAAAAACATTTTTTCTGCTCTTTTCATTATTAATTTTTCCTTTTGAAAAGAACCTTAAAGAGACAGTATACTTTATACTATGTAGAAATTGCATAAAATCTGAAGTCATCTTCTCCACAGACTGAGCTGTTATGGGACAGAGTGTACTTCTAAAGTTATGAAGAAAAATGTTTGTACTTTTTATACCCCACTGTCCTTTGGGAGTACCCTGAGAATCCTGAGAGAGAAGTGTAACTGACTTTGCTCTGGAAGAGTGAATATTATGATACATATATATGATTACATATATCTAAATAAATTTTGTTGAATTCCAGCAGTTTGAGAGGATGTTATTAAAGGTGGTCTTAAACCTTTTCCCTTTCCCTTTCCCCTAAGATTTACTAAGAAAAGTTATAGTAAAAAAAAAAAAAAAATGATCACTCTTGGAAGAATGGCCATATCAGAGAGAGGAATTTCCATGAACCAAGGATATTTTATTTTTAATCTTTCCTCTGTTGAATATGTTTACACAAAGTCATGATGGTCTGTTCTAATACAAAATTTGGAAAGCAGAGACTATAGAGTCACATGCTAAGGAAGAAGGATCTGGGGAGCAGATAGATTTTTTTAAAAGGTAGCTTTATAGGTAGCATCATTTTGAAAATATTCAGATGGAAAATGGCAAGAAGCAAGCTTTGACTAAGCATCTGAGTGTTTCTTCTTGGTGCACATGTATATATTAAAAAAACAAAAACAGCCTGCATTTTTATTTTCCTTCTTTGAGGTTACAGATTAGGAAAAGGGCAGCAAATGACAATGGGGTTTTCTTGTTGATAAGATCTATGTAGTAATTTGCTAATTGAGCTGCAATGAGATCATTATGTCACTACATTGTTCAGAATATATAGTCACTGTAGTAGCTTTTCATTTCAGAGAAGCTATTTTGATAGAAGTGAATATTTGTATTATATTTTAGTCTAATAACTATAGACTCATTAAATGAGTATTTTTTCTTCTCTCCCTTTGTTTCTTATTAATTTATTGAATATACATGGAACATACTGGGAAAGAGGAATGTAAGGAAATAGGAGAACATGGTTATGCCTATTCTAACATGCAGAATGCTAGAATACACATTTTATTAGGCTGATTTCAATGAGTCTTTGGAGCATTTTAAATTTAGAGATCTCCTAGTATCTGGTATCTAAATATTCCTAGTAACAAAGCTCAGGACATTAGTACTACTTCTGTCTCTCCATTTCCCCTTTTTTTCCCCCATAACCTGATTAAGCTATAATGTAAGAAATTACTGGATCAACACAGCAGAACAAAACCAATAGATATTGACAACGAGGTAGTAAGAAAAAGACATCCATGAATACATGTATATACATACATGCAGGTATATATTTGTGACAATCCAAGTTTTGATCTTGTAGAGTATCTTGCTCAGGGTTTTTGTTTTTTGTTTTTGTTTTTGTTTTTTTTTCTGAGGGAATTGGAGTTAAATGACTTGTCCAGGATCACACACAGCTAGGAAGTATTAAATGTCTGAGACCACATTTGAACTCAAATCCTCCTGACTTCAGGGCTGGTGCTCTATCCACTGCGCCACCTCGCTATCCCCTCAGATTTTTTCATATTGATATTTTAAACAAAGAAAATACATACATTCTAGAGAATATTAATGAAATTTCAAAATTCCAAAATAAGGCATTTTAGAATAGGTTAAAAATAGTGAAATATTTAGGGGTTATTTAATCAAATATAAAGAAATATAACTATCCAACTACTTACTAGCATGAAGAGCAGGGGTAAATAAGCAAATACAAGAGTGTATCTAAACCTTTTCCCTTTTGTTACTTACTAACTATATGATTCAAGGCAAGTCATTTTATATCTCAGTTGCTGAACAGCATTACTAATATCTCACTTCTGGAAGACAGAAACTAAACAAGATGAACTCTTTAGTCCCTTCCATTCCTAACACCAATGATCTAGAATGAGAATTACATTTATTTTAATCACAATATCATGCCTTGTATTATAGCAAGGTATAGTCAGAATAGTTCTCATATATTACCTGTCATCTACTCTTCAAACCTTAAGGCAAAATATCAGTACCAACTATTTTCATTTTTACTGTTGTTATATCACCACTATTAACAAGTCTAGTATTCAAGCAACTATTTATGTTCAAGGAACTATGTATATGATTTAGACTCCTTTCTAGCCTCACCATCTGCTAGTTATACACAAATTATATTTTCGTCAAACTGTATTGAGCATGCCATGTGCTTTTCTACCTAAAATGTCCTTTCACCTCAGCCCAATCTATACATTGCTGTAGTGGCAGTGGTAGTAATACTGATAATAATAGTGGTGGTTGCAGACTAGTAGTAATAGTAATAGTAGTAGTTGTTGTTCTTTTTCATCTGCTTCTGTTTATTTTTGTTTTCAAAAAGTTGGGATAATTTACTTTTTGTCTTGTGATTTTAATTTTTTATTTCTTAAAAAAAATAATTCTGAAAAGACAGGTTTTTAAAAGCCCATTGTATGTTAAATGGAACTCTTGACTCCACCTTAAAATCACTCTGATTTTCACTGAATGGTTAATAATTGCTCCAATCCAAGCCTTTGTGGCTCTTTAGCTTTTAATGGCTTAGGAAGAATATAAGCAGCAATTATTTTCTATTCTGGCCAAAAACACTAAGGATCATCCCCTCCCAGATGGATATGTTTGTGATGGTAAATTGAGTCATTTTTTTTCATCAGCACTTATCCAGTTCTTAGTTATCAAATAAACTTAAATCTGCAAAGTGCCTTAATTTAGAAAGGTTAGAGTCATTTACTGCATCCTGGAACACTTTGTCTTGACAATGGATTTCCATGATTTTGGAGGAGAGAGTGAAACAGATAATTGATATTTCTCTGTCTCATGCATATTCAGTTCATGTGCATATAAGATATCACTTTCATGATGTTATTGGTCCTTTTCAAGAATAAAGGATAAATGATTCTTAAGTATCCTTCAAATCCCAGCTCCAAAGCCACCTGTCCTATGAAACATTCCATAATCCCCTCTTCAGATACATTGCCTTCCTAGAAATTCCAAAAGTCTTTTCTTCATAGCTCTCATTTTGTACTTTTATAATGCATCTTATTTTGTAGTTATTTGTGTAAAGCTTCATTTTCTTTATATAGTAAGCTCCTTGAGAGTAAGAACTAGGTTTTTGTATGTGCCACAGTAACTAGCACTATCTGTCATATAATAGGAGTTCTGGTTTTTTTTTTTTTTAACAAATGAGTTTAAATGGAACTATAAATATGACAAAATACAATACCTTAGGCAGTCATTCAAAACTCTAAATAATATGACCCAGACATTACTATTACTACTTTATGTTTTACCATTCCTACTTCCTTGCATTTTCATATGCCATTCTTCCTAAAATACCCTCTTATTCCTACTTAAGACCAAAGTCCACTATTACCTAATTTGTTACCTTCAAGCCTTCTGTTACCATTTTCTGACTGAAATAAACACTACTCTGAGGAGTACAATAGCAGTTCTGTATAATTATTTTGACAAGTAGGGAGTACCTTTTGACACTTTTCCTATTATTGTCTTGGACTATAATTTAAATATGTTATTGCTATTTCATTTTTCATGTAGTTATGATTAGACCTGGGAATTATTTCCTAGGGAGGCTATGTCATATCTCTCTCAGGAAAGCTTTATTATTTGTACTGAATAAACATTTGTTGACATAACTTAATATAGAGACGTGGTATTAAAATCCCTAAAGAATTTGCCTCCTACTTGCTTCTCAAATTCTTGTTTCTATTTTAAAAATATCATATCACCCTCCCCCTTGAAACTAATGCAATTCCTTATAGTGAAGTTAATTCTGATTTTTAATTATAATTATCATTATCATCATTACAATAAATTGCCCTGAAATCCTTGGCCACTCAAATGAAATTATCAGTCTACGTAGGAAAAAGCAATAGGATGGAGAATGTAAATTGCCATACCATCTGGGAAATTGTATGACATTTTGAATAATACACAAGATACTTACTACCACAAAAACATCTATTTAAAACATCAATTCTAATTGTACCATATCACTGGATATATCCACCTCCTTCCAATCTTTAGTTTCTTCCTTTCTACTGGTATCCTCTCTACTGCTTCTAAGTACACTAGCACTTGACTACCTTAAAAAAAAAAAAATCACATGCTTTCAAGCTATCATCTAATATATTCCCACCTTTTTCTCTTGTGATAGAGCCTCACCTGTCCCAAAGAAATAACCTTACATTTATTTTGTATACACTTAGAGATATACATATCGTATTCCCCAGTAGAATGTAAGCTTCTTGAGGGAAAAAACTGTTTAAGTTTATTTTTTGTTTTTGTTTTTGCTTTTGTTTTTTTAATCCCCAATCTAGCACAATGAAATCAAATAAATAGTTGTTGATTTACTGATTGGCATTGTGGTCTCAAAAGCATAAAATTAGAACCCAAAGGCTAACAGGAAAACATATCATTTGTGTTGGAAAGTAGCCGCATATTATATGATAAATGTTATAAATAAATAAAATAAAAATATTATAAATAACAAATAAATTAGATGTTAATTTTTACTTGCACAAGAGAAATGTTCAAGAAGGCAGTATCAAGGACATAGGTTGGCTATGCAGTCTAGAGAGTTTCACTGATAGCCACAAAATGTCAAGGGAACCTGAAAATGACCTTCACATTTAATAATTCTTTTATGTAAAATTTATCAAAAAATAGATATGGATAAAATCATATAGGACAAGATAGTATGAATGCATTGAGATCAGAAAATACCCACTTCATTGAGATCACAGTTCCATTGAAATATGGGGGTATTATAATTAAAATGATGCCACTTTGGGAAAACTGCTATGTTTGCATTTTTCAGGCAATTATTAACACTATTACACTATTTTTTCTTATTAAATGAATTAAATAGAAAAGCAGAAAAAAAATTTTTTAAAAATAAATTCCACTAAATATTTAGGCTTACTTTCAAAATCAAAATTGTCTCAAAATTAATGTAAGATTTCTCTAAGTTGTATTATCATTTAATTAATGTAAGCTTTATTCCATGTAAATTCCTAACAAAAGCTTTCTGAAAAAGTTACAGATATAGACATCTAAATTTTAAAATAATGTATAACTCCAGTTGTCTCAAAGTTTCTGTAAGCTGTCAAAAGAGAAAGCAAAGGAAATAAAAACAATAGAAATATTTTAAAGTTGTGCTTTCTAGGGTGGAAAGATATTATACAATATAATGAGTTCCTTACTTTGTGCATGTGACTGTGTTCCACTCAAGCCTCAGTGCTGTCAAAGTAAACCTCAAAGATAGTGAAGGCTGACAAGGAAAAAAGCAAAAACAAAACAAAAACAGGAACTTCTTATTTCTCAAGGGCAAGAGATTGCTAGGACATATGTGCTACCTTGTGAGTTGAATTAAAACTGTCCTGGGATCTGAGTAGGCCAAGAAAGATATTTTATGATCATTCTATCCATCAAATGGAACAGCCTGTGCAGCCAGACAGAACTTTATCATTTAAAAATTCACTTCTAAAAGGTTCAGGCATTTCTTTCCACTTAGATTTGTTCCGGTTATGTTCATGATCTGCTTGTCTTTATTTGAATTTCATTTTAATCTCTGGATTTAGAAGATAATGTTAATATTTAAAATTGAGACCACATTTGGTACGGCCTAAGCACCATCTGGGAGTTTGTCAAGTTCCATAGAAAAAGGTCATCTACAAACCAAACCCACACCAAAAATTTCACTGAGATGACAGAAAACTTCAAGTCCTATTTTTTTCACAACTGAGAGTTTTGCCCTCCTTTGGGGTCTTGCTAGATTAAAACCTGAGAGCTGACCTTAGAATTTTACAATGACTATATGCAATGTAGCTATCTGCCTAGAGATCAAGTGAGACTAACAAAGAGAAACTTTTCAAGACTATTTAGACAAATGCCAACCCATTTATCTAATCAGAGAAGGTTGGCAAACATTTTTAGCTATATGGAACATGAAAATATTTTTTAAAAATCTGATTATTGTTTAGTTGCATGTTATTGAAAATTCATGAAAGCCTTGGGAAATGGTGCCAGTATCAAATTTGTGTATATTCAGGTCCATGTTAAAAATAAGCTTACAGTGAACACAATCACTCATGCATTTCACTTTGCTTCCAGGCTTATCTGTTGTTTCTGTCAAAATAAATAATCTTTTCTTTTATTACATACAAGGACGTGAGTCCTGAGTGACACAAATTCTACATTGTTCATATACATGATATGATTAGTTTGCATGGGTGTATTTCATGCTATTTGTGTAATAGGAACCCTAATCATAGCACAGATTGCCTTTACTCTTTTTTCCCCCTAAGGCAATTGGAGTTAAGTGACTTGTCCGGGGTCACACAGGCAGGAAGTGTTAAGTGTCTAAGGTTAGTTTTGAACTCAGATCATCCTGACACCAGAGCTGGTGCTCTATCCACTGCACCGACTTGCTGCCCCTTGCCTTTACTCCTAATGTATTCCTTCAGGGATGCTATTTTGCCTGTTCAGGGTACCCTGAAGTGAAGAGAAATGGGAGAGAAAGCAAAAAGAGAAAATGGCTGCTCATTCTTGCTATGTCACATTGCTGAGGTCCTGGGTTACTAATTGGGTTGAAATACTGATAATTATAGTACTCCCTGAGACAAGCAGGGAAGGACACTGATGGGGATCAGTTCAGCCTTGCAGTCCCACCCCTGTGAAGGTCTTAGGTAATCCCATCTTACTGTCTCCAATCAGAAAGCCAAGTTATGTTGTCAAACCTCCTAAGTTAAATTTCCCCTATAAATCTGTCCATGGCCTGTGCCGTCTTGGATGAATCCACGACGGGGGAATGGGGGAAGGAAGGGGGACAGGGGCCCACTTGTCATCGAGAAGAATCAAAAAACGAGACCGAACACAAAAGACTGGAAGATGGATCCCTCCCACCGGCTGGCGTTTCTCCAGCCTGACTCCTCCTTGAGGAGTACGGACCTTTTCCAATCCCTTTTGGGTTAGCCTACTACATCATTCTGCCTTATGGTGTCTTTCTCCTCCTGGCTTCTCCATACCTCATGGTGTCTTCCTCTCACTCCCTCCCCCATTTCTTGCGGTATCTTTCTCCTTGTAGCTAATTAATTCTTTTTAGGGTCCTAAACTCCTCTATGAATTTAGACTGCCAGTTAATGGTATATTCCCATCTCATGGAGTTTTCCCTTCCTCCTGTTAATTGTGAGTTACACTGGGAACTTGTCTTTTTCAAAAAACCCTTTCCTTTCTTTCAAAAAACTATACATTCTCTGAAATCAATTTCATATTTACTACTCCTGGTATCTATTTTACTTCTTCATTTTTTCCATAACTTCTTCTCCTAAGTAAATGTACCTTTTGGAAAAGAGAAAGGTTCTTGTGAATTCTTCACATGTGCTTTGAATCTTGTCTTTGAACTAGGGATTCCATTATTTGATGTCTACATGAATTTCATTGTTGGGTGTCAGACCTCAATCTCATTAATATCTCAGAATTTTAGACTTTTCCTCTTGGTAATTTTTCTCATTTCTAACCTAAAACTCTCAAATAGATAAAGGGCACCTCCTACATGAGGACAAGAGTAATAGTTGGTTCCTAATCATTAAGCAATACACAAGATGAACAGATATGATGAGTCAGTCAGCCTTCTATGTACATTGAAGGGGCAGGTGATTAATTAGTTATGTCCTGTTCTCTTAGACTGATCTTGAGGCTGTGGCTGAGTTGCAAAACTAAGAACAAACTATAATCATATTTATCCCTGTGGGCTTGGGAGTGGTTGGGGGGATTTTTTGTTTGTTTGGGAGCATGAGAGCTTGGAATATTTGTTATTAATGTAATTGTTTAATATGTGCTGTTTTGCATCTTAAGAGTACTATTTTAATCCTCAATATGATCTGAGATCATGTGATAGGTTCTGATTTATTTGAAGAGGAGAGATCTAATGGGAAGGGAATAGCATGACTATTAATAGTTTTGAACAACCAGCTAGGAAAATTCTTTTTCAGTCAGTAAAGAGGCATTAATATATACATATATATATGTATATGTATGTATGTATGTATATGTATATATATTAGCCATGCTGCAAAAGAAAACACAGATCAAAAAAAAAAAAAAAAGGAAAATAAAGCTGGGCTTTTGTTTATTTCTTTGTTTTTAAAGTATGTTTCAATCTGTGTTCAAAGGTTATCAGTTCTTTTTCTGGAAGTATATTTTTCATCATGTATCTTTAGGATTTCACTTGGATCATTGTTTAGATTGAGCAAATTTTTCACAACTGATCATCAAGGTTGTTGTAAGGACCAAATTAAATAATTTGTAAAGAGTGATACATAAATGTTGGTATTATTATTATAAAACTTAACCAAGATTAAAATCAGTGCAGCATAAGTAAAATGAATATGCAAAATATCTGATGGCAGATTTGGTAGAATCTGTTAATTAACAGAAAATGTTATTCCAACAAAGAGAAAGAATGTAAATCATAATAAAGAATAGAAAAATTTTTTTTAAATTTGAAAATGCTGTTTGACATAAACTTCATTTGGTATTGAGCCAAAATATCATCCTACATATGGTTCCTTTTCTGCTTATTATAAAAATAAAAATTTGGTTTATCCATTCATAAAATATTTTAATCACTCTTTATGGCTGGGCTAGGTCCTGGTATAACTAACGCAAAAGTTGATTGTCCCTAGTCTCAAAGGACTCCTATACTATTGATGAGAACGTATATTCAATTATGATCAGAAAATTAAAACAAAATAAAAGAAAGAAATTGGGGGATTGAGGGAGGACATTAGCAAGGAGTAGGATACTACCTGACTTTTCTTTCAGAATCTATAAAGGTGTGGACAATGATAATCGAAGACAAAAGGCTAACTTTGATTTTATATTACATTCAATCAACTAACAGCAGAGGCAGTGAATATAGCCCTGGACCTAGAGTCAGAGTCAGGAAGACCTGAGACTAAATTCAGCCTTAAAAACATTTACTGGCTGAATGATCTTGCTCAAGTTACATAATTTCTATCTGCCTCAGTTTTCTCAGCTGTAAAAATAGATGCTAATAATAGTACCTATCTCATGGGACCTATGAGGCAACCTATTAAAGGACAAAATGAGATAATATTTGTAAAGCACTAAACATAGTGTCTAGAATATAATAGATACTTAATAAGTGCTTACTTTCTCCTTACCAGCTACTCAATTCCCCAAGCATCTACTATGTGCTGAGCACTTGCCAAGTGCCAAGGATAAAAGGTAAAGAAATTAAGTAATACCTATTCTTAAGGAACTTACATTCTACTGGAAGGGAGAACATGTGCATTTACTAATATAAATAATAAGTATAAATTGAATAAATACAACATAAATAAAGTAAATATAAGTAAAATAAATACAACATATACGCAAGGTTGTTAAATTCAGGATACATAGGGAGGAATCTTGACAATTAGGAAGTTCAGGAGTGGTTTTATGTAAAAGATGATAATCAATCTATGTCTTAAAAGAAAAGAATGGATATGAGAGGGGGAGGGGGAGAATGTATTTGAAGCATAAGAGACATGAAACACTACCATGACTATCTTTGGCTGGATTGTAGAGTATAGGAAAGGCAGTAATAAATGAGTTTAGAAAGATAGGTTAGAGTAAGACTGTGGAAGACTTTAAAAGTCAAATTGATAAATACAGCTTTTCATATCTGGACACATAGTTGTGTCTAATGATAAGCTTCTCTAGAGCAAGGTGGAGAGGGTAGGAGAACCTCATAGCAGAGAACCACAGAAAAACCTCAGGGAAGCTTTCAAAACAATGTGTAGTATTTATTATGTAGTTTTTCAAAAAAAAATAAACATTGTAAAATGGAAATTCATGATTTTATATTGAATCTGCTTTTTGTGTTGTGGCATGTGGAATTTTTTTTTTTTTGGTCCTTTTGTATTTAAGTTCAAAATGAATTTTTAAAAATCGTTTTAAAAGTCAAACAGAGGAATTTATATTTTATCCTAGAGAAAATAGGAAGCCTATAGGAAAGTAACTTAATCAGATATGTGCTTAAGGAAAATCACTTTAGCAGGATAGGGTGGAGATGGAGAGATATTAGAAGCAGGGTGGACTATATAGGGAAGTCCTTCCACAGCATGAAAACTCCGCTCTCCACAGCCTAATTCATAACAACATGATGAATTGATATTAGTTTTATAAATGTATTTGAAAGTGCTTAACTTAATAGTCTTTGATCTTAACTTCTTAGATTCTCCTTTTAGAGAAGTCAGTCCCCCTTATTTTGTGACTATTATTTAATAACTAAATGGTCACATTTTAAATGTGGTTGAAAAGCTTATGAAGTCTAATAATTATGTTCCATTAATGTGTGTTCCAGGTCCTTATAATTAAGGTCCTTTAGGAAAGGACCCATGTTCATGACTCTCTTAGAAACTAGGATTTTAACCCTCCACAGAATATCCTATAATAAATTGAATGATTTATTATGAGTGGGGATGGGAAGTCATACATAACAATTTTCTCTAGGAGGTTGGGAGGAGGAAGCAAGACAAATAGCTCAAAACTTGTCCAAGGCAAGTACTGTAAGATATTAACAGTTTTTGTACAGTTATTACACATTCTCAAATCTCTAGCTCCCAAAACAAATCTAGGGTGAGGCAAGGTGAGCTACAAAAAGTTAGACCCATCTTTTAGTACATTAATTTTAGATGCCATACAATGCATACCTGGTTTCATCAATAATCAATTAATTGAGGTAGCTCTTAAGAATTGCTCTTAATTGTGTAAATTTTATTTTTATGCCAATCCTGACATACAAGTCTTTTAATCTCCTCTATTACTCTATTGTGGTTGATTGAAGTCAACATTCCAGTAATGGAATGTTGCAATGTGATTTTTTCCAATTACTTTTATTTCCTCCAAGAACTGGAGCTAATCTCTTCAAGGAGGCTGCCAACAGCACATTGTCTCCATTCATCCAGGCAACCTATTATTTGGATTTACCTTTCTGGGTGGTGACTTCCCAAAGAGGTAATAATTGATATCAGGAATATTATCCAGGGGTAGAAGTTTAGTGGGCAGGACTATGCCAACCCTGATGAGTTTATTGAAATATTTTATGGGGGTAGGGTAGGGAATTTGTTTTTTATTATTGTTCTGAACTTAAGAAATAAAATAAATATGTATAATAAAGTGGGATAGAAAAACAGTGGATTGCACCTGAAATTGTAGGTTCATTATGTATTTGCTATTCCTTTCAAATATACAACAAAGTTATCATGTAACTTTCTTTATTTTCCCTTTCTTACCATCTCAAACTTTGAGATAGCTACTGTGAGAAGTAATTCATTTTGACCCCTACTCTATTCCAATCAGTATTCATCAATTTGATAGAATCATAGCAAAGTTCTGGATATAAGAGCCCAGAGCTCTGAGTTACAGATTCTAAGTTCACTTGCTTATTTAAAGGAAGTTAACTTAAAGATCCTCCACCCTTGTTTTGCCTTGTAATGGTGACCTAAGTCACAAAGTCATAAAGATATGAAAAGGCTCCCAAAATATTTTTGTACTTCTTGACCAATCACTTGTCCAAAAAGAACAGATGACCATCTTCTGGCCACTTAGATCATTGACTTATAATAGCTTGTACTTCATGCCCAAATTAAAATTTTCCTTATTTCACTCAACTTGTGAACCCTGCATATCATTTTTAGCTTATGCATTACATGTCAATCAAAAGAATTATTCTGTATTTGTTATAGTTGTATTGGAATGGCTGAACATCTAGTCCTATAAAAATAGGGTCCTGGAAGGAGGAGGGATTTCAGATCATGAGGAAAATCTGTAGATCTGTTCGTTTTCTGGATTCAAATACCATTTTCTTTCACAGAATTTTTCAGACTAATTAAGATATTTATAATAGTTCAAATGACTTTTTGCTCAGAGTTGTTCTTAAAACAATACTGCTGTTACTATGTACAGTACATAGTAACTCTAGGTTCTATTTATTTTGCTCTTCATTATTTTGTGGGAGGTCTCTCCATACTTTTCTAAAATTATTGAGCTCATCATTTATCATAGCAGATCAATATTACATTATGAACATATACTACAATTTAATGTTTAGCCATTCACCAAGTGATAGACATCCCTGCAATTTCCAGTTCTTTGTCAAAGGGAGCTGCTCTATATATTTTAGGACATGTAGTTTACTTTTCATTTCCCTTAATAATCATGGGAAATAGACTTAATTGTATTGATGAGTAAAAGGTAATAGGCAGGTTAATAACTTTTTGGATATAATTCCAAATATCTCTCTAAAATGGTTGGATTTGCTCACAGATTCACCAAGAATGAATTAAAGTCCCAATTTTTCCATATCTTCCAACATATGTCCCTTTCCTTTTCTATAATTTTAGTCAACCTGATAGATGTAAAACAATATCTTAAGGTTGTTTCAATTTTCATTTCCCAAATCAATAATGATTTAGAGCAGGGATGAAGAACCTTTTTTTCCTGCCCAAGGTCATTTGGATATTTATAATATCATTCAAAAGGCTATACAAAATTATAAATTACAAAACTCAAACAGTGGGAGGTTATTGTACCTAGCTTTCAGCTCTTCATCATTTGTGTTTGCTTTGACAATGATTTGGCCAGCCTTCTATGTCCTCAGGAGACATTTCCCATCCCTGATTTAGACCATTTTTTTCATAAGACTATAAATTGTTTTGATTTCTTATTCAGAAAACTGTCTTTATATCCTTTGATCTGTTGAGGAGTGATTTTTATTCTTATAAAATTGACAAAGTTATTTATATATTTGAGATATAAGACCTTTATTTGAGAAACTTAGAATTTTTTCCCCAATTTTCTGCTCTCCTCATGATCTTGGCTACATTGTTCTATTTGTACAAAATCTTTTTAATTTAATGTACTAAAAATTATCCAATTTGTACTTCCAACACTCTCTCTTGTTTGTTCATAAATTATTCACCTATTCATAAATCTGCTTATTCCTTCTCACCTTCAGCAACAGCCCAAGACTGCTTTTAGGCAGCACAGCCTGGCCTGGTGTCCCTTGAAAGCAAAGGATCCTTCAATCTTTCCTTATTCAGATGTCTGACCCTCCACACAGTCTTTGAAGTGAGAATTCCTAAGGTTGACCCGCCTTCCAATCCCGATGCCCCCAGGATTTGTTTGTTGTTTCAGTGAGAAATAACCTGGAGGTGTTTGCACTTTACTCAAGCTGAACCTCCTCTCTCTCTGGTCTTTTCTCCAATCTCATCCAGTGGATTCACTGCTCTGCCCCAGCTCTTGTTTATTTTTGCAGCTCTTATGTTCACCCTGAGGTACTATTTTGTCTTGTTTGTGAAGAAAATCTGGAGAACATCTAATTTTCTGATCTATTCTATCATATTCCCAGAATCCCCCTCTCTCTCTATATATATATATATTGGGTAGGGAATTTCTTAATAAAGCCTAATATCATATTTACTTTTTTAATAATCACATACCACTGTTGATTCATAGAATTTATAGTTCCCTGAAAAGGTTATCCATAACTTTATTTAAGCCATGGAGAAAATTTTTTTCTTTTTCTTTTTCTTTCTTTCTTTCTTTTCTTTTCTTTTTTTTTTTTTTGCCAAAAGAAGTAATAAAATTTATTTCTATTAAAATTATTTATGAGAATTTTTCTTCCCTAAAACTGTTTTTATTTTTTATTAAAGCTTTTTTTATTTTTTAAAACATAAGCATGGATAATTTTTCAACGTTGACCCTTGCAAAAACTTGTGTTCCAAATTTTCCCTTTCTTCCTCCTACTCTCTCCCCTAAATGGCAAGTAATCCAATATGTGTTAAACATGTTAAAATATATATTAAATCCAATATATACGTGCATATTTATACAATTATCTTGCTTCACAAGAAAATCAGATCAAAAAGAAAAAAATAGGAAAAAACAAAATGCAAGCAAACAACAACAAGAGTGAAAATGCTATGTTATAGTATGGACAAAACTCTTAAATAGCTTTTAGAGATCTCTAAAGCACTCCACTGAAGACAAAGTTCTAAACTGATATGTAAATGAATTAATCACTACTCTTTAGGTCTGATAATTCTGCCAATTCCCAAATCTACCTAACTGTACCATTACCTAACCTACATCACTCTTTCCTGATAATTCCTCAAAGACTCTCTCTCTATCTTGGCTACTTTTCAAAATCATTGACAATGAATTAACAATAACATTTGCCTGTTCTTTTCAGATATAGTTTTCTGGGTCTTGTGATTTTAACTTGTTAAAATCAAGAGATTCATATCTATTTACTTATATTGGGCAACAGTTTCTTATTAGCCTCCTTCCCCACACCCCCCATCTGTTTCAGCCTAAAAATTATTCTTCCTGTCAGAGAAGTTAAAAACAGTTGAATAGTTTTACTTTCTCTCCATTATCTATAAATGGGCCCTATTTGTTCTTCATCCCTTTTTTCTTCCCCAGGATGATTAGACACATACACAATAGTCACACACACACACACACACACACACACACACACACACACACACACACACTACCCTTTTTTTACTTTTTAAAAGAAATTTTTTGATAGCCTATATTTATTCTGAACTTTTAGATTCTTGATATTCTGTTCCATACCTATGTATATATGATCTTTTGCTTGTTCTTGCTTTTTTTTTTTAAGCTGGTTAGTAAATTCTATGTGAACGTTTTTTGATCTTTTTAGATCCCTCCTCTTTTTGGTTCTCATTGGAATTGTTTCTTCTGTGTCCTCTAAATTTCAACTAAATTTCAGGCTTCAGAATTTTAGTTCATGAACTCTTATTGATCCTCTATGAAGCCCAAAAGATTTTTTATATGTTTTTAACTCTTTATCTTTTTTGTCTGTCATTTTATATCTCATGAAATTGAAGAATAATGGTCAAGATTACCATAATTTCTACTTGAACATTGTTTCACTCCTCTGGTCATTTTCCAGCTTAAATAACATCCTGCTTAAAACATAGTACATAGGATTTAATGTAGTAATACATATGAAGCAAAGATGTTCTAGTATATGTTCAACAACCAGCTCTCCAGTAAAAAAAAAAAAAGTACATACTTTTAAGTTTAAACTGCATTACTAATATTTTCTCCATTGCTTTCTTAAATCAAGACAGTCAAAAAAACAATAAACCAATCCTTAATTTGTATTACTTGCTGACTTCCAAGGTGTAAATGCTCACAATGAAAATTTAACAATTTGATTTTGTAAACTGGTTCATATTGACTCTAGCATACTCCTGATATAATTATACCAGAATAGAATGGGACTATTAATTACCTCTCTATTCCTCCAAAAATATATCTCATTCTGTATTTTTAAGTTCATTAACCCTCTAGCAGGGTTTGTCACAGTATTGCTTAGAATTCTAAAATCTTTTGAAAAAAATTTTTTAATGTTTTCATTACATATCTTTATTTACTTATTTATTTATTTATTTAATGGCTTTTTATTGATAGTACATGTGCATGAGTAATTTTTTAACATTGTCCCTTGCAATCACTTCTGTTCCAACTCTTCCCTTCTTTCCCTCCACTCCCTCCCCTAGATGGCAGGCAGTCTTATACATGTTAAACATGCTAAAGTATATCTTAAATACAATATATGTGTACACGTTTATACAGTTCTCTTGTTGCACAAGAAAAATCAGAATTAGAAAGGTAAAAATAACCTGGAAAGAAAAACAAAAATGCAAGCAGCCCACATTCATTTCCCAGTGTTCTTTCTCTGCATATAACTGGTTCTGTTCATTACTGATCAATTGGAACTGAATTGGATCTTCTCATTGCTGAAGATATCCTCTTCCATCAGAATTGATCCTCATATAGTATAGTTGTTGAAGTTCATAATGATCTCCTGGTTCTGCTCATTTCACTTAGCATCAGTTCATGTAAGTGTCTCCAAGCTTCTCTGGTCATTTCTTACAGAACAATAATATTTCATAACATTCATATACCACAATTTACCCAGCCATTCTCCAATTGCTGAGCATCCATTCAATTTCCAGTTTCTTGCCACTACAAAGAGGGCTGCCACAAACATTTTTGCACATACAGGTCTCTTTCCCTTCTTTAGTATCTCTTTGGGGTATAAGCCCAGTAGAAACACTGCTGGATCAAAAGGGATGCACAGCTTGATAACTTTTTGAGCATAGTTCCCAACTGCTCTCCAGAATGGTTGGATTCATTCACAACTCCACCAACAATGCATCAGTGTCCCATTCCCGCATCCCCTTCCAACATTCGTTTTCCTGTCATCTTAGCCAATCTGACAGGTGTGTAGTGATTACATATCTTTTAAAATAACAGTATTTCATCATTTTCTTTTCCCATCCATTTTACCTCTCCTATATCTTTTGAATAAAATTCATTTGTGGCTGTTACCTCAATAAGCCTTGATAATGCCTAAGAAGTCAAATTTTCCTCCTTGATTAAGTTCCTCTTGTCAATTTCCTAAATTTCAAACATGTATGCAAACATTTGAGACCATAGGTTAATTACTGTTTCTTTCTTGGATTTTGTCTTTTATGAACTTCCAGGTATCTCAATTGGTAAAGAAGGAAGACTTTTGTAGATTCTTCCCACGTTATCTAACTTATAGGATGCATAGGTAATCTTCTCCCTTCCCTATACTTTTTATTTTTTAATAATTTTTTTCCTAATTACATGTCAAGACAATTTTAAGCATTTATTTTTACAAGATTTTGAGTTCCAAAGTATTTTCCTTCCCTCTCTTCCTTACTCTTTCCCAAAAATGGTAGGCAATTTGATATAGGTAATACATGTACTATCATGTAAAGCCTATTTCCATATTAGTCACAGTCATGAAATTAGATAAATTTAAAAACATGAAAAAGAATAAAGTGAAAAAATACATTTCAATTTGTATTCATAGCCCATCAGTTCTGTATCTAGCTAGCAATAATATTTTCTATTATGGGTCCTTTAGAACTTTCTTAGAATATTGTATTGTTGAAAAGAGCTAATTTATTCATAATTGATTATTGTACTATGTTGCTTTATACTGTTTACAATGTTTTCCTGGTTATGGTCATTTCATTTTGCATCAATTCAAATAAGTATTTCCAGGTTTTTCTGAAATCTGCCTGTTCATTATTTCTTATTACATGATAGTATTTCATTATATTCATAGACCGCAGCATGTTCAGTCATTTCCCCAATTCATGAGTATTCTATCAGTTTCCAATATTGTGTCACAATGAAAAGAACTGCTATAAATGTTTTTGTATATGTAGGTCCTTTTCCTTTTTTTATAATCTCTTTGAAATATAGATATAGTAGAGATATTGCTGGATATCTTTTTTATAATCCTTTGAGAATAGTTTTAAATTGCTTTCTAATATGGTTGAATCAGTTTACACCCACCAACAGTTCATTAGTGTCTCAATTTTCTCCCACTTCTACAACATTTACAATTTATCTTTTTTTAAAAATCATATTAGCCAATCTGATAAGTGTGAGGTCGTACTTCAAAGTTGTCTCAATTTGCAGTTCTCTAATCAAAAGTGATTTAGAGCACATCTGCATGTGCTTTTAGATAGCCTCGATTTCTTCATCTGAAAACTACTTGCTCATATCCTTTGACTATCACTTGGATTGGCTTGCATTCTTGTAAATCTGACTCTGTTCTCTATGTATTTGAAAAATGAGGATTATATCAGACTCTTGCTCTAAAGATTGTTTTCAGTTTTCTGTTTTCCTTCTAAGATTGGTTACACTGGTCTTGTTTGTACAAAAGCTTTTTGTTTTACTATAACCAAAATTATCTATTTTACATTTTGTAGTTCTCTCTTGTCTTTTGGCATGAACTCTTCCTTTCCCCATTGTTCTCACAGATAACCTATCCCTCCCTCTTCTAATTTGCTTATGGTATCAGCATTTATATCTAAATCATATATCCATTTTGACCCTATCTTTGTATTCAGTGTGAGGTGTTTGTCTCTAGCTTGTTTATATCTTACTGCTTTCCAATTTCCCCAGCAGTTTTTGTCAAACAGTGAGCTCTTAACCCAAATGCTAGGATCTTTAGAATGATCAAACGCTAGGTTATTATGATCATTGATGACTGTGTTTTATATACTTTATTCAACTGATCCACCACTCTATTTCTTAGCCAGTAGATAATACTAAAAAGTTTTGATGAATAATAGAGTTTGAGATCTGGTATTGCTAAGTCGTGTTCCTTTGTATTTTTTTTTCATTTATTACCTTGATATTCTTGACCTTGTATTCTTCCAGATCAATTTTGTTGTCTTTTCTATCAAATAATTTTTTGGTTGTTTGATTGGTAGGGTACAGCCTAGCCATGAGCAATTGCTTATTTTCCAATTGTTTATATTTGACTTTACTTGTGTAAAAAGTGTTTTGTGATTGTGTTCCTCTTGACAGGTAGATTCCCAAATATTTTATATTCTTTATAGTTATTTTAATTTGAAGGTCTATTTCTATCTTTTACTGATGAGCTTTGTTGGTCATTTACAGAAATGCTAATGATTTATGTGGGTTTATCTTAGATCCTGCTATTTTGCTAAAATTATTAATTATTTTAAATAGTGTTTTAGTTGATTCTCTAGAATTCTTTAAGTATCATTACATCATTTGCAAAGAATAATAGTTTTGTTTCCTCATCTATTCTAATTTCTTTGATTTCATTTTCCTCTCATTGTTATAGCTAACATTTCTAATACTATATTGAATAATAAGGGTGATAATGGAAATCTTTGCTTTATTTCTGATCTTATTGGGAAGGCTTCTAGCTCATAATCATTAAAGATAATGTTTGATAATGGTTTTACATAAATATTGCTTATCAACTGAAGGATGCTTATACTCTCTAGTATTTTTAATAGGAATGCATGCTGTATTTTGTTAAAAAAAGTTTTTCAGCATTGATTGAAATATTCATATGATTTCTGTTAGTTTTGTTATTGATATGGTCAATTATGTTGATAATTTTCCTAATACTGAACCATTTCTGTTTTACTGACATAAATCCCACTTTGTCACAGGATATAATCCAAGTGACATATTGCTGTAATTGCCTTGCTAGTATTTTGTTCAAGATTTTTACATTAACATTCAATAGGGAAATTGTTATGTATTTTTTTCCCTCTGTTTTAGCTCTTTTTTGTTTATCAGCACTATATTTGTGTCATAAAAGGAGTTTCTTAGGACTCCTTCCTTGCCTATTTTTCCAAATAGTTTATATCATATTGAAATTAATTGTTACTTAAATGTTTGGTAGAATTCCCTTGTGAATCCATCTAGCTCTGGGATTTTTTCTTAAGGTGTTCATGAATCCCTTCTTCAATTTTTTTTTTCTAGATGGGGTAATTTTGGTATTCTATTTCCTTATCTATTAATCTAGGTAATTTTTATTTTCATAAATATTCATTGATTTTGTTTAGATCTTCAGATTTCTTAGCATATGATTGGGCAAAATATTTTCTAATAATTGTTTTAATTTCTTCTTCATAGGTATATTTCACCATTTTAATTTTTGATACTAGATGTTTGGTTTTCTTCTTTGTTTTTTTTAAATCAAATTAACGTGTGGCTTATCTATCTTATTGAGGGTTTTTTTTTTCCCATAAAACCAGCTCCTAGATTTATTAGCTCAATGATTTTTTTCCCCCTGGAGGTAATTGGGGTTAAGTGACTTGCCCAAAGTCACACAGCTAGGAAGTGTTAAGTGTCTGAGGCCAGATTTGAACTCAGGTCGTCCTGACGTTAGGCTGATGCTCTATCTACTATGCCACTTAGCTGCCCCTTCAATGATTTTTGAAAAACTTTCAATCTTAATCTCACTTTTGAGTTTTAGGATTTCTAGTTTGGTGCTCAATTGGAAATTTAAAATGTTTTTCTAGGTTTTTTTTTTTTTTTTAGTTGAATGCCCATTCATTGATCTGTTATTTTTCTATTTTGTTGATGTAAGATGTTATGGAAATAAAATTTCCCCAAAGTGCTGTTTTGGCTGCATCCCATAAATTTTGATATGTTGTCTCATTATTGTCATTCTCTTTTGCTGAAATTAATGTTTCTGTGATTTGTTCTTTGACTCATTATCTTGATTGTTTAGATTCTAATTTTTAATCTATATTTCCATTGTGTTGAACATAATTTTTATTGCATTATGATTCAAAAGGAAAACATTTAATATTTTTGTCTTTCTATACTTGATTTTGAAGTTTTCATGATCTATTGCATATTTGTGTAGGTGTCATGTGCTGCTGAGAAAAAACGATTTTCCTTTCTGTTCCCATTCAATTTTCTTCAAAGGTGCATCATATCTAACCTCTCTGACATTTTATTTACTTCTTTAGTTTCTTTCTTGTTTATTTTTTATTAGATTCATGGAATTTTGAGAGGTAACAGTTGAGGTCCCCAACTAGTATAAGTTTGCTATCTATTTATAGGTAACTTCTCATCTAAGAATTTGGATGCCATATGTCTTGATGCATATATGTTTAGTATTGATATTGCTTCATTGGCATCTTTTAGCAGGACGTAGTTTCCTTCCTTATCTCTTTTAATTAGTTTTATTTTTGCTTTTTCTTTGAGATCAGTATTGCTACCCCCTACCTTTATTTATTTTTTTACTTCAGCTGAAGCATAATAGATTCTGCTCCAACTTCTTAGTTTTACATTATTTGTATCTGTGTCCTTTGAATATGTTTCTTGTAGATAATATATGGTAGGATTCTGGTTTTTGATTCACTCTGTTACCCACTTCCATTTGATAGGAGAGTTCATTTCATTCACATTCATAGTTATGATTGCTATGCATTTCCGCCAACCTATTCTTCCTCTTGTTTATTCTCTCTTTACTTTCACTCTTTCATTCCTCATCACTGTTTTGCTTCTGTCTGCCTCCTCCTCTGATTTGTTCTTTCTTTTGTCAGTCCTGCCCTCCCTCTTTATTTAATCTCTTCCTCCCCATTTCCTTATTGAATAAGATAGATTTCTTTATTCACCTGATATTGTATGTTATTCCTTCTTTGAACTGATACTAATGAAAATAAAATTCAAGCAATGCTTATCACCCATCCTCCCATCTTTGCTTCCACTATGATATGTCTTTCATGCCACTGCATGTGAAATGATTTACACCATTCTACCTCTTCCTTATTTCTGAACACACCATACTCTTTTTCATCCTTAATTATTTTTTATGTCATACCCATGCTTTTGTCTGCATATATCCCCTTTTTTCTCTTTTTATGTTTCTCTTGAGTCTTGGTGTTGGAGATCAAATATCTGACTTAATTCTAATCTTCTCCTTATGAAAGCTTGAAATATTTCTATAAAATTAAATGGCCATATTTTCCCTTGATGTATTTTACCTAATTTCAGTGGATAAGTGATTTTTGGTTATAGTTTTAACTCCTTTGCCTTCCAGAATACCATGTTCCATGACTTCCTATCTTTTAAAGTTGTAGCTGCTAAGTCCTATGTCATCCTGACTATGGCTTTCTGATATTTGATTTGTTTCTTTCTGGCCACATGCAGTACTTTTTTCCCCCCATGAACTAATAGTTCTGAAATTTGGTTATATTGTTTCTTGGTGTTTTTATTTGGGGATTTCTTTCCTGAGGTAATAAGTGGATGCTTTCAATGCCCTATTTTACCCTCTGGTTCCAGGATAGCAGGGCAATTTTCCTTGATAATTTCTTAAAAAGTGGTTGGTAGTCATTTTGATTATGCCTTTAAGGTAGTCCAGTGATTTCCATATTGTCTTTCCTGGATTTATTTTCTAAGTCAGTTGATTTTTCTCATGAGTTATTTTACATTTTTTCTATTTTTTTCATTATTTGGATTTTTAATTGATTTTTGACATCTTATGAAGTCATTAGCTTTTACTTGCCCAATTCTAAAGAGTTGTTTTCCTTAATTAGTTTTGGCCAATTATGCTTTTTAAGCAATTGTTTCCCCTTTTCCAAGATGTTGACTCTTTTTCCATAATTCTCCTTCATTACTCTCATTTTTTTCCAACTTTTCTTCTACCTTTCTTGATATGATTTTAAGCTCATTTTTGAGCTCTTCTATGAGTTCTCTTTATTCCATTTTTCACTTTTGTTTGAGGTTTTGTCCCTAAATAAATGTTATCCTCTTCTAAGTTTGTTTCTGGATCTTTCCTGTCACCCCAACAGCTTTCAATGGTCAGAATCTTGTTGTTGTTGTTGTTGTTGTTGTTGTTGTTATTTGCTTATCTTTTTTGGCTTTTTTCCTTTCTTTTAAATTTGAGCTCTGCTCCTGGAATGGATATGGTATGGTCTCAGGCTTCTTGTGCTAAGGGCTGCGGGACCTGGCTATTACCATACTCCATTAATGTTATCTTGAGACCCATGGGAGATCCTCTTGTTTGATGCTTGTGAGGGGGTGAAATGGAGGGTGGCTGGTGCTAGTGAGACCTTAGGGAATTGGTAGCTAAGCCAAGGTCCTAATAGTGGTATCTCACATGTGGTGAGGCCAGTGAGGTGTTTTAATGTTTCTGTGAGGAAACACTGAAAGGAACCTGGGTGCCAGAGATTGCCCATTTACCTAGGACAAAGTTGAAGCATATGACAGTTCTCAGAGCTAGAGTCTGCCCATTCTACTGGTTATTCTGATGCACATAGTTGGACAGGAGGAGGTTCTGGTATTAGCCTTTGTTTGCTCCGCTGCATTGGGGATTAGGATCTATTCCAAGTTTGGTGGGGCTTGCTGCTAGCTTGCTGGGATGCTTCCTGTCCTAGATTGCAATCCCCTTTTACCCAAGTGAATCAGATTTTTACTGCTAATAATCCATGTTTCTTGGTATCAAAGATTGTTTCACTCTGTCTTTTTCCTGGTTCTGTTGTTGGAAGATTTGTTTGGGGCACTATTTTATGGTTGTTTGGAGATGAATATGGTAGAATTATGGCAATTTACTACTTACTGCACCATATACTTTTCAATTTAAGACATTTTTTAAAAATTACCTTTGCAAGATACTACAAATATAGTTTTATGAGCATTTATTAGGCACACTACTGTTCTAATGAGAAAATTGCCATCCCTATATTTTTAAGCTGTGATCTGTATATCCAAATCCTATTCCCAGACCTTACCTTCCTAAGTTTCTGTCTATTTCCCAAATAATTTTTTCTTTATATATCTCCTTGCCTTCAGGGAGCAACAACAATGATCTCTTGCTATGTCTTCAGTTTTTTGCCTGACTTCAAAATCATTGGTTATAGTTTACTATGTTCCTTCTGGCTATGTCATTTATGCCTGTGTGCGTCATCAGAAGTGCTGGCTGTCATCTGTTTTGATAAGTCTTGAAAGGTTTTCCATTGTCCAGGATATGTCCCCACCCACTGCTACCACCTAGACATAATACCTTTAGGTTGTTGGCCTATAAATAGCAGCCTCAGTACTAGTGACCAGGGAATCACCAATTGCTACTAATTTTCTTCTGACATAAGCTGGATGATTTCTCACTGGATAGCATATGTAGCTCTATGATATCATTCTTGAAAGAACAAGAAGCTTTTTCTTTCTCAGAATACTCAGTTCATTCTCTTCAGGAAAAGCCTTATATCTATTTTAAAATCCTTGGTGTAATATAGCATGTTCCTCTTCCTTTAGTCTATGTGTAAAATACTTTCACTCACGAATATTGTCCCAAGGGTTATCCCTTGTTTTCATATTGGATTCTATTTTTTCCTTACTGATGGCTTATTTTTATTTCTTTTAGAAACTCTTCATTCCTCCTAATGTTATTAAAATATATTAAAGTATATTATAGTATATAAATATTAAAGTATAGAGAAGCATTCTCTTAAGTCTCTTAATTGTTTCTTGCCCCAGAAAGTTTAGCCTACATTTGCAATGCCAGAAGTCACTAAAATAATGGCATACTCTAATAGAAATCACTGCATGATTTACCATGATTAAACCAACATAGTGGCTGAGATTTTCATTTTTGTTTACTTGAATTCTTAGCCCTAAGCACCTGCTTATAACATTTAGGATCAAATATGTATCAACTCTTAATAAATTGACCACCCCATTCAACTTCCTTTCCTTATACCCAACAATTTCATAGCCATAGTCACTTAAGTTTTATACTATCCTCCTATTCGTTTCACCAATTTGATCTATCCACCAAACAACTTTATTAAAGAGAAGGTCATTCTTTTTGATATTCTGGAGAACTGAGAGGATTTTGTTTTGTTTTTTAATAGAAAGGAAGCTAGTCTGTTCTTTGAGCACAGATAAGAGTTGTTTGGCTGAGGCAAAATATAAATAACATGTATTTTGTGAAGATAACAAATTCTTCCTAGCTTCCATATTTGGTGAAAATCAGAGCACAGATCCTTAGTTTTCTGCCATCTTATTGAACTAACTGCTATGGTCAATTGCCAATTGGATAAAGCCTTTGGGATGGGAGTGGGAGCTCAGCAGTTGAGATTCCTGAGAAATATGTATTTAGAACAATCTTCCAGGGCTTGCTTGCTCAGCTATTTTGGATTTCCAATTAGAGGCTTCCTGCCAAAGGCCCATAGCTACTATAGGGAAGGGTAAATTTAGCTGAATACAGTTACTAGTCACTTATTCCTTCTCTTCTGCACAGTCTTATAACTAAACAGCTTTTACTTTTGTCTAAGTACTTTCCTAGATCCTCTTGGTCAACTTCACTTAAGAGTCTTAGGGATCTTGAGTTTGCATACGATATTTTTATTTTTTTTTCATATTGTCCATTCATCACATATTAAGCTAAGTAGAATAAAGGAAAAGACAATGATAAATACCTGTGGCATTTGCCTTTTCATAATAAGTGGTATTTCACTACCTTAAATGTTATCATGAAATAAGAAAAATGAAATATCTTCTCAAACTTTTTAAATAGGGGGCCAGTTCACTGTCCCTCAGACTGTTAGAGGGCCGGACTATAGTAAAAAACAAAAACTTTGTTTTGTAGACCTTTAAATAAAGAAACTTCATAGCCCTGGGTGAGGGGGATAAATATCCTCAGGTGCTGCATCTGGCGTGGGTCGTAGTTTGAGGACCCCTGCTAAGATATATCTGTTAGCCTGCACCTAATCAAATAAAAATGGACTTGACCAGATTAGATACTTTAACAGTTCATAAACGCCCCTTTTTATTTTAAAATTTATTTGCTGCTTTTTATTGAGGGAATTTTTTTATTATGTGTTTGAGTGCAGGCAAATGTTAATGCAGGCTTTTGTCTCTCTTCATTTGTACCATGACTTGCATGAAAAATTAAGTTCCATGTTCAAAATTAAATTGTGCACATTTATACAGAATGGGAGCAGTTGTCAATAGAATTTGGAATGGAATACTCCACTTTATGGAGTAAATTTGGAAATTACAAAGTTCACCAATATAGAATTTTGTTCTTATAGTCTGAAAAACTTTATACATCTTTAGGCAGGAATATTAGATAAACAGCATATAGTAGAAAAATGTCACCTTATAGTCTCGCTATTCTAAACATGAATAACTAGACAAAATGAGGAGATAATAGAGTTTCTAACCTGTGAATATAGAGTTTGGGAAAATCCAAATAGTTCTCACAACATGAGTTGGAGAGGTAGAGAGAGGAAGGGAGGAGTTAGGAATGGCATTTAGAGTAGTCACTGGAAGAATCAATCAATCAATCAATCAATCAATATTTATTAAGTGTCTACACTGTATAAGGCCCTGTGCTAAGCACTGGAGATATAAAAAAAAGGCAAAAGAACATGAAGGAAAAATAGAAAGCTAAATGGTGAAACATGGGAGATCTGCTGATGCTAGAAGAGGACAATCCCCAATATCTGTGTATGTAAGCCCTTATGAAAAGTGTAACTATCTTAGCAGAAAAAAAAATAGTTCACTCATTCTTCATCCTAAAAAAGAGGGGAAAGTTGATATTCCACAAGAAATGAAAAAGGATGCAAAAGATTCAAATAAATTTTCTCATCAGTGTATGATTCTAATAAGCAAGAATGTTGAGTGAGAGAAGAGGTAGCTGACACAGTTAGTATTTGGGTCAGCTATCACTCTCCATAGTTAAAGGAGTTTGAATCAGGGGACTTGAGAGACATAAAGTTTGTTGTCCAGCTTTTGCTGAACAGTCTTTGGCCCTCTGTACTGGCACAGCATCTGGGGTCATATAAGAGTCTAAAGAGAGCATCACTGACCAACTGTGTGACTTTAGGCCTTATTTACCCTGGATTTCATTTTCCTCTTCTCCAAAATGAGGGAGTTAGACTAAATTACCTCTGAAGGGCCTTCCAATTTGATATCAATGATTCTATGTCCCTAATGAACTCTTACTTCTGAAGGCACTGATGGGTGATTTGGCTATTCCTGTTAGAAGGGGTCATATACTATGAGAGTGATATGATACGATAAGCTCCAAAGCTTTTCTTTGCTCTTTAAAGTTTGTTTTAATATTTGTCTAATTAATACTGAATGTCAGCCTAAGATAAATTGTGATCCATCAGAGCAGCTCTTGATTTGAATGTCTTCCATCATGAAAGAGTTGAGAAAAGGACATTAATAGCCATGGCATGAGGAAAGAATGAGAAAGGGATAAAAAAACACAAACCCTCTGTCAGGATTGTAGAGATTCTGTCAGAGATGGAGGCTTTAGGGCTAAATGAAAAAATTTTTTTATTATTATATAACTTCTCAAAGTAGAGCAAAAGATGAATCTAAGATTTGGGTGGTTTTTTTTTTTTTCCCTACATTAAAGCCTGAACCATGATAAAGCAGATTTAGTGATAGAAGGAAAGTTGCTGAATAAGAAGCAGCTGCTTCCATTAGAATCAGTAACTTTGATCGATTTTGCTTTTGACTTGCTTTTTCTTCATAAGGTTAAATGGACTCATCCACCTTTAAGAGGGTAGAAGTGAAGTCATTGACTAAAAGAAAAGTCAAATCCACAGGGAAGGGTGGAACTGGAATTTACTTTTTTGCCAACCAGAACTGCTCTCTAATTCCCTGCTACAAAGGGATTATAATTTCTTCATATGTGAAATTATTGCTGCTCATTAATGAACAAGGCTGGTTTTCATCTCAACTCCTTTTTTATAGTTTTCAACTAAACCTATTGATAGATGTCTTCTTGACTTCTCTCAGACTGTAAAATTATTTATTATGAAAATAATTGAAAAGGTAAAATTTGTTTTCAACAAAGATGCCTATAATATGAAAACAATGGTACTGTGGCCCTATGTCTAGATCATCTTTTAAGCTGAATTGAATCACATGACATCTTGAAAACAACACAGATATATATAAATATATAGATATATAGATTAAAAAGATAGAGATATTCTGACCATATGTGTGTGTGTGTCTGTCTGTGTGTATATGTGTGTCTGTGTATATGTGTGTATGTGTATACTGACCTTATAGTCCCAAATTCTCCTATTATGGAGGAGTTGCAAATAGATCCCATCCACTTATAGCTCTCCTCTGAACTCTAGTAGGACCTACAATCTTAGATTGTATATCCTTCAAAATGTTTTAAGAATAGGTGTATGGCTATTCTTAAGTCTCTTGGCAATGAGTCTATGAATAAGCTCAATGAATGACCTTGAATCATTAGGGAATAAGGGTTCTCCAGTTTATCTTTAAAATGTTGTAATATGCTTCTTTAAACCTGAATTTCTGACAAGATGTAGAGGTTTCTCACTATCACCTGCCCTTGTGGCCACTAGGGGGGTCACAGATAATGAAGACAAGGATCCAAATAAGGAGTGCCAATAATCACATTCCTTCCCTTCATTTATGGAATTAAATTCTAAAGAATACTTATTAAAGTTAAATAGCCTATTAAATGAAAACAATAATTACATTTAAAATATTTTTAGCTTTGTCTCTTCAGATAAACTCAGTGCATAGTTTTTCCAATTGCATTGCTAAATAAAAGATTATTAATAGTGAAAAGGAAAGATAACAAGGGCCAGCTAAGTGATACCATTGGATAGATTGTCCAGTCTTTAGCCAGGAACTCATCTTTTTTAGTTCAAATCTGACCTCTGAGTTCAAATTACTAGTTGTGTGCCTCTGGGCAAGTCACTTAACCCTGTTTGCCTCAGTTTTCTCACTTGTAAAGTGAGCTGGAGAAAGAAATGGCACATTATTTCAGTATCTTTGCCCAGAAAATCCCAAATGGGGTCACATGACTGAAAATTACTAAATAACAACAACAAAAAGATAAAATCTATGCAAGACCAGCTATACTCCCAGAAGAAGTAAAATACGATTGTAAATAACTGTTTGAATAGAGATACTTCAATGTATCAATGATTTCATCTACATGGGCATTCCTTAAATCATTTAATCTGACAAGTATGCTGACTTTCAATGAGATCTACTCTGAATTCGAGGGAACCCATACTTGTAATCACATGTTCAAGACTATTTCCTGAAACTCCAGTACTTTATGTATCAAGATTCTTCAAAGCAAAGAGTAATATTAAGGAAACAATAAAAGGAAAAAAATATTTGAGAATTGCTGCCTTAAATAATGCTGATTAAAATTCTTCCATACCTGCCCTGCCTGTGCAATTCTTGTCTAATTCCTCCTGTAAATACCAAGCCTTATCTACCCAAAGTATTGATGACCATAGAAAAAGGAAAATTAAATAGACATAATAAAATTTATTTATTTTATTTTTAATTTTAAGGGATTTTTTGCTTGCATATTCTCTTTTAATGATGAAAGCAATGAAATATAAAGCTATAATAAAAAGCTAAGTCCACTTATATAGTCTATTTTCAACAGAACATTAAAGTTTTAAAAGAACAAATGATTAGAAACTGCAAGACTGTAATTTTCTCTTGTGTCAGCTTGGAGATTTTCTACTATCCACCACTAGGTGGCAGTGTTTCCATTTTCTAGTTTCTGGCACATGAGAGTAGATGAAGTTCTTTGCAAGGACATAAAGACTTTAAAACTAATATTAACAATGGAGACAGATGCTTGAATCAGGAAATGCAATCTATGCTTATTTTTGTGATCTGAATGGCTGTCAGTACAATTTGTTTTTAATATTGTATTTACATGCATATAAAACTAGAACTCCTTGATTTCCTCTTGGTTGACTCTTTCAGAAAGCTTTATACATTATAATATATACTGTAGCAAAATCATTTGTGTCATGAACAACATAAAAAGAAAACAAAGGAAAATGAAATCATTAAATTAATAAATCAATGACATCAAATAATGATAGAATGAATCATACTGGAGAGCTCATTAAATTTAATCTATATATATATATATATATTCAGGGACATAAGAGTACCCCACAATTTTTTTCAAGTTTTTACTTATTTTAGAACCACTCAGGACAAGGCCTGTCCTTGATGTAGGAGAAAAAGTTATGAAATACTTGAAAACTCAGAATAATTTTACTTTGATGTCAGGAAGTAGAAGTGGGAACAATTGGGATGAAAATGGGTAAAACCAGGGAATAGTAAGTTTGTACCCAGAAATCAATTGCATTCTCTTTCTTGATCTTTCTCTCTTCTGTGATTCTTTTTCTCTTTCTTATTCCCTATTTATTTGGCATCCTTTCTTTTTTTGCCTTACTTTAAAGTTTTCAATATGTAAGCCTGTTTAGGAAGCAGGGATGGAGATTTTCAATGGTCTTGAAATTCACCCTCCAACATGACAAGCCCTAGCAACCGCTCAAAGTCACTGAACTTTAATTGCTTCATTTGACAGATGAGCATTATGACATCAGACTCACCTCATAGGTTTGTTGTGAGACTAAATTATATCATATATATGAAAGTACTGTGAAAGCACAAACTACTACCATCACCATGCCCCCCAAATTGGAACATGTTAGAGATATGATTCCTGGGTTTCTTTCAGAAATTACTGAGTTGTTATCTTTGAAATAGGGAAATAGGAGATGTGCCACAAGAATGGAGATAAACATTCATCCAATTTTCAAAACAAAGAAAAAAATATTCTTAAAACAACAAGCTGGAAGCTGTTTAGAATAGTTTTTGAGGTATGGCTTGTAAGCTATTAGAAAGCAACAGGGAGTAAGATTAAGAGCTGCCATTGATTCAGGAACAAGTTAAGCTAAACTAACTTCATTTGTTTTAGACAGAACCATGGGAAATGCTAAAGACATAAAAATACCTAAAGTTTAGAAAGTCTGAGAACATAGACATACCTAGATTTCAGTAACATATCTGAAAAAATATTTTATCTTATCATTATGGACAACATGGTGATGGAGGCTAAATTTGCAGTTATAGGGATTCAGATCTGATTAAACAGCTAAACTCAAAGAATATTGATTAAATGGATGAAAATCCAATCTGTAAGGAGGTCTCAAAGGAAACGCTATGTTTCATTCAATGTTTTAAAGAATGACTGGGATGAAAACAAAAGATGGTACATTTATCAAATCAAATCAAACTTCATGTATCAAATCAAATATCAAAGGGAGAAATAAACAATATTTTGAGTAATCAAATCATCAATAACAATAAAAAAAGATTTCAAAATATTAAAACAATGTGCTAAAGTAATATAAAATTTTATGGGCATAAATTTATAATTCTTCATTTGGAATCAAAAAAGTCAACAGAACAAATGCAAGATGAAGATGTGTCTAGATAATAGTTCATGTGAAAAATAAATCTTGACTGTTTTGTTAGAAATTCAAGTTTAATGTGAGTTATAATATGATATAGAAAACAGAAAATAAATCAATGTGACCTTGAGCTACATGAATATAAATATAGTGTCCAGATCAATTGATTGGATAGTCTTGCTGTATATAGTCTGTCCTGATCATACCATATAGGCAATGTTATATCTTCTTCCAGTACCAACCAGAACTTTTAAAGTTTAAAGTTGAGCAACCAGGATGGTGGGGACTCAAAACCATGTTCTATTCATATTTATTCGATGAACTGGGGATTTTCTAGAGAAAAAAAGACTCAGAAAGGGAAATAGAATCACTGTTCTAGAGCTGGAAGAGATTTTAAAGGCCATTTAATCCCACTCTCTTATTTTACAGATGAGGAAATTGAGACCCTGAGTAGAATGGGGATTGTGTGACTCAACCAGAATCACATGCAAGTTGTTATCATCAGAAATGGAATGTGAAATCAGAACTTTTGCCTGTAGAGCTCATGCTCCTTCTATTGTATCATGATGTTTCGCTTGATATGGAAGACATCCCTTGATATAATTACTATCTTAATTTTATATAGGATTATATAACTTGCATACTAAATAACCTCCTTATGTCCTTCCATCTCTAATATTCTGATGAGTATGCCAGTTGGAAGTTTTATTATTGTCATTTTTATTCACGTTTGTTTTTTTTTTGTTTTGTTTTTGTTTTTCCCCAAATGGAATCCTCAATAAAACTCTACTGATCCCTCTTTCTTATCTTAACAACTTTACTCTCTCCCTAGAGTTCACCCTTCATGTTGCTCTCAGACTAACCTTTTGGCATAGATCTGGTCTTACCAATCTTGCATTCAAAACTCTTTAATTGGATCTGTATACCAAACAGAATAAAGTCCAAATTCCTTTGCTAGCATTCAAGTCTTTATAAAATTTGATACTATTCTACCTTTCTATACCAGGCTTGCTTCCATTCTTGCACTCTATGCTTCCACCAAAATGTACTATTTTTAGTTTCCCAACAAGCATTTTTTCTTTTCCTCCTTTATTTCTTTGTATAAATGCATCCCTATGCTTATGATTTCTTCTTCCTACTTTTTTTAATGAATTCCTAAAAATACTTTAAAAACCCAATCAAATGCCACCTTCTCTATTAATCTTTCCTTCATTCCTACCCTCACCCTGCTAGTAATAAACTTTTTCATACTTCTCTAATGTGCCCATGTATAGAATGTTATATATTATAGTTATCTTATAAATGCATCTTAAATATTATCTCTTCTATATTCTATTTAGCATATAAAAATTCTATTATAACTATTATATTACATATATCTTTTTGTATATAAAGATAATATTGCAATATATAGCAATTTTTTACCTTAATGCCTTTCCCTTAATTATATAGAAAATATGTATTAAAATTTCCTGATAATTTCATTTTAAATCTTATCACCTGATAATTACATTTTAATTATTTTTTTCTTCTTATTTTATATATGAAAATTCCATGTATTTTGACAGTTAAATTTGTGCCTTAACACCTTATTGTAACTATGTAGGATATTATGTATGAAAGTTATGCTACCATATAAAGTATATCTTGAATATATTATCTTTTTATATCTTTTTTCATATATAAAATTCTATGTGCTATAGCTGTCATCGCATAGAAATTTGAACCTTAGCACCTTAGAATAATCATGTAGCATATGATGTATTAAAGTTATGTTACTTTATAAAGAACATCTTAAATATCATCTTATTTCTCTTATATTGTATTTCATATATAAAATTCTATGTATTATAGCTATTTGTTTATTTTCGTTCTCTGTATTATAGTTGTGTTCCAACTTTAAATGGTAGCTTTGTAGTTTTACATCTTGCCTATGGAGTAACAGATTACCTTTCTCCTCTTCTCCTACACATAGTAGGCCCACATAAATACTTATGGAATAAATGGCTTCCCTTCACAAGGACCATTATTCTGTTCCTTGGACTTTCATTGACTCATGACTTGTTCTTCCTAACTATATGGAGTAATGCCGTTCTGATATTTAGCTACCACACATTGATTCCTTCATCATCATTGGGTTAAAAATTCTCTCTCAGTGGCCAAAGTTCCTGTGTATTTACTTTTCAGGCTTTGCATTGACCTACTGTGCCCTGATGATGGCACTGTAAGTATTGAAAGCCCAGGGCTATATTTCTAAAAGCAAAAAATGCTATTCCATCCAAGTTTCTGAACACTTCATATTTTTATATTAAATGCAGTGCACTGACTGCACAGCTCCCAGAAGCCAAATACGGGTTGCTCTCATCCTGGTGCCATAATGGACAAAGGGTCATGTTTTATCACATTCATCAGATTTTCATCAGGTCTGTAGTCAGCAAAATAATGCAAAGCTAGCTGCTTCAAAGGAATGACCTGCAAATCAAGATGCTCCCTCCCTCCCCACTATTTCCCCCCCTCCTCCTTCTCTTCCTCCTCTCAGTCCATTGTTGGCAGCAGGATGCACAGATAAAAGCCTGCAATTGTTTGCCAGTGCTGCTGCTCCTTTCTGCTAAAATGTGTTGTGGTTTGTATACCTTAAAGGTACTATATATCGTACAGATTGCCAAGAATAAAAATATAATGCACTCACATACAAAGCCATCAAGTAACCACATAATCACTTTATTCCTGGAAGTCTCACCTCCACAGACTGGTGGTCTTTAATAAGATCTTTTAGCACTTTCAATTGATCAAGTCCAACACACATAAAAAATATATATAATGTATATATATATACATATATACACACACACACACACACACATTTAAACATATAATGTATATGTACATAAAAACACATATCGATACATATGGGTATATATACATATATGTAACATATTTTAGAAAAATTTTTTGTAGCCATTTTGTAATTATGTTTCTGACATCATTTCTCAACAAAGTCTCTCTGAAAGATAAAAAGATGGGTGACAGGCAATGGTTTCCTTGTTCTTTTTTGCTTTCTTAAAGGATTTACCTTTTCCTTTTCCTCTTTTTTGCTTTATACTGTCATTTCCTGGCATAAGTGCTGGCACAAAGTAGGTGCTTAATAAATGCTAGTTGATTGATGAATCTACTGATTGATCCTCAGGTCAGTGTAATTTCCATGTATTCTCTCTATCTAAAAGAATAAAGTATTCCCTGGACCTTGCAGCAAAGCATTTCCATGGCATTTCTGTTCTTTGCAGAGATGGTGAAGAGAAACTAAACTCATATTTTGCACTGGCAGTCATTTCTCCATCCCTGAGGGTTTCCTCCATATGATGAATTTCAGCAAGCAGAGCAATTCATGAAGGAAATCTACTGAGGTATGGAGGGGTTATGATCCGCAGGGGTGGAGGGAGTACCCACACTGATGAAATCATAGACCCTTGAAGTATTAAAGTGAGTCATTTCTCCATCCCGTTTTATTTCAGCTCAACTATACTCAATATCACCATGCTTTCAGAGCATGCTTTAACTACCATTGCTTTTAGAAAGAGTTTTGTCTTGCCAAGCAATTGACTAGGTGTTAGGGGCCTGAGATCTGTGTTCTTGCCAGCTAGACTTGACTGCTGCAATACATTCCATAATGTCTGGTTTGTGGTTCTTAAATCTCCTCAGCTCATATACATATATATGCATATATTTATGTATTCATATATATTCATGTATATAATATGATTTAAGAAATTCTGCATGGAAAATGTTATCTTTTTAAAGAAATTGATATTATTTCCAAGGAAATTAATACATAGATATACATATGAATATATGACTAGAGTGATAAACTAAGCCACACTATGTCATTTCAGAGAAAGAACAAGTACTTAAGCCAGGATTCAAGTCCCACTTCTGTCTGATACCTACTGGCTATGCAATCCTTGGCAAGTCACTTAATCTTATAATACTCTAGGCAACTCTTTTTTTGGTGGGAGAAGAGAAGGCAATTGGAGTTAAGTGACTTGCCCAAGGTCACATAGCTAGCAAGTATCTAAGGTCAGATTTAAGCTCAAGTCCTCCTGACTCCAGGGTCGGTATTCAAATCTGGCTTCAGACATTTACTAGCTGTGTGATCCTGGGTAAATCACTTACCTGTGTTTGCCTCAGTTTCCTCATTTGTAAAATGAGCCAGAGAAGGAAATGACAAAGCATTCTAGTGTCTCTTTTAAGAAAATCCCAAATGGGGTCATGAAGTGTCAGATGTGACTGAAAACACTGAACAACATCTCCCAAAGATTGGGACCCACCTCTCTTACTGTTCCTGTCCCAGGGCTCATAGTCTCCAATCAGCATTCTTTTGTTCTACCTGCCTCCTATGCCAGAAATACACTTCCTTCTCACTTATGACTTAACAGAAACATCCAGTTTCTGTCAGAATTCAATTGTGGTACTACCTTCTACATAAAGCCTTTTCTGTTTTTCCAAATATTACGTCTTCTCTCCCCCTTCTAAATAAATAAATAAATAACCATATTTTGATTTTGCATATACTTTTATAGGCATATGTCATTTCCCACACTAGACTTCCTTTGAAACACAGAGAATTTCACTCTTTTCTTTATGTCCTCAGTATCTAGCAATAATAGGCATTTAACAAATGCTCATTGGTTGCTGATTGGCTCTCATGAAGATTGTCTCTCTTTAAATCTTTGTTGATGTTCACATATAGAAATCTCAAAGGAAAGCTATAATTCCTTAAAGGATAGGTTCTATTATGTGTTCATCAAAGCCATCCATTTTAGTAATGGTCAAGTTAATCAGAAATAACAGAAGATTCCTAAGGAATTCATCCCCAGTGACTTATTTTCTTGCATAGGTAACTATGCATTTTGCTGCCTGTCACTACTTTGCCTTATATCCCTAACCTACTGAGACTTCTCCCAGTTTAAAAAATTATGATAATGCTGATCTTAGTCCTAATTAGGTAGATTTTTATAGCACCTTAGTTCCTGGTATTATAGACAACAGGTTTCTACATTGCGAAAGTATTCTAATTCTATGGATGCTATCCTATTAGCCAAGAATCTCCAGGAAATGGAAATGAGAAATATCCCTAGCTTACATTAGAGATAAAACTTTTTATATAAGAAGGAAAATCTGGGAAGCTACTTTGGTGTTATATCATACCTGGTGTTTTGCCACCTAGTCTTTAGTGCAAGTACCCAACACCTAATTGGTTGCTGTCCCTTTCTCACTAGCTGATTCCAAGCCTCTATAAACACACTAGTCCCGTTCTGTCTTCAACTTCCACAAGATCTATCTTGGTTGCAAAGAATAAACATAAATTCTACATATGACCTGTGTTTCTTCCCTGAGTATAGTTAATCATAACATCACTCATTTATAGTGTAATAAAAGCTAAGAAAGAATATGGACACAAGAATCTGATCAATTTCCCTTTTCAGTTGTTTCCTATGGACCTTAAATTAATCTTAAGTCATTTGGCTAAAGTAGTAGGGCACTAAAACGGAATCTCTTTACTTTTATCACCAACTATTTAAAGGACCGTTTTATATCTAAGGAATTAAGTTATCCAGGGATGATAAGTGTTTGTTGGTTACTATGTAGCCAGGAACATTAGAATTACCAATGAATAATTTATAAGTTCCTATTTATTTTTTGGAAAAAAGTTCCAAACATATGGAACCTCTTAGGATAGATAGAATTCCAGGCCTGGAGTTAGGAACTCATCTTCCTGAGTTCAAATCTGGTTCTGAGACACTTAATCTTCATGTTACCCTGAACAAGTGACTTAGCCTTGTGTGCTTTAGTTTCCTCATCTATAAAATGATTTGGAGAAGGAAATGGCAAACTCCTCCAGTATCTTTGCCAAGAAAACTTGAAATGGGGTCACAAAGAATCAGATGCAGTCAGATGAAGACGCAATTAATGATTTATTAACACCACCATAATTGGAACTCTTAATAATAACAAATTCCATAGAAAAATATCTTTTATAAAGTATTGCAGTAGATTTTCAGTTTGATTAGTTTTAAATAAAACCTCCTTATTATATGTAATCCATAGGAGGAATGAATTTTACCAATCTTGCTGATAAATGTCCCCCCCCAAATTAACAGACTAACAAATTTGCCTTTTCTTGCTCACATTTACCAAATGCTACTCTCTTCTTTTTTTTTTTTTAATGATAATTCAATCCCTCAGCTTCCCATTATCATTAGACTAATGTAATATGAAGAACTAGAAATAGAAAATGCTATGTGAACACAGGAGCCCATGGAAAAGTAAATCAGAAATTTTGACTGACAATTCTTAACATTGTATTTTTTTTAAGCTCATTTGCTTTAAGTATTGTACATATGTAAATTTGCTTGAGCACAAAAATTAATGATGTAAGTAGTCCTTTTTTCCACAAAACTTCACATATGTAACCCAGGTAGCTATGAGGTTCAATATCAAACCAGAATTTTTTGTTCCTTGGGAGATACTGCAGTTTGCATAACATTAATGTAGTTTTTATAGTTAAAAAAGAAGAAAAGGAATAAATGCTTCCTTTTTTATCTATATAAAATCTTTAGAGGAGTTTTATATGTATATACATATATCCTTACATAGGTATGTATTTATTTGCATAATACTATAATATGTGTATATATATACATGTGTACAGATAGATATGTTTAATGGAAGATATCACTAATAAAAATGGATAGTGGAGGAAGGGTTTCAAAACCATTTCCTAAAACATTTTTTAGATCTTTACAGCCATGAAAATGATGAATAGAAGTGGAAAATATAAGAAACTTGTCTAAAAATACTATGGAGTTTATATCTATTCTATTTTATAACAATATAATGAGAACTTTCATCTCACATTAGTGACTATTTGTAAACATATTTGCAAATACTGAAGTTAACTAAAAATTTTTTATCAAGCACAATGACTGAGGCCTTGTGATTCCCATGGACAAATGACTTAGATAGTTTCTGAGAAAATATTTAATTGAGTAGAATATTTCTGCAAACCTGTTGATAACTTCCTGTACAGTAATTAGGATCTTCTGCTACCATGAATATCTCTCATTCTGATTCCTTCAATATCATAAGAATGACCAGTGGAAAATTCTCTAAGAAAAAGCTATGAAGCTTTCAGTTTTGTTCACTGTAATGACAAAGAATGATTGTGATTCTGGTATCCTTCTAGAATGGCCAACTATTTACCACAAAAATCATCCATTTAGAAAGCATTTGCTGCCATATAGAGAAAACACCAGGAGTTTGTTCACCTCTCTTGCCTCCAATAAATAAATCAGATGCCATAATATAGTTGTCCTCTCATGATCTCTGAGCAATTGCAAAGGAGAGATAGTGTCATTCCATCTGGATCTGGTCATTGCATTGTTTCACCTGAAAGATAGAAATGTACCTTTTTATTCTCAGGGAAAATGAAACAAGAATTTGATATTCTCAAACAAGATAAAATCAAACCAACAACTCATATCTATTGGGCCACGGTAATTGGACTAATACTAAAGCCAGATGGCAAGGTGAGAATTTGTGACCATTCTAAATGCTTTTCAAAACAGTCATCACTCATTAGAGATCTTTCTGAATTTGGGGATTTCATTTTAGAATTGTTTTTGACCTTTAAACTATGAAATGTTTCATGGAACCCCTGTTTTATAGAATTCTATAGACTAGACATTAGGTGACACAGGTCTTCAAATACTTATTGATAGCTATTATGTTCAGGTAAGCTATCAGCACAACTAATTGGTACAGTAGATAGAATTTTGGACTTGGATTCAGAAAGTTCTCAGTTTAAAACTTGCTTCAGATATTGTGACACTAGATAAATCATTTGGCCTCTCTGTCTCAGTTTTATTAATTGTAAAATGTTTATCCTGTTGTGGGGATCAACTGAGATACAATATAAACCTCAGATATCTTTATTCTTTAATTGTTGATTGATTAAATTATGTAGGTATTCACCTGACATAAAATAACTTGCATATAATCTAGTGTAACTATTTTGAGAAGAAAGCCATCTGTTATGGTTGCAATATTTCATTTCTGCTGTGCTTTTCTTCCTCAAAAGACAAGCATTGGTGAATATTTTCATTACTTAACAAGGGAATTTTTTTTAGAATTAGGCTAGTCAGCATAAGTATACTGTAATGTCAAGGATGTCTTTTTGTGCCCCTCTGATGATGGGGAAGTTATTATCTAAAATGCATGTAGAGCAGAATCTTGCACCTAGTAGATACTTTAAATATGGAATAAGACAATTATATCTTGGCAATAATTAACTACTTGATCTTAGGCAAGCCATTATACCTTCTTGGATTGGAGTAGGTTTTTCAGGCTCTTTTAAAAGCAAATATTTTGTGACTCATAATTGCTCGTCTAAATCTTTAATAAAGAGATTTCAGGCAGTGTGACATAATGCAAGGGAAGATATTGTGAAGAAGCAGAAACTTCACAACATGCCACAAATCATATCACATAGTCCATCAATAATTGCATATTAACAAGGTTCTTCCTCGATTTTCTCTAATACTTTTAAGATCAGATTGTTATTTGGTATAGAAAAATAGATTTTCCCCTCATTTTAGTGATTAATATAGATTAAGTTAAATCATACCTGGAAACAATGATTTTATGTATCTCCTTGTTTTCCTTCCCTCTTGGGACTTCAGTATAAACTCTTTTCCAATACAAAAGTAAATTTATTGAGCATCTTCTCCATGCAAGAAATTATGATACTCATTTAAAGATAAAACGATTAATATCTCAAAAGTGCTTCTATTCTATTACGTATAAAACACTCGCGACATCCAAATTTTGGACCTATCCTGACTACCAAAAAATGGAAAAATGAAGAGTTTAGATAGAAGATCACTGTAAGGACTTTCGCCAAGATATTAAGGGGAAAACTTCCTATACTATTTATCATTATCTCAAAAGTTATAATAAATTCTAACAAGGAATTTTTATGGAATAATTGGCATGAAATAAATGATTATTAAATGGAAGAATCATCAAAGAAGGGAGAACCATGAGACAGTCACATCAATGTTAAGGCTACTGAAATAGTCCTAATTGTGACAAGAAGTGATGAGAATCCAAGCAGGGTGGCAGCTGTATGAGTAAAGAAGAGATATATAACAAAGATTTTGGGAATAAATTAATGACAATATGTGACAAAAGATTGGATTTGTGGAATGAGGAGGAGTCAAGGATATCACCAAAGCCTGGGTCACTGGAGGGATGATGTCCTTGACAATAATAGGTAGGTAGTAAGTGGTGAAATCAGAATCTGAACTCATGTCCTCTCTCTTTGAGATTGGCATTCTTCCTTATACTATACATTTTGTACCCCAAAATACTTATCTGGGGAGGTTACAAGGTAGAGTTTTATATTCAGAAAGTAAAATTTGGGTACTTTGCAAACATACATGTACACACATATATACACACTCGCTTTTATAAATTCAAGAATTTATCTTAAAGAATTTCTCTTTAAATTTGTTATTTTAAAGGTCATTGAAAAAAAGTTGCAGCTTCCAGCTGGCCCATTAATTTTATCAGGTCTCAGTGACTCAGTTGGGTTGCACAATTTATTTTTGAAAAAGACTCAATCATATAGTTAACATGTAATTGTTCAAATTATGGTGACCAATCATAATGTTTTCCTATAGCAAAATTTTAGAAACTCTCTCAAGGTACCACAGAGTCTATAAAATATCATTATCAAAGTTGTAATTAATATTTACTAAATATAAATATCTGGAATATATCACCTATAACTTGAGTCATCTCCATAGTCTTTAAGAAAATAAGGTTCTAGCTAGATGATCATATATAACTATTGGATCCATGGAAGCATATATAAAGTAGAAGAAAAATATTTGTTGTTGTTATTGTTGTTTGGTCATTTTTCTATCATGTTCGACTTCATGACCTTTAAAGATCCTGAAGTAGTTTGCCATTTCCTTTTTTGACTTATTCTAAAAGATAAGAAACTGATGTAAATAGGGGTTAAGTTTCTTGTTCAGGGTCACATAACTAGAAAGTATGTAAGGTCAGATCTGAACTTAGTAAAATGAGTCTTTTTTGACTTAGGCCTGACATTCTAACCATTGCATCATCTATCTAACTGTCTAGATAAGTTTAGTCCATAGAGTAAAGGATTCAGAGTCAGGAAGACCTAGGTTTTAATACTGCTTTTGATACTTAGCCACATTCTCCTAGGCAAGTCTTTGAATCTCAGTTACTATATCTCTAATATTACCAAATATGTATTTATTTTTTGTAATATTACCTACCTCAGAAGATTATTATGTGATTCAACAAAGTAATATATTTTAAATAACATTTAAATAAAAATACAACTATGCAATAAAACTATAATACTTTTCCAAAACTTATTTGTTATATTATCAAGAAAATAACTAGTTGGCTATTTTATTTTTCATTTTCATATAGTTTTCCTGGTGTTCTCTGCTCATGTCTGATATATTGCTGAACATTTTCTAGACTCTTCACTTTCTCATTACCCATCCATCTAATCAGTGTGCATCTCAATCTTTTTTCTTTTTTTTTTCTAATAAATTTATTTATTTTTAATGCATATTGTTTTATGAATCATATTGGGGAAAAAATCAGAGCAAAAGGGAAAAATCATGGGAGAGATTTAAAAAAAACAGAAACAAAGAAGTGAACATATTCATTCAGTCTCCTTAGTTCTTTTTCTGGATGCAGATGGCATTTTCTGTCCAAAGCTTATTGGTATTGCTTTGAATCACTTGAACCACGAAGAAGAACCAAATCTTTCATAGTTGGTCATGGCACATTCTTGCTATTATTGTGTATAATATATTTCCTGATTTTACTTGTTTTGCTGAGCATAAGTTCATATAAATCTTTCTAGACCTTTCTAAAATCACCTTGTTCATCACTTTTTATAGAACAATAATATTTCATTACTTTCATATACCACAACTTGTTCAGCCATTCCCAAATTAATGGGCTTCTATTCATTTTCCGATTCTTTGCTACCACAAAAAGAGCTGCTACAAACACTGTTGCACATGTGGGTCCTTTTCCCTCCTTTTTGATTTCCTTGGAATACAGATTCAATAATGGCACTGCTGGATCAAAGGGGATGCCCCGTTTTATAGTCCTTTGGGCACAGTTCCAAATTTCTCTCCAGAATGGTGGAATCATTTTACAACTCCACCAACAGTGTATTAGTGTCCCAGTTTTCCCACATCCCCTCCAACATTTACCATCAACTGTTCCTGTCATCATAGCCAATTTGACAAGTGTGTGATAGTACCTCAGAGTTGTCTTAATTTGCATTTCTCTAATCAATACTAATTTAGAGCATTTTTTCATGACTAGAAATGGTTTTAATTTGTTTATCTGAAAATTGTTCATATCCTTTGACCATTTATCAACTGGAGAGTGGCTTCTATTCTTATAAATTTGAGTCAATTCTCTATATAGTTAAGAAATGAGCCCTTTATCAGAATCTTTAGATGTAAAGTCTCCCCCGTCCCCCCCAGTTTTCTGCTTCCCTTCTAATCTTGTATGCATTAGTTTTGTTTGTACAAGAACTTTCAATTTAATATAATCAAAACTATCTATTTTGCATTTCATAATGTCCTGTAGTTTTTCTTTAGGCCACAATAATTTAGGGAAAGGAAGACTCCTAAATCAGATGATATTACAGATAATCAAGCAATTAATCAATAAATAAATTTTTATTAAGCATCTTGTTGCTCAGTCATTTTCAATCATGTCTAACTCTATAGTCCCATTTAAGTTGTTTTTTTTGTTTTGTTTTGTTTTGTTTTTGGGGGGGGATGTAAAGATGCTAGAATGGTTTGACATTTCCTTCTCCAGCTCCTTTGACAGATGAGGAACTGAAGCAAATTTGGTTAAGTGACTTGCCCAACTAGTAAGTGTCTGAAGACAGATTTGAACTCTAAGAAGGTAAATCTTTTTAACTCCAGATGCTTCATCCACTGAGCTACCTACCCACCCTATTTTGCTAAGCATTGTTTCTAAGCTCTGGGTCAACAAACACAATGGAAAAAACAATTCTTACTAGAAAGAAATTTACATTCTAATGAAAGAAGGTAAATAGATGGATAAATAAAAGTAGAATAAATATAGAGAATTAGCAACAAATACTTGTGTTAGGTAATTTCAATAGTATTTTATTTTTTCCAATTACATTTGAAGATAGTTTTCAGCATTCATCTTTGTAAGGATTTGAGTTCCAAATTTTTTCTCTCTCCTTCCCTTACTTCTTTCTTCCCTAAGACAGCAAGCAATCTGATATAGATTATACATGTAACATCATTTTAAACATTTCCATATTCATGTTGTGAAAGAAAAATAAGAACAAAAGGGGAAAAAAAAACCATGAGAAAGAAAAAGGAAATAAAACGTAAGGTAATTTCCAAGAGAGGGTATTAATAATAAAAGGGAATCACAAAAAGCTTTATGTAGAAGAAAGCATTTAGCTCTGTCTTGAATGAGAAAAAAAATGTTATGAGAAACAAGGGGAGTGAACTGAAAGCATAGACGACCGTCTGTGTAAAGGCAATGGAGATGGGAGGTGAGGGTCTGGAGGACTATATATATATATAAAGAAAGCCAGTGTAGCTGGATCTCAGATTGTGAAGAATTTCAAGGAGGGTGAGAAAATAGGTTAGCTAAACAGAATCCACCCCTGATCCCAGCAGCCACTGGGAGCCCTAGCAGTTTACTGACTAAGAAAATGAAATGGTTAGATCTCTATCATTTTAGCAATTGTGTGGAGGATCAACTGAGATTCACAAAGGGGAGAAAGCCATTGCAATAAAGCATATTAGAAATGAGGAGAGCCTGAACTAAGGTGATAGCTCTACAAGTAAAGAGAAGATACCATATGTGGAGATGATATGACAGTTAAAAAGGGTTAGGGAGATTTGGCAACAGCTTGAATGTATGGAGCAAAAGAGAGTGATGATAATGCCAATGTTATGAAGCTAGGTGACTGTGAGGTTGGTGATATCTTAGAAAGAAATAGAAAACATTAGAAAAGACACAGATTTGGGAGGAAAGATAATTAATTCTATTTCAGGCATGTTGAGTTTTAGATGTCTGGGACATCCAGTTTGAGAAGTTCAATAAGCAATTGATGTTAAAGTTCAGAGGCTGGATATATACATTCAATAGTCATTGATAGAGAGATGGTAATTAAATCCATGGGAGCTGATTTGGTCTCCAAAAGAAAGAATTTAGAGAAGAAAAGGGTTCCCAGGATAAAGCCTTGGGGAATACCTAGATAGTCTCAGTCTTGGATATATTTAATACACTAAAGGATGAAGGACTAAAGGAGAATTCTAAATGTGTTCTCTTCTATTGTGCTTTCTGATGTTAACACAAAAAGTGGCATTGAAAAGTCAGTCCACTTTGGTAGAGTAACATTTTCATTGCTTCAGAAAATCTCTTTGAAAATAACTATCAATTCATTTTAAACATCCTTTCCTAAATAACAAGTATGCATTTCATTGTTGGTTGTTCTTTTCACTAAAACTAGGTCACTGCCAGCTGAGGAAACATTATTGCCTCATGGAGAAAGCTGAGTTCTCCAAATAAGAGGTACTGAACAACTGTATCCAAAGACAGCCAGGTACAGAAACTGATTTTTTGGCTCTTAAACATTTCTCTTACTTTGTGTGATAAAGATGCTTCTAAAAATTGGATTGTAAATTGAATTTTTATCATTTAAAATATGCTCTGTATGCAAAGGAATCTTTGGGTGAAGCTTTCCCTTTTCAAATCTGAATCATTCATCATAAAGTAAAGGCAACTAATGGGACTCTTTTCTGGAAACAATGAAGCCATACTTGTTTTCTGTCTTCCTCCAAAGAACTCATTCCATGAAAAGTTCAGCCTCCTCCAGATTATTTTATAACTGTATGAAATCCATACTCCATCCTATTTGGGAAGCAAGTATTATTTGGTAAAGAATTTAATCCAATTACTTGCATCTAGGGGAAGGGGTGGAGGAAAGATGGGGGGAAATTAGAACACAAGGTTTTGCAAGGGTTAATGTTGAAAAATTATCCATGCATATGTTTTGAAATTTAAGAACCTTTAATTTAAAAAGTATTTAATCCCAGACTCTTTTGCCATGTTTTTAAATGGGTTATGATCCAGTGATATTGGTTTTCCTGCTATTTCCTACACACAACACTTCATCTCTAAACTTTGTTTCTTGTGAATTGATTGTTCTCTATACTTGTAATGTTATCCTTCTTCATATTCAGCCTTCTCTGGCAAAAAATCTCATATTTTGCAGGAAAACTTTCCCACTTGAGCTGCTAGGGCCTTCCCTTTGAGATTACCTTGTATGTCGGGAAGTTGTTTTTGTATTTCTTTCTCCATTAAAATGTGATCTCTCTGAGAGTGAGGATTGGTTTTTGCCTTTCTTTTTTATCTTCAGGGTAGTGCCTGGAATATGGTAAGCTTTGTTGTTATTCAGTCATTCAGTAATTTCTGAATCTCCACCCCATGGACAAACTGTTCCTGGGATTTTCTTGGCAAAGATACTGGTTTGTCATTTCCTTTTCCAGTTTTGGGCAGGGATTAAATGACTTGTCCAGGTTCACACAGCTAATAGACTATTTTTGTATTCTGGTTTTTCTCACTTTAAACTCAGTGCTTTATCCACTGAATCATCTAACTATTCTATAGTAAACTTTAAGGTTTAATAAATGTTTATAGGTTGATCGATTCAAGTTGAGGTACCTGAATATGGTTCTATACTTATTTGTTGAAAATATTAACTCCAGTCCAGATGAGAACTAAAGGATATTTGGTACCCTCATTTTTTTGTCCTAAGCAGAGAAAATAGCTTTTCTCAAAGGGTGAATAAACTCCACTCCACTCCCCAGAGGCCAGATTCAATTCAAATTCTAATCACTTTGATTAGGCACTAAACCTAGCAAATTAAGTTCTCCCATTCTCTTCTTGGGGAGCTTATTGACTAAGGGATGCCTACTGAGGCATTACTTTGAGGCGATGACACTTACATTTAAATATTGTAGGTATTTGTGGGATTTAGCAGCAAAAGCTGTTTGTAATAATATAAATTTTAAAATCAGCCATGTGTATAGAAGCATGTAAAAAGATGCCTGGTAAAAGCAGAAAGTGTTATTTCAACCCAAAATAACAAATTAGACCGTCTTTACATTTTGACACCTTATTAGATGAGAACATTTGTGAAAAGAAGATAATAATAAGAAAAAGATGAAAAAGACAATGGAAAGGATGAAAGAGAACAGAAGTAATGAATAGAAGGTTGTCCTCTAAGATTTGGGTTCAAGTTCCATTCAGGTTCATACTACCTGTGGGATTCTGCACAAATCACTTGATCTCTATACTAGATAATAAATTGCTGGGCAGTCACTCATTCCTCATCAGGAATTCTCTATACAATGAAATTACAGGTCTAGTAAAAGAAAAATCTATTTGTGTATTAAATTCCTTAACTCCCTAGGAAAATCACCATAACTTAAATCTATCTACTATCATTCTGAAATAGAGGAAAAGTTGGTGATTCAATATTGAAGGAAAACGGCAAATCCCAAACTGTATTATTAGCATGCAATACCTTCTCTTTAAAAAAAAAACGAAATTTTGAAAGCAGGGTGAGAGATTTTTTTTAATGAGGCCAGACTACTTTGTCATGAGATTATAGCCCTTTGCTTTAACAGTGGCAGCAGGATTATCTCAGCTAAAAATAGTTTAAATGGTTCCACCTTAAAATACTGAGAATGGATTATGGGCTCCTACATTTTAGAAGATTCAAGAATTTTTTGAAAATCTTAATCAGACATTGTTCTGCTGCTCTGTGAGCTGTATTATAGTTGGTTAAATCAGGAGCAGCTGAAGATAACAGGGTGATATCTACTTTGCTCACTGTGTTAAATAATCATAATTAAGTCTTAGAGTCCGATGCATGCTATGTAATGGAGAACACTGCTTATTTGTAGTTTAGGACTGATGACTTTGCTTGGTGCCTTAGTGTCCATAATTACATGTGATTATTTAGCTAGGTTTTGTTATTTTTATTGCTTTTACATGCAAAAAAAATCTGCTAGGAGAATTTTGAATTAAAAGATGTTTCTTTTTTTTTGAGAAAAGCAAATGGAAAGGATATAGCACAGTGACATATAAAATGATATTTTTAATTGGGGAAGACTTCAGACTTCTAAGATAAGAAAAGATGTTATTTCTTCCTGGGTTTTTTAGATTTTATTTTAGTATGGTAGTTAACACATCAAAATGTCATGGCAATAGAGATGAGGGCCTTATAACAACAAGAATGACAGAGACAAGAGTGCTAGGCTCTCAGTGCCCCTTTGGCAATAATAACCCACCTAGGGAAAAGGTTATATCCTATTCAGGGTGTCTTCACACAAAATGTCAAAGTGCCCAGAATATGGATACTAATTTATACATAGACTACTTTTGGTGAACATCATGCTCTGGGTTGCCACTTGAACCCATATCTTGAGCATCTGAATAAAATGAAAAGAGACCTAGAATATATGCATACAAGGCTGAGTATTACAGGCAGGCTCTGAGAGCAGCATTCTTTTAGTTTAGAATCAATTTGGGAGCAAAATGAACTGCTCACAAATCACTGAACAGTTAATAAAATGAAATCTTTGTTGTTCAGTCCTGTCTGATTCTTTGTGACCCCATTTGGGGTTTTCATGGCAAAGATACTTGACTGGTTTTCCATTTTGATCTCCAGCTCATTTTACAGATAAGGAAACTGAAGTGAACAGGATTAAGTGACTTTCCTAGGTTCACATAGTTAAGTGCTAGATTTGAACTCATGAAGAGTCTTTCTGAGCCTAGATCCAGCACTCTATTCACTGTAGTCCCAAAGACAAGCTATTTAGCCCTAACATAGCAAGGATATGTCAATGGCTCTTAGCTTCTATGAGCTTTGTCTGGCTCATATCCATATGGAAACAGGGTAGAGCATTCTTCAGACATCTACCTAGTTGTAGGAGGGACTTTTTAGACTATTAGATAAAAGGTCTGGGAAATAACTTCGTTGTCTTTAGGGAAACCAATGCTTTGTTGAGAATATCATCACCTGACTTCAGGGCAAGATGACGGAGAGGAGGCACACATCTGCTTAAGCTCCACATTTTCTCTCAGAATTTGATTTATGACAAGCCTCAGAATTAGTACTTGACTGAAAAAAATCCCACAAAGAGTTACCAAGAGAAGACATTCTTGAAATTCGCCAGGAAAGGTCTGTTTTGCTTGAGGGTGGGGACAGTTTTAGATCTGGCAGAGGCTGAGGGCAGGCAGTGGGCAGGCAGCTCACAGCTGAGCAGATCTGAGAGGGGTGGGGTGTGATCTCAGCCGTCTCTGCCGGGGGAGCTTTGCTACAGGATTGGATACTTTGCCCTGGCAGTGAGCCAGCAGACAAGCAGAGAAGCTAAAAACACAGGGGGTGGAGAATACAACCCCAAACAGCTAGGGTCTCATGGGATCTGGCCGCCCCTCCTCCACAGTGTCTCAGCACGCTCTCAGAGTCTCAGAGCGCAGGTGCAGTACAGCCATCACTGTCCTGCTAGGGCCTCGCTGCTGACCCCTTCCCCCCCACCCTCCCCTCCTGCAGTCTGTAGAGGAAGCTTGGTAATACCATCCAGCCTTCCCCCCCCCCAAAAAAAAAGCAGATTCCATTTGGGGTTTTCTTTCTTTCTTTCTTTCTTTCTTTCTTCTTTCTTTCTTTCTTTCTTTCTTTCTTTCTTTCTTTCTTTCTTTCTTCTTTCTTTCTTTCTTTCTTTCTTTCTTCCTTCCTTTCTTTCTTTCTTCTTCTTCTTCTTTTTTTTTTTTTTTTTGCAACTTTGTCTTCTTTGATTCTTCTCTGACAAAATGAGCAAAAAATTTAAGCGGACCTTAACCATTGATAGCTTCTTAACAGATAGAGAGCAGACTTTAAACCCTGAGGAGATTAAAAACAGACTGTCTCCAGATGAATTCCCAAAGAAGGATATCATCTGGTCCTCAACACAGATGACATGAGAGCTAGGAGAAAAATGGGAAAAGGAAAGAGAGGCTTGGCAAGAGAGTCTGGAGAAGTCATCCCACTCATTTAAAGACAGAGTGGATAAAGAAATTAAATCCTTGAAAAATAGAATTAGTGAGCTGGAAAAAGAAAATAGCTCCCTAAAAAAAAAAAAAAAAAAAAAAAATCTTGAGATGGACAAAAATTCCATAGAACAAAACAACTCACTTAAAAAGTCAACTGGACAGTTAGAAAAAGATATAAAAAAAGTGAGTGAAGAAAATACTTCATTGAAAATCAGAATCAAACAAATGGAATTGAATGATTGGAGGAGACACCAGAATCAGTCAAGCAAAACCAAAAAAATGAAACAATGGAAAAAAATGTCAAATACCTTCTTGGGAAAACAACAGACCTGGAAAAGAGATCTAGGAGAGACAATCTGAGAATTATTGGACTCCCTGAAAAATATGATGAAAAAAAGAACCTGGACACTATTTTCCAGGAAATTATCAAAGAGAACTGCCCAGAAGTCATAGAAACAGAGGGCAAAATAGACATTGAAAGAATTCATTGATCACCTATTGAAAGGGATCCTAAAATCAAAACACCAAGAAATTTAGTGGTCAAATACTAGAACTATCAGACAAAGGAAAAAATACTGCAAGCTGCTAGAAAAAATCAATTCAAATAGTGAGGAGCCACAATAAGGATTATTCAGGATTTAGCAGTGTCCACATTAAAGGATCAAAGGGCCTGGAATATGATATTCCAAAAGGCTAAGGAACTTTGTATGCAACCAAAAATAACTTATGCAGCCAAAATGAGCATCTTTTTTTCCAGGGAAGAAATGGACATTCAACGAAATAAGCGAATTTCACCTATTTTTGGTGAAAAAAACAGAACTTAACAAAAAGTTTGATCTACAAATATAGAACTCAAGAGAAACCTAAAAATGTAAAAAGAAATGTTGGGAACTATATTTCTGCTATAAAGATATATAAAGAATACATGTATACCTTGTTCTAGAAACTCGAGGTGGAAAGGAAATTGTACCAGAAAAAGGATAAAGTGGGGGTACTACATCTCACGAAGAGGCAAAGGAAACCTATTATATCTGAGAGAAAGAATGGAGGGGGATGAATATAGTGTGTATCTTACTGCCATCACAATTAGCTTAAAGAGAAAAATTTTAGACATATTCGATTTATGGTGAAACTTCTCCCTCCTCATTGAAAAGTGAGAAGGGAAAAGTGAAAAGGGAAGGAATAAGCTAAGTGGAAGGGAATACAGAAATTTCCAGGAAAAGGAGTAAGATAGGGGGAGGAACTCTAAGGTGAGGGGAGGGATACTAAAAAGGGAGGAGAAACAAGTGGTGCTCACAAGTTTAATACTGGGGAGGGAGAAAAGGGAGGAGGAAGGGAGAAAAGCATAAGCAGGGGTTAACAAGATGGCAAGTAATACAGCATTGGTAATTTTAACCATAAATGTAAATGGGGTAAACTCCCTCATAAAGAGGAAATGGTTAGCAGACTGGATTAAAAGCCAGAATCCTACAATATGTTGTTTACAGGAAATACACCTGAAGCAGGGTGATACATACAGAGTAAAGGTAAAAGGTTGGAGCAAAATCTACTATGCTTCAGATGAAGACAAAAAAGCAGGGGTAGCCATCCTCATCTCAGATCAAGCAAAAGCAAAAATTGAGCTAATTAAAAGAGATAAGGAAGGACACTAAATCTTGCTGAATGGTAGCATAGATAATGAAGCAATATCAATATTAAACATATATGCACCAAGTGGTAGCATCTAAATTCTTAAAAGAAAAAGAAATTAAGAGGGCTTCAAGAAGAAATACACAGCAAAACTATAATAGTAGGAGATCTCAACCTTGCACTCTCAGAATTAGATAAATCAAACCACAAAATAAATAAGAAAGAAGTCAAAGAGGTAAATAGAATACTAGAAAAGTTAGATATGATAGCTCTCTAAAGAAAACTAAATGGAAACAGAAAGGAGAACACTTTCTTCTCAGCAGTTCATGGAACCTATATAAAAATTGACCATATATTAGGACATATAATGTCCTAATGAGGTTTTTATAAACCTCAAACTCAAATACAGTAAGGCAGAAATAGTAAATGCATCCTTTTCAGACCACGATGTAATGAAAATTACATTCAATAAAAAGCCAGGGGAAAATAGACCAAAAAATAATTGGAAACTAAATAATCTCATACTAAAGAATAATTGGATGAAATAGCAAATCATAGACATAATTAATAACTTCACCCAAGAAAATGACAATAATGAGACGTCATCCCAAAATGTGTGGGATGTAGCCAAAGAGGTAATAAGGGGAAATTTCATATCTCTAGAGGCCTATCTGCATAAAATAGAGAAAGAGAAGGTCAATGAATTGGGCTTGCAACTAAAAATGCTAGAAAAGAAACAAATTAAAAACCCCCAGTCAAACACTAAACTTGAAATTCTAAAAATAAAAGGAGAGATCAATAAAATTGAAAGTAAAAAAACTATTGAATTAATTAATAAAACTATGAGTTGATTCTATGAAAAAACCAACAAAATAGACAAACCCTTAGTAAATCTGATTTTAAAAAGGAAAGAAGAAAATCAAATTGTTAGTCTTAAAAATGAAAAGGGAGAACTCACCACTAATGAAGAGGAAATTGGAGCAATAATTAGAAGTTACTTTGCCTAATTTTATGCCAATAAATTAGACAACTTAAATGAAATGGAAGAATACCTTTAAAAATATAGCTTGCCCAGATTAACAGAGGAAGAAATAAATAGACTAAGCAGTCCCATTTTAGAAAAATAAATAGAACAAGATATTAACCAACTCCCTAAGAAAAAATCCCCAGGACAAGATGGATTTACATGTGAATTCTATGAAGCATTTAAAGAACAATTAACTCCAATGCTATATAAACTATTTGAAAAAATAGGGATTGAAGGTGTCCTACCAAATTCCTTTTATGACACAGACATGGTACTGATACTTAAACCAGGTAGGTTGAAAACAGAGAAAGAAAATTATAGACCAAGCTCCCTAATGAATATTGATGCTAAAGTCTTAAATAAAATATTAGCAAAAAGATTACAGAAAATCATCCCCAGGATAATACACTATGACCAAGTAGGATTTATACCAGGAATGCAGCGCCGGTTCAATATTAGGAAAACTATTAGTATAATTGACTATATCAATAACCAAATTAACAAAAACCATATGATCATTTCAATAAATGCAGAAAAAACATTTGATAAAATCCAATATCCATTCCTAAGAAAAACACTTGAGAGGATAGGAATAAATGGACTTTTCCTTAAAATAGTCAGGAGAATATATTTAAAACCATCAGTAAGCATCATATGCAATGGGGAGAAACTGGAACCTTTCTCAGTAAGATCAGGAGTGCAACAATGTTGTCCACTATCACCATTATTATTCAATATTGTATTAGAAATGCTAACCTCGGCAATAAGAGTCGAGAAAGAGATTAAAGAATTAGAGTAGGTAATGAGGAAACCAAACTATCATTCTTTACAGATGATATGATGGTATACTTAGAGAACCCCAGAATTCTAATAAAAAGCTATTAGAAATCATAATTTTAGCAAAGTTGCGAGATACAAAATAAATCCCATAAATCCTCAGCATTTTTATACATCACCAACAAAATGCAACAGCAAGAGATACAAAGAGAAATTCCATTCAAAATAACTGTTAATAGCATAAAATATTTGGGAATCTATCTACCAAAGGAAAGTCAAGAATTATATGAGCAAAATTATAAAATATTTTTCACACAAATAAAGTCAGATTTAAATAATTGGAAAAATATTAAGTGCTCTTGGATAGGCCAAGTGAATATAATAAAGATGACAATAGTCCCTAAACTAATGTATTTATTTAGTGTTATACCAATCAGATTCCCAAGAAAATATTTTAATGATCTAGAAAAAATAACAACAAAATTCATATGGAAGAACAAAAGGTCAAAAATCTTAAGGTAATTAATGAAAAACAAAATTAAATGAAGGTGACCTAGCTGTACCTGATCTAAAACTATATTATAAAGCAGCAGTCACCAAAACCATTTGGTATTGGCTAAGAAATAGATTAGTTGATCAGTGCAATAGGTTAGGTTCACAAAACAAAATAGTCAACTATAGCAATCTAGTATTTGACAAACCCAAAGATCCTAATTTTGGGGATAAGAATTTATTATTTGACAAAAACTGCTGGGAAAACTGGAAATTAGCATGGCAGAAATTAGGCATGGACCCATACTCAACACTGTATACCAAGATAAGATCAAAATAGGTCCATGATTTAGGCATAAAGAACAAGATTATAAATAAATTAGAGGAACATAGGAGAGTTTACCTCTCAGACTTGTGCAAGAGGAAGAAATTTGTGACCAAAAATGAACTAGAGATCATTATTGATCACAAAATAGAAAATTTTGATTATATCAAATTAAAAAGCCTTTGTACAAACAAAACTAATGCAAAGAAGATTAGAAGGGAAGCAACAAACTGGGAAAACATTTTCACAGTTAAAGGTTCTGATAGAGGCCTCATTTCCAAAATATATTGAGAATTGACTCTAATTTATAACAAATCAAGCCATTCTCCAATTGATAAATGGTCAAAGGATATGAATAGACAATTTTCAGATGATGAAACTGAAACTATTTCCACTCATATGAAAGAGTGTTCCAAATCACTATCGATCAGAGAAATGCAAATTAATACAACTCTGAGACATCACTACACACCTGTCAGATTGGCTAAGATGACAGGAAAAAATAATGATGAATGTTGGAGGGGATATGAGAAAACTGTGACACTGATGCATTGTTGGTAGAGTTGAGAACCAATCCAACCATTCTGGAGAGCAATCTGGAATTATGCCCAAAAAGTTATCAAACTGTGCATACCCTTTGATCCAGCAGTGGTACTACTGGGCTTATATCCCAAATAGATACTAAAGAAGGCAAAGGGACCTGTATGTGCCAAAATGTTTGTGGCAGTCCTGTTTGTAGTGACTAGAAACTGGAAAATGAATAGATGTCCATCATCTATTGGCTAAATTGTGGTATATGAATGTTATGGAATTTTATGATTCTGTAAGAAATGACCAGCAGGATGGATACAGAGAGGCTTGGAGAGACTTTTAACTGATGCTAAATGAAATGAGCAGATCCAGGAGATCATTATATACTTCAGCAACGATACTGTATGAGGATGTATTCTGATGGAAGTGGATTTCTTTGACAAAGAGAAGATCTAACTCAGTTTCAGTTGATCAATGATGGACAGAAGCAGCTACACCCAAAGAAAGAACACTGGGAAATGAATGTAAACTACTTGCATTTTTGTTTTTCTTCTCAGGTTATTTTTACCTTCTAAATACAATTCTTCCTATGCAACAAGAAAACTGTTCGGTTCTGCACACATATATTGTATCTAGGATATACTGTGACATATTTAACATGTATAGGACTGCTTGCTATCTGGGGGAGGGGATGGAGGAAGGGAGGGGAAAAGTTGGAACAGAAGTGAGTGCAAGGGATAATCTTGTAAAAAATTACTTAGGCATGGGTTCTGTCAATAAAAAGTTATAATTATTTTTTAAAAAGGTTAAAAAGTTAAAAAAAAAAGAGAGAGAGAGAGAGAGAGAGAGAGAGAGAGAGAGAGAGAGAGAGAACATCATCACCCCTGGTCATTATCATGATGGGGAAATTTGAAGTTTCTCAAATTCTTTCACATATTATGAGAGCATTTAGTCTCCTTTTTTCTTGCCCACACTTCTTAGATCTGTACTCTGCTGCTGAAGAAGGGCCAGAGCTAGATATGCTTTTCATTTTAAAATTTAAAATCCAGAAGCTAGGTCTTCCATTATGTACCATCCCCAGGGGAGAAACTACTTGCAAATGTATCCACGTTTGTCAAGCTCCATGAGCTCCATACGCCCATGCTGAACTGAGCTGAGCACCCCTGGCTATAAGGTTGATGAAGGAAAACACTAGGGTAAACCTTTATTTCTAAGAAATTGATACCACCCATAAAGATTAAACCCAAACAAAACCAATCATCATCTGATTTTTGCTTCTGTCCTTCATAGTCACAGAAGTTTTTTTTAGTGCTCTCTTTCACTCTCTCTCTCTCTCTCTCTCTCTCTCTCTCTCTCTCTCTCTGTCCCTCTCTCCCTCTCTCTGTCCCTCCCTTCTTCTCTCTCTGTCTCTGTTTCTGTCTCTCTCTCTCTTTCATTTTTTTTCACTCAGCAGAATTACTGCTGCTTCTTTGTTTACTCCTATAATTCTCCCACCCAATAGTTATTTGAGGTAACAGAAAAAGAAAAATTAAGTCTCATCTTTATTCTGAGAAAGCTCAGCCTGAGGTCAAATCTGGAAGGTGAATTTTGTCTTCTAAACTGTCCAACATCAGGCTGCTTATCCTGTGTCCCATACCTGCTAATCTTTACTAAAGTGTTTTTTGAAAACTAAACCATTAGATGATAAAGCCTAACTGCCTTGTGGGGAGGAGGAGTTATTTACATTTAAATTAGGAACTCAAAGCTGAAAGTATCAGGACTCAAAGAAATGGAATTATACTATTATAACAATCGGCCCAGCAATGAGGCTACTTGGTACTATGGGAATAATTTTGACTCTGCATTCTGGAGGGCAGAAGACATGACTGACTCCTGACTCTGGAATTTGCTACCTATATAGTGACTCTGGAAGAGTCAATATTTCTTTCATGGAATGAGTTTCCTGAGTGGAAATAAAGTAAACAAATATTTTATCCTGGAATTCAGTATCTTACAGTATCTAGCACATAGTGATCACTTTAATAAATGCTTGTTTCATTTCTTTGTTTCTTTATAAAAATAAGGGACTAAACTTGATTATTTGAGTTCTTCCATCTCTAGATATGTTATTCTGCTAAGGGCTGTAAGGGTAAATGTGTAACACTCATCTCTCCCTTATCCCCCACCAAAAACATGTACATACAATGTACCTTTAAGTTTTATCTGCATTATTAACACTTTCTTAAGTCTAGGCAATCACAATAAATCAAGCCCTTATTTGTATTTACCATTTTCTAAGATAAAAGCACATACTGAAAATTAACAATAGACTTATAAATAAGCAAGAATCAACTCCAGCATACCCACATTCCTATATCAAAGTTAGGGTAGAGGATTCTAGTTCTGACATGGCTAAATTGTAATTTCACTATAGCATAGATTGGGATACCAAATTTAAATTGAAAGGAGGGAGTACTATATGCTACATAAGGATTCCTGCAAACTATACATTGACTTAGAAAACCACATATTAAATTATCTATGTTCTATAGTATATTTATTTTCTGAAATATTTCTCAAGTATATTTTAAT